>NW_026652297.1:25055251-25674688 GCF_009828535.3 Hylobates moloch | reverse complement strand
TTCATAGGCTATTTCTTTTACCTAACAGATGCCCTAATGCTTCCTAGTCCAACTTGTGACCAGGAGGTCCCTTGCACAGGAAACTTCTTCATACTGGCAGACTCCCTTGTAGTTCTTGGGCAATTCATGTCCAGTTTATGCCTGCCAGACCATTGCTCTGGTACTGGGAGCCTGACCATGTTTTCTTCCTGGTGTCCCAGTTAACCCCTGCCTAGGGTAGCAGCTGGTTCTTCAGATTGAAGGTGCAAATTCAATGTACCAGCACAGTAGGAAATAAGTTCCATAATTTATTATTACTTACAGACCTGGGGAGGGCATAATGAGCTAAGAGGGTCCATTTCTGTGTCACACAAGGCAAGAATGAAGAGTCAGGGAGACAAAGAGAGAGAGAGAGTGAGAAAAAGAGAGCATCCAGTTTGCTAGGTGAGAAACATGCCTCTGAATTCTTCTCTCTGGCCACCAGCTGGAACCATTTGTGTATGCTCCCCTTCTAATGTGTAGGCAGCAACCTTTACTCTATTGTTCCCATTACATGTTTTTATTTAGTTAGCTGGTTCTGTTTCATAGCGTGACAAGCACTTACAAATCTTCTACCCAAAACAAACAATAACTTAGCTGCAGCTACATGGCACCCCCATTCCCATTCTACATTATAAGTGACCATCATTCTGAATCATTTTTTCTCTTTGGCTTTCCTTTTGTCGGGTTTTATTTTATCTCTTTATTTTCCTAAACAGTAATTACTTGTTGATAGCTTTATAAGGATGTTGTGCTGGGTTTAATTGTTTGGGATTTATTTTTGGTTAGACTACAGAAATGCATTCATATTGTTATTTGTCACAGCTATAGAATATTTTACTGAATGTACCTCCCATGCTTTATTTACCCATTGTCCCACAGATGAGCATTTGGTTGTCTCCAAGTGTTTCTTTTGTGAATGGTACTGTTATGACTATTCTTGTCCATGCCTCCTGTGGCACATTCACAAGAGTTCCTTTTAGCAGTAGACTTAGAAGGGCAATCTCATGAAAATCCTTTTGCATAGATTTTGGTGCTCTAGGGCCAAAGTTAATGTGGGTGGGGCAGGTCACTTGGTGCTATTGCTGAAGATGGAAGTGGCTGAGTTTGAATAGCTAAGACAGTCAAAAAGGCAGGGGAAATTACCACTGAGTCAATTCCAAAGTCTCGGTTATATTACAGAGGCTCCCTCCAAGGTGAAGAGAAGTAGGAATTCCATTTGAGAGCATCCAGAATGAAGAAATAGACTTTCTTGTTTCTGTTTTTGTTTTTTGAGACAGAGTGTCACTCCGTTAGCCAGGCTGGAGTGAAGTTCTGAGATCTCCAGTCACTGCAACCTCCGCCTCTTGGATCCAAGAGATTCTCCTGCCTCAGCCTCCCAAGTAGGTGGAATTACCGGTGCATGCTACCACACTCGGCTAATTTTTGTATTTTTAGTATAGACAGGTTTTCACCATGTTTTCCAGGCTGGTCTCAAACCCCTGACCTCAAGTGATCAGCCTGCCTTGGCCTCCCAAAGTGCTGGGATTACAGACGTGAGCCACTATGCCTAGCCTGAAACTGACACTTTTAAGAAAGAGTTGGGTCCTCATGCTAAGGAGAGCGAGGCTGGCAGCACTTTTGAGGCAAACCCTACAGATATCCTCATTCCTCTTGTCCCTCAAGAATTTTATTAGGAACTCCTATGCATCTGGCTTAATTTTAATCACAAGGGGGATTAAAAGAAATATGGCGCTCACTCACCATTTGCAGAATACTGTCACTGTAGTTTCCACCTAATAGGAAGGCCAATTCTCTAGTCCTCCCAATTGGGAAGGCCATAAGGAAATTTCTTATTAACTATCTCATGCTCAATGCTATATCATCAGGGAACCAATGAATAAGCATCTTTCTTTGCAGGCTTCCAGTCACCCCATCTGTCTCCCATTAGAAGCAGCATCTGTAGGCATCAAGGGCATGATAACCCATGAGCACTAGCAGCAGGTGCAGCTCCTCCGTGCAGGGAAGATGCATCTGGACAGGAGCACGTCCTACCCACCGCCCTCCCAATCACCCTCCCAGTGACCAGAGCTGACCCTGCCTCCACTGCAACCCCACATCATCCCACACTTCACTGCCCTGTGAGCTGATAGCTTGCTTCCCTCTGTTGTGGCTGGAGCAGGCAGGGGCTTCGCAGAAACACAGAGGCTACATGACTCTGGGAAGCCTTGACTCTCTGGGGAAGACAAGAGACAGGGGTCACTGCTGCTCTAAAAGAAATGCTTTTCAGTGCATGTATCTTTCTTTCTCTTTACTCTCTGGTCCCCTTGACTCTCAACTGCTACTCCCATCCCACCTTCATTCTTCCCTCAGACCTGCCATGTCCTCACCTCAGCAGCCAGAAGTGACCAGAGGCCCCAAATGTTAATTTCCCAAAAGACGCCCATGAGCAGGGACGACCATCCCACCACTGCTCCCTCTCAGAATGTCTGCAGCCACTGTGACAGTTCTGGGAAACTGGGACCAAATCGGGGAGGGCACTGTCAGACTTGTGAATGTTTTTTCAAAGAGGGGACGAGAGCAGATTTTGGGATGCTTTTTCAAACGGGAGAAAAAGGCTCCAGGGCCTTGGGCTATTTGATCAAGTGGGAGAATTGGAATGGTTTGAATGCAGCCTCCCTGCTGGAAGCTGGGTGGCTGGGGGTCTCAGGACAGCAGGTTGGAGCTGCCAAGAGAATGTCGAACTTTGGAGAAAACTTCTGGCTTCTGGGCTCAGGCTGTGATGGCAGCTGTTCTGGGATGACCCCTGCACACCCTGCCCCTGTCATCCTCCCCATGCCCTTCCCCACATATACCCTTTGAAAATGACAATGTGTGGTTTTTTGTGGATTCAAGGAATGGGAAATCTGAAAAGAGCTTATGGGGTATGGTTCCTGATCATATCAGTTAAAAAATCAAGCAGAGGAGTAGGATGATGTGCCCGAGATTGAGTGGTTGCTTAGGAGCAGAGAGAGGAATAGCGAGGTCCCGGCCACCTAGCTGGTGTGCTCTTTCTTGCTTTTGACACCTGGAGAACTCACAAGGCATTTTTGCTGGGGAAAAAAGCACCACTTCCTACAACGTGAAGAAAACTACTAGACACTGCACTTGTGTCTCAGGCACTAAAGAAAGAGAGACCCAGGGGAAAGAGATTTGGTGCCAGGTGTGAGAGAGAGCACAGGACAGGAGATCAGAGCTCTGGATCTTGTTCTTTCTGCAAATATTTGTTAGGTGTCAATGTCATGTCAGCACTTGGCTACATACAGTGGCGAACAAAGCACTGGGTGGCAGCAATGGGTCTCTTGCTGTGTCTGTGGCTCAGGAGATCCAAATCCCTCAGAAAGCTTACAGTTTAATCAAGGAAAGGGAGTCCTTGAACACCCATTCTGTGCCAGCCATGGCTAATGGTGCCATAGCCTTCACCTACCACGTGTCTATACCTCCATGAGACAGAAACTGTTATTCCCAAGAGGGGAAAATCGATGCAAGACACCCAGCTAATAAGAGGGGAGTGAGCAAAGCCAACCAAAACCTGCCTGATACCAAAACCTGGAGAACATTCTAGCCAATCCTGAGCAGTATTTAAGGAAGTGCCATGCAATTTGTGAGTCTAAAGAAATGAACAGGATAGAAAAATCTAGCTGGGCACATATATAGGAAGGGTGAGAAATTCATAGAAAATCCAGTAAACAAGTCACTGAGTATGATTCTTAATTACTCCTGCCTTGGTTTCCTCACCAACCCCCGTCCCATTCTTCCCTCCCAGCACCCTGCAATTTGTAGATCTTGATAAGGAGCTTTATGCCCTCTATAGACTGCCATTTAGTATTTCACTTGGACATACCAACTATCCTGGGAAAAGATTGGGAGGAGCATTATGCTGTCATTACAGAAAATTAGGCTAACACTCAACTTCCCAGGCTGATCCAGCTGGTTTATAATAAACATAGAGCAAGAACCCAAGTCTCTGATATCCTAATCCAGAGCTCTTTCCACTAACCTGCAATGTTTCAATAGCCCTGCCCTTCATTTTAGCACATGCCCAGTGAACTTGTTCCTGTCCTATGAAGGCTCATCTATCTACTCAAAAGACCCAGGTCTCTGCAGGTACAGTGCATATATATTAAATGTGTCCAAATTCTATCACTTCGTAACCATTTGTGGTAGATTGAAAACCATGGCCATGGTCTTCTGCAGCTCCTACTATCAAGAAGTAATGTCTATTTTCCCACTCCTTGAATCTAAGGTGTCCTTGTGACTTTGACCCATAGAATGTGGTGGAGGTGATGTTACAGCAGCCCCAGAGCCAAGGCATCATGGGGCCTTACAACCTCCACCTTCCTGTAACCTGAGGCCACCATGCTCTGAAGAAGGATGAGAGGATGTCTGAAGGACAAGAGACCCATGGACCGAGACAGACTATAGAGACAGAAAGGTCCAGCTGAGCCCCTAGGCCTGTAGGTAAAGCCATCTGAGATGAGCACAGACCAGCCTCAGTTGACCTATATCCTGCTTTTTATTGTTATTATGATTTTTGCTATTTTAAGCTTTGTGACAAGCATACCACAGGCCTCAATTTGTTTGCATCTACCATTTCCTGAGTCCTCATGCTGGCACTGCCATTGTCTAGCTGAGGGACTCAACAAAGCCACTTCAGCTCCTTGGACCCTTACTTTCTTACCTGTATATTGGGGCTGATACACAGTATCTACCTCATGGGATAGTTTTGAACATATGAGATAATCCACGTGGCAATGATTTATAAACTGTTAAACAATATAGAAATAAAAAGCCTGGCACTACGAAAGCACCTGGAATATCCCACTAAAATCACATGATCAGAATTTATAAGAGTTTTTCATAAACTAACTGACAGCACTACTGAAAGGAAAATAAAGAGAGCTCACAGCCAGAAGCTGTTATGCCTAAATCCTTAACACATCAAAATTACAGGCTTTTGTGCATGATTTGGTAGAACCTAAGACCCTCTCCAGGAAATGCCTTGTGGTCAGCAGGGTAGGCGAGAGTTTGTAACATTCAGGTGAGACAGAAAGAAACCACTGAAATTCAGCAGGAGAGAGAAAGGAGACCCTTATGATTATAAATTAGTAAATATCAAAACAGCTATTTGAAATGGAAAGGGCTACAGATACCATTCATATGAAATGGTTCAGTGTTTCTTTAATACAAAATTAGAGATCACTCATTTTTGAGACTTTAATTTTTTCCACTGACTAACCTACAATACTGGCTTATTAGGAAGGAGCTGATTACATCATCATATCTTTATTTTTTTCTCCCACTCTATTCTTTATCTTTGGTCTGAGAGAACAGACTCATTCAAGTGCTCCTGTACTGCAAACCTTTTCACGGAGCAGAATTAGAAGCAGATTCCATCAACTAACATTTCTTTAGACCAAAGTGAGACCAAGTCTGATTCCTGATTTCATAGGTTCAAAGAGGTCTAGTAACTTGCCCATGGTCACATTGCTAGTTAATGGGAAAAGGGTTCAACAACTAGGTTTTTGCCCACTTGGCTGGGCCACTCTGGAAGAAGATGAAGCACATGACTTCAGGATTTCCAGTTAAATGATAAAAAGAACAGGAATATCATTCAGGCAGAATTAGGACCTGTCATTTCCTAACCAATTACTACCTTGATTCTGTTAGCTTTTGTCTGGGAAGGCAGCAGAACACTGTTTATGGTGGGAATGACTAATTTCATACACAGTTTAACTAGGTGGTTCAATCAAACTGTTCTTTCCTATGAAATTTGATGGTGGGAAATGATTACCATATAAAAAAGGTTTCACTCTGTTTGATTGAGTGATTTCTATAAAGCGTCTATAGCATAATTTCATGGCTGTGAATGTTAATTTCACAACAGCCAACTGTAATTGGGTTCCCAGGCAGAAAAACAGAGCCCTCTCATCTACAGATTTTGCCTTTCTGGTGTGGGGTGGAGGGGACATGGCAGGGAGGGAGTGGAGGGAGGTGGGAAGGGAGAATGGATGGAACCTCACTTGAATGTGCAGATAAAAGTTTAACTTTCTGCTCTGAAAACTCCTGCAATAAGAAACAATAAATTGCTATGCTCATTCGCTTCTGTAAGTGATGATGAGCTGCAAACGCAGGCTCAGCTGGGTTTATTTATAAGGGGAAGAAAATTGTGCACAGGATCACCCAGGGAACCTGGCCATATTAAATATGACAACATTTGTGCAGCTTCTTGCCTGCCTCTCATTTCCTTGGAACCTCTGGGTCTTACTGGTAGGGGGATACCCCTGAACCACGGGGCTGACGAGGGCCCCTGGCATCTGACGTCCAAACCACTAAGGGACCAGAGGGTGATTCTGAGCAGATATTTGCCTTAAAAAGCTAATCTCCCTACCCAAACTGTACTGCCTACCCATTTTTCTCCTGCCTTTTAAATACTGGGGTAATTCATCAGGAGAGACTGAAGAATAAATTCTGATTTCTGCCAGTAATTTTGCCCAAAAAGAATTGCCTAACTTAGAAGGGTACTTTGCCGTCGTTGTTGTTGAATTGGGTATATACCAGGAGGGAGAGTCAGACTCAAGAGATATTGAGGAGATTCAGACCCACAGCTTTTGCAGTGAGCTCTAGAATTCTCTCATCTCCAGTTCTGGATTCACTGCTCTTCTTCATTGCAGTGGGGCAGAGCAGCTGGAGACTGAGGATGAGCCTTTAAGGGGTCTTGCAGAACCTCTTGCACAAAATTATGTCCTCACCACTATGAATAATTCTATCATAAGAGCTCCATTCCCTGGAGTTTAAAATAATTCTTGGTTTGGAAGAATTGTTTTTCAGATGGCAAACATCTCTAGAAAAAGCAAAAACTGTAAACCTTTCTTGGTTAATTCTAGGTCCCTGAGAAATGAAACCCAGGATCAAGACATGGTTCTGGGGAGCTGGACACTCGAATCTGGAAACAACGCACTAATAAGAAGGGTCTGGGCAAATGCCGAGGGGGAATGCCATTCAGCTCCAGTTACCTGTTGGTGTCCCAGGGCCAGTGGACTTTTCCTGGCAGCCCTGGGCCACCCATCTAGAGCAACTGGGTGCAGGTGGGGCAGGGTGAAATCGGATGACTCCTCTCTTTGGTTTCCAGCTGACTTCCCCTTGTTCTCATCAAGCAGTCCAATGGGACATTATCCTGACAGACGCTCCCAGCTCAACAGCCTGAAAAGAGAATTCCATCCAATAGCTTTCACGGTGCCTGCCCCTCCTGCATCAACAGACATCTGCATCCAGGGAGGGTTTGAAACCTTTCTAGCCCCCCCTCTCCCCAGTCCTCCTATCTTTCTCATCTTTTGTCATTGTTGGAAGTGAATCCTATAAACAAACTTTTTTTTTTTTAATTTACAGTAGCCCTAATTGAATTGTCTTGTCGCATTGTTATGGAGAAACAAGGGTAATTTCCTGTCAGTTATTGAGCTATTTAGCAATTATTTCTTATCATTAGTTTGCAAATTCAAACAGGATCAAATTCTGTTTGCCAAGTTAGAAAGGCATTGCATCACAGGGTACTCTTTGCAGAAGCCAGGCCCATTTATTTAGGCATTTTCAGCCACTATCTCCTTCCCTTCTCCCCTCCTCCCAGCCTGCTGGTCTGCAGCAGCTTCTGCAGGAAAGATCAGGGCCCAGAGGAAATCTGACTAATGGGTGTTTATCTCCCATTGGCTCTCTCATTAGCTAATACAGCGAGCTGTTTCCCATGGGAGTGATGGCCCCAGCAGGGAGCTTCGAGTTGGCATGTACATCCACCACCCCTGGAATTGGGTCACCGGGCAGGGCAGCTTCTACTAAATAGCTAGGAAAGATGTGGACGTGAGCATTCCACATGCCAGCTTTCTCAGTCTGCTTTCTCTGCTTACGCCAAGGTCTGCTTCCCTACATCAAAATTGCACTTAATCACTCATGGCATTCATGCCCAAGAATGCCACAGACATGGTTTCTATCACTAGGGACACAGACATGGGCTGCCGAGGAACATTAGTGCAAGCAGAAAACAGTCAGGAGCAGGCTGTTTTGCAAGGGAAGGGGTAGCATTAAGCAATTCTCACCAAGCTTTTCACCTACAGTACTTTCTTTCAAGTGCAATTATGTCAGATGTTCCTTGAAGACAGCCCTGGAGAGGACAGGGGTTACAAAGTGCACTCTTCAGTGACACCCATAAGAACTGCAACTATTTCCTTGTCTTGGTGATGGGGCTAAGAGGAATTTGTGGTCTGAGGGAGCTACTATTCATTTGGTATCAAGGGCTAAAACCAATGCTTTTTCTCCCACCCACTGCATTTGTGAGTCACTGGGAAGCTGCCTGGTTGAATCACAAGGTCCTCTGTTCTCTCTACCCCACCACCCACAGCCCTCACTTCCAAAGAGCCAGTAAAATGCTTGGTACATGTAGAAGCTGACAGTATGAGAATTAGCAATGAAGACAAGGACAAATGGTAGTGAGAGTGGGTTGGTTCTTTTTGCTGACTCTATTCACTATTTCTGTGTGACAAATTACTCCAATATTTAGCATCTTAAAACAACAAATATGTATTATCTCATCATTGCTATGTGTTAGGGAAACATGGTAATTTGGTTGGGTGTCTGTGGCTCAATACTTAGGAGGCCGAGGTTGAAGTCAAACTCTTGGAGGCTGCAGACTCATGGAAGGTTGACTGAGTTCAGGGCACCTACTTCTAAGTTCACTCATGCGGAGGTGGGCATGTGGTCAACCTGGGTACCTCATTCTAGGGTCTTCTGTCTGGGCTGCCTCACAAGAGGGTAGCTGATGTTTCCTAAGCTGAGCAATAAGGAAGACAGCAATAGAGGGTGCCCAAGAAAGAACCCACATTCACTTTGTCACCCAACCTCAGAAGTGATATCCCATCACTTTTCCCATTGTCTATTTGTTAGAAGCCAGTCACCAGCTCCTGCCCAGACTCAGAGGGAGGGCTTGCACAAGGACGTGAATATCCAGAGGTAGGACCACTGGGAGTCTCCTTAGAGGCTGCTCACCATACTGACCTTCAAGAACTCAATGTACCTCTGGATTTTGCCTTCCTATTTTTTTCTTTCCTTAATTAACTAATTTAACAGTGATTTATGGAACATCTACCACACAAAATGCCTTGTGATAAGTACCACGGGAAATTCAACACTTAATAACAGAGCTCCTTACTTCCCTTATGGGGCCCAAGTTTATGGGTGAGATAGGATGAGTCTGTCCACAAGCATCCCAAAAGTAGCTTGAGTGCTCAGCAGAGGAACACACGGTGCTCCAGTGACCCTAAGGAATGAAGGGATCCTTTGGAGGAGTGTAATCCGGGAAATCTTCCTTCACTCTTTCCATTTCACAAACAAGAAGAGAAGAAAGAAAGGATGGAGGGAAGAAAGGAAAGATAGAAAGAAGGAAAAAGGGGAAGGGAGGGAGGACAGCAGGGAGAAAGGGAAACAAAAGAAAATTGTGCCAACTTTAGCTTTCTAGATTCATACTTTTTACATAAAAATATTTTAGTGATTCTCCATTATATATATATATACACACACACACACACACATATATACACATATATATATATACACATATATACACATATATATATACATATGTGTATATATATGTGTGTATATATATATATATATATATATATTTTTTTTTTTTAGACAGAGTTTTGCTCTTGTTGCCCAGGCTGGAGTGCAATGGTGCGATCTTGGCTCACTGCAACCTCCACCTCCTGGGTTCAAGTGATTCTCCTGCCTCAGCCTCCAGAGTAGCTGGGATTAGAGGCACCTGCCACCACGCCCAGCTAATTTTTTCATTTTTAGTAGAGATGGGATTTCATCATGTTGGCCAGGCTGGTCTCAAACTCCTGACCTTAGGTGATCCACCCATCTTGGCCTCCCAGAGTGCTGAGATTACAGGCGTGAGCCACCGCTCCTGGTCCTCCACTACATAATATTTTATAACTTAGATGGCATTCAAAGTTTTCCAACTTGTTCTTCCATTACATCTCCCCACACTGCTCCCCAACCCCCGACACAAACACTTAAATGGTAATAAGTAATAATTGATGGATCAAGGATTTTAACCCAATCCTGCCAGTTTCTAAAGCTTAGATAGTCTCTACTATACTACCCAGCTCCCAAAAGCAATATAACTTGACAACCAGTCACGGGTAGTGGGAGAAAAGACCAGTTTGATGGTCACTTCAGAATTTTCACGTGGAGTGAATCAGGAAAAGGTAATGCCATTGATAGAGGTAGTGAGGTTAAGAAGGACAGGGTGTTGAAGAGGTGATTCTGGACTTAGCACTTTCAGATTCTGACTAAACCTTTGAAAGTTATGACCTGAGGTGAGGGTGAGCTTGGAAACTGTGGAAGACTTTCAGAGTTGTTTACAGAAGGGATAACTAAAGTTGTAGGAGTTGTTGAACTTTCCAATACTGACAAAACCGACATTGTAAGCTATAAACTTACAGCTTACAAACTATATTTGTGGCCCACATATAAAAGACCATAAAAAGGTTAAGCAGCAGAACCCCAGGTGACTGCATTTAACCAGACATTGTTCAATATAAAATAGAGGTAGCCATGGAGAAATTACCTTTCAGTAATCAGAAGACTCCTTCTAGTAGAACTCAATCTGGAAGGCGTTCTCTTCCAGCAAAAGACATGGAAATCCATATCAAACTTTATACTACTTCTAGTGGACAGCCTCCAAAATGGCCCCAAGTAATCCCCACCACCTGGTATTCATACCTTTAAGTAACGTAGAGAGCCCCCATCTCTACAAAAATAATTTTAAAATATTAGCCAAGCAAAGTGGCACATGCTTATGGTCCCAGCTACTTAAGAGGCTGAGGTGGGAGGATCGCCTAAGCCCAGGAGGTAGAGGCTTCAGAGAGCTAGATTGTGCTAATGCACTCCAGCCTGGATGCCAGAGTGAGACTCCGTCTCAGAAAAGAAGGAAATATACAGACCTATGAAAATATATATATTTAGCATCACGGGCATTGCTGAGTTTGGCCCATGTGCCACAGAAAACAGAAATACTTAATTTCTGCAATTAAACAGCCCCAATCCAAGGCTAAATATGTATTGACATGATCTAAGTCTGAGAAACGAAGCAAAAGGAAAGGATTCAAACAAAATTCCAAAAAATCTTAAGTGAGAAGAATTAGAAATAAAACCAGAGTACCACTATACTTATGTCTAAGTATCAATTACAGTGTGTGGTTCATATAGCAAGAATCCCAAAACCAAACTGTAATGTCTTTCTACCATGATGTGAGTATCTAAACAGCAATCTATTATATTAGCCTGGGTATGACATAAAAAAAGAGCTAACCTGTGTATAAATGCCTACTATGTGCCAGGCAGTCTTTCAAGGGCTTTACCTGTCATCAGCAACCTCATGAGGCAGATCCAATTATTATTCTCACATTGCAAATGAGGAAATTGAAGCACAGAAACTTTAAATAACTTGCCCAAGCACCCAGCTAAGGTGACCAGGCTAGGGCCAGGATTTATACATGTGCAGCCTTTGGAATTCATGCTGCTAACACTATGCTGAGATACGTTTCTGATGAACCTCTTTGTGGAATGGTGGATAAAGGAGCTGAAGGCTTCAAACGAAGGACACTGCTTAGCTTCCCAGAGAGTGTAAAAGACAAGAGAAGAGCTCACCCTTTGGGAAACCTAGAGGGAAGATAGGTTGGACTTCTATTGATTGTCCAGATCTGCTCTCTGCCCCTATCCACCCAGCTTTGTGCTCTGGAAAACTGAATGATAGGAAGTGCAACAACTTTCTCTCTTGTCTTGGCTTCTTGTTGGATTTGGTAAACAGGAGGCCAAATGAAGCAATGTGAGAATTTGTTACCAATGAAAGACACCTTGATTCCTTGACTACCACAACACTAACTGTCTAATTTTCTTTCTTCTCAAATTGTTTATTCTGGTTCATCAAAATTTTGACTAATATGCCATCTACGTATAACGCATTTTCCTTATCAGTACATATTCCCTAAAGGAGCTATTTCACTTCTGAACATTATACAAATTAACAATTACTTTCAACAGCACAAATAATGATGTTAGCTTCCCCAGGGCCACCAGAGAGCTGACATGTATGAACTGCAACAACTTTCTTGTCCTCTGGCTTTCTGTTTCGATTTGGCCAACGGGAGGCCAAATGAAACTGTATACGGATTTATTACCAATGAAAGGCACCCAAATTTCAACAGTGGTAACAAGGGGAGGCCTGCAACTCCCTCTTTGTTGGGTCACTGTGGATTGGTTGCATCCCCTCTAGAAGGTCTGTGCTCCTGCCTGGCAGCTCTGTCATAGGGCTATCTGCTCTAGGACCTGGTAACCACTCTCTACCTCTGCTCTTTAAGTCCCATGCTTGGGAGCTAGTTCTGATGGTATTGTACTATCCCTCATGGGTCCCCTAACTCTGCCCCTCTTTACATTTTATTACAATCCCTTTATTCAACTCTCTTCTCCCCTTTGAATGTGTCAACTGCTTTCCACTGTGACACCAGGTAGGTCTTAAGGTTTACCTACCACATCCAGGAACCTTGCCTAGAGGAAGGAAGATTTCAAAAGTAGCACTGTTTAGTGTTACCCACATTATCTTCTCATTCTGTCCCTCTGGGTTTTGAACCAAGCTCTCTTGGAGAGATGGACATAGGGCTCCAATATAAAAAGGTGTATTATCAGAGGTGAGTAAGGTAACAAAACAAGAGGTGACCTGGCGGCCAACTGGACAATTGTAATAGATACTCAGGGGCACCTTGCAGACAAGCCCAGTGCTCTGTAAATATAGAAATTAATATTTGTAGAGCTGTTTCTCCAGCTCTTTTGCTAAAAAGGACTATAAACCAGAGAATATTGTCATCGTGACCAATTTCCCATGATTACAATCTCAATTGATATGACCCAGGGGAAACTAACATTATATGTATTTATGCTGTTGAAAGTAATTGTTAATTTGTATAATGTTCAGAAGTAAAATAGCTCCTTTAGGTATACTGATAAGGAAAATGTATTATACATATGTTGACAAAAAAAGCCAAACTCTAAAAATATTTGAAGAGGTGTATTCTGAGCCAAATGTGAGGACCGGTGACCCAGCCTCAGGAGGTCATGAAAACAAGAACTTAAGGTAGTTGGGTTACAGCTTGATTCTATAAATTTTTGGAAGACAGAAGTTAGAGACACAAATTAACACATATAAGATATACATTACTTCGGCCCACGAAGGTGAGACATCGCAAAGCAAGGGCTTCAGGTCATAGGTGGGTTCAAAGATTTCCTGATTGGCAAACAGTTGAGAGAGTTCAGTTTTCCCCAGAGAGTCAGTAGAAAGAAATGCTTCCCATTAAGATAAAGGGGGTTGTGTACTCCGAGGCTCTTGTTATATAGATGAAGCCTCCAGATAACAGGCTTGAGGGAGAATAGATGGTACATGTCTCTTATCAGATCTTAAAAGGTGCCAGACACTTAGTTAAATCAATCTTGGATGAGGAAAAGACCTGGAAAGGGGAGGGGATTCTCTACAGAATGCAGTTTTCCCCACCTCAAGAAGTGATTTTGCAAGCCTATTCCAAAATATGTCAAATAAATATATTTTGGGGTAAAATACTTTGATTTCCTTTAGAGCCTGTTATCTGTCATGTGGTGTTATACCAGAGTCAGGTTTGAGTTGGTATCTTATTGCTACAAAAATTCTGTTTAGTCAGCCTTAGGATGTCTGTTTTAATGTTAAAGCTGGTCAGTTGTGTCTGAACTCCAGAAGAGAAGAGATTATAATGAAGCATGTCTGATCAACGCAACCCCTCATTGTTTCCTGTCATGGCCTGAACTACTTTTTCAGGTTTCTTCGGAATCCCTTTGGCCGAGAGGGGAATCCATTCAGACAGCTGCAGAGCTTAGAATTTTATTTCTGGTTTATACACAGCTGGCAAAAATAAACAATTTGAGAAGAAAGAGAATTAGATAGTTGGTGTTATGGTAGTCAAGGACTTTAGGTGTCATTCACCGGTAATGGATCTCCACATAACTCATGTGAAGAAGGCCAGTATTAGTTATTCCATTGAACAGCAGGAGCTGGAGCATAAAAAGGATAAGGATCAGTTCAAGTTCATTCAGAAAGCCTTGACTCTACTCTCTCAGTCTCACTCTGAAATACATTTTTATAGGCCAAGGATCAGCAAACTTCAACCAGCAATCCAAATCTACCTCCATGCCTATTTTTATAAATAAAGTTTTATTAGAACACAGCTACACCCAGTTGTTTACATATTATCTATGGCTGCTTTCCACACTATGTCAGAGTCGAGCGGCTACAATACAGACTGTATGACCCACAAAACCTAAATTATTTGGTATCTGGACCTTTACATAAAATATTTTGTGACCTCTAATCTAGGCCACCAATAGTTTTGTTTCTTCCTGCCCTTCTTAAAATTCTGATCACAGGCCGGGCGCGGTGGCTCAAGCCTGTAATCCCAGCACTTTGGGAGGATGAGGCGGGTGGATCATGAGGTCAGGAGATTGAGACCACGGTGAAACCCCATCTCTACTAAAAATACAAAAAATTAGCCGGGTGTGGTGGCGGGCACCTGCAGTCCCAGCTACTCGGGAGGCTGAGGCAGGAGAATGGCGTGAACCGGGGAGGCGGAGCTTGCAGTGAGCCGAGATTGCGCCACTGCACTCCAGCCTGGGTGACAGAGCAAGACTCTGTCTCAAAAAATAATAATAATAAAAAAAAAATTCTGATGACAAAATATCAAATAGTAACTTTCCCTTTCTTCCTTCTTCCCCTTAGACTCTATAGAGCTAGATTATCTGTACACTGTGAAACTTGACTGAACAACTCAGAAACAGCAGGATGGAAAAGGACAGGATCTGTGTCCACCTAGTTCAAAAGGAAATTATTTTACTTTCTCTAAGGTTTTGTTGATCACAAGAATCCCTTTACCTTCTAAAATTATGAATGTGAAGAGTCTAAATTATACATTTTGTAAATAACTACTGTTGTGTGTTAAGAAAAAAATTGACTTCTTTAAAAAAAATTACTGATAGCAATGGAATAATTGTCTCAAAACTGCCCTTTCAGATGAATCTTCCTACTCATACCAATATCACACCCAAGGCATTAAAAATTTCTCCTGTCCAGTGATCTAGAGCTAGAGATATCATATGGATAAGAAAAAAGCTATGAAAAAATAGTTATAGAAATAACTCTGTATAATAAAATTTATATAAAATTTGAAATATGAACTACACATTTGTAGACATGCATATAAAACTGCATGAGAAAGACAAGCATGGAATTTCAGAAAGAGGAATGTCTGACTGGGAAAGGAAAGGGAATGTGATCTGGAATGGGTACGTGGGAAACTTCAACTCTAACTTGTAACTTTTAAATGGGTAATAGATACAAGATGTTTATTTTTTTCATTCATGCATTCATATTTTCATTTAAACTTATTGTGTCTAAGAGGTTTTTTAAGTATAAAATGTAAACTCCTTAGTCATTGCTGGCCATCTATAAACTCTTCCAGTCTCATTTGCCAGCACCCTCTCCCTCAGGCATGCTAACCTATAAGCTTAAACTATTCCTTATTTCCACTTTCGGTACTTCTTCTCTGGCAGTTTTCCTAACACTGCTATCCAATCTGCAAACTTTTTACCTTATCCTCTTCCTATCCCTAATGTTTTACATATTTCATGGCATTCCCAGCACACAAAAATTGTTCTTTTTTTTTTTTTTTTGAGCAACTATGATGCCTGTTCTCTAAGGCAACATTAGGCTCCTAGCAAAGAAGGTATGGATGATAAACTCTTCAAAAGAATGGGCTCTATGTTGCACATGTCTGTAACTCCCATAATGACTCTTAGATTTTGGATCCTCAGCAGAGAACGATCATTTAACAGATATTCTAAAAGTATTAAAAATCTCATTAGATTACGGCTTTGGTCCTTTCCCCTTGGTTCAGTGGGTTTGGTACAGCCAAGGCTCCGGGGGCTGCAGATGTCCACAGAAGCACAGTTGTTGCATACAGTCCTCAGGAGACGATCTCTTGAGGGAATAGTCCCTGTGCAAAAGAAGCTTGGCCGGCGCGCTCACACTTGTAATCCCAGCACTTGGGAGGCCAAGGCAGGCGGATCATGAGGTCAAAATTTTGAGACCAGCCTGGCCAACACAATGAAATCCTGTCTCTAATGAAAATGCAAAAATTAGCTGGCCGTGGTGGCAGGCACCTGTAATCTGAACTACTCGGGAGGCTAAGGCAGGAGAATCACTTGAACCCAGGAGGCGGAGGTTGCAGTCAGTGGAGATGGTGCCACTGCACTCCAGCCTGGGCGACAAAGCTAGACTCTGTCTCAAAAAAAAAAAAAAAAAAAATTAGGAAGCTTCCTATGGTTGCTTGGCTCCATTTTGTGTTCTTCTGTGCTTTGTCCTTCTGAAAATATCTCTCTGGAGAATAATGATGTCAGGGAAGATGGCATAATAAGAAGCACCAAGAATCCATCATTCCAATAAACAAAAATTGTACTGACAAAAACGGTTTGAACTATTTTGCAAAGATGGAGTCTATTTGAATGCTTACAGCATCCGGCGGAAAGCTTGGCTGGTAAACTGCAATTAAGAGAGAATCTTAAAGGCAGCAAGAGGAAAGCCACTCATTACATCTAAGTAATTTTTAATAAAATTATTCATTTATCATCCAAGAAACCTTGGAAGCCAGAAAATCGTGGGTTGATACATTCAAAGCTTTAAAAGAAAAAAAAAACAAAAAACTATCAACCAAGAATGTTATATATGACAAAACTGTCATTCGAAAATAAAGAAGAAATCAAGACATTCTCAGATTTTAATAAAAAGGCTGAGAGAGTACATTACTACTAGGCCTGCCCTTCAAAAAATTATAAAAGGAGTCCATCAAGTTGAAATGAAGGGAAACTAGACAGCAATTGGAAACTGTGGGATGAAATAAAGATCTCTGGTAAAAAAAAAAAATAAGTACAAGCAATTACAAAAGCTAGTATTATTGTATTTTTGGTTTACAAATACACTTTTTATATTCTACATATTTAAAAGATAAATTCATAAAAACAATTGTTGATCTGTTACGGAGCACACAATATGTAAAGACACAATCTGTAACACCAATAACAGGAAGAGGTGAAGAGCAAAACTGTATAGGAGCAGAGATTTTGTATACTATTAAAGTTGTACAAACCAACCAGTGTTATAACTTTAGGATGTTAAATGAAATCTCTATGGTAATCGCAAAGAAAATGTCTATATACACAGAAAGAAATAAGAGAATAAAAATGTTGCAACATTAAAAAATTAAACACAAAATAAGGTAGCATAGAGGAAATAAGGTACAAAAGTGCTTTAAGACATGAAAAAAAATAGCAAAATGGCAGAAGTCCCTCTTCATTAATAACGACTTTAAGTGTAATTGGATTAAACTGTCCAATCAAAAGCCAGAGATTTTCAGACTGGAGTAAAAAAGAAGAACATGTTCTCACTCTATGCTATCCATAAGAGGCTCAGTTTACATCTGTAGACACAAATAGGTTGAAACTGATAGGATGCAAAAATCTAGTCTATGCAAATTATGATCAAAAGAGAATTGGGATAGTAATACTAACATTAAATAAAATATTGGGAGACTGAGGCAGGCAGATCACGAGGTCAAGAGATCAACACCATCCTGGCCAACATGGTGAAACCCTGTCTCTACCAAAAATACAAAAATTAGCTGGGCGTGATGGTGCATGCCTATAGTTCCAGCTACTCAGGAGGCTGAGGCAGGAGAATTGCTTGAACCTAGGAGGTGGTTGCAGTGAGCTGAGATCGCACCACTGCACTCCAGCCTGGCAACAGAGCAAGACTTTGTCTCAAAAAAAAAAAAAAATTAAATAAGATAGACTTTAAATCAGGTAACAACAGACACAAATAAATCATATATTAACAAAAGATTCAATATAGCAAGAAGATTTCACAATTATAAACATTTATGCACTAATAACAACATGTGAAGAAATCGGAACCTTCTTGCACCGCTGGTGGGAATGTAAAATGGTACAGCCACTGTGAAAAACAGTTTGGCAGTTTTACAAATGATTAAACACAGAACTACCATATGACCTGATGAGGCAGGAGAATAGGGTCTGAAGGCAGAGAACCTAAAGCCGACTTGCACTGACTTCCTAGAACTGAATGGAAAGGAAAACCCCATCTCTCCCCACCTAAGCAAGGAAAGAATCGGAGGCTGCTTCCTTTGCAACCTCCACCTTTCCGCTGCGTCACACATGAAAAATGGAAAGTAACTCTGATCGGTCCCCTTTCACAACCAATCAGACTTGGTCATGGGCCAAGTCTTTACTTACAAAGGGTGTAACAAAGCAACCAATGGAAAACCTCTAGAGGATATTTAAACCCAAGAAAATTCGGTAACCAGCCCTCTTGACCCACTTGCTCATGCCTAGTCCCACTCTGTGGAGTGTATTTTCGTTTCAGTAAATCTGTGATTTCTTTGCTCATTCTTTTGTTGCTTTGTTTTTGCATTTTGTCCAATTCTTTGTTCAAAATGCCCAGAACCTGGACAATTCTTAGTCAAGAACCTCCACCAGTAATACCAGCAATTCTACTCCTAGGTGTGTGTGTGTGTATATATATTTCTCCAATATATACCTCCAAGATATAGATATCTATATGTAGATATATAGATATATCTCCAAAATAATTGAAAGTAGGGACTTAAACAGATATTTATATACTAATATTCATAACAGCATTATTCATAATAGTTAATAGGTAGAAATGACCCAAATGTCCATTAATAAATGAATAAATAAACAAAATGTGTTTATATATACACACACACACACACACACACACACACACTGGAATATTATTCAGCTTTCAAAAAGGCATGAAATTCTGATATATGCTACAACATGAATATACCTTGAAAGCACTGTGCTTAGCAAAATAAGCCAGCACAGGACGAGTATTGTACAATCCCACTTACATGAGGTACATAGACTAGAAAAAGGTAGAATAGTGGTTATCAGGGACTGGGGGGAGAGAGAATGCGAGTTTGAAAAAAAAAAAAACAGTTTTTGTTGAGGATGATGAAAAGTTTCTGAATATAAATAGTGGGGATGATTACACAACATTATGAATATACTTAAAGCTAACAAATTTTATGATTATGAATGGTTACAACGATAAATAGTATGTTATGTTATATAAAATAATAAATAGTATGTTGTATATATTTTACCAGCATTTTTTTTAAAAAAAGGTGTCTCTGGAGACAACTCAGGAGCAGAAGAGACAGCTTCACAGCATAAGCGGATCACCCCGATGTGGGGAATGAAAGATCTGAGGTGGGTGGAGTTTGAGAAAACATTGTAATTGCTTAGACAACAAAAGTCCTCCTTACCATCCCTGTCCAGATCCTGGCAGAATGTGTACAAAAATACATCTTAATCTGAATCCATCCACAACATACAATAATGATGATACTACGCTTCGAAGAGCTAACAGCAAATCTATATACAAAAGTTAACGGTAGATAACATGCTATGATAAATTGATTTTTGATAGAAAAGTCAATTTTATTGTGGAATGGAAAGTCTTGTCCCTATTCCTGGACAAGTCACCAAAAGATAGAGCAATGATGGAAGATCAACTGGAAAAGGGTGTGTTATCAAGCTGTTAGAATTGGTTTTTGAATCCAGTAAACCTTCCCACCTCAGCCTATTTACGGCCATATCTCCAGCATCTGGCAGAATGTTGGCACCACTTAGAGACTCAAAAAAATCTCTTGAATGAAGAAACGGCTTCCACTTTAAACTCCTAAAATAGATAATAGTATATTCATGCCCATATAGATAGTATTTGATTAAGTCACTTATGTATAGCTGTGCTCTTGGTATAGATGTCTTGAATAATTTCCTAATGTAGGAAATGGGTGACACCAGTTAGAATCCTTCCCAGATAGAATATTAGGGGGCGAACCCCTCTAGATGCTGTTAAAATTAATTGGTTAGGTTCAATAGTAACTGGACTTTAGTCTTTATCTCCGTGCAACATCAGTATCTGCTTGTCAATTACAGCTTGCGTTGATTCCATCATGAGATTCTTTCGTATGTTTAAAATTCAATAATTTTCTTTACATTTTTATTAAAAACAATCTTTAAACAGTACTGAAGCAAAAGAATTAATTTGTGCTCATGCCTGCATATAGTAACAATGCAAGGATAACAATGATTAAAGATCCTGAAAGGAAAGAGAGAGGAATAGGAAAAGGCTTCTGTAATGAATAAGCGTAATTCTCATTTACTCTTAGAATTGAAGTCCATTTCAACCATAAGAAGAAAGTGCACGTTTCATCTATATAATATTCCATTATTGCTATCTCACCTGCAATCTATGTCATAAAACTTTAAGAGTGGAAAGTTTTAAGCTGTATTCAGAAATCAGGAAGATCCTGCATAAACAGAAGGAACAGGTAGGTTCACACAGGCACATATATTGGCAAGCTGACATGTACAAATATAGACACCATCCAAAGAGGGCTGTAAGGAGAAAACCATGTCAAAGCTGCTAAATTATTCATCAGCTGTTCTGCAGAGTGAACACTATCAGGTAATGATCTGTAATTATTAATAAATAATTTAAACTTTAATAGCTCTGAAATGAAATGCTTAATTGCATCACAACATAATTAATGGAATTAGCTGCAATGTTTAAAATGAGAAATTTTTTTGTCAGTCTTTCTTTTTCACATTTTCCTTCTTCCAGATGCTGGTAACCCAGAGGATAAATAGGATGATTAAACTTTAAGTGTGTGGTGATGTGTGTGTGTTTGTGTGTGTGTGTTTCAGCATGGGTATGTGTGTGAGGTTTTGTTCTGCAATTCTGGATATTGAAGGCATTCTGGGAAGCAGAGAAGTGGACTTGGCTAACTCATCTCTGTCAGTAACCCTAGCAGTGATTTCCCTGCAGGTTGGTGTGGTATTTTATTCAGTAAACAGAGAGCACCTACCATGCCCCAACCTTTGTTGTAGGCATGGAGGAGGGGATGGTTTGAAAGGAAAGGAAAGGGTGGTGGCTACAAACATATATAAGATGAATTCCTGGCTCTTTGGGGTTTATGATCTCCTGGAGAAACAGTAGTTATTAGATGCAAAATACTGACTCTAGTTTACAATTTTTGGGTAAAACAGTAAAGGACTGAGACTAGGATCGTGAAGACAAAGATCACTACGTACAAGATTGAAGTCTGTAGGCCCCAATAGCTCATGGGGCTCCAGGTGCCTCCCAGCCCCTGGCTCCATTAACTTTGTCACTGTCGGTCATAGAACTCTGAATATACCCACATTAGCACTGGACTTCCAGACTTCCTCTACCTTCCCTTCTTTCTGGGAGTCCAGGCTCTCTCCTCATCTTTACTATACGCTCCCAAATCACATACGCTGTTATATCTTGGCAAGCCTTGAAGGAGTCCCCAAATCGAGAAACGACGAGGAAAGTCAGATTTGAAAACGATAGAGCTCACTGGGAATGTGTTCCCCCGAAAGGGGAGAGTCAGGCAGGAATGAGTAAGCAGAGATGAAACAGCAAGGATTCTACTGGGTGGGGCAGAAGGAAAGGCAACAGCAAAGGACAAGAGGGATAGCTAATGTGTTCCACGGGAAGGTCCAGATGGTGGCTGAGAGTTTCGGATGCGACATCCACGTCTAGCAGATTCTGTGCCAGGTGATTTTCTAGGTACTTTACAGACATTTACTCCCTTAATGTCTCCATAATCCTATGAAAAAATCATTACCACTATCATGATGCCTATTTTACCAATGAGAAAACTGAAGCACAAAACAATTAAGTGATCTGCACAGGGACACACAGCTAGTTGGCAGTGGGTCTAAGAATGGAACCCAGTAAGAATGGCTCCTGGGTCCACTCGGTTGCATTCTGTGCTTCTCTGAGTTTTAGCAGTCTAAATTTACAAAGGAGAAAATGGAAGTTTACATGAGAAACTTTAAGACTTATCCAAGGCCAAGTACTACGCAACTCTACCCAAGGGTGACTTGGTCTCAACTCTTCACTGCCAGTGGTTGTATTCTGTCCACAGCCTTCTTCCCATGTCATCAGAGCGGAAGTATAACAGTGAAAAGGAGACGTAGCCTGACCAACTTCATTTTGCTTCTAACCGTCACCCATTATATCTTTTAGGTGAACTGCTTTTGCTTATCTCTGCACGTAGGCCATGCTAACTATATGAGGAATTTAGTTTGTAGTTTAACTTTAAAGCAAGGATAATAATAGTCCTTTCCCAAAACTAACTCCTGGAGAAATAAGGGTGTACACACACATCACAATTTTATGTTAAAATTTCACAGGAGCATCATGATCAGACCAAGGATAAAGAAGTTTACCTTCACTGCTGCTCAGGTGTGTATGGTCATCAGTCACCTTTTGACGTTAACTCCCTCCCTCTTCCCCTTTCCCCTCACATAAAAGGAGCTCCAAATTAGCTATGGTTCTTTAGGATGCTAGTCCACCATCTTCTCAGTCTGCTGCCTCTCTGAAATAGTCACTTTCCTTGCCCCAGTACCTAGTATCTCGATTTATTGGCTGTCATGCAGCACATAGTACAAGCTTTGCACTTGGCCACAGAAGGCATGTGCATGCTTCCCTATCATGCAGCTTTGGGCTTGGCCCTGGGGCTTGTGTTGGCCAATGGGATGTTAGTGGACATGACTTGAGCAAAGGGCTGAAATGTGCTTGTGTGGTTCGACACACTCACTTGTGCTGCCTTTCTCCATGAGTAGAATGTAATCTGGGTAGCCACTTGTTCTAAGAAGTTATAAGACATGTAGAGCAAACCTGGACCCAGTTCTCTGCTTGAAATCAGAGTTGACCAAGCACAACACAGATGAGTTGACACACGGTGACCTGCAGTGTCTCCAGGGACCCACAGATCCTTAACCTGAACAAGAGATACCCCAGCTGACCTGCGTACTGGTGTGCATGGAGATAAAAGCTTATGGTTATAAGCCATTGGCATTGTGTGGTTGTTTGTTACGTAGCATTATTGTGACAATAGCTGACTAACACTGCTCTACCACTCCACCCTCAGTCATTCTCAGATATAGACACTTAATTCTTTTCCATATTACTTACAGTGGCCGCTTCAAGACAAGTTCCCAAGCTCTTATTCCAACCAGATGGCTTCCCTGAAGCACTCTGTTGTGAAAATTCTGGAATAACCACAGCATAGCTAACAGTACAGCTGGGATCCAAATCCATCTTTTTGACTCAGAACCCTATATCTCAGCCACTGAATTAGAGACCCCATCAAATATGAATGAACCTCTGCCCAAGTGCCCAGCTGCAAGTGCCTGCCAAGGGCTTCAGGCAATAGCCCTCAGCCTCACGATTTATCTATACTACCTCTAAGTCACTCACAGTTTCTTATTTTACCTCTTATTTATCTGAAAGCCTTTGTTTAGTTCTATGCCTGGACTCCTACTCTTCATCTAGCCCTGAAACACAGATAGCTCAATTTGAGATAACTTTCCATGTTCAGTTTCAGCATCATCTCTGAGATGCAACTTCTAGTATTCCCTCTTTAGTCCAAACACACCTTGGTCTTAGGTGAGAAGCTTTCTTGCCTATAAAATTGCTCCTGGCCTGGCTCCTCTCTCATTCATCTAGTTCAGGGGATGAGAGATCTTAAGCAGAGATACAAGCTCAACTCAAACTCAGATTCTACGCAGAGTATTTAGCACATTGACAACTAAATCAACAACTTTTATGTATGGTCAAAAGGGTTTGGGGTCATGCAACGATGGGGTAGGGCTGTTTGGGAGAAGCCAGGATAGAGAATACAATTCAGCAGATACCACAAGAGCAGTATGATCTGTTATACTTATGTGCAGGCAAGAACCAAAAGCCAGGAGGCTGGATCCAGATTCTGGAAGACTAGAAGGAGACTAGGCATGGCACCTATGAAACAGGACTGGGAGTTCCACCATATTACCCAGTGGGTTAGGCTGGTATGGCTACAGGGGAACTGGTTTGGCCAAGGCAGGGGCAAGGGTAAAGATTATGAGAGACCACATTGTGGCAGGGACCTTGCCCTCCTGCCTTACTTTTCCACACTGGGCATTTCACCCTGGCAGATGACAGAGGTTGATGTGAGTGAGCCAGACCGTCTCTAGAGGCGCCTGCCTGTCCTATCTGGTCACAACCATTCCCCACACCCCACTGCTTTCAGCATGGCTGGGATTATTTTCTCACATTTCCATATGCTTTTATATTTATATTTATAGTACCACACTCAATCATTTTAATTCAAGCTTTTAGTGCCGAAAGGTAAAAGAGGTTATTGGATTTCTCTTCTTCTGTACCCATCAGAATCATATTTCCCTTTCCTTTCTTCTCAGCCATCAATAAATTATTATTATTATTATTACTGTTATTACTATTATTATGAAAAGAAAACTGTATGTAGGTCCAAGACTATATCTAATTTAAGGTATGCTTCAAATATGCTGCACATATTATCCCACAAGATCTATTTTCTATCTTTGTATAAAATGAGCTACTGGAGGGTACATGAGATTTTTCCTAGGGTTATCCTAAGAATAGATAGTGTTTAGAATTCAGTCCTCAGCCACTCTTCAGCAGTATTAGTTCAATGAATTCAGTTACAGCTACCCTGACCCTATTAGACTGCAATTATTCACTTAAACAAACATAACCCTTTTACTGGCGTATCAGAACCGGACCTTTGAGAGGTTCTAGTCCAAACTCTTTAGTGGTATGGAAACTGAGGTTCAGAAAAAGAAAGTTGCTTGGTGGTCTGGAGGTTCCACAGGGCCTCTTTTGCTGTTGGGCAGTGGGGGGCTGGTGGGAGAGGGTAGTGTAGTTTTTAGGAGATTGGGCTTTGCAGGTAGAAAGCTTAGGTTCGAATTCTACTTCTGACACTCACTAGCCTTGGGCAACTTAACCTCTCTAAACTGCAGATTTCCCATTTGTAAAATGGGGCTAAAATGATCTCTCTCTTACAGGACTATTGTGATCTTTAAATAAGATAACTCATTTAACATCTTTACCACAATACCTGGCCAACTATAAGATTTTAATAAATATTAGTTGCTTATGCATAGCATATAATGTGTACAGGGGAGAGTGACCAGGATGCTAAGGAGGTTGAAACCCAGCCTTAAAGACAAGAGGGTTTTTGTTTGTTTGTTTGTTTTAAGAATGGAGATGCTTAGCTTCAAGATAAAAGGGGAAGAGATCACCTGTTTTTTTGTTTTGTTTTGTTTTGTTTTGTTTTTGAGATATAGTCTCGCTCCATAGCTCAGGCTTGAGTACAGTGGCGCAATCTCAGCTCACTGCAACCTCTGCCTCCTGGGTCAAGTGATTCTCTTGCTTCAGCCTCCTGAGTAGCTGGGATTACTGGCGTGTGCCACCACACCCGACTAATTTTTGTATTTTTAGTAGAGGCGGGTTTCACCATATTGGTCAGGCTGGTCTCAAACT
This sequence comes from Hylobates moloch, assembly GCF_009828535.3. Taxonomy (NCBI): domain Eukaryota; kingdom Metazoa; phylum Chordata; class Mammalia; order Primates; family Hylobatidae; genus Hylobates; species Hylobates moloch. Next base: position 25,649,043 of record NW_026652297.1, on the reverse strand, counting down.
TCTGACCTTGTGATCCACCTACCTCGGCCTCCCAAAGTGCTGGGATTACAGGCGTAAGCCACCATGCCCAGCCTGAGACCACCTTAATTAAACATTTTAGGGACTATTCTGTTCAAAGGGCTTAAAGTTATTCTCTTGGCTCCGGAGGACAGAGTCGATGCCCACAGCTTTGATCAGGTTACTCAGTGATTAAAACCTTCAAGAATTCTTGATTATCTATGGGATCAAATCCAGTAAATCATCCATGATCCTTGGTGATTTGGCCCTTGCAACAGTTTGCAACAGTTTCCAACCTCTGCTCATATTACTTCCCTTCATGGACTTTGTGCCTCTGTCAAATGGAACTATTTACTCATCCAGCCTATGGTTTCTCCTCTTCACATCTTTAACCATTTTGTTGTTGCTTTGCTCTGATTATTTCCACTTATCAAGTCTCATTTCATCTCCAAACCTCTTGACCCATATCCCGAAATAATTTTGCACCCCTGTGGTGTCCCGTAGCATTCATTCATGCTTCTGTGGTGCCTGGGCCTTTATACGTTAGCTTATTTTGGTTAATGCATCCCTCACCAGTCTGTGAGCAATGTGAGGACAGGCTCCGGCCCTAACCTCTTCCTCTCTGGTTCCCCAGCAGTGTCTGACACAGTCTCTGGAAACCACAGAAGTTCTTGGAGTTGGTTACAGCTGCATTTCCCACTGGCTCTTCCAGTTACAAACTTTGACTTGAAGATATTTCCTAAACCTCTGTACCCCTAGCCCTCCTCTATGAACTGGCAGTCATAGAACCTACTTTTGGACTTGGCATGGCTTATAGAAACTGAATTCCTGCCTTGGTCCCCAAGGCCACCCTGTTTAGTTCTTGAGTTCACTCTTTACTCCTAGCTGAGGCCTCTATCCAAATATTTCTTGACTCTGCCTTGGTAAACTGGGCAGAGGTATGCATAAATCTCATGTGTACCTGCACACCCATTCTTCACTCTGAAAGTCTATGTCAGAGTTAGATGTGAGCAGATTACTCATGCCCTCTGTCTCTAGGTCCACCTTTAACACCCAGCCCCTCACAAACCACACAAAAGGTGAATGAAGCAGAAAGAAGAAGAAAATATTGAAGTGAATAATTTGTTCTTCTTTGGTAAAGAGCTACTCCGCTATAGCAAGGCCTAATTTTATGTTCTTTATCAACTTCGTGTGTGTGTGTGTGTGTGTGTGTGTGTGTGTGTGTGTGTGTGTGTAGTCTGCATCGTTAATACGGACAGTTTGATTTGGGTCAATATAATAAGATTACTATGATTATTAAATGAGATAATTAAAGTAGCCTTTACAACACAGTGGTAGCAAGCAGAAATTTAAGTCATGTTAATTTTCTTCCTTACTTTGTCTTCATAGGCACTTAAGATATGTCTCTTGCTTAGATGAACTGGTGACTACTGAGTGAAAATGAACTACTGCCAATGGTTAGGAGTCACGTGAAAGCAGATTCGGCTCAATACTGGGAGATCTTCCAAAACCAAAAATTGCCCCCAGAGGAAGGGGCTCTTCTGAACTAATGAATTCACCCATTGGAGGTCCTCAAGAAGAGGTCAACCAAGCACTTGTCAGCAACACTGTAGCAGACAACCATTTTTTAAAAGTGGCATTGGTCTGGTGTTCTGCTTCCAGGATTCTTGGATTTGGACAGGAAAATAAGCCTGGATCATCTAGGGACCAAGGATCATCTAACAAGAATCCCTGGAGCAACGTTTGGTTTAGTTACCTTTTGGTATGCACCTATCTCAAGTAACTGCTCTTCCATAACCTTTAACTTCAACCAAATAAATCCGCCCAGCGTCTTCTAAAAGCTGGTTGTCCTTTTATTTATATATATATATTTTTTTGAGACAGTCTCACTCTGTCACCCAGGTTGGAGTACAGTGGCACAATCTTGGCTCACTGCAGCCTCTGCCTCTCGGGTTTCAAGCGATTCTCCTGCCTCTGCCTCCCGAGTAGCTGGGACTACATGTGCACACCACCATGCCTGACTAATTTTTGTATTTTTGGTACAGACTGGGTTTCACCATGTTGGCCAGGCTGGTCTCAAACTCCTGGCCTCAAGTGATCCACCCACCTCAACTTCCCAAAGTGCTAGGATTCCAGGTGTGGGCCACGATGCCCAGCCACTGGTTGAACTTTCACATGCTGTGCCTTTTCCACTATCTGACATGCCTTCTCTGTTTCTTTTCATCAATCTTCATTGTTCTCTATGGAAGACCCAACTAAAAGTTCAGTCTCTTTGGTGATGTCTTCTTAAATTACACACCCATTACACTTTGAAATCTGAATGTTGACATCCCCCCAAAATTTATGTGGTGGAACCTAATACCCATAGTGATAGTATTAAGAGGTGGAGCCTTTGGGGAGTGATTAAGTCATGAGGGCTTCACCCTCATTAACGGGATTAATGTCTTCATAAAAGAGGCTTGAGGCTGGGTGCGGTGGCTCAGGCCTGTGGTCTCAGCACTTTGGGAGGCTGAAGTGGGAGGATCATGAAGTCAGGAGTATGAGAGCAGCCTGGCCAATATGGTGAAACCTTGTCTCCACTGAAAATACAAAAAAAAAAAAAAAAAAAGCCATGCATGGTGGCACACGCCTGTAGTCCTAGCTGCTTGAGAGGCTGAGGCAAGAGAATCACTTGAACCCAGGAGGCAGAGGTTGCAAAGAGCTGAGATCACACCACTGCACTCCAGCCTGGGTGACAGAGCGAAATGCCATATCAAAAAAAAAAAAAGAGGCTTGAGTGACCTCCCTTCCCCTTTCCACCATATGAGGTGCCAGCAAGAAGACACTATCTTTGAAGCAGACAGTGGGCCCTCACTAGACATCAAATCAACTGGTGCTTTGATATTGGACTTTCCAGCCTCCAGAGCTGTGAATGATAAATTCCTGTTGCTTATAAATTACTTAGTCTAAGGTATTTTGTTACAGAAGCCTCAACGGACTCAGAAAAAATTCTATGACTTTCTATCTTCAAAATAAACCCATCACCTGTCCTCTGCTCTTCTCCCCCATGGCTACATCTGGTCTCAACCACCATCATTATCTCTTTCCTAGATTACCGCAATGCTTCCTAACAAGTCCCTTGTTTTGCTTCTACCTCCTGGTGCCAGGCATGACAACCAGAATAATCCTTTTAGAACTCAGAAGGTCATGCCACTTTTTTTTTCTCAAAATCCTGCAACTGTTTCACATTTTCCTGGGAGTCAAAGCCAAAATCGTTCTGGCTCCCTGCAGAACCCTACAGGACCTGGCCTCCAGTTACCATTTGGGCCTTTTCTCCTACTTGCTCACCTTCTGCTCTGTTTCAACATCCCCCTTGCAAAGCTTTCCTTAAAACCTCTGCTTGGACGCCCCTTCTAACTGAGATGCTCCCTCTAGATCAGTGCAGTCATCATCCCCACTTCTTTCAAGTCTTCACTCACCTACTTCCTTCTAATTGAGGCCTACGCTGATGGCCCCTGCTATGCATTGAATGCTGTGTCTTCCCTAATACTTTAATACTTTGAATCCTAATCCTCAATGATGGTATGTGGAGGTGGGGCCCTTAGGAGGTGATTTGGTCATGAGGGTGCAGTTCTCATGAATGGAATTAGTGCTCTTAAAAGAAAGAGACTAGAGCCCTCTCTGGGTCACATGAGTATACAATGAAAAGGTGACTGTCTTCAAACACCCAATCTGCTGGCACCTTGATCCTCGACCTCCGAGACTCCTCAACTGTAAAACTAAATATTCATCATTTAAGCCATCCAGTTGATGGTATTCTTGTTATAACAACCCAAGCTGATTAAGACATCTCCCCATATTTAAAATTTCAGTCCATCCCCTTACCACTTTATATTACACTATTAACACATTTATTATGTTTACTTTCATTATTTAATATTTCCTATTTTTAAATGCTGTTTTTCTCAGTAATTGGTAAGCTTCTAAAACATAGGAACTCTCTCTTATTAATCTTTTAGCATGTATCGTATATTCTCAAACTTAAAAGCTCAATTAGATTTATTGCTAAGACGATCTCATGAAAATGAAGCAGCTGTTTTGGGGTGGCTGGTTTAAGCAAGAAAAACTCATTCTTTGAGACTTTGGTAGGAAAGCAGGGCCATCCTAGTGAGCAGGGCCATTTACTGAGCACCTAGTGTTAGCCAACTTCTGCCCCAGGCTCTAAGAGAGAACTTGCTAAACCACCCAATCTTCCCGTGAAAAAAAGGTTGAACCAATTATATGGATCATCCAGGGCTTTGTATTTTCCGGTGCCCAAATTTCCCAAACTAGTATGGTTGCATTACCTGGACAATTTAGAAACATATGTCTGTAGGAGATGACAAAGATTCTTTGCTTGGCAAGTCATTAGTGAGACTTCTAGCCCTTCTCCTAGCCCAAGGCTACACTTCCTTCTAAAGATTGATTCCGTTTAGCGAAATAACTCTCCCAAGTCAGTTTAGCCAGAACGACCCATCTTCAATATTGGATCATCCTCAATATCTGATCAGACTCCTCCTCCTTTACCATCTTCCAGGTGGGCTGTTGATATGGTTTGGATGTGTGTCGCCTCCAAATCTCATGTTGAAACATGATTCCTAGTGTTGGAGGTGGGGCCTAGTAGGAGGTATTAGGGTGGTTTGGGGCCCTCTCTGCAGTAATCAGTGAGTTCTTGTTTTCTTAGTTCACTGGAGAGCTAGTTGTTAAAAAGAGCCTGGTACATTGTCCACTCTCACTTGCTCCCTCTCTGGACATGTGACACATCAGCTTGCCCTTTGCCTCTCGCCCTGAGTGAAAGCTTCCTGAGGCCTTACCAGGACCTAAGCAGATGCTGGGGTCATCCTTGTACAGCCTGCAGAAACATGAGCCAAATAAATCTCTTTTCTTTATAAATTATCCAGCCTCAGATATTCATTTATAGCAACACAAAATAGACTAATTCACCTGCCTTCAGCAAGAATTTTGTCAAACTTAACCAGAATCTTCCTCACTCTTGGTATTTCCTTGTAATTTTTCACCTGCTGAGCCCCACACTGCTTCTTGGCTATAAATTCCCACTTGCCTAATGCTATGTCTGGAGTTAAGCTCAATCTCTTTCCCCCATTACAAGACCCCATTACAGTGGTCATAACTATCACAATGGCTCTGAATAAAGTTTTCTTTAACATGCCTTAAGTATCACTGAATTTTTTTTTATATAGCAGAGGAGGGTTACATATTTTCTGAATTGTTAACGCTGGATAATTGTTTGAATTGTCATTGCTATTGAAACCTTAAGTCAAGTTCAGTTGCCTGGGGCATATGATCAGAGCCTCATTTAATGAGTGTTGGTTACACAGAGGCTATCAGAAAGATGAAAGTAAGAAATTATTCTGCCTGTGGAAACATGCTTTCGTTTCCTGGGAAGAATACACAGTTGTCTCACCCAACTGAGCCAATTCTAAAACTGAGAGAAAAAAAGCAGAGGATCTCAGTGGACCATGTTCTATATGAACTTTGTCTGCCTTGCCAGAATGCTCTGACACTGCTTCTCATCCTGGCCCATTTTCTGCCTCCAGAGAGTCCTCTCTACACCAGGATAGAGGATTTCTTCCCCACAAAGCTCTGCATTCCATCTGACTTCTTGGTTGCCACAGAATAGATTAAAGTTTAGGTAAGACAGAGAAGATTACTAACGGAGCAGCTACTTGTATGTGCAGGAATTAACACGCTATTATTAATAATTAGAGGAAACATGTATTAAGCACAAGGAGAATATTTGACACAGACCAGGTGCAACAGCTCATGCCAGTTATCTCAGCATTTTGGAAGGCCAAGGCAGATCACTTGAGCCCAGGAGTTCCAGACCAGCCTGGGCAACATGGTGAAAACCTCACCTCTACAAAAAATTCAAAAATTAGTGGGGTGTGGTAGCACGAGCCTGTAGACCCAGCTACTCAGAAGACTGACATGAGAGGATCACCTCAGCCCAGGAGGTTGAGGCTGCAGTGACCCGTAATTGTGTCACTGCATTTGAACCACTGTCTCAAAAAAGAATTTTTTTTGACACAGACACATCACAAAAATAAGGGCAGTTTCAACCCCATACCCAGTGAATTTACAACTTATGTTCTGCTTCTGCACAGCTGCCACTGCAGAACTGCCTGAGTCCCAAGACCTCTGACAGTTGTCATTTTGGTTCAGGCAGTCTCTTGTTGAATGGCTCTAAGTTGTTTGACCTCTCTGGGGTTTGTGATTTGGGCTTTATTTATTTATGTATTGAGACAGAGTCTCACTCTGTTGCCCAGGTTGGACTACAGTGGCGTCTTGGCTCACTGCAACCTCTACCCCCTGGGTTCAGGCAATTCTCCTGCCTCAGCCTCCTGAGTAGCTGGGACTACAGGCATGCACCACCACGCCCAGCTAATTTTTGTATTTTTAGTAGAGATGGGATTTCATCATGTTGGCCAGCCTGGTCCCGAACTCCTGACCTCAAATGATCCGCCCGCCTCAGCCTCCCAAAGTGCTGGGATTACAGAGGTGAGCCAATGTGCCAGGCTAGTTTCTGATTTTTAAACACTTTGTTTAAATAGCTATCACGCATGTATATGAAAACAAAATGAACTCCACCCCCCCATATATGCAAAAACCTAGTACTCTGCTCAATGACCTGTGAATGTCCACCCTCAACCTCCACTGCCTGCATTCCCCAACCCTCTTGGTCAGACTCAAGGTCTGTGTCCAGCTTTCACACTGCTGTCTGGACCTGGCTTCTCAGCTGCCAAGGAGCAGACAGGAGAGTCTTGCATTCCTACATGTCTTGCCTGGCAGTTATGATGTCTCCCAGGGCACATTCCATACCACTCTATTTCAAAGTGTATCACTTTATGTTATTCTTATTTCCTGATTTGTTTGCATTACTTGGTAGACTGTGAGATCCTCAAGGACAGAGAACATGTTTTATTCATCTTTGTTTTTCTTACAGTGCTTATTATGATGCCTGGCCGGAATAGGTCTCAATAAATGCAGGTTGAATGAATGTCCCTCTGAAAATTGCCAGCATGTACACAGTCAGTCTTCCAGCGGACTCCTGATGGCTTCCTGGGTTGGTTTGTTTGTTTCCCTAAGCCCCTATGCTTTAGTTCTGGGTTGAAACAGAAGGGATAAGTTTGCACAAAAGCAGTAAAGTGCTTACATCGATGATTCATATAGTGGCCACTGAGTAAATGCACGTTGACGAATGAATGCCTGATAAATGGATTTGCTGACGAATAAAGGAGATTTTATGGCCCCTCCTGTTTAGAGCAGCCACTTCTAACTTCCTTCCTAAGCTTAATGCTGCCTCTTGCCATTGCCCACTTAGTAATCCATGGGTAGACACCCGCAGGCTGATGTGCCTAGCTTTAAAAATACCTTTTCTGTGCCAAGACCGCCTGATTCATAAGGGTCACCAAGTGGCTTCTCTGTGTCCTAGGCCATCAGGCACCTTCAGCTATCCTAGTAATCCATGGAACATCTTATTAGTTGGACCAGAATGAAGTCCAGATTCGGAGAGTTGGACACACAGGTATACACAAAAAATTAAAGGGCCACAAGCCTCCTCCAGTTTGTGTGACTTCTCTAAGAAGTGCTTCCTATGCCTTTGTGTCTCTTAACCCTTGAATATCAGCCAGTCACTAACTCTCAAAGGGTTTCATCACAACCTCTTTCACCTACCTCCTCCCTCATCTTCTCCCAAGGAAAAAGAGTGAGTTCTAATATGGAGATAGCAACAGAGAAACCTGCAGGAAAAGTAATAGAAGACCTCGCATATTCCATCAATTCCACAGTATGACCTTGAAATAAGAAAAACAAAACCACAAAGTGCTCTTAATAATTATTAGGTTCTTATCATGAGCGAGGCATAGAGTTTTAAATGTAGCATCCCATTTCATACTTTTAATAATCACTTGGAGTAGTTGACATTCTCCCCATTTTGCAGTTGAGAAAAGTAATTTTTAAAGACGAGATTTTTGCAGATGAGAACACTGTTTTGCTAACAGTTAAGCAGGTGATGAAAAGCAAAGGTAAGGCTTGCTTAATAGCCTCATAGTGGCCTCCTGGGCATAGCAATTGCCCTCGGAAAACGTTGCCCTCGGCAAACGTTGCCCTCAACTCTATCCTGAGTCATGATACTTGATCATTTCCTAGTTCCAGATACGAGTACTCTTCTTGGTTGAGTTAGTTCTCTGCTAAGTTAAGAAATGGAAAGCTATTGCTTTTGAAACCACACAGCTCTTCTGTCACTGCTCATGTTAGCCTTCATGCTCAAAATTCCTCAGAATTCTTGAAGTCTTCTCCCCAAAATTCTCTGCTCCGGAGTACAACTCTCCAACTCCCAGCCCACTCTTTTCCTTGGGGCCCCATGCCCAAAGGCCGTTTCCTCCAAGGAAGTCTTGAGTTACCTGGGCCCTCAATTCTAACCCATTAGAAGACTGGCCAATATACTGCAAAAAAATTCCAATTAAGTAGCTGAAAATTTTCTAATATGTAGCTGAAGTCACTCCCTTCTGGCTTGTGATACCATATCTAAACCCATAAAATGAATTCTTTACTACTGGGCCTTTTATGCACTATTAACAATTCTTTCAATATTGACACATCTTTCCTTCAAGTTTAAAACTGTGATTTTCATACCATATGTACTAAAAAACGGCAAAGGAAAGAGAGAAGCGGGAAGATGGGAGGGAAGGGGAGTGGACAAGGATGGGAAGGGAAATTCATGCAGGTAAGTTTTCCTTTTCTTCCTTGTAGGAAAACAGTAATTTGGATTTCTCATTACATGAGCCTCTTATTTTCCTGCACAAAGTAGTTCTATCCTATTCATTCTGGAGTAGAAAAAAGATGCTGCACAGCCACACACCCTGCCAGCTTGGGATGCAGAAATGATAGAGGACTATCTCAGCAACACAGCGGGAGGAGTGCATGTCGGCAGAATGCAATCAGCCAACGTCAAGTCCAGTGAGGAAAACTCGAGTTAACAATGCCCCTCTGCTTGCGAAAATTGTAGTGGCTGGAAAGGAAAAATGCATTTGAGAATACAGTCAGTAATAAAGTGGCTTCACTGGGAGGCAAGTTATGAGAAGAGAGACATTGTGAGTTAGATAATAGGGTTTAAGGTCCAAGGGTCTTCCTGACAGAGACAAGGAAATTCAAGGTGGGAGCTATCATTGGGAGACGGTGTGGTGCAATGGAAAGAGCCCAGGACTTGGATAGACCCTGGATAAAAGTCAACCCCATCACATTTGGTGGACTAAGCAAATTCCTTAACTTGTATCAGACTCAAATTCTGGGTCTCTAAAATAACGACAATAATATTTACCTTGGAGGGTGGCTTGATGATTAAATGAGTTAATATCTGAACAGTTTCTGCTAAATATTAGTTGTTTAGTAGATGTGCCCTTATTTTCCCCTTGAAACCAGGCATAAATGTTGTTTTCCCACCTTAGCACCACGTGACACAGAATTGCAAAGTAGAGAGATGAACAGTTGGAGCTAAAGAAAAACTGAAGGGCATCTAATTCAATCCTCTCATCGTATAAAGGCAAAAAGAAAAGTCCAGTTTAGTGACACGGTAGAAAAGTTCCCAAAACCCAAAGTGATGAGTGTTTATGTGTAACAGTTCAGACAGTAGGAGACCCAAGGGGCTATTCTGGGGCAAGAGGTCCCTTCCTCTTTCTCAGGCTCCTTTAGGATCCCACGCCCAGCACACAAATCCTATTGTTTCTGTAGACGCATTTGATGTGGCTACAACACACACCACTTTAAGTTTGGATGGTGATAGCCACCCTTAGGACGAAGGTGGTCTCAAGATATGGTGGGTTATTTCCACCTCATGGTGCTGGGACACCGCATTGAGAGATCTGAAGCCATTGTTTGGGAACCAGCTTTGAAACTTACAAGCTACGAGACCTCAAATAATTTAACTGACAGCTCTAAATCTCATCTGCAAATGTGGAAATAATTATATTACCAACCTCACAAGGTTTATTTTAGAATCAAATGAGATCATACATGTATCAGAGGTGACAGGTGATTTTTTTCAAATTGCAGAAGTCTTGTAAATGATAAAGTACTATGCAAATGCCATCAGGATAAACATTTTAGCATGAAGCTTGATTCAGAGTGTCTAACTGCAAACCAGATGGCCCAGAATTTCAAACTTTAGATGGTCTTGGTGACTCGTTTTAAACAACAAATGAAATACTTGTCAAAGAAGAAGAGATAGAAAGAAGCAAAACAATTCAATGATTTCTTTTATGCCCACTAAGAAGCTTATTTTGTATCCTGAGGTGTATTTCAACACCATCAGATTTCGTTCTGTGTTTGTAACACACCTGGCACATCCCCAGTCCTCAAGGCACTTTCGAGACAGATTGAACCTCCTGTTTTATTGCTCTGGCTGGCTCACCAGCCACTGCCCTTGTCTCTTTATTGCCCAAGGAAACACAAGTGCTGCTGGGTCCCCATGGGCTGGATCCTCCCGTGAGACCCACTGACCAAATAGTTGGCCCATACTGAATTCCCCAGGCCATGGCCCATTTGGGGTGGAAGGTCACCCTTCCCAGTAAGGAGACTGCAGTGGTAACAGGTGTTAATAAATGCAGCTCCATGGCCAGCGGCTGGCTTGGAGCATTTTATTAGGCAATCATATATTTTCATTAGTGATGGTGATGAAGCACTTAGGTTTTTATGGGGTGTTTTAATGTTGCATTTTGCCACCATACTTTATTATTGAGCCAGCCTATTGCCTCCTGGGGCAGGTCTTGCCCGGTCTTTTCTTCTGTGCAGAAGGCCTTCCAGACATTTCCTTTCCCCAAGCTTCAGCCATAAGATTACCTCCCATCTGCTTAAGGAGACAGCAGGGCCATTAAAGGCCATGAAGTCAATGACAAACCCAGCTCATAATTTTTATGTCCTTGTTATAACCTGACACCCCCCAGAATGTTATCACGAAGTTAATGGTTTAAGTGAAGCAGGAAAAATCAAGACAGTCTCACAGTGGACACCTGGCTCTTGGTTTGCAACACTGACTAGGCTGAAACTGCTTGGGGAATAGGAGGCGGCAACTTCTCTCTGCTACCTGTAGAAATAAATGTAGTGTTAGAAAGGTCGTTGGAGGTTATCTAATCACCACACCTCCTCTCATTTGACACAGGAGGGACCTGGAACCTAGGGTGGAAGGTGACCTGCCCAAGGTCACACAGGATGGAAATTCAGACTTCGAAGTCTCAGATCAAGGTTTGTCCCCTGGGCTATGCTATCTTCACAGTCAGGCAAGGTTCAAGCTCTGAGCTTCAGGAGGCTCAAAAGAAGCAGTCGCCATCAGAGGCTATCAGAGGAGACTTAAAGGATTCACCAGCTTATCCACCTCTGGATTTAGCAGATGAGGAAATGGAGCCTCTGCTGCCAATCAAACCAGTTCCCAAGCCAGACAAAAAAACACTGTCTATTCATAGGGGAGCAAGGAGCCTCGCATGACTGGGGCCCCCATAAGGAATGTGATCTCTTTGTGAAGTACTTGCAGTTCCTAGTACAATGTTATCTCAAAACATTTGCAAAATTCTATTTCTGTGCCATTGTGGGTTACATATAAAATTACATATGAGTTATTGCAATAACAACTCTGCATCTTCTGGACTGTGGCAACTCAAGAGAGCCAACGCTTTACAGTCAAAAAAGCAAGGGTTCAATTCCTGAATCTACCCTGTACCAATAGGATGATCTTGATTCTCAGTTTCCTAATTGGCAAAATGGAGATAAAATCCTCCACCTTGACGTATTGAGAGAATTTGGCCAGGCAATGTGTGTGAAAAGCTTTGTCACCAGCACAAAACCACAAAATACGTAGTAGTTACTGTAATTATTATAATCGCATATAGAAAGAAAAGAGTTAGGATTGAGGTATATGTGACTTTCAGATCCCCTTCATAATCAATGGTTTCTTTCATTCTTATATGCTTAAATGGAACTATAATGGACATGAAGAAGTTATGAGAGCCCCTTGACTTTGCAATCTGTGTAGCTATGGATACACAAATTCTCACAACACATAATGGTTAAAATAAGTTGGTGATGGTGACATTAGAGAAGGAAGCAGGGCAAACTGGAAGGTTGATTTTCAGAAAGGGATCCAAGGTGAATGCATAAAAGAGGAAATCAAGGCAGCCATAAAAGGAGCTCCTTTGCTCTCCTAAGCACTTAGCAGTGTTCAGTATATGGTCAGTAGCCAATAAATGTTTGTGAAACACTGAATGAAGCAGGCTGGAAGACTAGGAAAGATGTCCCTGTCCTCCTTCCAGAAGGGGACTGCAGAGAAGAGGGTTGGGAGGATGCCAGGAGAGGGTCCTTGTTTCCTTGTACAGCAAGAGCCCCAGTTGCTAATAGGATCCAGAAGGAATGAGAGCTGCTACCATTGTTGCACCTATATCAGGGTAACTTTTCTAGAACATCCCAAGAAATCTTTTCATGGCAACTTCTGAGATATGAGACAACAAATCCTAAAACTCTCCAGACATGGCTGTATGTGCCTGCAGCCCCAACTAGTTGGGAGGCTGAGCTGGGAGGAATGCTTGAGCCCAGGAATTTGAGTTCAGCCTGGGCAACATAGCGAGATTCTATCTCCAAAAAATTTTTCTTTAGTTTTAAAAAGTAGATATATTGAAGCAAACTTATGAAGATTGGTTAACAGATGACACTATTTTACACTTAACCCCAATTACATATAAAGAGAAGACCACCTAAAGACAGAGAGATCTTGGAGGCTTAGTCTGTAGATCCTATCACCTTACTTACAACCCATGAACCCATGATACTCTAAGCTTTTCCCTAAGTGAACACAAAATACCTTAGAGAGCACATGTTTTGCACAGGACTCTATTCATTTTCAACCATGGAAATTTCTATCCTGTGTGCTCCTAATCCTTCTGCCTGAGTTACCCTCATTTCCTCCAAGGAAGCACCAGCTTCTGTAGCTGTGGTCCCACCTACTGGCAACTGACTAATCATGCAAGAGACTGGCAGGTGTCCACTCCCACATTGCTGAAGGGAGAAAGAACCAATCATCTGCCGATATACCCATTGCTTTTCTACTTGAGACCAGAGTTGCTGGTATTCTGTATTCAGTACTCAGGAACTCTTTGCTTTTAAGTTTTCCAACACTTCTCCATCCTTTGATCACATATGTGTTGGTACCTTTCCTGTTGTACCTTCTCACAGATGCAGGATGTTCCCTGAAGCTCCATAGAGAAAACTTAAAGTTGCAAAGCAAAAAAAAGGGTCAGGTTCTAGGGAGCGTTAGGCACCTATTCTGTCTAATCATTTTACCTGCCATTATTTTGCTGTTCCCAAAGGAATGCTTTCCATACTGAAGTCAACAAAGGAGCTCATCAGACGCGTCAGCCATGCTGGTGCTGATTTCAATTTGCTCATCTACTCTCTTGCTGCCTCTTCCAGGGAGGTGGTTGTCAAATGGAAGGACAGATATCTGGGTGGAGTATATTTTGCAACATGTCCTTCAGTTTTGGACTTAAGCAAAGGCTTCTCTCTTTAGAAAAGATACCTACCCTTAAGCAAAGGGCCACTGGGGGTTCTTATACACTCTGCCTTTTTTTTTTTGAGACAGAATCCCGCTCTGTCGCCCAGGCTTGAGTACAGTGGGACAATCTTGGCTCACTGCAACCTCCACCTCCTGGATTCAAGCGATTCTCATGCCTCAGCCTCTCAAGCAGTTGGGACCACAGGCGCGTGCCACTGCCTGGCTAATTTCTATATTTTTAGTAAAGATAACGTTTCACCATGTTGGCCAGGCTGGTCTTGAAGTCCTGCCCTCAAGTGATTCATCTGCCTCAACCTCCCAAAGTGCTGGGATTACAGGTATGAAAAATAATGCCTGGTCTCTTATTCACTCTTGATTAGGATGGATTATATCCTCATACAACTGCCAAGGCATGCATATTTTAACATAGCAGTCTACAAGAAACAAAACCAGTAAATGTCATTTGTGCAAAAATAAATAAGCTATGTATTCTTGAGAGCTTCGTACTGGTGATAAAGGTGGGTCCGTGAGCAGTCATTACCAAGTTCTCATTGGCACAGAGACTAACATCAGAGCCACTAGTGAAGCTGAGGGCTTGCAAGATCTCAGAAAAGGGAATCCTGAATGGAATAACCTGCTTTGATTTTTATTTTCCTAAACTGCCCCACTAACTGATGACTAAAAATCACCCAAACTATTAATAGCTAGTCTGGATTGTGTAAATGACATTTATTTATGTGTTCTGGCCCTTTTCACTTTAGATACCTTTTTCTGGTGAAGAAAGCTTCTTCTGCCCTAACCAGACCTGCAGCCTAAACTTCAGATTGTCTTTCACTCTCTTGACCTGCACACGCAAGAGCCTTTCCTTCACCAACTAGTAACTTTTGCTTGAGTTGAAACATGCTTTCCTTCTCTATAATTGTTTCTCAATGTTTGATTAGTCCTTCCTTGCATTCCTTTCTCCTCTCTTTAGGGTTAAAGCTACTTCCTTTCAATCCCCAAACTAAATTTATTACCTCTTTCTCTAAAATGAAGATGCAAGTATTTGTTTTGCTCAATAGCTATTTTTTAGTTTACCATTAAAATTACAAATCCCAATCCTGCAAGGGCTATGCAAATAATGTAAATGAATGAGGAAAGTCACATATAAGACAATACGGAATGGAAATCTACAGAGCATATATCCCTGGAAAATGCATGCCCCATCCAAAGACATTTGAAATAATCTTTTCATATCATGCGCCCCAAAAAAAACACATGCTGACTGTCTGCAGGCTCTAAGTCTGCAACACCTGGTATAAAGTATCTGATGCAACCTTTGCCAAGGGGCACAGTAAATAGCATTCTCATTTATTATCAAGATCTGTGTCCCTTACATGGCCAAACTGTTAAAATGACTATGTATCATAGGGCCAGGCATGGTGGGTCACACCTGTAATCCTAGCACTTTGGGAGGCCAAGGCAGGTGAATCACAAGGTCAGGAGTTCAAGACCAACCGGGCCAAGATGGTAAAACCTCATTTCTACTAAAAATATGAAAAAATTAACCGGGCGCAGTGGCAGGCACCTGTAATCCCAGCTACTCAGGAGGCTGAGGCAAGAGAATCGCTTGAACCCAGGTGGCAGAGGTTGCAGTGAGCTGAGATCATGCCACTGCACTCCAGCCTGGGCAAGAGAGTGAGACTCTGTCTCAAAAAATAAAAATAAAAAAATAAAAAAGACTATGTATCACAAAAGTTAAGATGAAAGTTGTATAAATATGCCTGAATGTATGTAAGCATAGAATAAGACACACGTTTCAGGAACTCAGAGAAAGGAATGATTCATTTTGATTAAGAGATCAGAGAGTTCCCACACAAGCATAACTCAAAGAAACAAAGATCCATGTACTCTATCAACTTCTGAAGATACTTGGTGGTCCAAACATATCATGGTTATATGTTCATTTTCTCTCCATCTGATATAGTTTGGACGCTTGTCCCCTCCAACTCTCATGTTGAAATATGATCCCCAAGTTGGAGGTGTTTGGGTCACATGTGCGGATCCCTCATGAATGGCTTGGTGCCTTTAAAAATGAGTGAGTTATTGCTCTATTAGTTCATGAGAGAGCTGGTTGTTTATAAGAGCCTGGCCTCTCTCTTACTCTCTCACCACATTACACACCTGTTCCTCCTTCACTTTCTGCCATGAATGAAAGCTTCCTGAGGCCTCACCAGAAGCCGAGCAGATATGGGTGCCATGCTTGTATAGCCTGCAGAAGCTTGAGCCACATAAACCTCTTTTCTTTATAAATTACCCAACCTCAGGTATTCTTTTATAGCAACACAAAACAGACTAATACAACATCCATCTTCTAGGTAAATGTGAATCTAGATGGCATTTACTTCAGTCTTCTCTCATAACTTAGAGATAATATATATGCCGTTAGTTCCATTTTGCGTTTCTGTCTCTGATGCTCTGTCTCTCATACTCTTGAATTTCAGTAACTGTGTCCCAGTAATGTGTTGAATTTCATACACATTGCTTAAGTCTCAGCCATTAATATTTACTAATGTTAACATTTCTTTATCCACATGGCAGCTAGCATGGTCACAAAATCTATCGCTGAGGCAACTAGTGACCCCATCACTTAAGTGTATAAAGATCAACACATTCTTATTTACTTCTGCAACTGTCTGATAAACCTTCAAGGTGTGACTAATTTTTAATGGAAAATTTTGTAATAGAGTCCCAATTTCCAAATACTTCCACAGCAAGTTTCTCAACATTTTATTAAAATGAGACTCTCTCTTCAAGTACACCTATTCCTGGCCCAAATTCCTAGTTTATCCTACTGAAAAGGCAAGTAAACAGACAAAGGGAGTACAGTCACCAGGAATCTGAGGAATGCTTTCTAATCTGAGGCTACAACTGCCTGTGTATCTCAGAATTGTAAATAATCCAGTGACCCACATTATGGCATACATTCACTCCAGAATTTGTTTCTTTAAATAACTCAATTTGTTCACATGGAGTGTTTCTCTCCCAGCTCCCCTCCCTGGAATATCTTACAGCTATTTACGGGGGCTTACCTACTTTTGGTTTAGCTCAAAGTGCCCTTGATTCACATCTGTGGTTTAAGCCAGATAACAAAGATAGGTCTTAGAGTGAGAGGATGTGAAACCTTCACATGCCTTCATGTGTGTGTGCAAATATTACTGACTGTATGTAAGCATAAATGTGCATTCATGAGAGCTTATTCTGCAAAATAAACAATTTGGAATAATAACAGCTATTATTTTTGCAGTGCTTAATACTTGGTATGCTTTGTCCTGAGTACTTTAGATGCAAGATCTTACTTAATGCTCATAATAATCCTATAAAATAGTAATCATTATTTCAATTTCAAAGACTGAAATTGAGGCTTAACAGAGTTAAGTAACTTGCCCAAGGTTACGTAGCTAGGAAGTGGAGAGGCTAAGATTAAATCAAAGTCGTTCTGGCCGCAAAATCTGAGTCTTAAGTACTGTATTTTCAATTTCTTGGTTCCTAATCCTAGGGAAACTGGCTATAAGTTCACTTAACCTTGAGGGATCTAGACCCCAGGGCTGACCCTGAGACCCTGCAGGTTCTAGAAGGTATCTACAAACTGTAGGTTCTTTAACTGATGGGTTCAGAGAGACAATCCATAAGATTTCCAAAGTCTGTGGAGGGACATGATTATTTTGATAAGTATTGTTTAAAAGGCCAATTTACTCACTGTGACATAAAAAATTAGGAAATTATTCTCAAGTGATATTAATCAAAGGCTTATGATACATCTCTTAGATATAGGACATTATGATACAGATATATATGTGATCATATTTTCCAAATAAAAATCGAGAATGTATGGCTGGAATGACAGTATCTTTATGGGAACAAGAAGTGTCCAAACAAATTCAAAACTGCTCCATAAGGTAAGATGCAAAGATGTATTAAGACATGGTCTTCACCCTCAATGAGCTTAGAATCAAGATGAGAAAGTAAAATGCAAACCCATAATAATCATGGACAATCTTCATTAGAAGATTAGAATCCACAACCTGAAAATATACATATATATATATATATATATGGAAATAGCGTGTCTGTGGTAAAGATCAGTTAAGATCATTAAGGTCTTTTAAAATACTGTTTTGAAATAATCCACTTTAGTGAAATATTATACATGTACAGTAAAATAAATCATAAGTATAGATTGAGAAATTTTGACAGAAAAATAAGGCCCATAAAACTACCACTCTTATCAAGAAATAGACTATTTCTAGCAGCCCAGAAGCCCCTTCAGATCCCTTCCCTGTCACTAATACCTTTCTCCAAAAGTAATCACTGTCCTGATGTTTCCCACAATAGAGATTATGGTTTTATAAATTATATATACATAAAAATCTAGAATATGTATAATTTTGTGTCTGGCTTGACGCTCAACATTATGTTTGTAAATTCATCCACATTGCTGCCTATAGCAATACCTTGTTCATTTTCATTCTCATATTGTGTTCCATTGTATGACTTTTACCAAAGTTAATCCATCTGACTGCCAATATTTGGGTTATTTACAGTACTAGATTGTCATGCATATTGATAGTTCATTCTTTTTTATTACAGAGTAGTATTCTATTGTATGGATATACCACAATTTGTTTATCCATTTACCTGTTGATGGACATTTGGGTTGCTCCCAGTTTTTGGCTATTACAAGGAAAGCTGCTATAAATATTCATGTGCAAATGTTTGTATGGACATATGTTTTCATTTCTCTTGGCTAAATACCTAGGAGTGGAATAAATAGGATGCATGATAGGTGCATGTTTAACGTCCTAAGAATCTGCCAAATCATTCTCCATCCAGACTGTTTGTATCATATTATATTCCTACTAGGAGCAGGACTGTTGCTTCACATTCTCACATGTGCTTGGATTTTAATTTTAAAGTTCAGTCATTTTAATATGTGCATTATTATCTTATAATTTTAATTTTCACATCCATGATGATAAAGGTTTTGGGTAACTTTTTACCTGCTTGTCATTCTTATATCTTCTTTAGTAATTCCTAGTTTACCAGTGAATTTTTTATTATTAAGTTGTAAGAGTTCTTTATATAGACTAGATACAAGTCCTTGGTTGAATATTTGATGGACAAAATTTTCATTTTTTGTTTTATATTTTTGGAAAATTTCACTGTTGTGACCACATGAAAATACAATTGATTTTTACATAACAAGTTTATCTATCAATCTGCGTAAGTGCTGGCTTCATTCATTAATTCAAAGAGTTTTCATAAATTCTTTTTGATTTTTAAAATTTATTTCACATCATCTGTGAAGTATGACAATCATGCCTTTCCTCTAGTCTGTATATTTTTAATTTGTTTCTTTTCTTACTGCATCTGCTAAAAATTCTTAGCATCATATTGAGTAGAAATTGTAACATTTGGCATGATTTACTTATATTTTCATGTATTTTTAATTTTTACCATAAGTATATTTTATACATTTGTTGTAGGCTATTCTGTATGGTATTAAGAAACATCACTTCTATTCCTTGCTTAATAAGAGATTATGAAGAATGTATGTTAAACTTTGTCAAATGCTTTTTCTGTGTAAGCTAAGATCATCAAATGACTACAAAGGGGCACGGCACAAGTATGGGATGATGAACTATTCCATATCCTGTTTGCTGTGTAAATGACTGTATTTGTTTTTAAAACTCCCATCATTATACACTATAAAAGGTGAGTTTTACTGTACATAGTTGAGTGCAAGAAATTTCTTAAGGTCAACCATGGATATTTTTCTACTTCTTTGAAAAAAGGAACCTAAGTTTTCTCAAACTTCATATAATGGTGTCATGTCAGTAACATCACACATTTCACTGGCTCCTACCCTGTGCTGCTTGTATATAACTCAGCTCCCAGCAAAGTTCCCAGGGTCCTCTTGAAAACACTGCTTCTATGAGGCTTTTTGTGCACCCCTCTTCTCCCCCGACAGTGAAGACTTCACAGTAAAGTTGCCAAATTTAGCAAATAAAAATATAGGATTCCAAGTTAAATTTGAATTTTAGATAACGCACAAAGAATTGTTTTAGGGGCATGCTTATGCTGTCTGTTACAGGGCAGCCCGTCTTCATGGTGCAATAGCTATGGAAGCTAGTGCTGAGGATGGGAGTCAGCCTTCTTCTGTGCTACCCTTGGGTCTAGGGGCTCATAAGCTCGTGTGTCAGTGGCACACAGGTTTTCAGTAAAGCAGCAGTTTCTATGCGTCTCATCATCCCGTCTCCCTTACACGAGGCACAGTGAGTCTGCGTGCCCCACTGGAGACACAATCACACATTCTTCATAATTGTCTTCCCTGAAGATGAATGCTTTACTACCAGGTCAAAATGGCCCTCTGGTGAATTTTCCTGGACCAGAGGGCCATTTTGTAGATGAGATACACCCATACCTGCCTGAATTTAGGTAAGGCCCCCATTGGAAATCCCACATATCCAACACACACAGTGACATGGTTTAAAACACACAGTTTACCCCTTAACTGCATTAATTTTTATGATTGACCTGTCTGTGAGTCTGCAAAGCAGACCATTACAGATGCAAATGCCGGGAGAGGGTTCACACTGGAAAGGGCATCCCAGCCAAAGCCATTCAATGTTGACTCCGTCTCTGTGTAAAATAATTTCCGGTGGCTCAGCCAGCCAACCACGCTGAAAGCTGAGAACATGAAAAGGGGCTTTCAGTGACAGCTTATCAAACTGAGACCAAATACAAGCTGAGCTTTAAAGATAGGACAGACTTCAGGCCTCTCCAGCGGCAAGAGACGAGGGTCTCTCTGTATTTATCATCTTTACCTCTCTATTTTGCTGTTGTTTTCTACTGGGTCAACTTGACACTTGGAACACTCCTCTCTTCAGGGCTTTGAACTCAATAAACATCTCAGAGAACTTATGCTGATCTAAAAATCATATGCATTTCACTCAGCGATACCTTTCCTTACTTGGACCACTGACTGCAGCTAGCAATGCCTTAGATAAATGTGGCCAAAGTTATTCTCCACGCCCAGATTTCAGAAAGCTTCTGAGACCAAGTAATTTCTGGGAACACTGTCATCAGTGCCCCAGTTGCACAACTATTATTCTTCCTAATATCCCCACCAAGGAATTTCACTATAAGGTAAGCAGGGGTTCGGTCGTGTATCCTTTTATGTCAGACTTAAGAGACCCAAAGGTTTTCGTAGCACCCAGAGCGTGCAGCATGCTTTCCCACTGTCATCTCATTTTATCCTCGCCATCTTGCAAGGAGAGAAGTGTTATCTGCATTTTTAAAATTAGGGGTTCAAGATTCAAAGACCTTAAGGTCAAGGTCAACGTCAGTGCTCAAGGTCAGTGATTGTCAGAACTTGATGAATGGGCTTTGGGCTCCAGATGCATCCTTTTTTATACCCAAAAAAGAGATCGGAAAGCAGGAATCAGCACCTACATTTTGCTTGGCAACTACAGTCTTTCAAATACATTTGAGTCAACATTTTGAGATTTGAAGAAGTCATGGAGAGCCCTGGATTTCTTCTTACTTTTCAAAAAGAAGATTTGGTGATGTCAGGCTTATATTCCTGCTCATTAACGTTTGGCTGGAGCTAAACAGCAGCTTTCGCCTTTAGTCCAGAATACAGGCTCCAGTCTGGTACTGCGCGCACCACTCCTTATGGTCTCCCTGACACTGAGAACAAGTGTTAGCTGCTATTTATTACGATGTTCTGTCAGTTTATAGGAAAAGAAATATTATAAGAAAGCATTTTTTTTTTTTTTTGCATTCATGATTCTATTGAAATCAGGAAAATGACCAGTGAGAGGACTTCACGCTCGTAGGAAAATGAACAGAGCTATTTCTTTATGTAAGGGAAGGCTAGTCGCACACGTTTAACCTGAAAACAAAGTGTGTCTGTGGAAACAATGTATCCAGTTACCTTTTCATTTATCAGGAAGCTGCTTGGCTCCTGTGAGCATTTGAGCTTGCAGTTTTCACACCATCCCACGCTGGCTGGTTCTGGTTTGTGAGCAGTTGTGAGAGGTTCATAACAAGCCACTAGGTCTCCTGACTCCACATCAGCCAGTTACACATCGACTTTGACTCACAGGACACCCTTGCTCACAATTATCGAAGGCTCCCCATTGCTTTCAGGATCAAGTCCAAATTCCTGGTATTAACAATTATGGAGGCCGGGCATGGTGGCTGATGCCTGTAATCCCAGCACTTTGGGAGGCCGAGGCGGGCGGATCACGAGGTCAGGAGATCGAGACCATCCTGGCTAACACGGTGAAACCCTGTCTCTACTAAAAATACAAAAAATTAGCCAGGCGTGGTGGCGGGCACCTGTAGTACTAGCTACTCTGGAGGCTGAGGCAGGAGAATGGCGTGAACCTGAGATGGAGCTGGCAATGAGCCAAGATCGTGCCACTGTACTCTAGCCTGGGCAACAGAGCGAGGTGAGACTCCGTCTCAAAAAAAAAAAAAAACCAACAACAAAAAACAATTATGGGTCCATACTTTCCCTCCTTAGACTCCTGCTGGCCATAAGCATCTCAAAATCTAGCTGCAATGCAGTTTCATTCCATTCAATGCAATGCATATTTACCGCATGCTTGCTAAATATAAGGCAATATGCTTGGCCCAATGGGAGGGAGAATGCAATATTCCTCACAGTGTTACAATTCGGTAAGTAAAGGTAAGTCTCAAATTCAAAGAATGTAAGTGAAGGAGAAGGTCATGAGCATTAAACAGGGATGTATTTCAGGTTTAGAGGAGAAAATATTACTTTTAACTGGCCTGGGAATCTCTCCCTTCCATCCTCTGCTGTCCTTGATGTGAGCCTGAGCCAGTTGGCTGATCATTCAATAGCCATCCAAGGCCTGGTGTAATTCCACCACCATGCAGTTGCTATGCTGTATGAATGGTCCTTTCTGCCATTACTTTGGTCTGCCTACCCCATTAGCCTTCCCTGATTTCCTCAGCCCACAGTGTCCCTGCTAGCTCCTCCCAGCACAGCGAGGAATACATTTTGGTCTGGATTTCAAGCTGCCTCTTAATGGCATGTAGTGGGCCTCCCTTAACCCAAATGGAAGCTGCTGGAGGACACGGAAAACGCTGTGTGTAGTTTTGCCTCTTTAAAATAGAAAACAGACAATGAACCCAACAGAAACATGTTGGCTTATTAATCATTCTCACAACAAATCCCTATAGACACAGACAGCTTCAATGCTGATTGAGACAGCATTTTTTTCCAGGGTTCTGTCCCAGGCCAAACTGACATAACAACCCACCAAGCTGTTCTTCTAAAAATAAACCTACGAACCTCGGTAACCACATATGGCGTGCGTCCTCCTTGGGCCTCATAGGCTCTGGAGCTTTCATTTGCTAGGATAACCAGAATGTTGTGGGTGCTGAATTACAGCTATTTCTGTGACTTACTCTGTCTTCGTGCTACATTTTATCCTGCTGTGGGCAAAACACTAGACGGGCAGTTTCCTTCCCCCTTTTTTTTCCTTCCCTTGGACAAGGCTGCAGTTGAGCTCTAAAATCCTAAGCCAATTTGAAAGGGGGATGTCACATGGTTTGTGTATTATGGGTCTGGAAAGGCAGCATACATACAAAGTGACATGAATCAGGAGATCCAGACAAGCCATACTCCTAAAAATGCCCTTTGTGTGTAGCTCTCACCATGGGACTTTCTTCCATGAAGCTCAATCATATGCTAAAAAGCACAGGATGCTATGCAGGACTGATTTCAAGGAAGATAGGCACATAACATCCTAAAGGAAAGAATGCAGGGTGATGAGTATGTAGAAGAGTAAAGAACCATCCTTCCCTGAAGCCATTGGGGGATAGAAAATGAGATAACCCCATGGAGGCAGAAACCACAGGTGCAATGAGCTGTCCTTGGTGGTCTAGGGGATAGATTCAGGACTCAGGGAAAGCCATTTGGTTGTGTCTATAAAGGCCCAGAAATACCCTGATATTTGTCTACTTTTAGAGTTAATTTAAGCCATGGATCTCAGATCGAAGGCAGTCTCTGTTTCCCCATTTATAGAATGATCAATGTTGGACATTGTATTCTTTGAATCCAGGGATAGAAAGAGACTTAATTAAGGTGAATGTGGCTATTATAATCTTAATGTTTGTGGTCCCCCAAAATTCATAAGTAAAAATCTTACCCTCTTCCCAAGGTAATTGTATCAATAGATGGGGACTTTGGAGGTGATTGGATAATGAGGGAAAAGCCCACATGAATGGGATTTGTGCCCTGATAAAAGAGGCCCCAGGGAACTTGTTTGCCTCTTCCACCTTGTGAGGACACAATTAGAAGGTGCCATCTATAAACCAGAAAACGGGCTCTCACCAGACCAAATCCACTGGTCCCTTGATCTAGGACTTCTCAGACTCCAGAACTGTGAGAAATAAATTTCTGGTATTTATAGCTACCCAGTCTCTGATATTTTATTAAAGCAGCCCGAACAGACTAAGACAGTGGTAGAGATGGTAACACTCATGAAATGTCTTGCTGGCTACCTTGCATTTCGTAACCTTCTGCAGTTGGTGGGATCTCATAACTATCTCTCACCAATGAAATGTGAGTCTTCATTGCTTCCAGATTGAGGCAGCAAAAAGCCCTCATGCCATTCTCTAGTCTCTCTCTTCCCCTGCCAGTGCAACCAAGAGGGCTCCCAGATGGTGCAGCTACAATATGGCGGAGCCCTTGCCTCCTGGGTCTCTGAGTTACTGCGTGGAATGGAGCCCTCCCAGCTTACTCACAATGGACATGCGGAAGCATGAGAAAAAGATTTCTCTTGCGTTAAGCCACTGAAAACCAGGGAATACTTGTTATTGCAGCAAAATCTAGTCTCTCTTGACAGCTACGGCGAACTAATGACTAGCAGCCTGGAGGACAGAATTCAAGTTTTCAAGAAACACAACTCTAGGGGTGTCACATGGGAGAGAAAAACCAAAGGCAAGTTATCTCCTCCACTCAGGCAGGAGAGGTCCTTCACTAATTCCTTCATTCAGTCATTCACTTGCTCCTTAATCAAATTAAACCCACGTTTGCTGAGAATCTGCTGTGTATCTATACCAGGGCAGAGAATACAAAGGTGAATATGGAAGACTGTGCAACTGTGCTCACAAGTTTATGATCTGGCTGGGCAGGGAAGGCAGCTGTGTAGACAAGGGAACAGCAGGCAAGAGACTCCGCCTTGTAAAGGCCTCTGAGGGTGGTGCTGTGAGAGTGTTGTTGAGGTCCCAAACTGCTTCAGAGCAGCAGGCAACGCTTCCCAGTTAATTTGTCCCAAGGGGTAAGTAATATTTAGTCAAGAAGGTAGAAAAGGAAAAGATGCTGTAGTCGGGAGGAACAACACTTAAACTCTCAGAGGCCCAAAAGAGGAGGCTCGGGTGGTTTCTCCGGAGAGGGAAGCAAAACTCAGATCCTAATGAACTAAGGAGTTTAGATTTTATCTTTTGGGCCATGGGGAACCATTGGAGGATTTTAAGGGAAGTTACACTGGAGCACCTGTCAGGAGCTCCTTGCAAGACCAGATGTCTGATGAGAAGAATCTAAACAAAAATGGTAACGGAGGGCACAGAGAGGCAAGGATATTTCTTTTCATTCTACAGTACTTATTAGGGAGACCTTAGCCTACTAGGTTGTATCAGGGGAATTTCTCCCTTGGAGAACAGCCAAGCCAGGCACTCTCCAGCAGGCTTTAATGTGGCCATGGCCCAGGTATCATAAATGTAATGGCTCAGAGATCCTGGGTGTCCTTCTGGCTCCCTTCACCCAGGCCACGGTGGCTCTGCAGGGACAGCCTGAAAATAATGAAGCTTACGAAAGTCTCCAAAAGCAATCAAACGTGTTGTCTCCCGGTGCCATGTCCTGCTCATTAACTTATTGTGGAGATTCATTAATCCAGTGTAAAACTGTAATTAAAAATAATCTCCTTTTCTTGGAGAAGTTGGGAGGGAAGGGGTTCAGAATGAAGCAGCAAATTACTAGGCCGATTACCACAGTAGAACATGATGAGAGCAATTCACCTTTCTCTCCCTTTCTGTAAATTTCTCTTTATTGGGGAAGCTGCAGGCTCTCATATTGAACAATTTTCCTTTAAATAAGTGTGTTTATGGCTTTATGGTGTTTTGACTCCCATTCCCCACTCAGTCTCATTTGCTTCTCTGACCCTATCTGAGAGGTCGGTGAGGAGGCTGTGGTGACCCCCATTTGGCAGACAAGGAACTATAGCCCAGGAACAAGTGAGCATATGCGGGGTTTACACAGGGGATTCTGGGGGAGGCCACACAACTGCACCCCTGAATCTCAGTCCAGGGCCCCATTCTGCTTCACCAAGCTAGTACCAAAAACTCAACAGTGGTCTCACTGGTGCTGCAGGGTGAGTATATGGGCCTGCAGCCCTGCTTCAAGTTGGGCACATGTAGAGACAGAATCACAAGCAAATGCATGTGGAGAAACACGGGCTTTGGGGTCAGGGAGACATCGTTTGGATCCTGCCTCTCCCATTTGCCAGCTATGTGACCTATGACCATCAACAAGTATTTCTGTGCGTCAGTTTTCTCATCAGGAAAATGGAGCTATGAGTCATTCATTCAACACATGTTTATTGAACAGAGAGAGACTGTCCTAGATGCTGGGAATCCAGTAATGAATAAAACAAATGTTCTCCGCTCGTGCAGTTTATACTATAATATATTGGTTAGAGAAGATAGGTGGTATCTATCTTACAGGGTTATTTTAGGGATTAAATCAGATAAATTCGCACAGAGTAGATGCTAAGGAAGCGTTAACCCTTTGATCTGCAATGTCTCTTCCCATAGGACTGTTCTAAAACGAGCTATGAATGGCAAGTTCTCTTTACTTTCCATGTCACTCATTCCCTTTCTCCTGGATTCCCCCCTCCTCCCCAGAGCCTGCAAGTACACAAATCCTTTTCAAGAGGACCCAGACATGGGCATAAGGTCAGCCCACTTACATGTTAACGGGGCCACTAGCAAAGTAAACCTAGAAAACTTGAGGAGTATATCTGGAACCTTGGACTTTCAGGTTATGTGACAGGCCCTGGGGATCTAATTTGATGCCCCGACCCCATCTGCAAATCAGACCATGAAGGTGGGCATCTGGAGCCCAAGGGCAGGTGTCCCATTATGATCCATCATGATCATAGATGGAAGAGCTGAATGGAGCATTGGGAGAGTCAGTGGTTTTCAAGGTTAGCTTCTGGGAGTGCTAGGGGCTTTCTAAGGATCTTTCATGGACAGGGAGGGGAAAGACCAAAGAACTTGGAGCTGGCTCCACTCTCTACCTCAATCTACTTCAACCAATTTTGCAGATCAGACTTTCACAATGATTCTGTGGGGGCCCTGATGTTCTAACTTCTCAGCCAGGTTATTCCAGCCTGGACCTTGACATTCTCCCTAAAACCCAATTGCTGGTGGATATACAGTCACAGAGCACAGATGGCAGACTGGAACCACAGCTCCCACGACTGCAGGCAGGTAATTATATAGAACCCTCTCTTCACACCTGGGATTAACTGTGAATGCCCAAAGTCTTGGCAAATTGTCAGGAAGTTTCCTGCTTGGCCATGGGCTCAGGATTCTACTATCAAGGAGTGAAGACTTTCACTCCATCAGGTGAGCTCAGACTTAGACACAGAAGCCCCTGGCAGAGGGCACCAAGGGCCAATGACCTTGTCTTTTCTCTGAGGCCATGAATGGATGAGGACAATATGAGATGTGTTCCTGACTGAGGAAAGATGCTCTGGAAAAAGCAAGGAGAGAAGACACTGGATGCCCCAAAGACAGGCCATTTGCTTAGCACTGGGATCCTGACAAAAGGCTTCCCCTATTATCCATGGAAGAAAACTCAGCTCCTCCAAGATGCCCTACATGGCATATTTTAATTCACTAAAGGTTCATTTAGTCTCTAGATGTCCTCAGAGTTCAGCAAACCCTGGGAGATACAAAGACATAGCAGACACAGACCCTTCTCTTGAAGAGCTCAGCTATCCATCAGAGGACAACATGAATTTGGGGAAGAGCTAGAGATTAGCTGGGGCACTCTTGCTCTATAACATGCTCTCTGGTACCTAGAGAAATTGATTCAACTTCTATGAGGCTTAGAGATATTTCTAGTAAAGAGAGAATAACCTGAGCTAGCAGTTATGGAGCACCAACATGCCTCATCCTTACTATGCAAGATTATGCTGGATGGTCACAAAAATGTGGTGTGGAAGATATTACCATTATTGCTATTATTATTATTATTATTGCCATTTTATAGAAGAGCAAAAGGATGCTTTAAGGGATTAGAGAGCAGCCTAAGGTTGCCTACTTATGGATAAAGGGGTAAGCATCACACCTAGATGTACTGTTTCACAGAGACTCAAAAATATTTCCAATGAGCAAACCATTGTACATTCTGAAAGATAAAAATCAAGACAGCTTTGCTAAATCCCAGTGATAAATACAGCGGATTTGATTCCCATTTAACAAGGGAAGGAGATTGAGACAAGAAACTAAAACGGCTTGACCTCCCAAGTATGTGCCTGGCACTTCACAATGCCATTTCTATGTATTATCTCATTGAACCCTCACCCCAGCAATATGTGAAATAGGCATTGTGTTTTACAGGCAGGAGTCAGAATCTGAGTGAAGACTTCACCCACGATCCCACAGAAAGAAAGAGACAGTGCAGAGATTCGAACCTAGATCTGGTGGTTGATACGAGTGTCAGAGGCCTTTGAACCAGAGCGATTCCATCTTCAGTAGGGGCTCGGTAAAACGAGGCTGAGACCTAGTAGGCTGTATTCCCAGAAAGTTAAGGCATTCTAAGTCACAGGATAAGACAGGAGTTCAGCACAAGATACAGGTCATAAAGACCTTGCTGATAAAAACAGGTTGTGGTAAAGAAGCCAGCCAAAACCCACCAAAAATGAGATGGCAACGAGAGTGACCTCTGGTCGTCCTCATTGTTCATTATACGCTAATTATAATGCATTAGCATGTTAAAAGACACCCCTACCAGCACCCTGACAGTTTACAGATGCAATGACAACAACAGGAAGTTACACTATATGGTCTAAAAGGGGGAAGAACCCTCAGTTCTGGGAATTGCCCATCCATTTCCTGGGAAACTCATTAATAATCCACCCCTTCTTTAGTATATCATCAAAAAAACCCATCAAAATGGCCAACCAGCAGCTCAAGCTTCTGCTCTGCCTACAGAATAGCCTTTCTTTATTCCTTTACTTTCTTCATAAACTTACTTTCACTTTATGGACTTGTCTTGAATTCTTTCTTGCACGAGATTCAAGAACCGTCTCTTGGGGTCTGGATTGGGACCCCTTTCCAGTAACATGAGGACTTGTTAAGATTCACCCTTGTTGCCTTCTGCAGGGAAACCAGAAGGAATTCTATGTATTGTCTAAAGATCCAGACAGGCAGTGAAGGCTTCCTGGAGGAGGTAAGGCTGAGCTTAGCTTTGATGCTTAGCTGGTGCTGAGGTGGGCAGTGCAGGAAGGGAGAGCAGGCCATCCAGTTTCTATGGCCGAGCCCCTCCCTCAGCAAGAAAGTTGGCCATGAACCACAGATGACTCCGTGGCTACAGGCAAAGTATTTCTGAAGGCACTACTAGCAAACGGCTTAATTGCACCAGGCAATCCCTGCCATCCCTTCGATAGACAAATAGCTTCCAAAGAAGTCATTAATTGGAGTGGTTTAAATAGCTGTTGTTTATTTACTATCACAGAGCGGGCAACTGTTTTGAGCACCCAGTAGAAAGGACTGCCTGAATCTCCGCCCCTACCCTCTTTTCCTCACCTCCCCACCCAGCCCAACAAGCCCCTCCAATCTGACTACCTCCTCCTCCCCTCCTTTTGGGAGCAGGGCCGGATCAGCGTTTTTATTTTATGTTGCCTGATTTATCTGTTCTGGGAAGCTTTCATTTCAACTTGGAGAATGTTCAAAGTAAAGCTCACCCTGTTACAGACTTAATTGGACCATATTTCAGTCCCAGTGCATCTGTTCAGTGTGGCTTCCTTATCCTGGGTCCATAAACTTTTATTAAGTTATATATCAGGGAATATACATATATATTCCACTAACATGTTTGGGATCTTTTTTCTCCTTTTCCTTTTCTTCCCCCTCTTCTTTTCTTTATGTTGTTTTTATTTTCACCACTGGGGAGGAATGCCTATGGGCTCAGAGGGAGATGGAATAGAATTTACTAGATTTCCCTATCTTTGTTTAAACCAGAAAGGACAGGATCACATTAACCTCAATTCAGTACAGGACTAGATGTCTGAGTCGGGATTCTGCTAATTTCCATTCGGTTTATTGGGTATGTTTGATATGCTAATTCTCAACACCCATCTCCCCAAGCTCTCCAAGAAATTTGCTTTTCAATAGCCCGGCTTAAGCGGGGGAGGAGAGAGAGATAAGGGAAAGGGATAATTTTGAAAAAGAAAACAGACTTAAAGCAGAACAGCAAAAACTGTTTGCTCAATCCTGTTTACTAATTTGAAATAGCGTTTTAAAATAGATGTGAAATGCCATGCCACCTGGAGGGAACACGTATCTCTGCCCTTGGGCCCAGGGGTTTCCGGATTTGACAGTCTGGGTTGAGCGCTCTGATTGGTTGACCTGGGACTGATGTCACTATTGTTCAAATTTGCTGGAACGAAAATTCCTCCCCTTGAACGTTGTCCTATATCAGCTCTAGTGCTTGGGTTGAGACCTTTCTGAACCAGGTGACAGAGGGTAACGGAGAAAGGTTTTCCCAAGAGAAAGTGGGAAGCCATTGACCAGAAGAAAGCACGCAGAGTGGCAGGGGTCATTACCGTCGTTACTGGCAGTAATGACGCGGCTGGTTCCACGTGATGAGAGCTTCCTGCTTTCCACTGTGTGCAGCAAAACTCAGATTAAGATTTTGGTGCTGGTGTCCACTGAATTTTAAAAGCGCGTCAAAATTCCCAAGGCCGGGTGCAACCTTTTCAAGTGTGGCTCTAACCTGCATCTATCTAAGCACCAGTCAAGCCCGTTGCATCCGCAGCTCAACTTCAGGCCTTGGGAAGCATTTCTCTAATAAATTTGAGGTCCCACTGTGCCTTCACCAGGACATACTGTTCCACTCCTGCATGCCACCCCTACGTATTTACTGACCTTCTTAAGTCATTCTCTAGTTTTTTACTCCCTCCGTCAGCACCTAGCACCGTGGTGATTTTCACCTATTGTTTGTTCCTGGAACCCGGCGCGGGAATCTGCCGGGTTCATAAGGGCTCTGCAAGTCTTCCTCAACAATATCTTGGGCCCAGGGGTTACCCTAACATGGGGCTTGCAAGTTAGCTCATACCCGACCAATCAGACAGCTCGCTAAAATGCTAATTAGGCAAAAACAGGAGGTAAAGAAATAGCCAATCATCTATTGTCTGAGAGCACAGCAGTAGGGACAACGACCAGGATATAAACCCATGCATTCGAGCTGGCAATGGCAACCCCCTTTGGGTCCCCTCCCTTTGTATGGGAGCTCTATTTTTACTCTATTAGATCTTGCAACTGGTCCGTGTTTGTTACCACTGGAACTGAGCTTTCGCTTGCCATCCACCACTGCTGCTGGCCAACGTCGCAGACCCGCCACTGACTTCCATCCCTCCGGATCTGGCAGTGTGTCTGCTGTGCTCCTGACCCAGTGAGGCGCCCATTGCCGCTCCTGAATTCATAAGGGCTCTGCAAGTCTTCCTCAACAATATCTTCCTGAATGCCCCTTATTTAAAGTTTGTAAAGAAAGGAGAACTTACAGGATAATCAGACAGCTCTGGGATTGAATCCCAGCTTCACCATTAGTTCTGAGGCTTCAGACAAGTTATTTAAACTCCCTGAGCCTGGGTGAAATGGATATAATTTAATTACCCTACAGGGTATCTTGAGATTTAGTGATAGTGTATCTGAAAGCATTTAGTGCAGAGCCAGGCTCGTGGATACATTAATAATAATATTTTATTAAGAGTATCATTATAACATTACTATTATCATGACCATATTGTTTTGTTATTACTATGGTTATGTTATATTCTTATTTTACTATTATGACAGTCATGTGCCGCATAACAACATTTAGTCAATGATGGATCACAAACATGACAGTGGTCCTGTAAGAGTTCACTTCCTTGCTCCTGCGTTCACTGTGTTATGTGTCTGCTCCCTCTTTGCCTTCTGCAAATTTAGTGTAGCCTCAGTGTGCCATGTTTATAAAGTCTATAGTGTTGTACAGTAGTGTCCTAGGCCTTCACATTAACTCACCATGCACTCCCTGACTCACCCAGAGCAACTTCCAGTCCTCCAAGCTCCATCCATGGTAAGGACCCCATACAGGTGTATCTTCTTATCTTATACCCTGTTTTTACCAATCTTTTCTATGCTTAGATACACAGATACTGAGAGACAGGACTAGCTGGATTTCCTAGGCTGACTAAAAATCCCTAAACTTAGCTGGGAAGGGACCGTGTCCACCTTTAAACATGGGGCTTGCAAGTTAGCTCATACCCGACCAATCAGACAGCTCACTAAAATGCTAATTAGGCAAAAACAGGAGGTAAAGAAATAGCCAATCATCTATTGTATGAGAGCACAGCAGTAGGGACAACGATCAGGATATAAACCCATGCATTCGAGCTGGCAATGGCAACCCCCTTTGGGTCCCCTCCCTTTGTATGGGAGCTCTATTTTTACTCTATTAGATCTTGCAACTGGTCCGTGTTTGTTACCGCTGGAACTGAGCTTTCGCTTGCCATCCACCACTGCTGCTGGCCAACGTTGCAGACCCACCACTGACTTCCATCCCTCCGGATCTAGCAGTGTGTCTGTTGTGCTCCTGACCCAGTGAGGTGCCCATTGCCGCTCCTGATCCGGCTAAAGGCTTGCCATTGTTCCTGCATGGCTAAGTGCCTAGGTTCGTCCTAATGGAGCTGAAAACTAGGCATTGGGTTCCACGGTTCTCTTCCATGACCCACGGCTTCTAATAGAGCTATAACACACACTGCGTGGCCCAAGATTCCATTCCTTGGAATCTGTGAGGCCAAGAACCCAACTTCAGAGAACAAGAGGCTTGCCACCATCTTGGAAGCAGCCCACCGCCATCTTGGAAGCAGCCCACCGCCATTTTGGAAGCAGCCCACCACCATCTTGGGAGCTCTGGAAGCAAGGAACCCCGTAGCAATACTTACCACTGTGTGACAACTGCCTACAGTATTCAGTACAGTAACCTGCTGTACAGGTGTGTAGCCAAGGAGCAATAGAGGATATCATACAGCCTAGGTGTGCAGTAGGCTATACTCTCTAGGTTTGTGTAAGTACACTCTGCGGCATTCAAAGGATGTTGAAATTGTCTAACAGTGAATTTCTTAGAACGTATCCCCATCATTAAGCAACACATGACTGTATTATTATTATTTTACACGTGAAGAAATTGATTTGAGAGTTTCATTCCTCCAATGTCAATTTTAGAATTCTGTTTACTGAAAATCCTAAATTGTGGATATGCCCAAAGCCCTGTGTGAGGTATTGGAGATAGAAGACAAACACAGAGTTCCTTCTGACTAGGAATTCTGGGTGCAGTGGCTGAAGGGGACCAGGCAGAGGGAGTGTAAGGGAGGGGAATTAGTGAGTGGGGAAGGCGCATGAAAGGAGCACGCTTCATCCGTAAACCACCACAGCACCACAAAGTGCTCTAAGTGAAATGCATTGAAGCATTTGGGAGTGTAGAGGAGGAGTGGCTGCCTGGTAGACTGGAAGTGCCATCTGAACAGCTGTGTTACTACAGATAGGTTTTGATAAAGGAACATGTGTTACCAGGCTGGAAATTAATAAATGGCATCAAGAGCAGAAATAAATGATATATACAAAAGTCTGAAGATGAAGGATGTATTAGGGACTTGCTAGAAGTTCAGTGTGATGGGAGTATTGGGTGTGCAGGTATAACAGAAGTGGCTACAAGGTGAGGTTGAAAGCTCAATGTATTAGTTATCTATTACTGCTTAATAAACTGCCCTAAAACCTAGCTTAAAGCAACAAATGTATATTATCATCTCACAGCCTCTGTAGAACAAAGATTCAGGCCCACTTCAGCTAGTGCCTCTGATTCTGGCTCTTATCTCTAAGGAGGCTGCAATTGAGGTGTCAGCCAGGGCTGCAGTCATCTCAAGCATCCATGGATGTGAGGGGGATGATCTGCTTTAAGCTCACTCAAGTGGCTGTTGGCAGGATTCGGTTCTGCACTAGCTGCTGGCCTGAGACCTCCCTCAGCTCCTGGCCCTGTAGGCCTCTCT
Source organism: Hylobates moloch (assembly GCF_009828535.3). NCBI lineage: Eukaryota > Metazoa > Chordata > Mammalia > Primates > Hylobatidae > Hylobates > Hylobates moloch. The sequence goes on along the minus strand of NW_026652297.1, from coordinate 25,615,080 downwards.
ATGGGGCAGCACCCAATAGGACAGCTGCTTCCAGCAGGGTGAGTAAACAAGAGATCAAGAGAATTATCTGGTGCCAGCAAGATGGAAGTCAAGGTCCTTTCTAACCTTAGACATGACATCCCACTCTGTTTGCCATATTCTATTTGCTAGAGGAGTGTCCCTAGATCCAACTCACATTTCAGGGCAAGGGATGACACAGGGGATAAATACCAGGAGAAGGGGACCATTGGGCCACCTTGGAAAACTGTCCACCATGTGTAGGTGGGGGGTAGCTCATAAAGGACTTTATATGCTTGATGAAGGAATATGTGCTTTATTTTAAGAGGCATGAGAAGCTACTAAAAGAACTTCAGGGATGGGGAGTGGAGATTGACATTTTAGGTAGGATCACTCTTACAGAAGTGGGGAGAGAGGATTCCAGTGGGAGACGCTGGAGGGATGAGGCTAGTTGGAAGCCTGTGGGATTAGAGGCAGGAAATGATGGGAGCTTGACCCAAGGCAATGAGAGAAGATGCAGAGAGAAGGGTTCAGGTTGCAGAGCATTTCATAAGCAGAAACAATGAATCTGTCTTGGTGACTGGCTGGGGAAGAGAAGCAAATCAACCTACCTCCAGGTGGATGAACTGTGATCATACCACTGCACTCCAGCCTGGGTGACAGAGTGAGATCCTGTCTCAAAAAATAAAACAAAACAAAAATCTTACTGTATACCTACAGATGAGCTGGATACTTTAACTACAGTTAAGTTCATCCTCTAGCCCTGCCTTCTCTGACAGCTGCTGCATATTAAAAGCAGTCACTTTTAGTTAGATCTCTGTTTGTGTTGTGCTTTGAGTGTTTCTGCCTCTTTAGAGGTTGGTGTCTGCCACTCCTGTCTTCAGTGGGGGAGAATTTTTAAATGTCCCCTCTTACACTTCCTTGCCATCCATAGAGCCCAGAGAATCTTCCAAATGGCAAGAAATGCCTTCTTTAAAAACAATCTCTTTGTTGCTTCGTTTATTCAACAAATGTGTATTGGAGATGGACTGTGTGCCCAAGGCACCCTGCAGGCACTTGGATGCAACAGGGAACAAGACAGATGGCTCCTGAATCATGGGCCTTACTTTTGAGTGAGAGAAGTAAATCAGATGCAAAAAAAAAATAGTGCAAAGAAGGAAATAAACAGAGTGCTGGGATTGAGAATAGCCGTGGATGGCCAGAGGAGGCCTCTTTCAGGAGCTGAAGACAAGAAAATCTAGCCACATAAAGAGCAAGAGGAGGGCGTTCCAGGCAGAAGGAAGCCCAAGGTCAAAGAATGAGGTTGGAGATGGCTTATGGCATGTCCTAACAATTGATAGAAGTCCATGAAACAACTCTATTCAGTTGAAACAAATGTGAGCCATGTATGTGATTCTAAAATTTATTTTCACAAAAAAGATAAAAAATTAATAATATATTTGACTTCACCTAATATATCCAAAATATTATCATTCAACATGCAATCTATTTTCAATTAGTCACTTTTAAAAATACTTTTATTCATGCTAGGTTTTCAAATTTCAGAGTGTGTTTTACACTTTGAGCAAATCTCAGTTGCAACTGGCCAAGTTTCAGGGAGAATGTGACCAGAAAAAATAAGGTCATATTCTCCCTGAAACTTAGTCAAATGCACGTATCACGTGATGCTCCCTCACTTACTCTAGGACAGGAATATAGAGGATGGCAGCCACTGGCCATGTGGCTCCAGGTCTCAAGGGATTGATGGCAACACGTGGCCAGCAGCTACCATCCTGCATATCCCTAGAGTAAGTGAAGGGGCATCATGGGAGCTGAGGTTGAGGAGATAGATGGACGCAGCTGGTCGTGCAGAGCCCCACAGAATGTGGTAGGGAGGTGGGGGGTCAGTCTCAATGTAGTGGAAACTACTCAAGCTTTCAACGCAGGCAATGATTTCTGAAGGAGCAAGGAAGGCATCAGAGACTTTAGGCAGAAGGCTGTTGTAACAGTGTTAAGTGAGAGAGGACATGATAAGGGCTTGAACAAAAGCATTGGCAATGATTGTAATACTAGCTAATACTTAGTGTTAGTTTCCCAAAACTTTTACATGGGTTAATTGTTTTAACCTTCACAATGAGCCTATGAGGAAGGTACAATTGTATCACGTTTTCCAGATGAGAAACTGAGGCAAAGATAGGAACAGAGTAGGGACTGGAACTTAGGTAGTCTGGAGCCCTGCTCTCGGTGTTCTACTGCCTTTGTGGCAGGCAAGAGCACCCCTGTGAATGTGTCTATCTATTGAAGGAAGAAGGACGGAGAGCTGCTGGTGGTTGTTGGTGGAGACTGAGGAAGTGGGGGCAGGCCTCTGTAAGGTTGTCCACCTTTCTTGAATGAGCAATCTGGTAGATGAAGATGTATATTATTGGTGACACAGAGAATGGAGAAACTGGAGAAGAAACAGTGTGAGGGGTGGGAATAGAGTTGATGGTGAAGATGTCCAGGCAATTGGGGACATCAAATGGCAGTTGAATCTGAGGTTCCGTTGTGGAGAGGTCTGGCCAGAAGATAGACATTTGGGAGTCCTCAGCATGTAGACGGTAATGGGAAAAAGAGGAGGGCACTCAGGGAGAGAGAATAACCAAAAGAATTGAGGCCCCAGCACTGAACTCTCAAGATCTCTCACGTACACATGTTGGGAGATGCGTCCAGGCAATAATGGAGCCTGAGAAGTACGGCCATTTCTCGCATTGCTGCTTCCCTATATCCATGTGCTGTTCTTCCTGCTGGATACCGTTCCTTTCCTCTGCCTGCTCACCTCCTGCTCATTTAGATCCACTCCAAAGGTCGTCTGTCTCCTCTCTAGTTTTCTTCATACTCTCTGAGGCTAGGTTGGCCATCCTCTCCTATATTTGTTTCTTAGTGATGCTATAATAAATTATCACAAACACGGTGGCTTCAACTACAGTTTAAGAAATTTAAACAGAAATGTATTCCCTCACTCTTCTGAAGACTAGAAGTCTGAAATCAAGGTGCCGGCAGGGCCACGCTCCCTCTAAACACTCAAGGGGAGAAGGCTTCCTTTCCTTTCCCAATTTCTAGAGGCTTTGGGTGTTCCTTAGATTATGACAGCATCACTGCAATTTCTGCCTGTCTTCACACTGCCTTCTCCTCTGTGTCTGTGTCTCTTCTGTGCATGTCTCTTATAAAGACACTCATCATTGGATTCAGAGCCTGCTTGGATAATCCAGAATGAGATCCTTAATTTAAAGACACCTGCAAATGCAATTGGTAAAAATTTGGTATTTGGCAAAAATACCAAATAAGGTAACATTCCCAGGTGTATCTTTTTGGACCATTGTTCCACCCACTACAGGTCCTCTGAGCTTATTTATGTCTTCGTAGCTACCTCCAATACAGGAAGGAAGAGCAACACATCATTGTTTCCATTCCAACTAGAACATGCATTCTCAACAGGGGCAATGTATTTTCTAAGGGGGAGAGTATTGGTTGATGAGAGGGAAAAGATTATACACACAGTATATAAGCAAATACATAATACGCCTGTGATATTAAAATGTCATGGGGAGGGAAGTTAGGAAAATATGTCTAAGAAGGCTCTGGAGATGGGGCATGTTAAGTTGATAATAGAAAAAAAAAAGTTTGAGAAACACTGCACTGGAATAGTGTTCCTCAAAGGTAGGTACCATGTTATATTCACCCCTGTACAAGTGACTTGCACACTCTCAACCCCTCCACACACACACACACACACACACACACACACACACACACCGCTCCAACAGCACAGATTAGGGCTGAGCACAGTAAAGACGGCACAGAGGCATTAATGACACATGGATCTGCCTCTCTCCTGCTCTTAAATGTTTCCTTTAAAGTAAAACCAGAGTGGCCAGTGCGTCAAAGGGCAGAGTCAGTTCTGCACCTGGCCTCACCCTCCAGTCCATCCACTCTCTATCTGTCTCTGCCCCTCCAGTGTATGATGGAAGCATCCTAAATTATGGACTTTAATAGGCATCTATTTTATAGCCTAAAGTCACAAACTCTAATGATTTAAAATATCACTACCACAGCCGTCGCTCCTTTCAGAACTCTACATATTTAAACAGAATTTCAGTTACCAGAAAAAACTCATCTTTAGAGAGGAAAAGGGAGGAATAGGGATGGGAAATCCATTGATTTAATGTTTCATCAAGAAGGATACAGTGTGGAGAGAGCCTTGCTCAACATCAAACGGACTCCAGTGTTGTGAATTGAGCTAGGTGGAGAGCAGTACAAATTGGAAGATTTAAAAGCCTGAATTTTAAACATCACTTTTGTTTTTCTAGGCCCTAGATAATAATAATACCATTGTGCAAATTATAAGTCTTGCCTATTTACGAGATGGGGGAAATCAAATGTTTGCATCAACCAGCTGATTGCAATTCTGAAGGCAGACATTTCTAAGTCCTCTTTCCTCGACGCCCGTTCTCCTGGTCCTAAGAATGGCATTACCTCTTTATACTGGACCCCTCCTCAGCTGCCCTGCATAGTGTTTGAACACCTGTCCTCCAGCATCTATTTGTCTTGCTTCTTCCCACAAGAAGGAAACTGCCAATGCCCTGGTCCATGTCCTCATCACCATTCTCCTGAAATGCAATTATTAACTGGCCTCTTTGGTTTTAGCTTCTTCTTCTTCATTTTTTTGAGACACAGTCTCGCTCTGTTGCCCAGATTGGAGTGCAGTGGTGCAATCTCAGCTCACTGCAAACCTCAGCCTCCCCAGTAGCTGAGACTACAGGTGTCACCACCATGCCCGGCTAATTTTTGTGGGGTTTTTTTGTTTTGTTTTGTAGATACGGGGTTTCACCATGTTACCCAGGCTGGTTTTGAACTCCTAGCCTCAGGTGATTCACCTGCCTCGGCCTCCCAAAGTGTTGGGATTACAAGTGTGAGCCACCGCACCTGGCCTTAGCTTCTTTATTCTTTAATCCAACCTGAATATTTCTCCCCGATTTGTCTACTAAACTATCTTTTCATCATGACACTTCTCTTTTCAAGAATCTGTACTGGCCCTCTGCTGCTTATAAAATAAAGCCCTAATTCCTCAGCTGGGGTTTCAGGGCCCTCCATAGGTCCTGGGATGTGTCCCATGTTCCCTGCTCCTGGGTACATTCCCAATTCCCTAACCAAGCCAGAAGCTTCCCTACCCCTCCTCTCACACCACCCTCATTCACATCTCCAGGTCTCTGCTCCTGCTGAGTCATTCACCTACGATGCCTTCTCCTTTCTTTCCACTCTTTCTTCTCATTCCTCTCCTTCCAGGGCCTGCTCAGATCCCACCTTATTCATAAGCTTTGGAGTCTCCAGCCCACCCTGAGAAGGGGAGGTTAACACTAAACCATGCCCTGCTCCAGTACTTCACGCACACCATTCATCAGGGAGATTTCCTAACTGGCAAAGAAATGAGCTAAGTTTATATGACTCTTGTGTCCTTCACAGTTCTATACAAAATGGTAGGAAATATTATGGTTGCTTTGTCCATTTATTATTACCATTAGAACTGCATTAGCCACCAGTTATTAAGTACTTACTATAGGTCAGTTTACATATGAATGTATATCCTTTAATTCCCCTAAGCAGCCTTGCATGGTAGTGATATCTAATCTGGAAATATAGAAAAGAGGAAGATAATGGGGAGGAAGGATGCATATATTTATCTCATTCCACCGTGGTCCTTGGCTCAGAATGGAAAGCTTCGTAGTTATCTCATTTGATCTCTTTCCATTCTATCATTAATAACCATGTATTTTGATCCTATTTTTCAGATAAAGAAACTAAGGCTCACGGGGGTCAAGAAGTTGCTCAAACGCAATGACCAGTGACTAGTGAGTGCAGAACTGAACACTGAATTCATGTATCTCTGACTCAAAAGTTGCACTTTCCACTGTCCGTGCTCCCGCAGATGGGCAGCCATTGCTTCATGCAATACATCCCCTTTTCATCTGTAGAATGGGAAGAATCACTCTGCATTTTCTGTTTTTCCTCTAAATGGAGATTGTGATTGAAAATCTCTCAAGCATTGTATATTAGCTTTGTTATAAATACCACTTGGTTGGTGCCTTGAAATCCAGACCCATTCATTCAAGCTGCACAAAACACCACAAAGCCAAAAAGAAGCCTCACCCACTGAGACCTGTAAATATCTCTTTCAAATGGTAAAGAGCTTGTTGGAATACTGCTTACTTCTGACTTGATGGCACACAAACTGAGACAACTGTGCCCTCCATTGCACAGTACTTTAAATGTATCTTGAAGTCTTAACACATAAAAGTGTATTTAGGATGCATGTGATGTACAACTGTGCGTGTGTGTGTGTTAAATAAGCAACTAGACACATTTGTCTCTCAATTAGAGTCACTGGTAAAATATGGAGTCATAAGACTTAGTGCACCAGCAACAGGAGAAATCAAATTCTACCCATCAACACACAGAGAACAAACCATCAGAAGGATATTCAGGAATTCTAGCGGCAATAGACTCTGCCTTTTTAGCTCCTTCTCCCTTCACATGTTGCATTAGTCCATTTTTACACTGCTGTTAAGACACTACCCAAGACTGGGTAATTTATAAAGAAAAGAAGGTTAATTGACTCACAGTTCTGCAAGGCTGGGAAAGCCCCAGGAAACTTACAATCATGGCGGAAGGGGAAGCAGGCACAACTTTCATGGCAGCAAGTGAGAAAGAGTCAATGAGAGTGCAGGAAAAACCACCAGTTATAAAACGATCAGATCTCATGAGAATTCACTCACTATCAGGAGAACAGCATGGGGGAAACTTTCCCCATAATTCAATCACCTCTCTCCCTTGATACCTGGGGATTACAGGTCCCTCCCTTGACACGTGGGGATTACACTTCAAGATGAGATTTGGGTGGGAACACAGAGGCAAACTATATCAAATGTGGAGCCAAAGCTGTTAATGCACTGGTTTTACCATCATGTGTTAGTCTGTTCTGCATTACTATACAGAAATACCTGAGACCTGGTAATTTATAAAGAAAAGAGGTTTATTCAGCTCACAGTTTTGTAGGCTGCACAAACATGGCACCAGCATCTTTTTCTGGTGAGGGCTTCAGGAAACTTCCAATCATGGAAGAGACAGCCATTGTAACACACTGCAAGAGAGAAGGAGCAAAAGAGGGGGAGCAAGAAAAATGCCACGCTCTTTAAACAACCAGCTTTCACATGGACTAAGAGCAAGAACTCACTTATCACCAAGGGGATGGCAGTAAGGTATTCATGAAGGATCCACTCCTATGATGGAACACCTCCCTCTAGGCCCCACCTTCAATGTTGAGAATCACATTTCAACATGAGATTTAGGGGGGACAAACATCCAAACTATATCATATTACCACTTGCTTCTTCTCATCTTTCCACAGGCAAAACCATTCACACATACAGGAAAGGAAAGTATGGTCTATGACAGTGAGTTTCTTAACTCTTATTATTTAGCAAAAAAAAAAATCCTTCCCTTCCAAGTAATATCTAATGTGGGACCTTAGCACATAAAACAGAGAAAATAATATTTTGTTGTATATATGTATGAATTTACATCTTTATCAGTCACTTACTATAAATTCAACCCAATGATCAAGTTTTGATGAACACAAAAACTTGCAGTCAGGATTATGGATGACAAGAGTGTAGTCATATGCATCTCAAGAGCCAATTCTTATATTTTCTTTTGGATGCATAATATTGAGAAAACCCTAAACTAAAACGGATAAGGAGTATGTGTAGTTCTGAATTAAAATAAAATAAAATAAAAAGCATAAAAATGATGTTGAGCTACAATTATACTAATCACTGATTTAGCCATAGGAATTTCATATGCTTTACAGAATACAGGGTGACAAGCTTTATTCTGAAATCTTCCCCAAAACATGTTAGCCCAGCAATCCAACTTTACATACAACTAGGTTCTCACGTATAATCATTTGGTACATAAAACATTTTAATTGCATGTGGTGTGTGTGTGTGTGTGTGTGTGTGTGTGTGTGTACATGGGCATATATTTGTTTATTTCAGGTTGAAACAGAATAAAGTAAAAATTTCAAGAAGTGGGAATCTAATTGATGAGGAGCTTTCGAGTTAATGGTCTCCACTGAACCTTAAAATTCTGGACAATACAATATGAAAACACTGATTCTAAGGTATGGAGAGGCAGCCAAAATGGGTCTGAGCTTAGTGTTACCAAATGTGGGCTACTATACCAGTTTCAATCTCAGTGGTCCACACCCGGAGCACCATGACACCGTAGACCCTCAAGTGATCAAGAGATGTGAAGCAAATGCAATTTGTCTCTCAAGCAAGACAGGACAAATTGCACAAAGATGCATCCACCATGGGTCCTGATCATGCCACTTCTTTAAAACCATCAGTGTGGACCCCAATGCATGCAGCAGCCTGCCTCAACTCTGAGTCTTGCTACACAAGCATCTTCACAATCTGGCCCTGGCAATAGCTCATGCTGTGACCCCACTTATGTTTGTGTCTCTTGTCCTCTGAATTTATCTTCTAATTTATCTTCATATACTTTATTGTTTAAGCAACTTCAGCGTCCTTTTCTCTAAATAAATTTTCCTAACCCATCCTTACCATAAAATCTAGGCAAAAATATTGTTGGAGTAGTTTTCTTCATGTATTATTACAATTAATAAATTTGTGTTAGCCACATCTGTTAAGTACCTACTACAGTCCAGCTTACATATAAATTTATGTCCTTTTATTCTCCCAGGCAACCCTGCGTGGTAGCAATATTTAATTTTCTTACATTTAGAGTGATTAAATAGCCTACCCAGATGTCAGGCATGGACAAGGCAAAATTCAAACCCTTGTCTGCTGACTGCAAGTTCTGCCATATTTTCACCTACTATGCTGTTTTCTTTTTCTGAACTTACGTCTGCTAGATATTAGTACATAGTTCTGAGACAGCTTTATCAAGTTGTATGGCAAGTAAGTTTTCTCACGTTGTTTATCTCCTTCATAAAATCCTGTGAAATTTTTGATGGTATAAATGGTGTTGAAACCAAACCTCTAGGTATGACCCATAGTTATAGCTCAAAAAGTTGTTGAATTTAGTCTAAATGAATAGAACCATAAAACTGGTAGCTCAAAGCAATACTCTCATTTAGTTACCTACCTCCAGGCAAGACTTACAAAGAATCTATCCTAGATAAAAAATGTGCCTGCTTTTAATGATTATGACTGTGTTTTAGTCCTAGGACTGTTTTGGGGTCAAGATGAGCATTTCTCAAAGTGAGGTATTACTCAGGGGATGAAATAGGGTTTCATGTCCACAAATATTTAGAAAATTCTGCATATCAGATTAATCCTATTGGAAATATTATCCTCAGCCTATTAAAGACTCTAAGAAGTAAAGAAAACCAATTAGCCCTGTTCAGCCTAGTATTTCTCAAATTTGTATGCATATCATAGAATTTTTTCAGATAAAACCTATTAGTAGTCCTTGTATCCAATGTTCTGCAGAACCACTTTTGCAAAGATTAGGTCTGGCCTAATTTTTTATTGATTGACATGCTATCATGTTCTGAAAAGGCTTTACGGTGCTGAGTTGCACTTCAGTTTTCATCCATTCCATCTCCATGATCAGTAGGGAACTGAGAACCATTTATTTCCTTCCCTTATAAATAAGAGGACTAGTTTTCCCAAACCTTGGTTCATCAGCAGAAAGCTCTCAGGGTCATTTCACTTTCCACACACATTTAGGATTTGTGGTATCAGACTGATCTCAAGAGAAATTAAAGCCATAAAAGCCCCCTCCATATTGAACAAACAAGGTCCATTTAGGAATGGAGGAGTAAACTCTGTCTTCTATGCCTCACTTGAGCACTGCCTCTGAGATGAGATTTTCCCACCAATTTTTGCCAAGTAAGATATAACATAGCATGTCATTCTTCTCCAGAATTCACACAAGCTCATAGACTCTCACAGATTATTTAAGTGATTTTCCTGGAGGTCAACGGAAATTTATACAAAATCATAAGTCATGGGACTTTCTACAAAGTCTTCTGTGTGTGTCATACATTGTGATATGGTTTGGCTACGTCCCCACCCAAATCTCAACTTGAATTGTATCTCCCAGAATTCCCATGTGTTGTTGGAGGGACCCAGGGGGAGGTAGTTGATTCATGAGGGCCAGTCTTTCCCATGCTGTTCTTGTGATAGTGAATAAGTCTCCGGTGGCTGCACCATCTAGGAAGTGAGGAGCACCTCTGCCTGGTCCCCACACCATCTGGGAAGTTAGGAATGCCCCCGCCCAGCAGCCATACCATCTGGGGAGTGAGGAGTGCCTCTGCCTGGCCACCCAACCATCTGGGAAGTGAGAAGCGCCTCTGCCCAGCCACTGTGCAACCCTCCAGGTGGGAAGTGGCAGCCTTGTGTGTAATCTGCACTCCAGATTTCTGCACTCCATAAGTTTGCATTTTCCATTTTAAAGTTTACTTCTAAATTAAAAGTTTTAAATTTGGGAAGATAAAATAATAATGATGATGTCTCACAAGATCTGATGGGTTTCTCTGGGATTTCCACTTCTGCTTCTTCCTTATTTTTCTCTTGCTACCACCATGTAAGAAGTGCCTTTCACCTCCTGCAATGATTCCTCCCCAACCATATGGAACTGTAAGTCCAATTAAACCTCTTTTTGTTCCCAGTTTTGGGTATGTCTTTATCAGCAGCGTGAAAACAAACAAATACACATTGATATATATGTCAATGCAGTGACTTCATCAGAGGACAGAGCGGATACCTTGAATTCCAAAACCTTGACTTCCTCTTTCTCTCCCACACCTCATGGCCAATCCAACAGCAAGTGCTGAGAGCTTAGTCTTTAAAATGTATTCATAAATAGACTGCTCTCACCAATCCATCATTGCCGCCTTTGTCAAGCCTCTATCATCTCTTGATGAACACTGCAACAGATTCCTAACTGGTCCTCCTGCTTCCACACTTGTTCTTCTGCAGTCTATTATCAATTCCTATGAGCAGATGATTGTTTGAAAACTTAAGATAGACCATGTAACTCCGTTGCACCCAAGCACCAAACCTACCATGACTTTTGCCTCAGAGTAAAAGCCAATGTCATCACGATGGTCTACAAGGCTCTCTCTAGACTTATCTCTGACAACCCACCAGATTCCCCTGCCAAGCCAGCTTGGCTTTCTTGCTGGTCTCTGAGAATGCTAAGCATGTTTCAGCCACAGGAACAGTGCATTCACTACAGCTTCAGCCTGATCTGCTTATTCCCCACTAAGTGTGTATACATTGCTTTCTTGCCTCTGTGAACCCCAAAAATTTGGGACAGGTCTCAGTTAATTTAGAAAGTTTATTTTGCCAAAGTTGAGGATGCGAACCTGTGAAACAACCTCGGGAGGTCCTGAACACATGTGCCCAATGTGGTCAGAGCACAGCTTGGTTTTATACATTTAGGGAGACAGGAGACATCAATCCATATATGTAGAAATGAACATTGGTTGTCTAGAAAGGCAAGAAAACTCGAAGCAGGGAGGGGGTTTCCAGGTCACGGGTAGGTGAAAGACAAATGGTTGCATTCTTTTGAGTTTCTGATTAGCTTTTCCAAAGGAGGGAATCAGATATGCACTTACCTCAGTGAGCAGAGGGGTGACTTTAAATAGAACGGGAGTCAGGCCCGCCCTAAGCAGTTCCCAGCTTGAATTTTCCCTTCAGCTTAGTGATTTTGGGGGCCCAAGATATTTTTCTTTCACAACTCCTTCAGTCAAGTCTTTGCTCAAATGTTACCCTCCTGATTATCAACTGCAACCTTACCCCCAGGAGCCCTCACCCTCCTCTGCTTTCTGTCTTTCTGAAACACTTATCACCTTCTAGGATACCCTATAATTTAGCTAATATTTTATTATATTTGTTTTCTGTTCCCTTCCTTCCACACATACTAGAATGTGAGCATGATGAAGGCAGGATGATATGTTCATTTGATGCTTACCTAAATCCCCAGAACGACTTCATTGTAGATGATGAGAGCCAGACAAGAGCTTTGAGTGAGTGGACAGAAACTTAGAGCGAGTGGGCACTTTGGAGATTCCCAACCTGTTTATACAACTCTGGGGTTGGGCACAGGTAGTGATAAGGACTGGTGAGTTATTGTTAATATTTGACAATGTCAAATGCACTCCCCCATCTATCCATTATGAGGCTACAGGACACCCTGAAGTGTCATACTTCTGTGCTTCTACTTGAAATTATCGTAGCTCAGTGTGTTAACCCTGATTATATAAGCCTGATCAGAATCTCTTTCTACCAGTTACAAATGCCTTTGATTTTTAGACTTGGTGAAATGAATTAATTATCATGTAATACATGCAGATTGGTAGACGTTTTTGAAAACGTGGATTCGATGGTTAGGGGAGGGGCAACAAATGAGGGCAAGCCATTGATCTCTTTCAATCCTTTGTGCAAGACGAAGACTTTGAGGCTCTGGGAGATTAAGTGACTTTCTCAAGGTCACACAGCTAGTCACTGGCAGAACAAGGACTAGAACCCAGTCTTTGATTCCCAGCCCTGTGTTAGTATGATCAAAGACACAGTTTGCTGCAGAGGAGACATATATATGCTATATATAACATTTGCATAACATATCACACTAAAGACGGCATCCCAACTGAGATTCTCAGCAGGAAAATAACAATTATTTAATAGGGTTCTATTTAAACTTTGATTGTGAAGGTTAGGTTAAGATTCACTGGTTTGATTAAGAGTGCTGCCTACACATGAAAGTGTTTACTGAGCTCAGCTCCCTGGAGTGAAATTCAAACAAACTTGTGGCATCCAAAGCACATTTTCATGTCCTGAAAGCCATGAATATCTTTATTAAGAGCCAAATCTGCTTCTTAAAACAAACAAATGGCTATCCTTAAGGATAAACTATAAACAGAGCCTGCCAAGACACACAGTCCTCTCTCTATGCCGACAGTGGCATTTCGTAGCTAGTTTTAGTCTTTAAACCTAATGAATATGAATATACCTAGATATACAAAATGAAAATCTTCTGTGTATTCAAGAGCATTATCATGTGCATTACACTATTTGATCCTTACAATAATCCTGCAGGATTGGAAAAGCAGATATTATTATCTCTGTTTTAAACATAAGGGAACTGAAAGCACTCAGGGGGTTCAAAGATCTGCCCAAGGTCTCCCAGCTTATTAGAGAAGGAAAACACTAGAATGGGAGGGGGCATTTATCCTCATGCACCACACTGCCACTCACAGTGCAACGCTTCATTATTGACAAAGGGATGGGGGAGGAACACTGCATAGTATTTCACTGTCCCTCTCCCACTGATAGCACCAATGATCTGAGACTTGAGTTCAAAACAGGAAATGGTTTCCATTTTACAGAGCAGGAAGGAACAGAGAAGAGACCCTTCAGGATCATCTAGTACTGTGGAGGTGGGTTGGAAATATAACGTGAGGCTGAGCTCTGTTCTGGCACTGCTGCCTTCTGTGCTTGCCTGGGGCACTGTGCTTGGTCGCTGAGCTCTGCAGGCTTGGCTGGGAGCTGAGCTCCTACTAGGCATGTGGTCTTAGGCCAGTCACTCCCCACTCTGAACCTCTGCTTCCTCATGGGTAAAACAGGGCTTGCAATACTTACTTACCTGCTGGCATTTTTATGACGAACAAAGGAGATAAACCACTCTGGAAGCCTAGCTCTGGGTCTGGCAAGCAGTGGAAGCCCATAACTAAGGGCTCATCGACCTTTGTGGGTTCATCATCCATTTATCCGATGTCTATATGGGATTTCCTGCATCCCCAGCCCTGGGTTAGGCGATACAGGAAGAAAGCAGAAACAATCTCCTCACTGAAGGCTGGATACACACATTGATGATTCAAGACTTAAAAATCCCTGGCAAGGCTACCACTGTATTTTAAAGAATTGTAAAGAAAAGGTCATCATGTGATCAAAATATAAGTAAGTAATGTTGCCATTCTCAGCAGTACAAAAAGAAAGTAGAGAAGTTATTTGGGGTCACTAGACCCTGACACCCCAACCTCTATCCCCAAATCACTGAGTCTGGCCCTGTAGATAAGTGAGAACAGGTTCCTATCTGCACCTCTTCCACCTGCCCTTTTGTTCCCAGTTCTTAGCAATGTCAAGGAAGGACACTTTCAGCCATGCCTCATAGACCCAGCCCTGATCTAGTCTTCATGCCTAGGTCCCCGGAACTCCTCTGCAAAGCTCCTCTGCCATTCAGTGTTCAGGCCTCCTCTGCTCCAGGCCCCAGCTCCGACACGTGCTTCTGTCTCACTGGCTTTCACTTGTCCTCTCTCCTCTCTGGGAACTAGAGTTTCTTTAAACAGACAAGCAATTACTGGCATGTTATCCACACTCGACTGTGTGTTGGTACAACACCCGCTGATGTACAGTAGCAGGCAGCTTGATAATGGGACGTATTTAAGCTGATTGCCACTGGAGATAAGTGATCCCTCTGAAAGGATGCACTTTTGTTAAACTTCTGAAGGCAGAGGGGATAAGGTAAGTTTTATTATATTTTCTGTTTAAAAAAAAATAGCAGCCTTTTTGAGAATGGCTACACCTCCCCCGAGATTCTCATTTCAGATTAGGCTATCAGGTATATAGTGCAATTGGAAGCTTCAGCTTCCACTGGAGCCTCTGTTTGATAGTCAGGCCTTCCATAAGATCCTCCCGGAATGGCTGACACTCCTCACTGACACTCCTCCCTTGCTAGCTGGCTGGCTCTGTGTCCTTGAGGACAGCTCTATTAAACTCAGGCCTCTCTCAACTCCTCCCCTTTCCCTTCTCTCTTTCTCTTCCTATTTTCTTCTTTACATCCTCTCTCTTTTCTCTCTCACATTTTTCTCCAGCCTGTGTCCCCCTTCTCCTCTCATCTCTCCCCTTCTCCCGCTGTCTTTCCATTTCCCACAGTCTTTCTGACTCTCTATGCCTGTCTCACCTCCATCTCTCTCCTCCCCATCCTAGTGCAATTGCTTCTCTGAACCCCCTGGGAAAGCTAGCCTTGGGGAGGCTGTTAGGGTGCTAGGACTGTGAGCATTGTTTTTGCAGAGCAAGAAAACATGGCAAAATCACATAGGTTGCACGATTTGCTCACCAAGAGCTAAATCTGAGGAGGAAGGCAGGTGGTGCAGGGCAGAGAAGAGCTCAGTAGGTTGCTGGAAGTTGGACTAGGGGGATAAAAGGGGGATTTAGGGAGAAGACAGCTGAGTGAGGGAGAAGCAAAAGGGAGCTAGAAAACAAAATGGAGATGTTGGCAACAATTGCCTGACGTAGGAGCAATAAGGAGAAAAAATTTCATTAGTCACACATTGAGCTGTTCTCCAGCCAGTCACCACTGCACTGTTTGGATACAAAGGTACCAAGGAGAAAGCAAAGCGCCAATCAGTCTCTTAAAGGGGCCACTTGCTGGCATCTAATATCCGGATAAGTGGCAGTGGGAGACAGGTGATGACCGCTTTACTGTGGGTTCTTTAGTCGGTGAGTGGAGAGGAGCATCTTTATAAACACATTACACTTCATGGGGAGTAGGGAGAAATTCAATTAGGTTTGAATGAGAAAGGTAACTTGAATATCAATTAATTGTCTAATTGAAGATAATGGAGACCTGGGGGCACCCTGCCAGCTTGATTCCCATACCCAAATCCAGAGATTTTCTCAGGGATTAAAGATGCAATTTAATTACACATTTCTATTCGATTAGATGCTGATTGCATTCGGCACTCTGAGTTAATTACATAGTTAATTACACAGCCAATAACTCCCCTTTCCTAATAACCCTGCTGGATGCGGGCTGGTGCTGCACAAGGGGGATCCTGCACCTGTAATGGGAGCCCTGGGAGCTCAAGGTGGAGGCAGCCGCCTTCAGCGAGGAGACATGTGAATACTAATAGGGAATTATTCTAATTGTCCCTTGTTCTTGATGAACATTAAATTATTCTAATAACATTTACCATTGTATTCATTCATTATCTAAGGGTAATTAGGAATGAAGGGCTTGTGGGGCCTCTCCTGTGGCACAAACAAGGGTGCACTAACTGAGATTGTCTTTATTTCCCACGTCAGGCGCCTCCAGGACAGCCTCCCCTTCTCCTTGCTCTCCTCCACCCACCTGGGACAGAACTTTGCACTTGCCAAAGTACTTCCCCATGGCGTATCTTCTTTGATCGTAAACTGAGCTATGAAGTAGGTTTCAGTTTTCCTATTTTATTATCTAGGAGGCAGAAGGGGCCTTTGACTGGGAGGAAGGGCATCCAATAATTTGTCCAAGGACATAGGGCAGGCAGAGGTGGTGTTGCTCACTGGGGTATGGGTTTGGCCCCAAAACTCCTTCTTGTCCTGTGCAATTCAGGGCCTCTCAACACAAAATTCTTCTTTCTAGTATGTCTTTATCCATTTGGGCTGCTGTAGCAGAGTATGTAGACTGGGTGGATTATAAACACCAGAAATTTTTTTCTCACAGTTATGGAGCCTACTAGAAGTCCAAGGTCAAGATGCTTGGCAGATTTGGTGCCTGATTAGGGACCACTTTCTGCTTCACAGAAGGCTACTTCTCATTGGTTCCGCATATGGTGGAAGGGACATGAGGTCTCTCTTGATTTATAAGATTGCTAATCCCGTTTGTGAGGACTCTACCCTCATGACTTAATTACCTCCCATAGACCTCACTTCCTAATATTGATGATTAGATATGAATTTTAAGAGGACACAGATGTTCAATGTATAGCAGATTTTAATTCAAGGTTGAGTGCATTTGAGTTTTAGGTACAGATAAAACAGAATTCAACACATCCAGTTGGCTGCCTGATGGCACAACTACCAAGACTGAAATACTCATTATTCCCAAGATTTCTAGAAACCATCTTTCAGCTGGTTCACACAGGGACATGGAAGAGCATGCATGGAAGGGGCAGTCTCCTTTCCACCTGCCTAGCTGCACTCACTCACCTAGGCCACAAATAGCAGCACACCTAGTGAAACTGACAACATAGGGTGTTTCATCTGCCATGACCACTTTGTGTTAGAGAGGGAATTATATGAGAAAGTCCGTCATCAGGCCAAAGAGGAAGGAGAGGAAAAGCCTGCCCCACAGCCTTCCAAAGGTTTCCTATAGGCAGTAAACATCAGCAGATGCCTAGTGAGGCAGGCCAAACCAACCCAGATGAAATGGTAAACAAAAGCATATTAATGATAAACCAATCAGCCAACAAACAAGCAAAAAAGCAGCTATGGTTTCCAAACACTTCATTCCCCTCCACTCAACACTTTTTTTTTAATACGTTATACTTGTGTTCATGCCATTTCCTCTACCTCTGCCCCACTATTAAAGTAGCTCTTATGAAATCATGTCTTTTGCTGCAACATGGATGGAATTGGAGGAGATTATCTTAAATGAAATAACTTAGAAACAGAAAGTTAAATACTGCATGTTCTCACAAGTGGAAGGTAAATAATGTGCATACATGGACACAGAGTGTGGAATAATAGACATTGGAGGCTCAGAAGGGTGAGCAGGTGGCAAGAGGGTGAGGGATGAGAAATTGCTTAATTGGTACAATGTACACTATTTGAGTGATGGTCACAGTAAAAGCCCAGACTTCACCACTAAGCAATATATCCATGAAAAAATCTGCACTTGTAGCCCTTAAGTTTATATCAATAAAATCAATCAATAAATTAAATAAGTATTAAAAAGATATCTCTCATTCAAAGCTCTTCTCTGAAAACTGTTCTGATGCTGCTGTTCTTCTTTCTCCTACCTCTCTCCCTTACATAGGGTCCTGTCTCATGTAGCACACTGTAGTGTGATGTCTGCTGACATGCCCACTACCCTATACAGAGGGAAATATGTGAGCCTGTCAGCTTTTTCTTCTCCATCTGTGTCCAGCATGGCCTCAGCATATGGAAGATACTCAGGATGGAACTTTCTGCTTTGCTGTAGGTATTTGGAAAATTGGATATTCTGTCACACATCAGACTTGACCAGCCTGGATTTTCCTCATTGAAGTTTCAATGATACTGTTGCGGCCAGCCCAACCATTCCTGGATGTGACTGTAGAAAGGATTTTGATGGCCAACAACCTTTCATAGCTCTGCAGTCTTTGGGCATCAATCACCAGGGAAGTCTTGGCAAGGAGATGGTTGAAATGGGGGAAAGGGGCTGTCCTGTGTGAGGTGTTCTTCCTCCACTCCCATCTCCCCATCCAGGCTCTCCACCTCCCTCCTGAACACCCACAAGGCTTTCCAGCTTCCTGATGTTGTATGCTCCTTGGTTACCCAAGCCTTTCATCTGTGTCCTGTCACTCTTTCTCCCAGTGAACCCCATCCACGGAGTAGGTTGTCATGTTGAGGATTCTGTCCTCAAGCTTTTCTACCAAAACTAATCTCCTCAATGCCCTATATGGCAAAGGATCCTGTTTTCTGTTACAGAGAGTCTAGCAGTCTCAGTGAAGATTTAGCATTAATAGTTAACAAAACCTCAGAATGCTCAATGCATTCTTTGCACTTGAACAAAAGCTCCTTCAAACTCCTTAACTCCCTGGCTCTCACCTGAGGGTGGTATCATCCCTATGCTTCATATAGAAATGGTTCAGGAGTTCTGGAATGTCACAATGACTGGGTGAGTCACTATCATTAATGGGCTAAGAGCAAGGACGTTCAATGTTTTGCATTGCAAAGGATAGTCCTGCACAATGAATTGTCCCACCCAAACTGCCAATAGCACTTGTTTAGAGATACTGCAGTGAAAGTTGGGGTGAAAAATACCAACTGCATCAGAGTCCTGAGATAGAGAGGGGAGGTGCTCATTTTGGGGAACAAGGAGCCTCCTGAGAAGTGGCTGCTTATCCTTCATGTACCCAAACCTGCCTCACAGCCTTCTGTAGTCTCCCCTGACCCTGCCCTCTTCTAGTCCGGGGCACTGGTCCTCAGTAATGCCAGGTGTAGGTCTGAAGATTGGTAGGACCAATCTCCACTGGTGCGTGGTCTCTCCCGCTAAGGACCGAATTGGGAAAAGACACTCAATAAGCTCATGCTCCTTCTCACCTAACTCTGTTCGTGGCCTGAGCAAGGCTCCCACCAGGAGGGCAGTCTCATGTCAGGGTAACAGGGTGGGTGACTGCAGTTGCTAGATGTAGTCCAAGGGTCCCCTTCAGACCAGTCATGGATGTTTTAATGGCTCACTTGACCAAAGGGGGCACACAGCAGCTGTACGTTGACTCCTCCCCAGGGAGCCCTCAGTCATTTTGAAAAAAAAAATTCCATCAGGAGAGGTTTTACTTTCCAAGAGAAGGCAGAGAGAGCAACTCCTAACCGACATTTCAAGTATGCATGCTAAAACCATCAGTCTGGAGGGAGGCAGCTGGCCCACACCTCTTCTGCCCCAGAGGCCTTTCCAGATGGGTGGGGTGTGGGCTCAAACCCGCTCCTCTACAGGTGATGGGTGAGACAGCAGAACGGAAGACAGTACTCAGGGTCCTTGGTTTCGAGCAACTGAAACTCATACTAGCCAAGAAAGGAATTTATCTACAAGGTATTGGGTACTTAAGCGATTTGTCAAAATGCAATGAAGACCAGGTTCAGAAAGTAGTATAGAACAAAGAGAATCTGGGAAGCCATAGCCCAAATCAGACCACACCATAGCCAATATCAGACCTCCACTGCCACGGCCACCAAGTGAGGCTGCAGGCTGCTCTGCCACACTGGACACTAGGTATACCACAGTCTCCAGCAGCATCCCAGTCCTTAGACAGACCTTATGCTGTTGCCATCGCCACTTCCGAGGGAGCCTACCGCTGGTCCTTGCTTGTTTTGTGCAGCAGCTCGCAAGTCGGATGGATGCACGTGATTGGCCAAGCATGGGTCAAATCCCTACACTGTGTTTCAAGGGAGGCTGGAAATGTGCCTCGTCTTTTTAGCTTCTGTAATAAAAGCAGATTCCGCCTTCTATGGCAGTACATATGATAGGAGGTACCCCAAACATTGGAAAGATATTCAGATGCTAGGCTGCCAAAAATGGGCAAATATTTACTGCCCCCAAAAACCCATAATGGAAGTGGCTACAGAGATGATTACTAGAAATGCATCCAGACCAGTCAAGAAGTAGAGTCACTGGTATCGATGATGAAGACAGGAAAATATGGACACAAGATAAAATACTAAATTCTGGGCCCTCAGGCTGAGACAATTGAGCAAATTAAGATTTTCTTATCCTCCCCTTAAGGATTCCAAGAGGACTTAAATTAACTAAAATCACTTGCCTACAGTGACATTGCCAATCAGGAACAAGCAGAGACTAGAATCTACCACCTGCCACCATGCCCCAAGCACAGTTCGCCAGGTGCCCTGCCAGCTTTGTCAGTAAACACTGCTCAGTCCTGTGAGACACAAGCCCTGAGCATCCACATTGAGAGTGTACAGACTTCTCCCTGAGTGTGTTGCTTTCATTCAAAGTTCAGTCTACAAGAGGGTTGAGCAGTTTCATCTGTGCTGGTTTTTTTGTTTGTTTGTTTGTTTTCTCCTCACTCTGTCACCCAGGTTGCAGTGCGGTGGTGTGATCTCAGCTTAATGCAGCCTTGACCTCCCTGGCTCAGTGTAATCCTCTCACCTCAGCCTCCTGAGTAGCTGGGATGACAGAGACATGCCACCATGCCCAGCTTAGGCTGGTTTTGGCAAGAGAATAACGAGCCAGTGTAACGCATATGGATGTGCTGAATTGAATTACTGTTCCCAGTTGACCTTTCTGTGTATCCATACCTTTCCCACGGCCTTGTCTTGAGTCTTGCATATTTCTACTTGCATATTTCTACTTATATCTCTTGTGCCTCGACTATCACCATGAGAACATGCCCCACCTAGCCAAC
Source organism: Hylobates moloch (assembly GCF_009828535.3). NCBI lineage: Eukaryota > Metazoa > Chordata > Mammalia > Primates > Hylobatidae > Hylobates > Hylobates moloch. The sequence goes on along the minus strand of NW_026652297.1, from coordinate 25,594,154 downwards.
TAGCTCAAGCAGACTAACAGACAAGTGGAGCACAGCTTTTCCAGCAGAACCCAGCCAGATCAGCCAACCACTGGCCAAACTGCAGTTGGGCAACCAAAAATAAGCCATTACTCTTTTAAGCCACTGAGTTTTATGACTGGTTTGTAATAGATTAATTACTGACCAATACAATAAACCTTCAATTCTTTTTTTTGTTTGTTTTTGTTGTTGTTTGAGACGGAGTCTCGCTCTCTCACCCAGACTGGAGTGCAGTGGAGTGATCTTGGCTCATTGCAACCTCCACCTCCTGGATTCAAGCAATTCTCCTGCCTCAGCCTCCCAAGTAGCTGGGATTACAGGTGCCTGCCACCACGCCGGGCTAATTTCTGTATTTTTAATAGAGACGGGGGTTCCACCATGTTCCCCAGGCTGGTCTCGAACTCCAGAGCTCAGGCAATCCACCTGCCTTGCCCTCCCAAAGTGCTAGGATAACAAGCGTGAGCCACCGTGCCTGGCCAATAAACCTTAATCCTTTTTTAAACACCTGACTTATTGTTTAGAATCCAGCAGCCTGGAAACCAACCATCTCCCAACACATGCACACATACACACACGTACATGCACACACTTTTGTTCACACCCATGTATACACACGTGCACGCAAAGCACAGCCAGGAGAAACCTTGAGTTTGTAGTTCCTACTCTACCTAGAGTTGGAGGAGCTCCTATGACATACCAAAACCACTCGGTAGTTGGCTTCCTAGCGTTCTCTCTTTGCTTCCAACCCTCTTAGCATCTCTCTTGCACATTTCATTGACTGTAGGTCCAGGGCTGGGAAGCACTCTACTCTCAGCCATAGAAAGAAGGTGAGGAGAACGGCAGGTGTCTAAAATCATAATGTGACCAAAGATCTCCTGTCACCTATATGTCAAGAGCCAACAATTTTGTCACTGAGGACTGAGGTTGGGTGGCTGCTAGAAAATGCCAAGTGCTTCTCAGTATTCCTAGAGGTTTCTAGATAAGTGGCTCCTGAGGGGTCGAGGCAAACATCAACATGGACATGCCACAGAGATTGACACCGCATCGTGGGGAGGAGGCCCAGAGCATGGGAGAGGGGAGGGAGCCAACCAGAAGACAGGCCCATGTTGGTGAAGATAGTGAGGAGACAAATGAACAAAGCAGTGTGGCATCTCAGCGGCGCATGCAGTCCTGGTCGTGAGCTGAGTGGGGTGTCTGGCGGATGCATCTTAATGTCACAGAGAACCTACAGCTCACATATCTGTTAGATATGGGCTTGAAACGAACTCCATAAATACTGCAATATCCCACCCCCTTCATGTCTATAGCCATGCTCCCTGGTGAAACCTTTCTTTTGTTTCCTCTTCCCCTGCTAACAGCCTGAGTCACAGGTGGGTAGGAACCTCATGCCAGGCTCTGTGGATCCTGGAGAGCCGGGAGGCTGAGAGAGGATGAAGAATCTCATAGTGATCAGAGCACCTAATGGCTGAACCCACCCCAAATCTCTGGGAGCTCTGAACCACGAAAGGAACATGAGGAACATATTCCAAGGAAACACTTTATCACTGAGAGACAACATATTGATCATGGATTCCAGGCAGCTGATTTCTCAATTTGGGATGCAGTGGATGTTTTAATAAATTCCTTTCCTGCTGGGAAGATAGAGATCCTAGGTTTCTGAAAGCTGGCTGCAGAGGGAAGGCAGCCGACAGATTTCCACCAGAGGATGGGGAAGGAGGGGCTGGGCTCGGGCTGACCCTGGGACTCTGATCTGGTGTTTGAAAGAACTTTTGCCAGAGGAAACTTCCCTACTTGACTCTAAGCTTCTGTTAATTAACAGGCATTTCATACCTTACCATTGCCTTTCCATACATTATTTATTCCAACTAAATCCTCTAACCATTGTGAGGTCCTTCCTCACTTTCTAAACATTTCAGACCATGGGGTTAATATGGTACGTGACATTGAAAAGCAGAAATGAAAATGAGGGATCAGTAAAGGATGGGGCTGAGAGGTGGTGACTCTCAGCTGCTCCTACTTTTTCTCTCCAGGAGGAAATGCTTTCTATGGTTCCTGGGCAGGAGAAATTTAAGAAGTACACATGCCATTTATGAAATCATGGCTGCAGCCTGGAGGAGAGACACTGACGGCAGAGGCTTGGGAGATGGGAGGCCAGCACTCAGTCAACACAACCACCTCCTTCTACACCATGGGATGGGTTGGACCTGGGCTTGAGACATCAGAGTCCTGAGTCTGAGACTTGCTCCTACCAGAACTGTCTGTGTGATCTTGCACAAGTTCCTTGATAGTTTAAAGCTTCAGTTTCCTCATGCATGAATTGGATCTGAGGACTGAATGAGACTGGCCTTTAAAAGGCTCATCCAAGGACTCTAAGGCCCAGAGAGGTAAAGTGATTTGCCCAAGGTTTAACAGCCAATGGGGATTACATCTCAGGCCTGCCTTTAAAAAAAACCAGTTTCATTTTACTTTCACCAGGCCACTTCTTCTGATTTGGGTGATTAGAGCTGTTTGGTCCAAACGCTCCTTCTGACAAAAAGCATTTGTTTAGGAGTCAAACAGGCCTTGGCTCAAATCCTAGCTCTGACACTTATCAGCTGTGTCACCTTGGACTATAGACTTAACCTCTCAGTGCCTCTCTTTTCTCATTAGCAAAATGGGGCTATCAAACCTGATCTCAAAAAGTCATATAATAGGAGATAATGCATGAACTCCGCACAGTAACTGAGATCTAAGCTAATTACCAAGCAATACTCTGAGTATTTTACATCAATTATTTCATTTAATCCTAACAATCTCTTATGGTACGAAGTGTTACTATCCTCATTTTTACAGACAAGAAATCTGAAGAAGCATGGAGTAGTTAGGTAGCTAGGTAGGTAGGTAGCGCACCTAAGGTCACACAGCTGGTACTTGGAAATGGCAAAATTTCAACTCAGGCTGTCTGAGGAAACACCTCGCATTGGTATACTCTCTTGTACTGACTATATTGGCAGTCATGATTATCCTAGGAAGAGGTGAACCTGGGAGTAAGGATCCTGAATAATTCTCCCTGCTGCTTTTTGCTCCTTCTCTTTTCATCTTATCTTTGGGTTGAATCCTTATCATCGTCAATGGGAAGAGTTAGAATTAGAACAAGGACAATCCCTAAGGCCAAACACTATAATTAAGTTATCAAAGACCTTGGGTTTGGTCATAACTCAACAGGCTTCAGCTGGAGCTATCCTTTGGGAGTAATTTACACCATTAAGGAAGAAAAACAAGCTGTGAATGAGTGATCTGGCAGTTAGAGAAATTAACTTAATATGTGAGGCTGAGCTGCCCTGTGGTAACTGGGGCAGCTGAATCATTCAATGCCTGGTGTCCAAAGGTCATTAAACCAAGCATGCAATTTGGCAATACAACTTCAGAAGCCCAGCAGGTGATGGCACCCTTGGTCTAGGCCTGGGATGCCAATTACAGTAACTCCTGTTGTCATTCTAACTCTCTTACAGGAGACCTTGCTAGCTGATCACAGCACCATTTTCTACTGGATCTAGATAGAGCCTCAATATTGTTCCCACCTACCTGGATGTGGCCCTTGAGGAGAATCATATCTGTTACCTTTGTCCTGAATGTTTGTGAGTAGCAGAAGCAGAGCCTGACTGCAAGAGTATAGCTTGACAATGAGCTTAAGCAAGGCTGGAAACTCTAGGGCAGAGCTCCCATTCTCCTAGGGAACTAGAAAGAAAACCAGGATAGGTTTGAGGACAAGATGCTAGGGAGAAATAATATGAAGGAGGCCACTTAGACAAACAGGGCTGAGACTCACCTAATCCATACTGACGTGCTTAGATAGCAAGACCTACCTTCAAATACCTTCCAGAGGGCTGGGCTAACATCCCTGATGTACACTTGCACCTGTCCTGAAGAAGGCTCATCTGGCAGCTGGAGGTATCAGCCAACCTCACAATGAGTATCTAGGGTAGAAAAGGTGTAGAAGATGCACCATGAGCTGATATTGGTACCATGGAGACGTAACGATGCTGAGAGGTCTAAGCCTATTCCCAGGTCAGCCACAGAACCAACTTTCTGGCAATAGAAGACTGGAGGGCTCAGCCTCGTTGTTGGCATGCCTCGCTGTGGGGATAGCAGACAGTTACAGTGGAACTAACTGACATGGCTCTGAAATCTGGGGTAGCCTTTGCCATACAGAAGTGAGAAGCAAAGTCCTTTCTAAGCCAGTGGAAGCCAGTCATGGATTCAGAACATGGATTGTTTGATCTTGGTACCTGTAACTTGAGTAATTTACTTACTCTTTCTAAGCCTCACTTTCGTCATTTATAAAAATAAACAATTCTAAAAAACTTGTCTTAGGGTGGTTGTGAACCTTACATGAGATAATTATACTAAAGGCTTAACAGTACACATAGTGTTTAAGTATTTCCATCAGTGAAGACTGTACAGAGAAGAAGGTAGTGGAGATGACAGATGTGTGTGTGTATGGAGCATTTACTATATACCCACAGATCCTAGAGAGACAGGGTCACCACAGTCCACAAGGGGGCCACATGGAAACAGCACCAAGGGAGTGTACTTAAAAGAGCATGTGGGGACTCAGGAAGGAGGGAGGACCTGCAGGCAAGTGCCTTTATTGAGGGTCACCTTGGAGAACACAGCAAAAGGTGCAAGAGAATTTCATTCGTGCATATGAATGTCACTAGGTCATAATCAGGGGTGTGCAGGAAGGACTTGTGGCAGAGGTCAGCACCCTGGTGCAGCTGGCCACCCAGGCAGGGTGCTCACAGCCAGCTTATGGAGATATTCAGGCAGAAGGAAAATAAGAAGTTTTGAAATTTGCAAAACAACATTATTCAAATATTTTACATGTGTTACATATTTAATCCTTATAATAACAATGAGAGGTTGATTGCATTGATGACCGTCATTGATGGACTCCCTCCATCATTATATTTTGTAACATGGTTTTCTGTCCTAAAAAAGATGGAGTCTATTTCTCTACCCTTTGAAGGTGACCTAAACTTATGACTTGTTTTCACCAGAATAAAGAGGTAGAGCTGATGTGTGAATTCCAAGCCATCCATGTATTCTGTCTTTTGGAATCCTGCCATTGCTGTGTAAACAGGCTGAGACTATCTGGAACAAGCCTTGAGCCCAGTTGTTCTAGTTGACATCACTAGACAAGCCTATAGCCAGTTAACCTGCAAGCTTGAGAGGGGCTCAGACAAGATCAGCAGAGCCACCTGCCTGAACCACAGATGCGTAAATGAGACCAGAAGATTGACCCAGCTGACCTGGAAAGTTATAAGAAATAATAAAGATGTATGTTTCAAGCTATGAAGATTTGAGACAGTTTGTTATACAGCAATCACAAGTGATACAGTAAGTTCATGAAGTTGAGCAAAAGAAGGTTAAGCAACTTACACAAAACACCCAGTTAGTAACTGTTGGAACTAGGGCACAAACTCAGGCTACTTATCTCCAGAACCTGCCCTCTGAATCAGTGTGCTACAGCAATCCCTTAGAGATGCCAGTTTCCTCCTCTGTTGTAGAAATACATGAACGATCCCCTCATTTCTAAAACATTGTTTAAGCAAGGATGCAACCACTTCTCAGAAGATTTCTCATTCTGAGGCAGTCAGAGTTGGGGGTAACTTATCAGTCCTTGCTGTGATCACGCAGTCCAGACAAGAGACTGTCAAGGTCTCAGCCCAGCTAGATATTAAGCACTTTATATTTACTAGTGAATATTTACTACTTTATATTTGCTGTTTTAATTTACCACTTTATATTTTCTATATTTAGAAATAGAGTTGTACTGTCTTACACTTGATGGTTGAAGCATTGCATTAATCGAGATAATCTAGGCCTGCCCATGGCAATACTCAAATCTCAGCGGCTTGAAACAACAAAGGTTTATTTCCACTTGATATCACATGTTGATGCAGACCAGGTGGCCATGCCTGATAATCCCTGAGAAAGAGCAAGAAGACATGTGTAAGAGACAGGCCTGGGACTGCCTTACATCCATTTGTCCACATCCCATTGGCCAGAAAGTAGACCCAATCTAACTTCAAGGAAGGCTGGAAAATGTAGTCTTCTTGTGCGCCCAGAAAGAGAAAAACGACATACCACCTATGGCATTGTCTCTGCCAAAGAGATCCTAGGCATCAGCTTTGCAGATGCTCAGGACCTCTGGAGCTCCTCTGTCTGCCTGGGTCTCTGCTGCCCAGTGGAAATGCTGCTGTCCCAGGAGGCAGCTGGGCCTGCACTTCCGGCTTAGCTTCTGCCAGTTGTCCCTGAAGCAGAACCACTTAGAGTCTGACTTTGCTGAGCTTCCAAGTCACAAGTCAGACTTACATTAGCACTCCACTTCCCTTAATTTCTAACCTGCCTCCCACACCCATCCCATTTCTTTGTTATGGGTCTTCTTCCAATACTGAGGCTTCCCAGGAAATTGACTTGATGAGGTCATAGGTCCCCCTTCCCCACCTTTAAATGCCTAAACAGACGCACAGAATATTTCACTGTATTTCCAAGGGCTCATGGCTCAGCAGAGAGCCACTAGGTAATGATGGTCTGCATGAGAGATCATCACCTAGCCCACCTGCCTCATCTTGTGAGTGAAGCCCATACTACTTAAGAAATTTGCTCAAAAGCAGAATGCTTTTGCTCTTGGCAGGAGTAATGAGGACATCCATCCTAGGACTGAAAGACAGGGTTTGCGGGCGGAGGAGTCCAAAATACTGGGCCTTTGCCCCACTCCCACGACCCCCTGTATCATCAAGCACACCATGTGTAGAAGGGGCCTAGGGACAGTGGTTCTGTATGAGGCTGGTGTTTAGTAATTCAAATACGCATGAGGACTACTGACTCTCTTTCTTTCTCTTTTTTTGAGGCCTGCTAATGATATTTCTTTCTTGAAGTTGTCCTGAAAGTGTGAGCTGATTGCTGCTGCCTAGAAGGAAGTGGGGAGAGGGGACGTGCAGGTGCCTCTGGAGGATGGGGAGGGGCTGGGACCACAGAGGACCCCTCAACCAAGAAGATGAGGTATTCAGTGGGGAACAATGGAGAATAACTAGGATGAGGAGGAGGTGACAGGCCTGTTTCCAAGGAGATGCCTCACTGCTTTCCTCCCTACAGACCCATTGTCCATCATCCAGCCTCTCTCTAGAGACACCAGGCCTTCCACCACAAGGTCACTGAATGCTATTCAAAGCCAGGACCCCTTCTCCCTCTCTGGTCTCACTGATGGACATCTGGCCTTAAGGTCAACAGTGGACCTCCCTCAACCAAGGTGGGGAAAGGGGGGGCTTCACACACAGCTCAGGATCATTTTTTTCTTGGAGAGAATTAGGCTAAAATGAATAGTAAACACAAAGGGACAGGAAGTGAAGAAGAAAGGGGAGTGGGAGGACAGGAGGAGACCAAGGACAGATGTTTTGCTTTAGTGGTAATGGTGATATCCACAAGCGGAAAGGCAATTGGCTGGAGCTTCCAGAGCTTCTGAATGGGCCTTTTAAAAGCCAATCTTATTCAGTCCTCAGATCTGTCTCACGCATGAGGAAACCGAGGCTTTAAACTATCAAGGAACTTGTCCAAGATCACATAGACAGTTCTGGCAGGAGCAAGCCTCAGACTCAGGACTTGCAAGTCTCAGTCCCAGGTCCATTCCATCTCATGGTGTAGAGGGAGGTGGTTGTGTTGACTGGGTGCTGGGTGTGAGTATGAGTTTGTGTTTAAGGAACCAGCTTGCAGCAGTACAGAACCTTCCCCCAACCACATCAGGAAGCCCAGTCATCTTCCCCCTAGTCTGACTCTGCTTCTTTCCTAACAAAAGTGTGTCATCACTGGACTTTTTTTTTTGTCCTGTGATGACAATGTTTTGTGTTGCTGTGCGCATGGGTGTGTGTGTAGCAATTGGGATGATGGTGGCAGTTGGCTCAAGGCCCAGTGTCAAGGATGGAAGAGAGGTAGGGGAAAAGATAAAGAGAAAAATTACTGATGCTTCTCCTTCTATCCTGACTCAAAAAGACTGCAGAAATGCCAGGACTGAAATGTCCTGAGAGGCTGAAGAAACAAGGTGGAATCTGTAAGGACTTAATTACAGTTGCTCTCATCACCGCAGCCTGAAAGACCTAACAGTTTCTTCCGGAGCCTGGATTGTTCACTGAATGATGGAGAAAGACCAGAGGGAGGGATTGGCAAAGGCATCCCTGTGTGCTCTTGCCAGAGCCAAGAGCCCGTGCCAGCCTACTCTATTATTTATCATCTGGAGAGCTTTTCAGGAATGTCAAGGGCTTCATTATCTTCTGATTAGCCTCGAGCTCTGGCAACTCCAGGAGTGAGGTCAGTTCCATTTCAGGGATGAGATAAACAAAGGCACAGACTGAATGACTTGGAAAACATTGGCTCGAAGGATGCACTATTTTAAAACATTTTTTCAGTACCAACTATACACCACGGTCCAAACAACGGTCCCAAATGTCCTTTATGACATGCGTTGGTCTTGGAGTACAGGAGTCGTACTGGGCAGTGTGATGTGCTGACCAACAACCCCTAGATCTCAGTAGCTTCAAACAGCAAAGGTTTATTTATTTGTTTACCTATTTTGTTGCTGTATTTGCCCATTGCAGGTTGTCTGAGAGTTGTGCACCCCATTATTCTCATTTTAGGATCCAGATATTGCACTATTTGAAATGTTGCTGGCCACTGTGGTGGAGAGAGAGCTTAGGAAATTGCATGTTGGCTGTTAACATTTCCACCTAGAATTTTCACAGGTCACTTAGCTCACATGCCATTGGCCGTACCTAACTCCAAAAAGCCAGGCAGGTGCAGTCCTATAACACACCCAGAGGAAGAATCAGATGTGTCTGTGACTAGTACTGATAACTATCAAAAGAGGGCATATTTCTGGGCTACAGAATCATAGAATATTAGAGATGAAAGAAGCTAAGAGATCATTCAATAAATCTGTCTTAATTTATTGAAGACCAAGGTTCAGAAAGGATATAATTTACTCAAATTTACAGTTATCTATGTTATTGCTCCCTTGCTCAAAACGCTTAAATGTTCTCCATCACTCTTGGGTTAAGGAACATATAACCCACCATCACCCAAGCAGGGTTGGCCCCTGCCTGCCCCTCCAGCCTCACCCCTTCCTATTCACCTTCTTGCTCTCTAACCTGGGCACAACGGCCTTCTTTTGATTCCTCATATGTGCATCAACCTCCTATCGCAGGAACTTGGTTCTTCCCTTTCCTTCTCCACAGTTCTCATCCCCTGCCCCTTCCCCTGGTAGATTCTTATCTCTCCCTTCTCATCTCACACCAAATGTCACCGCCTCAGGGAAGCCTTTTCAAATTCCCAGACCAAATTGGGCTCTCTCATAGGCATTTGTACTTCTCTCCTCCATGGATCTTATCAGGGTTTATATTTGTATATTTGGATGTGATAGGAAAGTCTTCTCCTCTAGCTAGTATGTAATCTGCATGGATGCAGGGATGGGGTCATGTCTGTATGTTTACCTTTGTGTAACAAGAAGGCCTATGGACAGAGATACTGGCAGCTACTCTGATCCTGTTTCCTAAACATGCACAAGGTGTTTAAATACTGTTGGTTAAATACCATGCCACACTTCTATTTAACTGAGGATGCACACAGCAGGGACAATAGAAATCAGATGGTTGTGAACACCACTAAGCCATGAGCTGATATTAGGTTGATGCAATTACTTTTGCACCAAACTAATAGAAGCGGGGGGTTGGGGGTGCAAATTTCTGATTCACCTCAGCATCCCCAGCAGTTAACAGTGTCTGTCACTCGTAGGGGCTCATTAAATGTATGTTTACTGTTGAGGAAGAAAATAAACTTTATCTGAGGCGAGTGAGCCCACTCTAAATTACTAGGCCCAGAGAGGCATTAAAATGAAGCAGCAATCCTCATTCTACACTAAATGTCGCCACCAATATCTATAAATTAACCTAACAATGCCATGTGCTGGACACCATAACTTATATCCTAGAGTTCAACAATGTATCACCAATCACTAATCAATGTTATTACTGTAAAGCTATGAGGATTCCTGACAAACAACTTTTGCAATCAACTCTTCCGATTCTTCCTTTTTTTTTTCTTTAAAAACTCGAACCTCGGCTGGGCACGGTGGCTCACGCCTGTAATCCCAGCACTTTGGGAGGCCAAGTAGGGTGGATCACAAGGTCAGGAGATCATAGCCATCCTGGCTAACATGGTGAAACCCCGTCTCTACTAAAAATACAAAAATAAATTAGCCGGGTGTGGTGGCAGGTGCCTGTAGTCCCAGCTACTCAGGAGGCTGAGGCAGGAGAATGGTGTGAACCTGGGAGGCGGAGATTGCTGTGAGTCGAGATCTGTACTCCAGCCTGGGCGACAGAGCAAAACTCCGTCGCAAGAAAAAAAAAACTCAAGCCACTCCTTTGTTCTCTAGAGTGGTTTCCAATGTAGTCTGGAAGTGTTCCCAGGCTGCCGGCCTCAATCTTGGCCTAAACTCTCTACCCATATTAATTTCACCTCTGTTTCTTTCTTTAGGTCAACACTATTGTCTTTGAAATCTGGAAAAATAAAAGCCAGGAGGCAGGTTTTCAGTGAAAGTGTATTGATGAGTGTAAGGTATTCTCCTTGCACACACTGCAGGCCGTGGTCACAGAGGAGGCAGGTGCATAGCTGGTGCTTGGCCAATAGAACTGAGCTACTGGCACATAATATCCACCCAGCCAGCCTGGAATTGTTCCTCACTGTATTCCTTTGGGCGACAGTGTGATGGATTGCAAGTGAATTAGCTAGTATATTGCAGGTGGTTAGTTGATTTGAATAACCATTAACGCTTTAGATTGCCATTAACTTTTTATCACCCATTATCACCTTGGTGTGAATTACTAATCAAAGACCAGGACCCTGAGGTAAAGGAACAGGAAGGACAGCTACAGAGCTGGCAGGATGAAAGCAGAGGGTACGTAGGAGCGCTGGGTAGGAGCTGGGCCTCCTTGATTTGAGTGGCCACTTTCTAAATACCTGGGGCTGGGAAAGAAGCAGCGGAGGTGGAGACACACAGCACCAAGCAGGGCCTTCCCCTCGCCATCTGCACAGGCTCAGTCTAAGGTGGGAATTAGAGCCTATTTTGCAATGTTGGCTCACACAGAGCATGATCAACCAGATTTCAAATCATAGCCCTTTGCTAAGAACAATGAATTTATCTCCATGAATCTCCTTCCTTAAACCTTTACTGCAGTAGGAAATAGAAAGCATTTTAACTTGAGCATCTCATCTTCCCTTCCAGCTTCCTTTCTCCACTCCCCTTAGTGCCTCAACCTCACAGCCCACAGAAAATCATCTAGTGCTTCCAAGTGCCCCATAATTAGTCCTGCCTCCCCAACGTGTCTCCCTTATCATCTCTTGTACACAGAATGGGATGGTAAATTTTAAGTGTCAACATGATTGGGCTACAGGTTGCCCAGATATTTGGTTAAATATGATTTCTGAGTGTGCTTGTGAGGGTTTCTGGATGAGATTCACACTTGAATTGTTAGACTGAGCAGAGTTCCTTCTCCAATATGGGTGGACTTCAGCCAATCTTTTGAAAACCTGAACAGAATCAAAGGCTGAGTGAGAAGGAATTCTTTCTCTCTGCCTGTTTTTGAGCTGGGACATCAGTCTTCTCCTGCCTTTGGACTAGGACCAGGACTGGAACTTACACCACAAGCTTTCCTGGTTCTCATGCCTTTAATCTCAGATTCAAATTTATACCATCAGCAATCCTGTGTGTTCAGTTTGCTGGCTGCAGATCTTAGGCTTTTCAGCTTTCATAAGTGTCTCTCTCTGCCTCTCTCTCTCTTACACACACACACACACACACACACACACACACACACACAAGTTTATATCTATGGTTTCCAACTGTCTGGAGAACCAGCGGGCCACTGGTGATGGCAGGGCTGACCCTGCCTTCCTCCTAACCCTGATTATTTTCAGGGTTAGGGGGAGATTGAAAATTGATTATTTTCAATCTGCAGACTTAGCCTGGTCTACATAGAGAATAAACTAATCCAATGATAGACCAAACCGGCATCTAGTTAGACTTATGATGGTTGAACACTTTCATCTCCCAGTGACTTGGAGATTTTCTTCTACCACATCAAAGCTTGGCTTTCTTCCAGGCTCATATTCCAGTTCCATTATGACTCAGGGGCCTAACTTGGCCCCTTAATTCAGTATCCCCAAGTTTGGGTTCTGATCCTTGCTTTTAGACATTCCTAGTGCCTATGTCCCTACTCTGAAACCTGGGCTAATTCATCTCTGCTTGGAGAGATCACCGAAATTGGATTTTTCTATGTGGATCTTCTTTAAACAATGTTCACAGCCTTCCTGAGTTGATCCTTGGACTGACATTAGATTCTAGTCCCTGGTTGCAAGCCTAGAATAACCAATTTCTGGACAATCCACTATTTCTACTCCAGCTCCACACAATCCTGTAGCTTTTCCTGGCTTCCTATCCCAGTGTAGCCAAAGATCTGGCTTTATCAATGGATTGTCATATTGGAATTAGATTTAGAGAAGTTTCATTTTCTTATATTCCCGGAAGGCTTAAGGGAAGATATAGATTTGGTTGAGGAGAACTTGTTTCATCATGGGAGAAAGCTCGGGGTGAGAATGGACTCTTGCTTTTTTGTGTCATTTTGCTAGCATGTTTGTTACAGAGCTATAATTACATGCAGGAAAATGTACAGATCTCAAGTGTACAGTTCAATGAATTTTGGTCTATCTGTGTAACTAATACCTCAATACTCCATGTAACCAAGACCTCAATCAGGGTATAGAGTATTGACATCATTCAAAATTTCCCATCCTTTCCTTTCTACTCCCTACTGCTCCTCTCTACACCCAAAAGGCTATCATTATTCTGATTTCTATTTTCATAGACTAGTTTTGCTTTTGGTTGAGCTTCATGTAAACGTTATCACACATAAGTACAATTTTTGCATCTGGCTTTAAAATTTATGATGTTTTTGAGACTTATATATGTTGTGTTGTGTGTTATTAGTCCATTCTTAGTTGCTGAGATATATCCTATTCTATCACTATGTTACAATTTAATTATCCACTCACCTGTTGTGGACATTTGGGTAATTTCCAATATTTTACTGTTATGAATAACACTGCAATAAACGCTCTCACACAAGTCCTTTTGTGGATATATGGTGTTACTTGTTTTGGTAAATGTCTAGGAGAATTCCTGAATCACAATAAATTCCCAAATGGTTTTCCACAGTGATTGTACTATTTTATACCTCCACCAACTATGTATGAAACTTCCAGTTGTGCAACATCTTCTTCAACTATTAATTTTATCAAAAACAAAAACAAAAAGACAAAACCAAGCTTCTGGATTCGTTGATCTTTTGAATGTCTTTTCACGTCTCAATCTCCTTCAGCTCAGCTCTGATTTTGGTTATTTTGTGTTCTGCTAGCATTGGGATTTGTTTGCTCTTAGTTCTCTAGTTCTTTTAGTTGTGATGTTAGATTATTAACTTGAGATCTAACTCTTTGATGTGGGCATTTAGTTCTATAAATTTCCCCCTTAATACTGCCTTAGCTGTGTCCCAAAGATTCTGGTATGTTGTATCTTTGTTCTCATTAGTTTCAAATAACTTCTTGATTTCTACCTTAATTTCATTATTTACCTAAAAGTCCTTCAGGAGCAGGTTATTCAATTTCCATGTAATTGTATGGTTTTGAGTATATTTCTTAGTCTTGATTTCCAATTTGATTGCTCTGTGGTCCCACAGGTTATTATTATTCCAGTTCTTTTGTATTTGCCAAGGGGCATTTTACTTCCCATGATGTAATCAATTTCACAGTATGTGCCCTGCGGCAATGAAAAGAATGCATATTCTCTTGTTTGGGGGTGGAAAGTTCTGTGGATGTCTATCAAGTGCATTTGATCTAGTACTGAGTTCAGGTCCTGAACATCTTTGTTAATTTTCTGTCTCAATGATCTATCTAATATCGTCAGTAGGGTATTAAAGTCTCTCATGTTAGCAAGTGTGTAGTAGAATCTCATTTTGACTTTTAATTTTCATTTCACCGTTGATTAAAAGTGTTGAGCATCTTTTTATGTGCTTATTAATAGTACATATATTTGTATGTACTTGTAGTATAAACAAGATTTTTCTATATTCTACTTGTGTATACAAGTATTTTTGTATCTTTTCTCTTTTTATTATTGATTTATAGGATTGTTTTATATATTATAAATAAAAGGTCTATATTACTATTTTTTTTCCTTCTAGTCTATGGCTTCCCTTTTTTTTCCTTTCATTTTTTAATTGTCATTTTTGTTGAGAAAAAGTTAATTTTGACAAAATTTAGTTAATTGTTTTTTCTTTTAAGAGCTTTTATTATTCTAAGGAATCTTTGCCTACCCCTAGGTTACAAAATTATTATCCTGTGTTTTTGTCTGGAGATAGTTTTTGTCTTTATATAATCTGTCTATAATCCATCTCCAGTTAATTTTTTTGTATAATGTGAGATCTAGGTCAAACTCATTTTTTTCTTATACAGATATCAAGTTGACCTAGAACTGTTCATTAAAAAGACATTTTTCCCCATCAAATTGAATCATCTCTTTTGTTAAAAATAATTTGACTTCTTATGCATGGATCTATTTCAGTTTTACTGATCAATTTGCCTACACAAATGTGATTATCTCATTGTCATGGTTATTACAGCTTATTAGTCATTCTTAAAATCAGGTAGTATTTATCCTCCAGCTGCTTCATTTTTATGAACATCTTGAATATTATTTTGAAATTCTATATAAACTTTAGTATCAGAATATTTATTCTATAAAAATATTTTCTAGGATTTTGCTTGGCACTGTTTGGAATCTACAGGTCAATTTGCAGAGGACTGACATTTTCATAATGTTGTGTCATTCAACTCATGAGCATGGTATAGCTTTCTATTATTTAAGTAGTATTTAATTTATGTCAGTAACATTTTATTGCTTTATAGAGGTCTTTCACATCTTTTCTTAAATTCGTTTTCAAGAATTTTATGGTTTTGATGCTATTACAGTGTTAATTTTTAATTTTTTCTATTGCTGGTTGCTAGTATATAAAACATAATTGGTTTTGATATGTTGGTCTTGTATTCTTAGATGTTGCTGAATTTACTTATTAGATCTAGCAGTTTTTATTTTCGTTTTGTTTTCTTGGGAGATTCTTTTGGATTTTCTATATATATAATTATGTCATCTGCAAAAGGCATATTTTACTTCTTAACAATGGTTGTACCTTTTTACTTTTTCTTGTCTAATTTCATTGGATAGGATCTCTAGTAATATGGTGAATAGAACTGGTAAGAGTAAACATCATGCCTTGTTTCTAATCTTAAACATTTTAAATATTTTTCTATTAAAATGATGATAGTTGCAGGTTTTTCATAAATATCCTTTATAAAATTGAGGAAATTCCCTTTTATTCTTTTATTTGTTACAAATGAGTGTTGAACTTTTTTGTGTACCTTTATGCATCTATTGAAATGATCTTATGTGCTTCCTTCTTCTTTTGTTGTTGTTGGTATGATCAAATACATTCATTGGTTTTCAACTATTAAACTAACCTGACATTCTTGGAATAACCTCTTTGTTTGATGTATTAGACTTCTTATATAATGCTACAAGTTGATTTGCTAACAATTAAGAATTATTTCATCTATATGTTCACAAGAGATATTAGCGTTTAATTTTATTTTCTTGTAAGGTCCTTACCAGGTTTTGTTATTACAGTGGCCTCATAAAATGAATTGGAAAATTACTCCTCCTCTAGCTTTATGAAACAGTTTGTGTAATACAGGTATTTCTTTGTAAAACATTTAACTGAATTTACAGAATAGCCAGTTGGGCCAGAAATTTTCATTGTGGGATTTTAAATTATTACTTCAATTTCTCTATAGATCTAGGCTTATCCAGGTTGCTCTCTTTTTGTCAGTTTTGGTAAGTTTTGTTTGAAAAGAAGGTTTTTCATTTCATATTTGTTAAGTTTTTTTTTAGCACACAGTTGTACCTAATTTCCCCATACTCTATCAATATGTGTAGTTTTTTTGGTGATATTCATTTTTTAAATTTCTGATTTTTGTTATTTCTTTTTTTTCCTTGATCTGTCTTCTTAGGGATATTTAACTTTCTTAATGTAATTCAAATAACTGAGTTTAATTTCTTAAGTTTTTTTCCCCTATGTTTTGTCTCTCTTCTATTTCATTGATTTTCACTCTATAATTTTTAATCTTTATAATTTTCTTCGTTCTACATAATTTGGTTCAATTTTCTCTTTTTATTCCATTTTATTAAGATGAAAACTTGTATCAGTAATTTTAGACTTCTGTTATTTCCTAATAGAAATAATTAAAAATGCAAATTTGCCTCTTAGCAGCACATTAGCTGGATTCTACATATTTTAATACATTACATTTTATTATTGTTCAGTTCAAATATTTTTTACTTTTTCATGTATGTTAATTTTCTATCGCCTGCTGTAACTGTCACAAATTTAATGGCTTAAGACAATACAAATTTATTTTCTTACAGTTCTGGAGGTCAGAATCTGAAATCAGTGTCATTGGTCTAAAATCAAAGTGTAGGCAGGCCAGCATTCATTCTAGAGACTCTAGTAAATAATTCATTCCCTTGCCTTTTCCAGCTTTGACGAGACACCTGCTTTCCTTGGCCTGTAGCCCCTTCCTCCATTTTTGAAGCCAGCAGTCTACCATCTTCTCTTTTCTTCTGATATTTGCTTCTGTTCTTACATCTTCTCTTTCTGACTCTGATCCTTCTGCCTCCCTTTTAAAGGTCCTTTGTTGTTACATTGGGCCCAGCTGGATGATATGGGATAATCTCCCTAGCACAGTACATTTAATCCATAAAGTTATTTTTATCACATAAGACAATGTATTTTGGGTTTCAAGAATTAGGACATAGACCTCTTTGCCAGGCCATTATTCCACCTATACTCTATTTCATGCGATACTTCTTTTTTCTCTTGTGAGTTCAAAATACTTCCTAATTTTCCTTCTGGCTCTATTAGAAGTATGTTATTTTGAAAAACTTAGCTACTAACACAAATATCTGGATTGTTTGGAGATCTGCTTCTATTTAATGTTCCATACCTTGATTTTCAGTTCCTTTTCTCCACTTCTTTCCATGGCTACAAAATTTTATTATGTAACAGAATCACTGATGAAACATTTTAGAAGTTTATATTTAGCTGGGTTAATTTTGAAGAGAAAAATATATTTAAAGTTTAAAAATATATATTTTAATAAACTGAGGTTATATTTCTAACTGAGGTTATATTTCTAAATATTAGACATAGACAATTTGAGATAGATGGAGATTCTACCTCGATAAGGAAATCTACTAGAAATTATCTTCCAAGACCAATTATCTTCCAGGATCAATTCTAAATCTATTATATTTCACTTCGCATTGTCTAATGTGTGAACGTTCTTGGCTGCTGTCAAACCCATGAGGTGTATCAAAGTAGCTAGCTATCTTGATGCTCAGAAAGCCTGGTTGTCGGTCCAAGTGGAGGTTCACCAGCTAGATAGAGGAGAAGGGAATGCATGTGTCTATCTAAAAACACTGTGAATGTAATGAAAATAATGGCCTTTAAAAGTGAGATTCTGGGGAATTTCACAGACAGCACCTGGTCTAGGTGAGGAAGTCCAGGTAATCACTTTAGAATAATGGAATGAAGACTATTTTAAAGTTATAAAGTGAATCTGTTAGTTTTTATTTCATCCAAAGCATCTGAAAACTTAAAGCCTTAAAATAACAGCCTTTTTTTCACTCATGATTTTGCAGACCACCAATCAGTCAGTGGGATAGAGATTATTCATGAGCCTGGTAAAAATTAAAATACCCCAGAAAGTCTTATTTATCTATCATATTCTCTAAGCTGACTTTGAGGTTGGGAAGAAATATTAGGTTGGTGCAAAAGCAATTGCAGTGTTTGCCATTACTTTCAATAGCAAAAACCGTGATTACTTTTGCACCAACCTAATAAATACAGACTCACAAATATCACTAATCAATATAGTTCTGACTAAAAATTTACAAATACTTATTGGGGCCCTGTAGTATATATATTTTGGCTGCACCTCTAAATTCACCTTCCACCTTGTCTGACATGCCTAAGAGACCAGTCTTGATGAGCTATTGTCTAGCTAAGGTGGCCAACTGTACCAGTTTGACCAGTTGAAGCACTGAAAGTTCTGCATCTCAAGAAATTTCTGAGTTTCTGACATACTGGGACTATTGGTCACCTTATTCCTTGCCTGCTCCCTCCTTGTTGGGCTTGGCCATTAGAAGCCACCAGCAGGAGATTAGAGGTTGGGAGCAAATTTTTTTTTTTTTTTTTTTTTTACCTGGGCTCCCTCCCTGCTGAGTCACTGCTGGTTGACCCTTACTTTTTACTAAAGCCACAGTTTTTGTTGAGGGGCCTTCTCCAAATAGCTACCCTTCCAAGGTTCTGCCAGCCACCACCTGTTCCTTCAGGCCCAGAGGTGACAATGGCTCCTCTGAGCTGCTAGACCTGGGATGCTTCACTTTCCCATTTGCTTCCTCAAATCACCTGCAGATCTTTGCACCTCTCCCTTTATTAAATTCACCTCAAATTTGCGAAAAATGCTACTCATTTTCGGATGAGATCTGATTGACACTGGTGCAGCCTCCTGAGACCTGTGCTTGATACTGTGACAGATATAAGAAAGTTCTAAAATACGGTTCCTATTGACAACCCAGTCGGAGGAAATAATTTGTAATAAAGTCATTAGAAAGCAGTGGAACAACATCCAAGCCTCAGTTCTCTTCAGCTGTGAAATAAGGGGACTGAACTCAAAACATGCTTTCAGAGATTCCACAAAGCAAGAAAATATTGCCTTCCAAAATGTTTATCTCACTAATCATCTTTATCACTGTCTCACTCGTATTTTATTAAACATGAAAAAAAATTCAAGGTAGTTTCTGGCTCCAACACATTAAGACTGCTGACTTCTTAATAAAGTGCTAGGTTAAATACAATGTAGGGGCTAGCCAAGGAGAATAGCATGCGGGGCTGGCTTGACATTTTCATGGATGGTGTCAATGACTTTAAGGATGGGTAGTCTGCAATACAGAGAAGCCAAAGGGATGAGGACATTCCAGGTTTAAGGCAAGACTACGAATTAAAGCAAGACATGAAAGAAAGCCTTGTGGAAGGCAAAGAGTCAATGGAGAGGCTAATGTGATTTGTTCAGGATAGAATATCATGGGACTGGATTTCAGGAGCCTCCAATGCCAGGACAGTTGGAGAGGCATAGGTGTCCTGTTGTCCTAGGTCAAGCAGGAAAAACAAGCCATTCTAAGAGTATAAGATGTTAACATAATCTTCTCCCTTCTCAAGTGGAATTTTCTTTCATTGTGTGCGTTTGGTGAATTCAGATAAAAATAATAGGAGGTCACAGCTCATACGTTCCCATGGAAGCAGAGAAGAGTTACAGAAGATGAGGCTCCCAGATGGGTGTGTTATTTTTACCAGACCCAGTTTGGGGAGCCATTCCTTGAAGGGAGACCTCAATATTAAGGTGATTTTTCAAATCTGTGACCTTCAAAGGGCCGGGGTCTATCATTTAGAAAGACCCTACTCATCTCAACCTGTTTCCTAAAAGAGAATTTCCAAAGCAGGGAGGTTCCCTTGACAGAGTTACTTGGGGACTGTTTACACATTTGCACAATTAACATGCCATTTAAGTGTAAATAGAAATCAGCCCAGGGAAATACATAATTAAGTAGCAGCAACGTGCAGTGGGTTTTAAAACGGCCACCAGTGAGGGGTTAACCCCCGTCCTTGTACGACACCAAATACATTAACAGCCATGCCAGACAGAGGCCTGTGGAATCGCCAGGCTCCCAGAATGCAGCGGGGAGGCCAGCACTGTGGAGTTATTCCCAGGTGACACTGTTTGAATGTCATTTAAAGTTCACTTTCATTATTTTAATTGTCACTGTAAAAATTTCCCATTCAGGACTGATTATGTTCTAAGAGAAATCAGAACTTAAATTCCAATCAATCATAATTGAACTTGTTGTTGCAAGTGGCATATAAAGCTGTGCCTCAGGTGTGATTAAGACAAGTATTAGTTACTTGTGAAAAGCTGCAGGGAGATTTCGGAGCAGACAGGATTAATTCTGAATAATTTGCATGGCCAAAGCTATCAGACAAGGGATAGAAATGTTTTATAGGTGCCTCTGCAAGCCCAGAGCAGGGCAGGGCTGCTGCTTCAAGCTCAGCTAGGAATCAGCAGGAACATGAATGGCAAGAGGCAGCTGCCTTGCTTCAAGGCTTGGACGTCATTAGGCGACCTGGGATCTGGTCTTAGATCTTGTGGTTACTGGCTAAGTGTAGGGAAGTCACCCAACTTCTTTGAGTCTCAGTATCACCCTCTGTAAAATTTCTGCCCTAGAAATTTTAGAACAAATTATCTTTTAATTACAAACATGTAAAATCTCCTTGTAAAACTCTAAGATGCTCTTGAGTGCTAACTTCAATTGTGATCAAATGTTGGCTACACAATAGGGATGACCTTGGTCCAGAGGTGGATCAGCTAAGCACCATTCGGGTGGAAAGAGGATGGCACTAGTGTGGCCCTCAGGGGAGCAAACCCAAGACAATGTGTCTCATGAAGGAGTCATTAGGTATCAGGATCAGAGTCCTAGCCAAGGGTGGTCACCACCCTTCCTGCCTGTGTCCTTTTCTCCCCCTCCCCGCCCAGGTCCAGCTGTGCACATGGACACAGGCTTGAGGGGCTAGCCTTGGATTCTTTCATTGCATAGAATTGGGAATTAGACATAGAGCATCTTGTCACAGAACTGGCACAAAACTCAAGTCGCTTGAACAGAAGGAAATGAAACTCACAGGCTTTGGAATTAGGCAGATCTATTTGTTAAATTTCTTAATCTCGTAGGCCCAATATTTGCATCTGGAAAATAGGGATGAGAGGTACCTCATGGTGCTGTAGAAGGATAAACCCAGTACCTAACAAGCTGCAAGCTCTCACAAATTATAGCAATCACTGCAACCCTCAACTCATCAACAAAACTTTAGGATTTGTTCAATGATTTCAAAATGGAAGCCAAAGGCCAGAGCCCCTGGTTTCTGCTTCCCAGAAGGTTTTTGACTGATGAAGTGGCCATGAGCCTATAGTCCCTTGGGTCTGAACCTAGACCCAGGGTTGTAGAAGGGGAGAGTGACAAGCTGTTAACAGTTCTGACTTCTTGCTCTACATTCCAGTGTCAGTGACTCTTCTTACGGCAGGAGGCAGGACATAGAGCAGGAAATGACTTCCCTACCTAAGAGGCACCAACAGCCTTTCATTCCAGAACCTCCCAGAAAGACGAGAACCCCAACGTCTTTCCTCTCCCTACCTTCACATATAAACCAATTTTCTTGGAAAGAAAAGTCAAGGGAAATGGTAGGAACCTAATAAAGGTCTGTGAAAACAATGTTCCTCCATTTGAAAAATAAACTGTGTCTTTAAATGCATTAACTCTGTGGGGAAATAAATGTAATAAACCAAATTCAATCCCTGACAAAATTTGTTTTCTTATCTATGTAAAATCAATATACTTGTTGCAATTATGTCTTTCAATAAATCCTCCCAAAGTCTTATTTTCTCATAAGATTTCCTGCCGCACTTAGATTCATTGCATTTATTTTCCATCTAGAGAAACTGTTTCTTGCATTTTTGAGCCATCTGGTTTCCTTGAAAGACACTGAACCGCACCCTCCACCCCTCTTAGCTGCTGCTCCCTTCTGCAAGGGCTGTTTAGGCGACAATTACTTTAATTGGATTGTGGTGCGAGGCTGGGATTTGCACTGATGAAACCAGTCCTCTTGGGTGGAGGGGTGAATTTTCCAGCCAGAACTGGCCTCTGCCTGCTCCTCCTTTCCATAGTTCTCAAAGTGTGATGGGAAACTGTAGTTCTTTCCTCTCTAGGATATGAGCACGTGGCCATTTTATTAGGGGATGGATAGTGCTGCTGCAGTGAATTCTTCAAATAGGAATATTTATTTTATTTTGCAATGGATATGTGTGTACTCTTGGGTCTTCTATCCCTGCCAAGCCTGGAGGAGTTGGATCGCAGCATGCTAAAGCCCAGACAATCTCAGAGAAGAGTCTGTGCACCCATTCCACCAGGCCCTGGTGTGGAGGCAATCCTACGAGTAAGGTGTGCCAGCAGCTCCCCTGATACCTGCATACAGTAGGTCCTCACTAAAGAGGTCGCTTCCCTCTCTCTCATTGCAGAGAGCAGGAAAGTCATTCAGAGAAGACTCGTCCCAGTATCAGCACTGCACTTGGATTGGTGACTCCAGATGCAATGTCACATGTTATGCAGTTTTGACACTGGTCTCCAGGCAGCTTCATGACTTTCCTTTCTCTCCTAATTTCCCAGGTCAGGTTGCAGAGGCAGAGCCCCATCTTTCAGCATCTCCTACATTCTCCCCAGATCTGTTTTCCACAGGTCCTTCCTTCCCTCCCCAACTCCCACCTGATTCTCTCCTAGGGACTTGCCCCAGTCTCAGAGGAGGAAGCCAGAGCTGGCCCAGCCCTCCCCACCTACCCACTGCACTCCAGGGCACACGCAAATCGGCTGCTGGTTTCAATGATTCCAGAGTGACTGCAAAGACACCGAGCAAGCACTTGAACCATCTCTCTCTTACCAAATGCTGTTGATAGTGACAGAACAGGAAAAGGCCATCAGGCCAGAGAAGCCCAGCAGGCAGCAGTACAGCTTGAGGAGCAGAGGAGACAGGAGATGAATGAGCTACCAGAGACACTGGAGAGATGGGAGACTTTGACTTATTTATTAAGCTAAATTATTTACACTGAGGAGTCAGCTGCTCTGAGTAATTTATCTCGAATTCCAAGTCCAAACACCATGTTGAATGGGAGTGGGTGACCCTAGCCAGTAAAAGAAGACTCAAAAGTATAAAAAGAGAGAGTGTGCTCAAGGGCTCAACCCTTCCTTGTCGACCTCTGTACTTCTGAGGGGAAGAGGAGACTGGCAGAGAAAGGGGCTCTGGAGGTGGCCCAACGTGCCACCCACTGCAAAGGAGGGCCACCTGGGCTGGGTGGCTGCTCTCCCATTCCTCTTTGCTGATTGGGGAGTATGACTCAGGCTGCCAGGGGCTACAAAGCCACCAGGCTACAGGCGACCAGGAGTGGCTTCCTAAGACGTGACCAGAAGCTACAGAGGACTCGAGTCACATCCCGCAACGATGAGGGGAGCTCAATTCAACATTTGTAAAACCCTGGGTGGGATCCCCCTCCTCACATAGGAATTTAGTAATTATCACTAGGAGGACATTTGCTATTTATCTCTTTTCAATTATTCACCAGCAGGAAAGGCCAGGAGTGCATGGAAACCCAAGCACAAGCAGTTAGCCAGGTCTTCCCCAGTGTGGAAGACCCCAGAATTTGCTGAAGACAGGACAACACAAAGGCACCAGGTGTCCCTCCTTCCAAACTCACCCAGGGCCTCTGAGTCTACTGCCAGGAAAGGCCGGCTGGGTTTAAATGGAAATCTCACCATGTGTTTGGGCCTGTAACATGGAAGGGGTCATTCTACCGTTGCTTCAAGATCCTTTGGGCCGGGCGCAGTGGCTCATGCCTGTAATCCCAGCACTTTGAGAGGCCAGCGTGGGCGGATCACTGAAGGACAGGAGTTCGAGACCAGCCTGGCCAACATGGTGAAATCTTGTCTCTACTAAAAATATGAAAGTTAGCTGGGCACAGTGGCACTTGCCTGTAATCTCAGCTACTCAGGAGAATCACTTGAACCCAGGAGGCGGAGGTTATAGTGAGCTAAGATTGTGCCACTGCACTCCAGCCTGGGCAAGAGAGCAAGACTCCATCTCCAAAAAATAAATAAAAATAAAAAAAATTCTTTGAGTATTCAATTTCCTATTAAAGAAAAAAGGAAATACGTTCCCTGGATTAAGTCCTGTGTGTTACCAGAAAGTGGGGAAGGCCCCTGGCCCCAGCTTTGGAACTGGAAAGATTGGGTTGGATTTTTGACTCTGTTTAGGAGCTGAATGACCTGAGGCTGGTATGGCCTCTATGTCTACATCAACATAATGGCGATGACAATGTGTACCTCACTGGATTGTCTTTAGAATTAGTATGTAAAAAAGAGTCCTCACATAAGCAGTAGTCAGTACAATGGTGAAGATTACTGTTGTTCATTTTTACTCTCTTTGTTAATATTCGTTATTGACAGCATAGAAAATTCATAAAGATTTTTTGTGAGTATCTGGCTGTCCTTACCACCCAGTGGAAGAAACAAACACTTTTAATTCCAGAAAAGCATGAATTTCTGGAATCCTTTCTATTTCTTCCATACTCCTCACAAGGATCTATCTATTACAGCACCTGCTATCTCCCTGGTGTTGCATCAAAATTGTGCTTGTGAGATATATGGTATTACCCAGATTTTACAGTTAAGGAAATTTAGATGCAGAAAGTCTTAGAGTGAAAAACACTGAGCAATGATAGCTTCTGTTATTAAGCCATGGAGATTTTGCCATTGAGTCTCAGAAAGGTGTGCATGAAGGTCATTTTTGAGTGGTGGGAATGGACTTCCACTAAGCCCTTCCCCTTCTATACTCATTCCTTGTGAAAGGCCATGCTTACTAGATGGGACAGGCTCTTGTGTGGACAGTGTGGAGCTGGTGTCCACCCAGTGAGTCGGATGAACCAGCCCACAGGGTGGCTGAACCTATGGCATAAGCTCACCAGTCAGGACCTGAGAAGGAAATCAATGTCCCATTAAAATAACACAAGGAGTGTTTAATATAAAGACTATTTACAAAGGTGTGGGCAGAATTTAGGGAAATCACTACAGATAGCCAGTCCCTCAAAGTAAGAGTTCTGACAGCCCCACCAGGCCTGAGGCGGCCAGGGAAGGAAGCCGTTCCTGGAACCTGGAAAATGCTGTGTCTGGCAGGACATGAGACCTCTGGGGGAGGGATGGAGTCACCCACTGCCAACCCACAGAAAGGGAGCTGGAGCAGGAAATACACCTTCCTTTTTCTCTCTTCTCACCTTCTTTAGCTTGAAATTATCCTGAAACAAGGAAGCCACTAATGAAGGTCTCTATCCCTGGGCACAAAGAAGGTAAAAAATAGAAAGTGCATCAGGAGATGCCTGCAGAAGGCACCCTGCATACTAGTTGACTGTGTTAACTGACTACACACACAATGGAAAGCCAAATGGGTTTCCATAAACATTACCCAATGTAGGGCAACTGATTGAAAGTCTCCAGCCTCTCATGTACCTCAGTGAATGGATCGATTATTTCTCTGCCATTTCTTCTAAAGCTCAGACATTGGAAACGAAGTTAACAAATTGGACCCCTAACAGTGAAACCCAATGGCCTCTTGTTAGGTGCTCAATCCACTCAAATTGGCAATGCCTCCAAACACACATCTTTGTACTTTTCTCCTGGGGACTTGTGTTGGTAAAATCTCCAGACAGTTGGTCAATTCAGTGAGGTAAGAAGCCTCAGCAGCAATCTGTCAATTTTTGGACAGCCAACTGATTTGATTTTCACTCTTCAGTCATTTGCTTGGGGCATGGTACGCTGTCAATTAATGCCTTATGTCTGCTCTTCATTCTGGATCCTACACTGAATATCCCACCAAGGCTCAACTCCCCAAGTCTGACTGGGCTCAGTCCTAGCCTAATTCTGGCTAATGCTGCAGTATAATGGGATCCTTGCCTGTACCCACTGGTGAGATTTAGGATTAAACCTCTGCCTTGCTCCTTAAAATCTTTTGCTTAACAGCCAGATATACGTCTTCAGTATCAACCCTTGGGAACTAGATTGTCTAAGTGACACAACTTTCTTTTTATGCTCCCTCTTCATCTACTGTGTTATCTGAGTCAATGGGTCAAGTCTTATGCTTTGATCTTTACCCTTACTCATTGATTCATTATGTATGAGAACCTATTCTGTGGGTCACTCTATCCTGCTTAGTCATCTTGCTTGGTAGTCTGTGTTATCCTTCTAGGAATGGAATTCAGTATAACCCTTGCCTCCCACTTATCAGCCTATTGTCCATGAGTAAACATTTCTTGGTGGCTGATTGCCTGTCAATCTTCCAGTCTTCCAGGTATAAACTGATGCCTAGCCACTTGAAGCTATACTTTCTTAGCTAACTGGAAGCCACTTTCTGCCTGTCTTACAGCTGCCTTTATCACTTCTTTCCCACTCAGTTGACCCTTAGGATCACCATTTACAGAGGGGCACATCCAGGTCTAAAGTCCCACTTTCTCCCAGTTGTGATATTTGACCCACGCCCTCATCCCTTATTCATGAGGGGGAGCCCTAGTTTCCTATTTCATAGTCAAAGACTTTTAGGACATTTCTATGAAGACTTGCCTGATCCCCTTCAATTAAAAAAAAATCTGTTGTTTTGCTTTACCAACCTCCAGAAAGGTACTATCTTTATTTTTTATGTATCTTTCTCTTCCATAATCTCTGTGAGGGCAGCACCAAACTGTGTTCATAGCACTTAGCAAACAATGGATGAGTGTATTAGACTGAATGACTGTATGCCCTGGTGACTGTTGGTCAATGGGAACATGTGAGCTGGCAAAGACATGTCCTTAGGGGTTTATAGTCACGATACAATGGTCAAGTAGAGACATGGACATGAACATGCTCCATTAGACTGCATGTTAAAGATAAGTAAGTGCTAAGTGAAGGCACAAGTAAAGAACCCAAGATCCTAGAAGAAGAAGAAACCATTCTGTGTTCAGAAGACCCAGGTAAGAGAAGGATTCCTGGAAGAAGACCAGCATACACTCTTCTTTGTAGTTCTAAAGAAGTACAATGTGTGCCCTTTTGAGGTCCCAGTAGGTCTTGGGACCTTGAGCTGCATTGGTCATTGAATTTTCCCATTCTTTGGCAAAGTTGGTATGAAGTTCCACAAATAGATGTATTCTAAGTGAATCAATGTTTTTATCAGGCTGTACCATGTTGCTTTCACTGTACTTTCTATACTTTCCTTCCCAAGGCAACCAGTACAAGTGGGTCTGACTTCTCACTACGAGTTCAGATAAATTATTTGCTTGTATATCAAAGATTACCCAGGGAGAGAGGAAACCAAAGGAATGACTCAATGATGTTAGAAATCAGACATAGTGGAATCTGATTGGTACATTAAGTTCTTATTTTGGAATAGAGGTGCTTCTTTCAGCCACTCAAATAACACTAGGGGGAGAATATATATAATTGTGCCTTTGTGGAGGGGGGTCCATTTAATGTCACCAATCATATAGATTTAATTCTTATTTGCCTTCACTAATCCTGGGAATAACCTACGCAGACACTTTCCCTGTTCAGAAACGAAAGATCACTTTCCTGTTTTGCTCACAAGACAGATGTGAGAAGGGGGAGATTCCTCAGCATAGTAAGAGAACTGCTAGACTTTCAATATTGGGGAGGGTCATCCACTTGAAAGCTCAGCACCCAGGGCTCACCATGCTCAGAGAATGACTCAGAGTTTACATTTTTATAGAACAGCCATTTCCACTTACCTAAAACGATCTGCATCTAATAATAACAGAGCTGGTTGAGTTGCTGTTCACATCACCCACAGACCATCTTGGAGATTCCTATTTTAAACTCTTTGGCACGTCCTACCCAAACACAAAGGAAAATGCCACCCCTTTCCAACAGCTCATTATCTGGAGAATAGGATGTTTCTACCAAAGACTCAAGAACTCTCAAAATTATGGCTCTTGTCTAGGGAAGGGATTCTGAGATTTTCCATAAGCTCAAGTCTTACCTTCTCCACTGAGCTTTCTCTGACCACTCTAGTTCCATTGATATTTAGCTTTGTAAAATTAATTTTCTGCAGAATACAGTTGACAACCATGAACTGTTTTGAGGATTTGCACATAATGGTGTAGTCTTATTTAGTTTTTATTATGAAATATAACTTTTTCATTGGTTAGTCTTGCCTCCAATGTTTTCATAAATCTTTGAGACCAGGAACTGTGTATGTAAATGTTTAAATACTATATAGCTGCATATATTACATTTTGCTTAATAAATATTTAGGCAAAAATAAGAACACAGGCAGATGTCTGTCCAGTTGGGATGGAAGCACATCTCTATCTTTTCATTGAACCTGACTTTCACCTTTGTGTTCCATTATTGTATCCCACTGTTGAATACAAGCAGATGTCTGTCCAGTTGGGTTGGAAGCCTATCTCTATCTTTCCATTGAACCTGACTTTCACCTTTGTATTCCATTAGTGTATCCCACTGTTTTAACATAGTGCCTGGCACAGAGTGGGTGACCAATAAGTACTTAGGAGGTCACTAAATATAGGAGAGGACTCAGAATTAAACGATTATTTTTTTCCTAACTTCACCCTCAGACAAAAGTAAAACAAAAATCAATTTACCTCTAGAATCCATAGACTAGGGAAAGATTCTGAAGGTGCTACTTTTGGTATTCTTCACAAGCAGGAATACCCTTCACCATACCCTGAAATCAATAATCTGATGCTCATTACTTTTCAGAGCAGCTCTATCTATCTAGAGACTCCCTATTATAAACATCTTCCTATGTACATTCTATTCCTGTGTAATAGGATGTCACCTGAGAATTGCTGACCAGAGCCCAAAACTAAAGAAAGAAAAGAGGAGTCTGCTTTGAATGTAGTGAAAGGAACCTCCAACAATGGGGCCAGCGACTACCCTCTGAGTTAGTCATGAAGCAGTAGCAGAAGCAGCCTCACACCTGCCCTCCATGGTCACAAATTCCACATTCCTCCCCACAACCCCTTCCCAATCTATAGAAGCAGAGGCCAGAGAAGGAAGTGAAAGAAAACATTATTTAAATTGTGTGCTCTTGAACTCATTTTCAGCCACCTACCAAAGTAAGGAGTCTCCAAGAGATTCAGTGTAGACATTGGGACGCCTGGAATAATGGACACCAAGCTCTTATTCCAAAACTGAATGCATATCAAGGGTGATGAAAGGTTTTTTTTTTTTTGGTTTTTTTTTTCGAAAGAGTCTCACTCTGTCATGCAGGCTGGAGTGCAATGGCACAAGGGGCTCACTGCAACCTCCGACTTCCAGCTTCAAGCAGTTCTCATACCTCAAACTCCTGAGTAGCTGGGATTACAGGGGTGCGTCATCACACCTGGCTAATTTTTGTATTTTTAGTAGAAACAGGGTTTCACCAGGCTGGTCTTGAACAACTGAATGTTCAAGGCTGTTGGCCAGGCTGGTCTTGAACAACTGACATCAGATTATCTGCCTGCCTTGGCCTTCCAAAGTGCTTGGATTACAGACATGAGCCACTGAGCTTGGCCTTTTAAAAAATTTTCTTATTGTAATTCTTATATACATACAATATTTGCCATTTTAACTATATGTAAGTGCACAGGTCTGTGGCATTAAGTACATTCACATTGTTGTGCAACTAGCATCACCATCCAGATCCAGAAATTTTCCATTTTTCCCAACTGAAACTGTGTTCCTATTAAATACTAACTCCCCATTCCCCCCTCCCCTCGGCATCTTTTTTTTTTTTTTTAAACTCTTGTGGTTAAAACATATAACATAAAAATTGACCTTTTACGTCTACAGTACAGTATTGTCAACAATATGCACATTGATGTACAGTGTATCTCTGTAACTTTTTAATCTTGCCTGACTGAAACTCTATATTCATTGAAAAGCAACTCCCCATTTTCTCCTGCTTCAGCCCCTACCCACAGTCACCAGTCTACTTTCTGTTTCCCTGAGTTTCACTACTTTAGATAATAACTCATATAAGTGGAATGATTTGGTATTTGTCTGTGACTGGCTTATTTCACTTTGCATAATAGCCTCAAGATTAATCCATGTTGTAGCATGGGACAAAATTTTATGAGACTGAATAATATTTCATTGTATGCATGTCACATTCCTTTTTCCCATGCATCTACTAGTGGACTTTTACATTGTGTCTACCTCTTGGCCATTGTGAATAATGCTGCAATAAACATAGGAATGTAAATATCTCTTCAAGATCCTAATTTTAACTCTTTTTGCTAAATACCCACAAGAAGGGTTGTTGCATCATATGGTAGCACTATTCTGAATTTTTTGAGAAACTTCCATACTGTTTCCATAGTAGCTGCACCATTTTCCATTGCCACCAATAGTACACAAGGATTCCAATTTATTCACATTCTTGCCGACACTTTAGTTATTTTTCTGTTTTATTGTTGTTGTTGTTGTTGGTTTGTTTGTTTTTGGAGATGGAGTCTTGCTTTGTTGCCCAGACTGCAGTGAAGTGATGTGATCTTGGCTCACTGCAACCTCTGCCTGCCAGGTTCAAGTGATTCTTCTGCCTCAGCCTCCCCAGTAGCTGAGATTATAGACGTGCAACACCACGCCAAGCATATTTTTGGGTTTTTAATGGAGACAGGGTTTCACCATGTTGGCCAGGGTGGTCTTGAACTCCTGACCTTGTGATCTGCCCGCCTTGGTCTCCTGAAGTGCTGGGATTACAGGCATGAGCCACCCCACCCAGCCTTGTTTGTTTTTTTGTTTGTTTGTTTTAAATAACAGCCATCCCAGCTGGTTCGAAGTGCTATCTCATGGTTTTGATTTACATTTCCCTAACAATTAGTGTTGTTGAGCATCCTTTTATATACTTGTTGGCTATCTGTGTCTTCTTTGGAGAAATGTCTGTTCCAGTCCTTTGCCCATTTTTAAAATCTGATTATTTGGGACTTTTTTTTTTTTTTTTTTGCTATTCACCTGTAAGAATTCCTTATATGTTTTGGATATTAATCCCTTATGAGATAGTTTGCAAATATTTCCTCTCATTCTGTAGATTGCCTTTTCAATCTATTGATAATTACCTTTGCTGTTCAGAAGCTTTTTAGTTTGAGATAGTCTCATTTGTTTATATTTGCATTTTTGTCTGTGCTTTTGGTGTCATGTTTAAGAGAAACTTAAGCTTTTATGAAAATTGTACATGAGTACTTTAAAGTTTCAGATGTATGTGAATATAAAGATGGTGTCAGATTATTTCCTGGGAATTTTGGAAGGCAAATAGCTTGCTGAAGTAGTCTAACACAGGAGGCTGAGTAGGGACCACCAGTGGAGTCTCTAAAGAAGAAGGTAAGGCAACCGCTACCCCAAGAGCAACTCAGCAGTTTCAGAGCCTCCATATGAAAAAGCACTCAGGTAGAAAAGGAAGCAGATGCACTTTAACAAGAGGGAGATTTGGGGCATGATCTGATGCTCCCAGGAAACTTGACTGCTCCTCTCTGAGGGATCCACAGTTACTGAGGAGGGCAAGGTAAAACTGAAGAAATCTAGGTACATGGTTTACACAGGGACCACCACATCATGCATGCCACAAGCAGCAGAAGAACCAGACAAGCTAGGGAGGGGCATGTAGTTAAGACCACCCCTTCCAATATATCCTGTCTCCTTCTGCCAGGCTCCAAGAACAAAAAGTCAACCTGGAGAAGGGGACAGAGGAATAAAAGAACAAACAATCCCCTGGCCACTGAAGATCACTTGAGCCAAACCTAAAACATAATGAGGTTTACATTTCACATGAATTTTATTGAATGAAAACAGCAGCGTATGTCATTGAGATTTGGAAAAGAAATTGATTTGTTAAATGATGACTGAAGGCATTCATCAGAAAAAAAAGAGAAAAAGTATTGTTCAATATTTGTACCTTATTTTTGACTATTCAGGAAACTGGCTGCATTAATATTGAGCCCAAATCAGACTCTCTCTAGTTTCCATCAACTGATCCTGATCCTTTCCACTAAAAACATCTACATCATCTTTCACGCAAGGGCCCTTTGGTTACCAGAAGATGGCTGATTTATCTTCTTTCAGCTGGATATCTGCCATTTTTTTTTTAACTGTTCACTTAGGCCATTGTTTCTAGAAATCTCACTGTTACTGAGGTTTTCCTTTGGATATTCTCCAATTTGTCAGGACCTGTTTAAAATTACGGTAACAGGGAGTGAATCTAGTATTCCTGGAGGGATCTTGCCAGAGCAAAATAGAGGAAAAATATTTTTGGCCTTGATCTGAAAGCCATACTTGCATACGAATTCTGATTAAGTTGGCTAAAAATTAATATTTGCAGATTTCCTACTTTGTGTCAGATATTAGACTAAGGTCTTCTCTTGTCTTACATAATTCAGTTCTTAAAAAAATTATTTTGAAGACATTCTCTTTTGGCTAAGGTAGAATAACACAAACCAAATTTATTATCCCACCTAAAATAACTAAAAAGCTGGACTAAATATATGAAAAGACAATAGGACTAAATATTGGACACCAAGCAATAAAAGGCCGTGCTCCCTTAGAGGTAGGAAGCAAACAAACAGAGCCATATGACTGTTCTGACTTACTGCCTAGAGAGTTCTCAAGGCAAGGCACGGGGAAGTGGAGCCCAGGCAAAGCCTAATGGTCTAATTGAGTTGAGAAAGCAGAACTGGGAATCAGGCAAGGATCAGGTGGCTAAAGTTTACAAGGCAGAGATCAGGAGAAGAGAGAGCTATACTTAGAACTTGAGACCTGTAGAAGACTTCTGTTGAGCCCTCAACTAAAGTCTCATTTGCACAGGCATTTAAAGAAGATACTCTAGGCTGGGAAAAGAACCACCTGGGAAAATTAGAAGGAAAAATTCTCAGCCATCACACAGGGCCAGAAAGTGTCTGAGAGTGGAAAAATTCATAATTCACCAAGCACTGAGTAGAGTACTAAGAAGGGATTACCTCTGTAGTGGGAAAAAATTAGCCCTAGACTAAATGTATTCATGTTTTGAAAAGATCAAATGGTTTCTGTGTAACTTAACTGTGTCTCAGAACAAAACTTAGGAATATTTTTAGGAATAAAAATTATATTCAGACAGCCCAGGCATGGTAGCTTATGCCTGTAATCCCAGTACTTTGGGAGACCCAGGCAGGTGGATCACTTGAGGCCAGGAGTTTGAGACCAGCCTGTCCAACATGATGAAACCCCATCTGTACTAAAGTTACAAGAATTAGCCAGGCATGGTGGCACAAACCGCTAGTCCCAGCTACTCAGGAGGCTGAGGCATGAGAATGGCTTGAACCCGGGAGGCGGAGGTTGCAAAGCTGCAGTGAGCTGAAATCACACCACTGCACTCAAGCCTGGGTGATAGAATGAGACCTTGGCTAAAAAACAAAACAAGATACATATACATATACACACACACAAAATTATATCAAGTATGTAAAAAGCCAAAAAAAATGCAACCTATAATGGGCATAAAAAGCAAGCAATTGAAACAAAACCAGAAAAGACACAAATGATATAAATGATATAATTAGTAGGCAAGTGCATCAAAACAGGTATTATAACTGTATTAATATGTTCAAGAATCTAGAGGAAAACTTGAACATATTAAGTAGAGACATGAAAGATACAAGATAGGCCTAAATAGAAATTCTAGAGATTAAAAACTACAATGCCTCCAAAAATAAAACAAAACAAAACAAAAAAAAACAAGCAAACTAAAAACAGTGGATGAGCTTTATGGCAGATTAGACATTGTAGAGGAAGAGACTAATGAACTTTAATGCATAGCAAAACTAGGCCAAATTTAACACACAGAGGGGAAAAGAGATGAAATAAAGAATGAACAGAGCATCAGTGAGGCATGAGGAAACTTTAAGTAGCCAAGAGGTTCCAGAAAGGAAAAGAGGGAGAGAAAAAATATTTGAAAAAATAATATCTGACATTTTCCTGAATTTGATGAAAAGAAGCTCAACAAAATCCAAGCATATTAAACATGAAGAAAGTTACACCAAGTTGTATCAGAATCAAATTGCTTAGAACCATTGATGAAGAAAAAGTCTTAAATGAGCCAGAGTAAAACAAGTTGAGACATACAAAAGAACAAATAGAAAGATGACAGCAGATTTCTCAGTGGAAACAATGCAAACCAGAAGACAATGAAGCAAAATCTTTAGAGTTCAGAGGTGGATGGGGTAGGGGAAGTTGGGGGTAAGGGAGTAGGGAGCCGGGAGCACAAAAAAGCTAGCAACCTAAAAATCTGTAGCCAGTGAAAATATCTTTCACATGGTGAAGGCAAAATAGAGTATTTTTCAAACATACAGAAGCTGAAAGAATTCATTAACAACAGACCTGCATTACAAGAAATGTTAAAGAAAGTCCTTCCAGCAGAAGGAAACAATTTCAGATAGAAAAATATACCCATACAAAGGAATTAAAAGCATTAGAAATGGCTAGTATATTTTTTTCTAATATAAATCTCCTTAAGAGATAATCAATCGTTCAAAAATAATAACAATGTATTATAGGGTTTATAACATATGTAAAAGTAAAATGTATGACAACAATGCTACAAAGACTAAAAAGGGGAAATGGAAGGATGCTGTTGAATGGTTCTTATACTATATATGAAGTGGTATAACACTACTACTTGAAGATTGTGATAGTTAATGATTTACATTACAAACCCTAGAGCAATCAAATAACATTAAAAAGAGTGATAACAAGACAATCGAGGAGATCAAATGAAATTATAAAAAATAGTCCAAGGGAAGACAGGATGAAAGGAAATTGGAAACACAGAACAAACAGAAAGCAATGAGTGTTTCGACAGATTAGAACTCAATCATATCAACAACCGCATTAAATCTAAATCTTCTATACACCCCAATTAAGAGGCAGAAGTTTGATTTAGAAAAAGCAAAACACAACTACATGTTGCCCACAAGAAGGCAATTTGATACATAAATACACAAATTTATTACAAGTGTAAGGATGGAAAAAACATAGCAATCTAATACTAATTGGAAAATGAAGAGAAAGAAACTGAATTGACTATATTATTATCAGACAACATAGATTTCAAAGCAAGATTATTTCAACCTGCTAAAGGGGTCAATTCATCAAGAGGACGCAACAATTCTAAATGTTTGTACATCTAATAACAAAGCTTCAACATACATGAAGCAAAAACTGAGAAATAAATGCAAATTATAGCTGGAGATTTCAATATACTTCTCTTAATAATTGACCAAACAAGTAGAAAGAAAATCACTAAGGATACAAATGGCTTGAATAATAAATAATACCATTAACCAACTTGATCTAATTTCCATTCACAGAACGTTTCAGCCAACAACATTCAACAGCAATACACAAATTCTCCTCAAGTGCACATGGAACATTTACCAAAATAGACCACATTCTGGGCCATAAAAGACATGTCAATAAACCTGAAAAGATATAAGTCTACAAAGTAGGATTTCTGACCACAATAAAATTAAATTTAAAGTCATTTATAGAAAAGTATCTGGAAAAAAATTTAGTAAAATACTTGTTTGCTAACTTACACACTTCCAAATAATCCTTGGATAAAAGAAGAAATCAAAAGGCAAATTAGAAATTATTTTTAATTGAATGAAAACAAAAGCACAGTATATAATTTGTGGGATGAGACATGCTATGGTTTGAATGATGTTCCTCCAAAATTCATGTTGAAATTTTATTTGAATGCAACAGTATTAGAGGTGTAGCTTTTGAGAGGTGACTAATGTGGACAACTCATGAATGAGATTAACACTCTGTAGAAGAGCTCAAAGTTGAAGGGAGCATCTCTCCTGCCCCTCCACCTTCCACCATGTAAGCATACAGCAACAAGGCACCATGTTGGAAACAGAGAGCAGCTATCCCCAGTCACCAATTCTGTTGCCTTGATCTTGGACTTGCCAATCCCCATAACTGTAAGAAATAAATTTTATTCTTTATAAATTGCCCAGTCTAAGGTATTTTGTTACAGCAACACAAATGGACTAAGACAAGACCTAAATGTAAAATATAAAAATCATAAAACTTCCAGAAGAAAATATAAGAGAAAATCTTTAAAATCCTGGATTAGTCAAGCATTTTTTAGATATGACAGCAAAAGCATTATCCATAAAAGAAAAAAATATATAAATTGGACTTCAGTGGTTAAAAGGAAAGAACTATTGATATATGCAATATGGATAAACCTCAAAATAATTTTGTTGAGTGAAAAAGCCAGAAAAAAAGAGCACACATTACATAACTCCACTTATATAAAACTGTAGAAAATGCAAATGAATCTACAGAAAACAGATTAGGAGTTGCCTGGGGAAAAGGTGGAGGTGGGGAAAGGTGTGAGGAAGGGATGACAAAGGAGGGGATAATTGATATACTCATGATCTAATTACAGTGATAGTTTCATGGGTGCATATGTACTTTAAAACGTATCAAACGAACACTTTTAAAAAGTGCAGGTTACTGATTTTCAATTATACATCGGTGAAATATGAATAGGTTCTTTCAGTAAAGCCATCTTACAGATGCAGAATCAGAGCCCCAGGTAAGTAAGTGCCATCTCGCAGGTTTTACATCTACATGTGGCTGGGCCCATATTTGAACTCAATTCTATCTGACTATAAAATTCTTCTCTAAACTATTTATTTTCACTGTAGAATGTTGCTTCAGCATTCATGAGGCCCGTACTGAGCTAATACTTGGCCAGATAACTGAGGACTTTCTCAGATGCACTGCTTTCAGGTATGAACTCTCCCAAACAGAGCTAATGTAGCTGTGAACATATGGAGGAACGCAGAGCTCAGTGTGAGCTTTCGTCAACCCTCTAACTGTATTTTATCCCTGAGTAGTATCAGCCAGTCCTGTAGCTTGAAACCTCATCTTCATGTGTGATAACTTTCAAATGTGTACCCTCATCCCTGAGTTCCAGGTTTGTGTACCCCATGACCAAAAAAAAAGAAAAAGACTACTCCTAACAACAATAAAAACAGGCTAAAAAATGTATTGACAGAAACATGGGGAATCCTTCTCTAATAATAAAGCAGATGAGTTTATAACAAGAAAAGCTCGCCCAGACTTTGTTTCATAAAAACACCTGGAATTGGATAGGAAAACATTTTCTTATTTCCTTGTCATCTTTCTCATATCTCAAAGACCTGTGTCTTCTAACTCTTGATTGGGAAAGTGATTCTTCCGTCAGCAGCATGGCTGTGCACCGGGGGGGGAGTGTGATCCACATATCCTGGGTGTTGGCAAACTCTGAATATAGATAGTGTGCAGCACATTTGGAAGTTACACTGAGAACAAAGTCAAAGCAACGTGTCTTGATGACTCAGAGGAAGAGCAGTACTCCATAAACATCTACTGTGAGATGAAAAAACCGTTTGACATTTTCAAAAGAATACAGAAGAACTGGTTTCCAAAAAAGCCAGGACAAATAATAAAAGAAGTAAAATAAATAGAGGCAGAAGAATCAAAATGGGACAACGTATAGTGGGATGAATTGAAAACAGAAATGGATAATATAGAGAAGAATTACAAGAAAAGTTAAAAATAAGAAAGCAAAGTTAAAATTTTTCTTTGGGATTGCAAAACTGTCACAGAACAGAGGAAACTTAAGGAGATACATGGTGGCGAAATGCGTTGTGGAATCCTGGATGGGATCCTGGAACAGAAAAAAATAAAGAAATCTGTAGGAAACATAAAATTCAAATAACTGGAGGTTGGTTGATAATAATGTCATATACAGCGGCACGGAGAATAAAGTCCTCCTAGCTCCAAGATACCTATCTCCGAATTCCTGGAATCTGTGACATGTCTTGGCAAAAAGAACTTTGTAGATATGGCTAAATTAAGGAGCTTGAGATAAAGAGCTAACCTGGATTATCTGGATGGGCTCTG
Source organism: Hylobates moloch (assembly GCF_009828535.3). Taxonomy (NCBI): domain Eukaryota; kingdom Metazoa; phylum Chordata; class Mammalia; order Primates; family Hylobatidae; genus Hylobates; species Hylobates moloch. The sequence continues at coordinate 25,556,257 of NW_026652297.1, read as the reverse complement.
TAAAATCATAAAAGGTCCTTTTAAGGGGAAGACAAGAAGGTCAATAGAAGAAGGAGATAAGACAACCTCTGGAAACAGAGGTGTGAGTGATGTGCCCTGAAAAAGAGGCCTCCAGACAAGGAGCACAGGCAGCCCACGGAAACCAGAAAAGACAAGGAAGCCCCTTCTCCCCTAAAGCCTCTGAAGGGTCACGCCTGGACATTAGAACTTTGACCTCTGTTGTATTTGTTACAGCAGCGATAAGAAACTAAAACCTGTCCTCATGTTGGTCTCATAAACTGACAAATGAGCCAAGGTAATGTAAAATGTTGACCTATGGGGAACTGAGTGAGGGTGGAGGGAAGAGTATGTACTGTCTTTGCAACTTTTCTGTAAATGTAAAATTATTCCAAAACAATAGTTTATTTAAAAATGCTTTGGGGCCTTAAAAACAGAAATTGATACTGCAGAAAATCAATTAGCGTAGAAAACTAGTGAAAGTCTCTCTCAGAATACAAAAGAAAAAGACATAAAAATGGTTACCAACATGGAAGGCAAAGGACAAGTATATAATGTCTGGATAACTGGGATTTTGGAAGAAGAGATCAGAACAAAATAAACAGAAACAATAAACCTACTGTGCTAGAAGAAATTCTTTCTAAATTAAGGAAAAACCTGGGCTTCTAAACCCATTTTGGTATTTAAAAAAATAACAGGAATAAAAATCCTGTAAAATTTCATCCAGAAAAAAAATCAGGTTGCTTTTAATGGGACATCAGTCAAACTGGCTTAAGAGGTCTTCAGTACACATAGGTGGGTTTCCTGCCTGTTGGAGCTCAACATTCTATCCAAAGCTCTTTTATATTGTGGTAGATACTTGGCTCAAGCTGGAAGAGGCTGATTATCTTTTTCAGGAAGGAGAAACTTGGATAGAAACACTGGATAGAAACCATACAACATTTATAGTAATTATTTTGACCTTTCTAACCTTCCCAATGTTTGAATTTTAGCTATTCCTCCAATTTATAAAGTGATCCTTTCAACACATGCCTTGTTTTCTTAAGTTAGTCACAGTCATTCTCTTTCTCTTACAATCAAAATAACTTTAATTTGTACACTTCCAGAAGGTCCAAATTGCACTGGCCTCAGGAGTCTCCTCTGTAACACTGAAACCCACAAGATAATAGAGCAACTTTACGGTAATGGAAAACATGTATTATGCAACAATTTTATAGTCGTTAAAATGTTCTTGGCAGATATGCAAGTACCCAGAAAAGATGGGTTGGTCAGTGGGTACAATCATGTAGTGTGATAGAAGGAATAAAATTTAGTGTCCAGTAGCACCATAAAGCAATACAGTTAACAATAATTCATTGCATATTTCAAACTAACTAGAAGAGTAGATCTGGGATGTTTCCAACACAAACAAATGATAAATCTTTCAGGTAATGAATATCTCAATTACTCAGATTGAATTATCACACATTGTATAATTGTATCCAAATATTACATGTACCCCATAACAATGTACAACTATTATATATCCATAAAAATTAAAAATTAAAAAAGAAAAGGAAAATATAACACCCCAATATACATCTAACAGAAGAATTACTTGAAGACAACTTTATCATGCTGAACAAAAGTTAGCGCTCAAGAATGGGAAAACTATAATGTAGAAGGAATGATAGTCCTACAATTAGTAAAACAGAATTGTCTTAAAATTACAAGTCTGGTTCAAAAGGAACGCAGGCATTAAAGTGTTTCTTGAAACAGTGGATATGTATTGTAGAATTTATTAATCTGAAGCTGTTAAAATAGCTGTGGTTTTATTAATAGATTATATCACATTATAGTAACAAAATTATATTAGCAAAAACCACAAAGGTGAAAGGGGAAAAGTAAAGTACCTTAAAATGTTGCCAAACTCTTGCCTCAGGGGTACATCAACATAAGTCCTGTTCATTTCCAAACATAGATTTGGAAAATGTTTTTGAGAAACTTCAAAGAAATCATCATAGTAATGACTTATTTATCTTCAGAAATAGTGGGCATGAAAATGAATAAGCTAAATATAGTTCATTTAACAAAAGATAATAAGCAAAGAGAAGAGACAGCACAGAAACTTCACATGATAGGATTATAAAAGTGAGACTGAAGTTTTAACTACAGCAATAAAGGTAAAACTGGTCGGGTGCGGTGGCTCATGCCTGTAATCCCAGCACTTTGGGAGGCCGAGGTGGGTAGATCACAAGGTCAGGAGATCAAGACCTTCCTGGCTAACATGGTGAAACTCTGTCTCTATTAGAAATACAAAAAAAATTAGCGGGGCGTGGTGGCAGGCACCTGTAGTCCCAGCTACTCGGGAGGCTGAGGCAGGAGAATTGTTTGAACCTGGGAGGCGGAGGTTGCAGTGAGCCGAGATTGTGTCACTGCACTCCAGCCTGGGTAACAGAGTGAGACTCTGTCTCAAAAAATAAATAAATAAAATAAAATAAAGGTAAAATGTACTAATCTCCTCAATTCAGTCAGAGACATGTGGATTGGCCTGAGCAGTAAAGTAAGTTATATGGAATATTATAAAGACATCACTAAGACAAAACTAAACAAAACTAAATGAAACAAGAAAAATTAAGGGAAAAATAACATATTAAAGAAAAAATTTTAAGCAGTAGGAGTCACAGCTTTAATATTAGACTAAGAAAATGTCAAGGCAAAAAAAATGGAATTCCCATATATCAATACCAAATTCTTCCTATTACTGTAAAACATCTTTTGCAGTGCTTATGTAACATAAAATTTTATCATATAACGGGAAAAAAATTCAACAAACAACTACAGGTGATATTCTCCAGTAATGATACCATTCCATAAAATAATTTTTAAAGTTCATATTTAAAAATCCCAAGTCACTCATAATTAAAAATGAAGAACTCCTAAATATCTCTCAGATCAAAGAAAAAACAAAATGTGAATTAGAGTGAATAACAAAGCAAATCTTTGATATCAAATTTATGTGATATGGCCAAACTGTATTGAAATTTTAAATTCTTAGCTTTAAATATTTTTGTAGTTTTTATATGATGAAAATAAATTAATTGAACGTTCGACTAGAGAAGTTGGGGGAGGGACATTTTCATATGAAAATTAGGAAGAAAGAATTTATAAAGATTTTTTTAAACTGCTGATTTTAAAAACTTTAAGTCCACCTTCATACTGCTATGAAGAAATACCTGAGACTGGATAATTTATAAAGAAACGGAGGCTTAATGCACTCACAGTTCCACATGGCTGGGGAGGCCACACAATCATGGTGGAAGGTGAAGGAGGGGCAAAGGCACATCTTACATGGCAGCAGGCAAGAGAGCTTGTGGTGGGGAACTCCCCTTTATAAAACAATCAGATCTTGTGACACTTACTCACTATCAAGAGAACAGCACAAGAAAGATCCACCCCCATGATTCAATTACCTCCCACCAGGTCCCTCCCACAAAACATGGGGATTATGGGAGCTACAATTCAAGATGAGATATGAGCAAGGACACAACCAAATCATATCAAAAACAGAAAAGGAATTTAATATATTTAGTCTATATATGCTCTTTTTTTCTTATATCGTACTACCTTTTATATTATGGAAATAGGCTGGTTATGAATTCTAGTTTTGTTTTGTAATGTTCACATTTTCAAAATGAGCTGAGAATATGTTCTGGGAGCAAGCTGTCAACTGGATATTTATAGGGTGTTGGTTGCTGGGCAGCAGTGGAGTGGGAAAGGGAAGCTTCTACAAGGAAATGAAGAATAGTGTGACCAAAAGAATCCCAGAATCCCCTGGATTCTAGGTAGTACAATGGAACACCAGTCTGGGATCTCCATATCTCATGTACATGTTGCTACCTCTCAATCCCATCTCTGTGTTACTTGGTCTTATCAACTAAGTTTTTCAAACACAAATAATGCTGTAATAAGTAATTATTTACTGTATAATTGTTATAAAATAATAATTATGCCTCACTTTTGCGATGCTGTATCTTACACTTGCTGTTATATCCAATACTGGACTGTCTGAGCAGATTGAGAATATATCCAGAGCAACAGTAAAGGAAGGGCCCCCAAAATCATTTGTTGGTGAAGAACTGGACATCTGGCATTTTAGAAAATTATTAAAACACTCATTAGATTCTTGCTGGGCTTCCTTACGCTTATTTTACAGTTCAATGTTGGCTTCATTTAATTACATAAGTAAGCATGCAGTCTCAGTTTCTAGGACATCTCATGGTTCTAACTGGGCTGTTTCACAAACATTATCTCAGCAGGGCTAGTAGTGGGAAGACTGTGATTTCTGGAGCCACAGAGCTCCGGCTGCAAGTCCCAGCTCCACCAATTTCAAGTTTTATGAATCTGGTGATGTTTCTTCTTGATAAAATGAAGTTGGCTGATATTCTCAACTGTAAAATGAAAACAATGTAAACTACTTCCCAGTCTGGTGAAAATTAAATGAGATAATATAAAGTGTTTAGTACAGAGTAGGAACTTGGTGCATGTCCACTTCCTTTCTGCTGATCATTCCAGTCTTTGGTGCTCTAGGTGTTACCATGCTCATTTCATAGAGGAATGCTCATTTTATAGAGGAAGATGGAGAACATGCTCCCAAAGGTAAGACATTTTAAACCCTCTTTGATACTCCCAACGAAACTAAGAACAATGGTTTCTCACCCCATCTTCTCCCTCAACTTTCTGTTGCCTTCAACTCTAATGAGCAAGGTGAGGATTGATTCTTGGCAAGTTCTAGTGAGAATAAAGACCTGGAATCCCAAAAGCCTCCACTGACAGGGGCAATTTCTCGCATATCCCTTGGCTTCTGCCTCTTACCTGCAGCCAATGATATAAAGCTTCTGCTTACTGCTTAGTCAGTTCACTGCCTCCTACATCTCTCTCAGGAGCTCCTACAATTTTCTAAGCAACTTGGGTCAATTACCATGTCTACTATCTGTGAAGCGCCATTGCCTCTCCCCAGATACAGAGCCCTCAGGTCTCTAAAGCCGTTCAGTGTTTTTCAAAATGAGAATGCTTTCTGCTTTTAAAAAATTCCTGACTATTAAAAATATCTTGGCCGGGAGCAGTGGCTCACGCCTGTAATCCCAGCACTTTGGGAGGCTGAGGTGGGCGGATCATGAGGTCAGCAGTTCGAGACCACCCTGGCCAACATAGTGAAACTCTGTCTCTACTAAAAATACAAAAAATTAGCTGGATGTGGTGGCAGGCACCTGTAATCCTAGCTACTTGGGAGACTGAGGCAGAAGAATTGCTTGAACCTGGGAGGAGGGGATTGCAGTGAGCCAAGATAGTGCCATTGCACACCAGCCTGGGTGACAGTGAGAGACTCCGTCTCAAAAATAATTATACATATACATACGTATAGATATGTGTGTATATATATATAATGTGTGCGTATGTATGTGTGTGTATATGTATATGTATGTGTGTGTGTGTATATATATATATACTCCTCAAAGTATATATATATATTTTATATATATATAATATATATATTTTATATATATAATATATATATTTTATATATATATTATATATATATTTTATATATATATATTATATATATACACACACACACACACACACACACACACCCCTCAAAGATCCTTCTTGCAAAAAAAAAAGCCTTAAAGGACATTTTAGTAAGATAATTCATTTTCTACTTTCCACTCTCTCAATACCCCATGTCCAGACCTTCAGAAATATATAGCAGGTGGATATTAGAAAGAGGACAGAGCTAGCCAGGCACAGTGGCTCACGCCTGTAATCCTAGCACTTTAGGAGGTTGAGGTGGGTGGGCTAAGCTTGAGCTCAGGATTTCGAGACCAGCCTGAGCAACCTAGTGACCTAGTGAAATCTTGTTTCTACTAAAAATACAAAATAATAATAAATAGGCATGGTGGTGCACACCTGTGATCCTAGCTACTTGGGTGGCTGAAGTGGGAGGCTGACTTCAGAGACGGAGGTTATGGTAAGCCAAGATATTACCATTATACTCCAGCCTGGTGACAGAACCAGACCCTGTCTCCAAAAACTTTAAAAAAAAAAAAAAAAAAAAAGGACAGAGCTGACTGACAAATTCAAGGATTTAATTAGAATTTTCCTTCCTGGACCAAGCTTGCAGGCATGGCCCTTTTTCTGTAAGGATGAGTTTTCTCCCAGAAGAAGAAACAGATTTCTGACAGGCTCTTGCATATCTGAATCTCCATGATACATGCAGCCAAATCCCTCCTCTTCTGCTCACTCACACCACAAACTTACTCTGGTGCTGACTTGCTCTGCAAGCTCCGAACCTCAGTGGACAGGTCACTCCACAAGAAGTCTCAGCGCCCCTAGGAAAATAACTTAAAACTTTATACTAAAAAATGGAAAAAGAAGGAATAAAGAACGTAAGGATAAGTAGGAAGTTTAACATTACTGATACCTGTTGGCCACATCAAGAAAAATAAAACTGTGACCCCTGGAATTCTCTTTACGTTTTCCTGGTTACAACTCACACCATTCCCACTAAAGGTAGCCATTATTCCAACTTTTTGATAATCACTTATTTGTTTTATATTCTGTATTAGTTTCCCAGGGCCGCCATAAAAAAAAATGACCACAAACCAAGTGGTTTACAACAATAGAAATTTATTTTCTCGTTGTTCTGGAGGCTAGAAGTGAAATCAAAGTGTTTGCAGGGTCATACTCTCTCCGAAGGCACCAGAAGACTCCTTTCTTGCCTCTTCCAAGCTTTTAGTGGCTCCCAACAACCTTGCCATTCCCAAGCTGTGGACACATGACTGCAGTCTCTGCCTCTGTCTTCACATGGTATTCTCCCTGTGTGTGTCCACAGAGCCTTCTTTTTGTTTTGTTTTGTTTTTTGAGATGGAGCTTCATTCTTTTTGCCTAAGCTGGAGTGTAATGGTGCGATCTTGGCTCACTGCAACCTCCACCACCTGGGTTCAAACGATTCTCCTGCCTCAACCTCCCAAGTAGCTGGGATTACAGGCACGCACCACCACACCTAGCTAATTTTTGCATTTTTAGTAGAAACGGGGTTTCACCATGTTGGCCAGGCTGGTCTCGAACTCCTGGCCTCAGGTGATCCACTTGCCTCAGCCTCCCAAAGTGCTGGGATTACAGGCGTGAGCCACCATGCCTGGCCACAGGGCCTTCTTATAAGGACATTAGTTGTCTGATTTAGTGTCCATCTTAATGTAAGTTAACTATATTGTAACACAATTGCATCTGCAAAGACCCTATTTCCAAAAATAAAATAAAATAAATAAAAAAATAAAAAGCTGACATTTACAGGGTCCAGGTAAACGTGAATTTTGGGAGGATACTATTCAAATCAGTACATACTCTTAAAACTTCAGTGTAGTCATTCCTAAATATTCTAGCCTCATTTCCCCTATTTTTGAACTTTATAAATGGAATCCTACAATGCTTATTTTTATCTTGCTTCTTTCACTCAAACTTATGTGTGTGATATTCGGCCATGATACTACATGTAGTTATGTTTATTTGCATTGCTTCATGATATTCTATTATATGAATATACTTTGTTTGTCTAATACTCCTGATGGATATTTTGAGTATATACCAATATATACCAAGTTTGGGTTTATTATGAATATGTGCTCTGTACCTTCTTCAGCATGTCTTCTGATGTGCATGTGTGCATATTTTTGAATACATACCTGCAAAAGACTAAATAGTGAAACCTGCAAATGTTATCCTACTTGAGAAAAGGGTTTTTGCTGATGCGATTAAGGATTTTAAAATGAGATTGTTCTGGATTAGCTAGATAGGCTTGAAATCCAATCAATCACAAGTATCCTTATAAGAAAGAGACAGTGGGAAAACAGGAAGAGGTGATGTGACTATGAAAGCAGAGATTGGAGTGATGTGGGCTTCAGTCAAGGAATGTAGCAGCCAGCAGGAATTGGAAAACTCGAGTAACTGATTTTTCCCTAGAGCCTCTGGAGGGAACATGATCCTTTTTTTTTTTTTTAAAATATATTCATTGTATTTTTTTATTATTATACTTTAAGTTCTAGGGTACATGTGTACAACATGCAGGTTTGATACATAGGTATACATGTGCCATGTTGGTTTGCTGCACCCATTAACTTGTCATTTACATTAGGTATTTCTCCTAATGCTATCCCCCTGCCCCCCACCCCGACAGGCCCCAGTGTGTGATGCTCACTGCCCTGTGTCCAAGTGTTCTCATTGTTCAATTCCCACCTATGAGTGAGAACACGTGGTGTTTCGTTTTCTGTCCTTGTGATAGTTTGCTGAAAATGATGGTTTCCAGCTTCATCCATGTCCTCATGAACATGGACATGAACTCATCCTTTCTTATGGCTGCATAGTATTCCATGGTGTATATGTGCCACATTTTCTTAATCCAGTCTATCATTGATGGGCATTTGGTTGGTTCCAAGTCTTTGTTATTGTGAAAAGTGCCACAATAAACATACGTGTGCATGTCTCTTTATGGCAGCATGATTTTTAATCCTTTGGCTATATACTGGGTAATGGGATTGTTGGGTCAAGTGGTATTTCTAGTTCTAGATCCTTGAGGAATCGACACACTGTCTTCCACAATGGTTGAACTAGTTTACAGTCCCACCAACAGTGTAAAAGTGTTCCTATTTCTCCACATCCTCTCCAGCACCTGTTCTTTCCTGACTTTTTAATGATTACCATTCTAACTGGTGTGAGATGGTATCTCATTGTGGTTTTGACTTGCATTTCTCTGATGGCCAGTGATGATGAGCATTTTTTCATGTGTCTGTTGGCTGCAGAAATGTCTTCTTTTGAGAAGCATCTGTTCATATCTTTCACCCACTTGTTGATGGGGTTGTTTGTTTTTTTCTTGTAAAATTGAGTTCTTTGTAGATTCTGGATATTAACCCTTTGTCAGATGAGTAGATTGCAAAAATTTTCTCCCATTCTGTAGGTTGCCTGTTCACTCTGATGGTAGTTTCTTTTGCTTTGCAGAAGATCTTTAGTTTAATTAGATCCCATTTGTCAATTTTGGCTTTTGTTGCCATTGCTTTTGGTGTTTTAGACATGAAGTCCTTGCCCATGCCTACGTCCTGAATGGTATTGCCTAGGTTTTCTTCTAGGGTTTTTATCGTTTTAGGTCTAACGTGTAAGCCTTTAATCCATCTTGAATTAATTTTTGTATAAGGTATAAGGAAGGGATGCAGTTTCAGCTCTCTACATAAGGCTAGCCAGTTTTCCCAGCACCATTTATTAAATAAGGAATCCTTTCCCCATTGCGTGTTTTTCTTAGGTTTGTCAAAGATCAGATGGTTGTAGATATGCAGCATTATTTCTGAGGGCTCTGTTCTGTTCCATCGATTTATGTCTCTGTTGTGGTACCAGTACCATGCTGTTTTGGTTACTGTAGCCTTGTAGTATAGTTTGAAGTATAGTTTGAAGCCTCCGGCTTTGTTCTTTTGGCTTAGGATTGACTTGGTGATGCGGGCTCTTTTTTGGTTTGGTATGAACTTTGAAGTAGTTTTTTCCAATTCTTTGAAGAAAGTCATTGGTAGCTTGATGGGGATGGCATTGAATCTATAAATTACCTTGGACAGTATGGCCATTTTCATGATATTGATTCTTCCTACCTATGAGCATGGAATGTTCTTCCATTTGTTTGTATCCTCTTTTATTTCATTGAGCAGTGGTTTGTAGTTCTCCTTGAAGAGGTCCTTCACATCCCTTGTAAGTTGGATTCCTAGGTATTTTATTCTCTTTGAAGCAATTGTGAATGGGAGTTCACTCATGATTTGGCTGTTTGTCTGTTATTGGTGTATAAGAATGCTTGTGATTTTTGTACATTGATTTTGTATCCTGAGACTTTGCTGAAGTTGCTTATCAGCTTAAGGAGATTCTGGACTGAGACAATGGGGTTTTCTAGACATACAGTCATGTCATCTGCAAACAGGGACAATTTGACTTCCTCTTTTCCTAATTGAATACCCTTTATTTCCTTCTCCTGCCTGATTGCCCTGGCCAGAACTTCCAACACTATGTTAAATAGGAGTGGTGAGAGAGGGCATCCCTGTCTTGTGCCAGTTTTCAAAGGGAATGCTTCCAGTTTTTACCCATTCAGTATGATATTGGCTGAGGGTTTGTTATAAATAACTCTTACTTTGAGATACATCCCATCAATACCTAATTTATTGAGAGTTTTTAGCATGAAGCATTGTTGAATTTTGTCAAAGGCCTTTTCTGCATCTATTGAGATAATCATGTGGTTTCTGTCATTGGTTCTGTTTACATGCTGGATTACGTTTAGTGATTTCTGTATGTTGAACTAGCCTTGCAACCGAAGGCTGAAGCCCACTTGATCATGGTGGATAAGCTTTTTGATGTGCTGCTGGATTCGGTTTGCCAGTATTTTATTGAGGATTTCAGCATCAATGTTCATCAGGGATGTTGGTCTAAAATTCTCTTTTATTGTTGTGTCTCTGCCAGGCTTTGGTATCAGGATGATGCTAGCCTCATAAAATGAGTTAGAGAGGATTCCCTCTTTTTCTATTGATTGGAATAGTTTCAGAAGGAATGGTACCAGCTCCTCCTTGTACCTCTGGTAGAATTCAATTGTGAATCCGTCTGATCCTGCACATTTTTTGGTTGGTAAGCTATTAATTATTACCTCAATTTCAGAGCCTGTTACTGGTCTATTCAGGGATTCAACTTCTTCCTGGTTTAGTCTTGAGAGGGCATATGCATCCAGGAATTTATCCATTTCTTCTAGATTTTCTAGTTTATTTGCATAGAGATGTTTATAGTATTCTCTGATGGTAGTTTGTATTTCTGTGGGATCGGTGGTGATATCCCCTTCACCATTTTTTATTGCGTCTATTTGATTCTTCTCTGTTTTCTTCTTTATTAGTCTTGCTAGCAGTCTATCAATTTTATTGATCTTTTCAAAAAACCAGTTCCTGGATTCATTGATTTTTCGAAGGAGTTTTTGTGTCTCTATTTCCTTCAGTTCTGCTCTGATCTTAGTTATTTCTGGCCTTCTGCTAGCTTTTGAATGTGTTTGCTCTTGTTTCTCTAGTTAATTGTGATGTTCGGGTGTCAATTTTAGATCTTTCCTGCTTTCTCTTGTGGGCATTTAGTGCTATAAATTTCCCTCTACACACTGCTTTAAATGTGTCCCAGAGATTCTGGTATGTTGTGTCTTTGTTCTTGTTGGTTTCAAAGATTTCTGTCTTCATTTCGTTATTTACCCAGTAGTCATTCAGGAGCAGGTTGTTCAGTTTCCATGTAGTTGAGGAGTTTTGAGTGAGTTTCTTAATCCTGAGTTCTAGTTTGATGGCACTGTGGTCTGAGAGACAGTTTGTTATAATTTCTGTTGTTTTACATTTGCTGAGGAGAGCTTTACTTCCAACTATGTGGTCAATTTTGGAATAAGTGCGATGTGGTGCTGAGAACAATGTACATTCTGTTGATTTGGGGTGGAGAGTTCTGTAGATGTCTATTAGGTCTGCTTGGTGCAGAGCTGAGTTCAATTTCTGGATATCCTTGTTAACTTTGTCTCGTTGATCTGTCTAATGTTGACAGTGGGGTGTTAAAGTCTCCCATTATTATTGTGTGGGACTCTAAGTCTCTTTGTAGGTCTCTATGTAGGTCTCTTTGCTTTATGAATCTGGGTGCTCCTGTATTGGGTGCATATATATTTAGGGTAGTTAGCTCTTCTTGTTGAATTGATCCCTTTACCATTATGTAATGGCCTTCTTTGTCTCTTTTGATCTCTGTTGGTTTAAAGTCTGTTTTATCAGACTAGGATTGTAACCCCTGCCTTTTTTGTTTTCCGTTTTCTTGGTAGATCTTCCTCTATCCCATTATTTTCAGCCTATGTGTGTCTCTGCATGTGAGATTGGTCTCCTGAATACGGCACACTGATGGGTCTTGACTCTTTATCCAATTTGCCAGTCTGTGGCTTTTAATTGGAGCATTTAGCCCATTTACATTTAAGGTTAATATTGTTATGTGTGAACTTGATCCTGTCATTATGATGTTAGCTGGTTATTTTGCTCATTAGTTGATGGAGTTTCTTCCTAGCCTTGAGGGTCTTTACAATTTGGCATGTTTTTGCAGTAGCTGGTACCAGTTGTTCCTTTCCATGTTTAGTGCTTCCTTCAGGAGCTCTTTTAGGGCAGGCCTGGTGGTGACAAAATCTCTCAGCATGTGCTTGCCTGTAAAGGATTTTATTTCTCCTTCACTTATGAAGCTTAGTTTGGCTGGATATGAAATTCTGGGTTGAAAATTCTTTTCTTTAAGAATGTTGAATATCGGCCCCCACTCTCTTCTAGCTTGTAGAGTTTCTGCTGAGAGATCCGCTGTTAGTCTGATGGGCTTCCCTTTGTGGGTAACCCAACCTTTCTCTCTGGCTGCCCTTAACATTTTTTCCTTCATTTCAACTTTGGTGAATGTGACAATTATGTGTCTTGGAGTTGCTCTTCTTGAGGAGTATCTTTGTGGCATTCTCTGTATTTACTGAATGTGAATGTTGGCCTGCCTTGCTAGGTTGGGGAAGTTCTCCTGGATAATATCCTGCAGAGTGTTTTCCAACTTGGTTCCATTCTCTCCGTCATTTTCAGGTACACCAATCAGACGTAGATCTGGTCTTTTCACATAGTCCCATATTTCTTGGAGGCTTTGTTCATTTCTTTTTACTTTTTTCTCTAAACTTCTCTTCTCACTTCATTTCATTCATTTGATCTTTAATCACTGATACCCTTTCTTCCAGTTGATCAAATTGGCTACTGAAGTTGTGCATTTGTCATGTAGTTCTCGTGCCATGATTGTCAGCTCCATTAGGTCATTTAAGGACGTCTCTACACTGGTTATTCTAGTTAGCCATTCATCTAATGTTTTTTCAAGGTTTTTAGTTTCTCCGAACTTCCTCCTTTAGCTCAGAGAAGTTTAATCATCTGAAGCCTTCTTCTCTCAACTCGTCAAAATCATTCTCCATCCAGCTTTCTTTCTTTGCTGGTGAGGAGCTGCATTCCTTTGGAGGGGGAGAGGTGCTCTGATTTTTAGAATTTTCAGCTTTCCTGCTGTTTTTTCCCCATCTTTGTGGTTTTTTCTACCTTTGGTCTTTGATGGTGCTGACGTACAGATTGGGTTTTGGTGTGGATGTCCTTTCTGTTTGTTAGTTTGCCTTCTAACAGTCAGGACCCTCAGCTGCAGATCTGTTGGAGTTTGCTAGAGGTCCACTCCAGATGCTGTTTGCCTGGGTATCAGCAGTGGAGGCTGCAGAACAGTGAATATTGCTGAACAGCAAATGTTTCTGCCTGATTGTTCCTCTGGGAGCTTTGCCTCAGAGGGGTACCTGACCGTGTGAGGTGTCAGTCTTCCCCTACTGGAGGATGCCTCCCAGTTAGGCTACTTGGGGGTCAGACACCCACTTGAGGAGGCAGTCTGTCCATTCTCAGATCTCAAACTCCATGCTGGGAGAACCATTACCCTCTTCAAAGCTGTCAGACAGGGACATTTAAGTCTGCAGAGGTTTCTGTTGCCTTTTGTTCGCTATGCCCTGCCCCCAGAGGTGGAGTCTACAGAGGCAGGCAGGCCTCCTTGAGCTGTGGTGGGCTCCACTCAGTTCAAGCCTCCAGGCCGCTTTGTTTACCTACTGAAGCCTCAGCAATGGCAGGAGCCCCTCCCCCAGCCTCGCTGCCACCTTGCAGTTCGATCTCAGACTGCTGTGCAGCGATGAGCGAGGCTCTGTGGGCATGGGACCCTCCAAACCAGGTGCAGGATATAATCGCCTGGTGTGCTGTTTGCTAAGACCATTGGAAAAGTGCAGTATTAGGGTGGGAGTGACTCGATTTTTCAGGTGCCGTCCATCACCGCTTCCCTTGGCTAAGAAAGGGAATTCCCTGACCCCTTGCACTTCCCAGGTGAGGCAATGCCTCGCCCTGCTTCGGCTCACACTCTGTGGGCTGCACCCACTGTCCTGCCCCCACTGTCTGACAAGCCCCAGTGAGATGAACCCAGTACCTCAGTTGGAAATGCAGAAATCACCCGTCTTTTGCGTCGCTCACACTGGAAGCTGTAGACTGGAGCTATTCCTATTTGGTCATCTTGGAACCAGCCCCCGACCCTCTGTCTCTTTGATTTTAGCCCTGTAGTACTAAATTCTGACTTCTGGCCTCTTGAACTGTGAGAAAATAAATTTCTATGGTTTTAAAACCATCAAGTTAGAGGTAACTTTTGACAGCAGACACAGGAACTGATACAATACCTAAAGGTAGAACTGTCCAAGTATGGCCATACTTATTTTCAAATTTAGTGTATAATGCTAAACAGTTTTTAAAAAACAATTATAGCAACAACAACTTAAAACTGTTGTAGCAACCAACTGAAGTGGTTGTAGCACTTCACACCATCAATGTAGAGAAGTCTCTATCACTCTAGGTCCTCGGAGCTGTTGTTCAAGACAGCTAAGATACAATGGAGGTATGCTGTGTAGACTACAGAGGTTTGAAGCCAGAGACACCTGCTCAGCATTTTATCTGTCTCTTTTCGATAGTATTCTGTTTTGTGAGATATCTCATCCTTGAAGAGGTTCCTGGTATTAGACCTCTGACAGCCAGTGAGCCACACTGCCTGGACTTTGGAACGGAGTAGGCACAGAAGAGCTAGGGCTGGTATCCACAGTGCCAAGGCAGTTCCCAGCACTGGACCAAGATGAAAATTGAAGGATTTTGCTTCATTAATTTGGGAGGCAAAGTATGCCTCACCAACACAAAGGTCATCTCCACATTCTTGAGGATCAGGTACCCAAGTAGCTTCCCCTTTTTGGGGTACATGAAAGCGACTAGATATATATTTGGCAAGGAGCAGCAAAGGATCCAAGAACAAATGACTAGTCAAGGATAGGGCAGCTCACAAAATTAATGCCATGCCTTGAGTTAGCTCAAAAGCCACTCTATACTTTACAAGATGCAAATTATCAGGTGCAAGTGTTAATACACAGATGTTTTGGAACAGAATCCCTTCCCCTCGAAATAAAAAACCTTAGCAGGTGGGGACTTGGCAGGATGACAAGATGACTATTGCACAGAGGTGGTTTGCTCAGGATACACCAGGCGAAAGAAAAGAAAGACAAGACCAAGAAGGGAAAGAACTCTATGCCACCCTTTGTTAAAAAGAAGAGTGATGCAGAGTTCCACAGACACAAAAGTCCTGTGAAAGATTTGGGTATGGGCTGCAAGACACCAGAGGAAATGGGTGCATATGGGAGGATGGAAATTTCAAGTCTGAATAAAACTCTCCAAAGATAAGGATGCACGGTCTAGATAATCAATTGCTCTAGATAATCAATTGCTGCCCAAGATAAGGCAGAGCAAGGAAGACAATCAAAGGCAAGGGAGTCAAGAATGAGGTTTGTTGGCTTGTATTAAAAGGATGAAAAATGACAAGTGTTGAGGACATGAAGAAAAGGGAACCACTGTATAGTGTTGATTGGAATGTAGATTAATACAGCCATTACGGAAAACGGTATGACAATTTCTCATAAAATTAAAAACAGAATTACAATATGATGCAGCCATACTACTTATGGGTATTTAGCCAAAGGAAATGAGCTCAGTATGTTGAAGAGGTAGCTACCCTACCATGTTCGATGCAGCATTTTTCACATTAGTCAAGATATGGAGTCAACCTAAGTGTTCCCTAATGGATACATGGATAAAGAAATGTAGTATATATACACAATGAAATACTATTTGCCCTTAAAAAGGAAGGAGATCCTATCTTTTGCAAAAACATCAATAAAGGCCGGGCGCGGTGGCTCACGCTTGTAATCCCAGCACTTTGGGAGGCCGAGGCGGGCGGATCACGAGGTCAGGAGATCGAGACCACGGTGAAACCCCATCTCTACTAAAAAATACAAAAAATTAGCCAGGCGCGGTGGCGGGCGCCTGTAGTCCCAGCTACTCGGAGGCTGAGGCAGGAGAATGGCGTGAACCCGGGAGGCGGAGCTTGCAGTGAGCCGAGATTGCGCCACTGCACTCCAGCCTGGGCGACAGAGCGAGACTCCGTCTCAAAAAAAAAAAAAAAAATCAATAAACTTGGAGAGCATTGTATTAAGCAAACTAAGCCAGGCACAGAAAGACAAACACCACATTATCTTATTTATATGTGGAATATTAAAAAGTTGAACTCATAGTAGAGAGTAGAATAGTGGTTACCAGGGACTGGAAAGAAGGGATTGGGGTAATGTTACTCAAAGGATACGAAATTTCATTTGGGAGGAATACATTCATCAAGAGATCTGTTGTACAACATGATAGTCATTGTTAATAACCACGTATTGTATACTTAAAACTTGCTAAGAGAGTATATTTTGAGTGTTCTCACCAAAAATAAATGCTAAGTACGTAAGGTAATGCATATGAAAATTTGCTTGATTCAGCCATCTGAAAGATGCATGCATCTTTCAAAACATCATGGGTACACGTAGGCAAGATTTAAACATACATAAGTGTGTGGTGTATTTGTTATTTCTGCACTGTTCTTTCTCTTAATCATACACAACACCACTTTGTTCACTATTGTCATCTTCTGTCCTAGCCAGAATTCTAAATCCTCTGCAGATACCACCAAATTAAATTACATAGCTTGGTTATTTGCTTTATTTACAATAATTACATGGTGTGATCCCTAAATTAAGATAAGTCTACCCACAGAATATAAGATATATGGCTTTCAGAGTCGAGGCTTTTTCCAATGAGTGGAAACAATTTTTTTCCCTCTGTGTGGTAACTACTATAACCATATTTTCTTACCCCATCCACTCCAAAAGAATAGAAATCATTTTTTCACAAACAACCAAAACTGATGCTACTTTTGGTAAGGCAATCTGTGATACATGAGTCATTTGCTGAAACTTCAGCTGTAATGTGGGGACAATGAGCATTTTTGAGGAACACGTATGACATCTTGTCTCTATACCTGTATGAATCTGTCAAATCACATAATAGATACTCAATGAAAACCCACTGTGTTACTTGAAATTTCAACTCGGGGCCAAGAACTCTTCAACCTCTGGCACAATGCACTTCGGGCTGTCTCCCATTAGCACCTTTCTTTTCCCTTAGCTGTGAAGTGAGGCACTTGGGGAATGTCATTTCTCCATTGCCCATCAAAGGCCAACTCTGATTAGGGCTCTGAGACCGTGGCAGACTATTTTTTGAAAGTATGTCTGCACTAATGAGAATTTTCCCCTCTTCAGTTATTGTGAAATTATAGGTTTGGGTTTAGAGAAAGTTGACAGTTTGCCAGGAGTAGGAACACAGAAAATATGAGAATTTTTTAATGCTAATTATATGGATTTAAGGTGACTCTATAAATGTATACATCAAAAAAAGATGAAATAAAAGTTAAAACATTCAAATGAGGACAGTGGGGAAAAGGAAATGTCAAAATAGCAGATAAGATATGGTAAGTGGTTAGCACACATGATACACACTGTATATTTAGTAATGGCATAAACAAATTCGGCACTAAACTATTCAGCATCCAAGCCAGGAAGAAAAAAAAGAAAAATTGGTGTAATTTTTAAGGAAAGATATAAGAATAGGCTGGAGGAACAGAAAGTATTTATTCAGCAACTCTTCCACTTAATCACAAAGTAAATTCTATGCAAAAGATGTTGGCTTCTATTCTGAAGATGAGGAAACTGAATGTCTAAGGTGTTTAAGAAATATTTTAAACATTTTCTTAACTATTATGTATAAACCTAAGTCTCTAACCCCAAAGATCATTCTGTTTCTATTATAGCACACTACTTCTAAGTCCTATCTAAGAAAGCCTTGATTTAGGAAAATTAAGCAAAAACGTGTTATGTGGTTAGAGCAGGATACTCTCCCCCTATTTCTCTTGGTGGATCCCTTCTTATAGCAAAGACTGGGTATTCTGAGAAACACTATCAGGCTGGTCACATGCTCTAAAATCATTTCAGCTTCCCAGGGTGGTAGGAATAGGTGAAGACAGATTCTCTTCTAGTTACTCCTTCTTGATAAACGTGCAGCTGTTAATGGAGGGAAGAAAAGAAAACCATTGGTAGAACCCAAGGTATTTCTACAGAAAGCGTAAGGCAAGGAAATGTTAAAAATAATAGATACTAAAGGAGGAGGATAATGAGGTCTATCTGACGGTATCATGAAGAATCTTTCTTTTCAATTTCCTGGTAATTACTAGCCTCACTGGCAGTGAGTTACCTGATATTAATTAACTGTATTTATTGTTGTTGGCAGTGACTATACAGTAAATCAAGCAATTAACAGCCTCCCAGATTACACTCAGAAGAGAGGTAACAAGGTGCCAAACAGATTAACTTCTTGCTTGATTTTTCATTCAGCATTTCTCTTTTCAGCGAGTTGGCCTTTGTGCTATTACTGTTGTGGGAATTTGGTCAGCATAGGTGGAGCTTCGAGGTCCTTCAAGGAGTAGGATTTGGACCTAGAAGCTGGGAGGTCCAATGGTCTCAGTCAGGAGGACCTGAAGGCAGACACTGGGGATGACAAACATGAGGCAACAGGTTCAATCAGGAAATGGGGTATGATCTTAACTAGTCTCGTTTCTTTTGTTTAGAACGTCAACCTTATGTCACAGATCACTATCTATAATTGAAAGACCCTCCTCTTCCTACTGGTTCAAAGTGTTAATAGAAGTTGGAATGCCCAGAATTCTTTGATTTCTTTTTTGTTTTTGGAGTCAGGTTCTAGTTCTGTCACCCAGGCTGGACTGTGGTGGCATGATCATGCCTCCTTGCAGCCTTGACCTCCTGAGTTCAAGCAACTCTCCAACCTCAGCCACCCCAGTAGCTAGGACCACAGGTACACAACCCTATGCCTGGCTACTTTTTAAATTTTTTTTTTGTAGAGACAGGATCTTACTATGCTGCCCAGGCTGGTCTTGAACACCTGGGCTTAAGCTATCCTCTCACCCTCATCTCCCAAAGTGCTGGGATTATAGGAATGAGCCACTGTGCCCAGCCTGGATTCCTTAAAAAGTAGAATTGGGCCATGCTGGAAGCATATGTGACTTTAAGAAGACGGGATCAGCCCATCTTCTGGAAAACTCTCTGCCTGTGGATACACAAAGTCTCTATGGTCTTATTCTCCTAATTAGCTGAGTTTCCACAGTCATCTAGTGAGGTCCCAGTCTGTAATAACTCTTTGCTTAAGTGTCCATCACTTCACTTTAGGTGTTGCTTAAATTTAGACTGACTACGGAAAGACAGAAAGTATCAGAATTCTCAGCTCACTATAGGAGAATTCCCCCAATAGATGAAGGGGGTTCAGTTAGCGTGTGGTCGTAAACAAATGCCCATGAAATGGAAACATAGGGTTCTACTAAAGAAAATAAACATTTCATCTGGTGGCTTGTGTGAATTTCAGATAATTTTTTTTCCCAAAAGTTTGGTTCTTGGCCAGCATGTGTGTGGATGTGTTATAAAATCCCTGGAAACCTGTTTGAATAGTTTCTAGTTTCTATCACACGCATAGCACATGCACACGCGCACACACACACACACACCTAGTTTTTTCAGACTATCTTCATCTGGCACTACCATGGGCTTGATGTCCCTAGCGTTCTTCTTGTCTGGCTTTTAAAAGCCAAACAAAAAGAAACATCTCATCGACTCCAGACCAAATGCACCTGGTACTTTCCAGGCAAACCCTGGAGAGGAGACAAACTGTGAAAGTCTGGGATTTGCAAATTGCTGAGTCCAGGGCCTTGGCTGGGGATGACAGATCTCAATCAGGGATGAGGCACAGCTCATAAGTACACACGTGCTCGCCATATGCCAAATGATTTCCTACTCAGACACCTCTCTGTGAGTCTGCGAGGCTCTAACGGTTGGCAACAACTGATACAGACAAATTGGCTTAGAAAAAGGGAATGACAGCTCTTAATGACCCTATTCCAGGGCCTTGTTGATATGGCATCTAATCATCCTGCTAGTGTGTGAGAAGAGATTGTGATGAGTGGCACATGTGATATCTGCCATGTGGCAACTGCTTGCAGGCAATGGGAGGAGGTGGTGATAGAGGCAGAGGCTTGTTTAGAACAGGCTGTGCATGAGAGGTGCATGAGAAAAGCATGCTGTGGAGAAGTGGGTGGGGTGGGTCAGGAGTCCAGTGGGCCCTGGGGTGGAGGCTCATATGCCAGGTGCTGCCTTGCTTTCTAATACCTCAAGTCTTTCTGTCCTATCACTGAATCATTTCCAGGCTAATGATAATATGGCTGTCAAGCTGTTTTCCCTGGTCTGTGTGACAGACTTGGCTGGATCATCTGAGCACTGAGCTGTCTCATCCATAGAGAGGGAATTTGTGGACAGTGTCTGGCCTGTTTCCTAAGAACATATGCAGGAGAGCAGAAAGTGGGGAAGGAGTTCATACTGGCCATAAGGGCTGACCCCAATTCTGCCCCATCACTAGGTTGGACTTGTTCATCTGGCCTCCCTCTTCCAGCTCTCCTCTATCCCTTTCCATTCTGTGCCACATTGCTCCACATTTCCATGCCAGGGCCCTGCCCTCAGTAATAAATATCCCAGACCAGTCCTGGGCTTCTGATCTGCAGAAGCAGGCCAGAACGTGAGGCAAGACTAATTTTGGGACCAGGGATGATCGAAGTCATGTAGGTCCTGGAGACAGAATGTTTTGATGCCTGGGAAATGCATTCACCTAAAAAATAACATGTTCAAAAACACTTTTAAAAGCTTAATTGTTGCTTTTTTAAAACCTCAAATCATTCTTCAACTATTGGCCTTCATGACATGAGAAATGTTGTTTAACATCAACCATCTTCTATTCATTCTCATTCCCTCCCCTCTCCACTTCTATTTTCCCATCTCATATCTCTGTCTCCTCTCCTCTTCTTTTCTCCTCTCCTGCTTTATCCTCTACCCCACCCAAATCCAGCCTTTCCTCCAGTCAAGGCCAAGTTCTCAACAGCCTGCTCTAACTGGCGTGGACCAGGACACTCTGAGTTTCAATCTGTTGCTTAGCACCAAGGTTGCCTGGATACATCTCCTGGTGACAACTGGCCTTTGGCTCCGACTGCTTATGCACATAAACCATGCAGTGAGCATCTCTGTTCAGAGGGGCACTGGGCCAGAACCAACTTCCACAATCTCCTTTTGAAGTGCCTGAGTGGTGATGGGAGGGGGAGCTAGCTTTAAAGGAAAACAGACCTAAATTTTTACACTGCGCCACAGGTAAGATTTCACAGTGATGAAGACACTACAGAGGGATAAACTGAATAAAATTTCCTGTTGCCCACAGCTCCAGAACTGGCTTCATACCAATATATAAACGAGTCAAGGGAAATATAGTCAGAATCCTTAGGGGAAAATAATTTCTGTTCTTCTGCCCTGTGAATTTTCAACTGTACCTGTGATTTTTGTTAAGAAAAAAAAGTGTTGGGGAGTGTGTGTTTTTGAGGATGAGGGGTGTATGAAGGGAGGTGAGAAGAGAGGAAAGGGTGAATAAACGTAGGACATTTTGATGAAAGCCAAAGCAAAGTAAAGAACTAGAATCTCTGTGCATAAAGACACCAGGGAGATACAGACGGTGCCTAGAGTTTGGAGAAGGGTTTTTTTCATGGACTTCCCAGACATCACCTTCCGGATCTGTTTGGCAATGACTTCTTCCACCACCCCATTCTTAGTTATGTCCAGACTTCACTTGTGCCTAGAATCCTTCATTCAACCTCAGTGTTTCATTGTGTTGGAGAGACTGTAGTTGGGGATGAGAAGGACAAGGGAGAGATGGCTATGACTGGAAAGGTCTGCAAAGGTGAGAGTAAGATCAGACTATGCAGGAGACTCAGCCAACGAAGCATAAACAACTCTACAAATCATGTTCTGGAGAAGTGAAGCCGTGAGAGAGTGGTGAAAAGCAAGACATGGGGCCAAGATGGAGCGAGAGAGGGGTTGGAAAAGTAGTTAATGAGCTGCAAGGTGGAATGTAGGGTGGAGGATGACATTCCAAGGGGACCGGCAGGGGTAAGCATGGTAGGGGAGAAGCATGCTGAGGTCACTTAAAGAGTTTAATACGCATGCACACCTCTCCTAATGCTCCACATGTTTGCTACAGCATTTTTCTTTCTTTGCCGAAAGCAATATTCATCGCTGCGTTTTTCAAGCTAGTATGTCTTTTTTCAGCATCCACTGTGTACGAAGCCTTTCATACAGCAGACACACAAAAGGCACAGTCCCTGCCTTGTTGATAGCCTCATCAGGAGGGACAAGATGTGCAGGAATGAAAAAGCTGCATGTAAAGAACATCCTGGTGCTGTGTGCGTTATAAGAATGTTGCAAGAGTTCACAGAAGAAAGAGATGGGGTACACAAGGAAGAGAGGAAGAGAACTGGAATTGATGTTGGGAGAAGAGAGAACGAGTTTTAGTGATGTGGCATTGAGTAGGACTCACTTTTCTGGGCTTCAGAAAAGGGAAAGGAAGGTGGAGTCACTAGATGACCTCAATCGCCCCCACCAGACTTCACATCTTATGGCTCTGAGATAGTACCATGCTCAGTGCGTATTTGAACCACAAAGTCAGCCCATGGATTTCATAGCATGACCCGTGGTGCCTACCCTCCTGTGTCCATTCTTTGCACCTGCACCACCTAAGCGTGGAGATTGATTCCCAAGGAGGGAATTACAGCAAGGAAAGGGCCGTGCTTAGAACCCCTGCCGACATTGGTAAAAGCCATCTCAGCTTTCTTCTCTGTTGTACACGGCCCCTTCCTTGCTCCATGCTTCTGACCAGATGGTGTCTGAAAAACCCACTGGTGCATGTTTCTTTGTATCGAATCACAGCCCTAAAAATGGTCAATGAAGGGGTGTGCTTAAAAAGGGGAAATGATTTGCCCAAGTCACTCAGCTATTTCGAGGACTGGGAGAGCTGGATTCAGAACTTACGTTCTTTAATACCAAACCTGTATTCTGTCCAGTCTGAGTTCCAAGACCCTTGGAAGTAGGGAGAGACACTGCAATACTTATAAATCGTTTGGATTTCAGCAGGTCCGAATGATAAGGGTTAAGGGAACATGGGCACATACCTTCTAGCTGTGTGCTCTAGCTGCTTACCTCTTGTGTCTGAGGACCTCTTCTCTGACCCTGGAGATGAGTTCTTTATTATGGAGTCAAACAGGGAAATTTTTCCATGGAAACTGCATTTTTCCCTCTTAGATTCTACCAAGGTCTGTTATTGAGGCACAAGATAGGTGGACAGGGAGAGATATTAACAAAAATCTTTCGGCCGGGTGTGGCTGCTCACACATGTAATCCCAGCACTTTGGGAGGCCGAGGTGGGTTTGGATCATTTGAGGTCAGGAGTTTGAGACCAGCCTGGCCAACATGATGAAACGGCGTCTCTACTAAAAATACAAAAATTAGCCGGGCGTGGTGGTACATGTCTGTAATCCCAGCTACTCGGGAGGCTGAAGCAGGAGAATTGCTTGAACCCAGGAGCAGGAGGTTGCAGTGATCTGAGATCATGCCACTGCCCTCCAGCCTGGGAGACAGAGCAAGACTCCATCTTTTAAAAAAAAAAAAAAAAAAAAAAACACTTTCTTGCTAAACTTTTATGTAACCTTGAACAATTCCCATCCAGAGCTAGTTTCCTTATCTTTGGGAGGTCTAAAGGGTACATCCCCTAAAAGACATGTTAAAAATATTACCAGCGCCCTCCTGGTATAAAAATATCTGGGGCTATGCCCAGGAATCTCTATTTATACCAAGCTTCTTAAGTAATTCTGATGAGCTTCCAGGTATGCAAACCACGCTGCTTGATGATCCCTGAACTTCCTTTTACTCTAACACATCACATGCAGGCAGGACATGAGGATATTCCTAAAAACTAAGAGGTTTCTATCCTCCGGGTGTCCTCATCCAAAAGAGTAGTAAGAGAGTAAAAAAACACCAGCACTTTGGGAGGCCGAGGCGGGCGGATCACGAGGTCAGGAGATCGAGACCACGGTGAAACCCCGTCTCTACTAAAAATACAAAAGAATTAGCCGGGCATAGTGGCGGGTGCCTGTAGTCCCAGCTACTAGGAGAGGCTGAGGCAGGAGAATGGCGTGAACCCGGGAGGCAGAGCTTGCAGTGAGCCGAGATTGCGCCACTGCACTCCGGCCTGGGTGACAGAGCGAGACTCCGTCTCAAAAAAAAAAAAAAAACAAAAAAAAAAACAGTAGATTTAAAGGTAAAAATGCCCTGGGGCACTGTTTGTTTCTTTATTTAAGTTTCATGCTTAATGAGATAGTATTACTTCCCAGCACTGGGTCATCCCTTGTAAATTGAATTGCCCAGACCCATACTGCTTTTTGTGTTCATTTCCCTTTTGTTTTCCCACATGCTTTGGCAATGTCTTGTATGAATGTTTCAGCCTGGTTGCAACTGTACTATAAAGTACTATGGGTTGAGTCAAACAACTGCTGGGTAGCTAGGGAGAAGTATTGCCCCCTCCTCCCACCCCCCCTCCCAACTCCCGGCAGAGGTCAGAATGGTGAGGTCATAATCAATGAAACACTCCAAGATGGTCAGATTCTGCGGTAAGAGGCAAAGTTGAATATCTAGATGTCCTCTCCCCAAAGAGATTATTCTCCCATGGTTTGCCTTAGAGGTCATGAAGTATATTTTCATTAATAAGATGTAAAATAGTGGCCTTTCCTTCTAGAAAATCTCAGAAAAAGGAGGCGAAGAGAATCTGAGCTCCTCTGCCTACTGAAGAGACACTGGCATGTCAGGACATGGAATGTGACCTTCAAAGAGTAGAGAAGAAGGTCTTGTAGTTGATAGATGCAGCCTGGGTCACCGGGATTGAACCTTTCACAGAGCATAATCCAGATGAGCAGGTAACTTACCTGAGGCCAGCACACCTGTGCTGTTCCTAGGCCACAGTCTGGAGAGCCCTGCAATCCACACTGAGACATCCTACTACTCTGCCCAAGACAACATGTTCCAGATTTCTCAAGGGAAGAGAGACCTTTCAGCAACAGAGATGAATCTCTCTAATGAGAAGACAAATAGTAGTTAGAACACTGGCTTTCTTCCCCAAGTAAGAGCAATAAGGATGGTTGTGATGTGGACCAGGTATGCTCAAACCCACACCAGGGTCAGAAGACAACAGCCAGAAGCTGCTGCAGCTCAGGATCAGTGTCTCAGGATCAGTGGAATGGTCACTGTCAGAGAAAAGATGGCATTTGGTGGTTTGGGATTGCTGATTAGCAATACTATAACTTTAACCCTTCCATAGTTTCCCATGTACCTGTGGCAGTAAAGCAAACTGGTAATTCTGTGATTCTTTTCCATGATTCTCCTTGGTCCTGAGAAGGTGGCTGTCCCAGGGGAGGGAAGTTCTTGAGCTGAGGAAGCCCTGTGAATCACCAGTCATAGGTAGTGCAGTCCCTCTGCTGTTGGCCATCACCTGTGTTGGTGTATGTGTGCACGCGTATGTGTGCATATGAATGCCCAAGCACATGCCTAACACTCATGCACCTGTGTCCACATGGCAGGTGCTCCTGGCTGTGATGCCAGGTGCAGCCCCTGCCATGCACAAATAATGAGGCACACAGGTCTGCCTTCTGCTCAGGGTGTTTTTCCTCTTTTATCATTCACATTAAACGTTACAGGCACTTGACTTTATGACTTCTTCATTCTGCATATTAAGCAGCTGACACAGGCAGCCTTCTCCAGATAGCGGTCTGTACAAGCCTGCAGCATTATTTAACGTTCCATCTTGAGGAGTAAGAGACAGAAAGGGTGTTTCATGTCATGCCAGGGAGCCCCTTAGACCTCAATAGGAGTCCTCCCACCTAAAAGCTGCTCTTTTGTCAGGGGGTTGGGAGGGACAAAAAAAGAAAGGATCAGGACCTAGACTTCTTGCCACCCCCACACAGTGGGACAACCAGCGGCTCAGCTGCTATCTTTGCTTATTCTCTTAATAAGACCCTGAACTGCATATTACCTAGGAAGCTCAGGGATGCTTTTCAAAGCAATTCTTATCCTGCTGTTGGACGTGACAGCACCAGTATATATGAACGGTAACAAAGCCTCCATCAGGAAAGCTGTTCTTTGCCAATCCCAGACTGGCAACTGATTCTGGGAAAATAGAATTCCTTTCCTCATCTTTCTCTGTTTCCCATTCCTCCTTCTTTCCTGTTCTCATCTCCTCCCTTATCTGTACTCTATTTGACTCTCACTTTCTCTCCTTAGTATCTCTTCTCCTGGTCTCTGACCAGGACTCCCTCTACACTTGCTAATGAGGAATTCTGAGAATTCTATACTCTGAGCTCCAGAAGTAACAGAAGGGCCCAATTTCACATCTCAAAGACAAAGAAATGAGCTCAGAGCAGGAAAGGTCCACTCTGCCAGATGTTTTCCCATCTGACCTGCCATTTGCCGTCTTCCTTAGCCTGCATGCATCCTTAGCCTGCCTGGTCCTCACTCTCTCACCTATTTCCATGGCTGCTGAATTTGCCAGTGTTTTTGCAAACGTCAAGTATGATTGAGAGGCTTGGGGACCAGCTGCCAGGGAAGCATTCTTGCTTTGCGTTCCCATTTCCCTTCTCTCCTGGCCCAGCAAGCAGGTATGAAAATAACAGTGCCTTAGGTTTACACAGAACCTCTCATCCAGGAAATCTCAAAACAGTGTTGCCAGCCAGTCTGATTACACTCGTTTTTCTGGTGGAGGAGAGTGTCTTTTCTGGAAGTGAAGTCAATTGCCAAAGGCTGTTCTAACTGTCCCTGGAAGAGCTGCAGGGCGGACCCAGGCACTGTTCCCATTGGCATCCTGGGTCTCTTTCTGCTGGCTCTGTGCTACCTTTGCAGGTATGGATTCAGATAATGGGGACTATAGGACAAAAGACCCTTCCAAAGCCAGGATCTCAGCCCTGAAATCATAGGATGAGGTAGGAAATGGCATCTCCCTACATTGTAGTTGTTTTTCTAGTTAAGCAAAAGATGCTTAAGACCATTAGAAACTCCAAAGCCCCTAGTCTCGCAAGATTCAATTCAGTTAAACTCCATAATCCTGAGAGAGGTCTTCCCTTTAGTGAGCAGCTCAGTGTCTCCCCGGATTCTTATTCTCTTGTTACCCTGTCCTGCCCAGGGGCAAAGCCAGAGTCTTTCTGTTCCTTTTATAGGAGCATAAATACTCCTTAGATTGCTTCCCTGTGGCCAGCCCTCCCACCTCATGCTGAGAGGCTACAGGTCTATGTATTTTGGGTGAAGCGAACCTCATATGTTTGCACTTATAAGTGAGAGCTAAGTTATGAGGATGCAAAGGCATAAGAATGATACAATGGGCTTTGGGGACTCAGGGGAAAGGATGGGAGGGGGGTGAGGGATAAGACTACAAATTGGGTACGTGTATACTGCTCAGGTGATGGGTGCACCAAAATCTCAGAAATTACCACTAAATAACTTATTCATATGAGCAAATACCACCAGTTCCCCAGAAACCTATGGAAATAAAAAAAAAATTTCTTAAAAAGCAAAGGAATGAGGAGGAAGAGAAATAAAAGAAAGAGAAGAGGGGAGAGAGAGGAGGTTGGCAGAGAAGGCAGCAGAAGAGGGAAGGAGGGAGGAGGAGGAAAACGCCTCTAGTGAGAAGTGGGTAGAAGGAAGTGGGAGGGAAGGGAGGTGGAGCCCGTGTATTTGCAGGGATCATGCTTGATCCTACACCAGGAGTTTTAGACACTGCATTTGTTTGCTAGGACTGCACCAAGTACAACAAACTGGGTGACTTAAGAGAAATTTATTCTTTCACAATTCTGGGGGCTGGAATTCAGAGACTAAGGTGTGAGCAGGGTTGGTTTCTATTGAGGCCTTTCTTTGTGGCTTGCAGGCAGCATCTTCTCTCTTCTTCCCGTGGTCTTCTTCTATGTGTTTCCTCTTCTACTAAGGACACCAGTTCTTTTGGCTTAGGGACCACTCTAATGACCTTATTCTAATTCAATCACCTCTCTAAAGACATATGTCCAAATAATGACCACAACCCGAGGAGGGCTTAGAACATCGGCATACACATTTTTGGGGGTTTAGAACATCAACATATACATTTTTTGGAGGGGAACACAATTTATCCCATAATAGACATATTATTTCTAATCCTTATGATACTTCTCAGAGGTATAAACTGTCGTCCTCATTTTAAAGACAGGGAAAGTGGGACACAGGAGAGATTGGACATGGTGGCTTACACCTGTAGTCGTAGCTATTTGAGAGGCTAAGGTGGGAGGAGTGCTTGAGCCCAGGATTTCGAGGCTACAGTGAGCTATGATCACGCCACTGCACTCCGGCTTGGGCAACAGATCAAGACTGATTCATTTATTTCTGTCTCTAAGAAATAAATGAATAAATAATAAATTAACCAATTAAAAATAAGAAAAATTAGCATGCCCAAAGTTTTTCAGTTAGTACGCAACAGAGATAGAATGAACACCAGGTCTGGCTTTCCCTCTAGCTCAGCCACTGTGGCCATGCCTCTGGGTAGAGGAAGGATGGCCAGTGAGTGGCTGAGAAAAAGTGCAGTCTCTGGATCCATACCAACTCCAGCTCCTTCTTTCCCTGCAATACCATCTTCAGGACATGCTAGACATCCCTTTTTATTTTAGATAGCTCATCTCTAAAACGTTTGTAAGATCTGCAATAAAAAGTCATGGTTGGCAAAGAACAATAATACAGTTCCCTCATCAGTCACTTTGTATGGTACACATATATGTGTATGAGTGGGAGGTGAGAGTCTAAGACAAATACCTACTGATATGATTAATATAACTTTTTTTTTTTTTTTCTGAGACGGTGTTTCACTCTTGTCACCCAGGCTGCAGTGCAGTGGCACAATCTTGGCTCACTGCAACCTCCACCTCCCGGGTTCAAGCGATTCTCCTGCCTCAACCTCCCAAGTAGCTGGGATTACAGGCACGTGCCACCATGCCTAGGTAATTTTTGTATTTGTAGTAGAGACAGGGTCTCATTATGTTGGCCAGGGTGGTCTCAAACTCCTAATACAACTTTTGAAAGTCAGCATGTACATGTATATATATTCCCACACATGCAAAGACACAAGGTAGGGCATGAGGTCTGAATCCCCAACAAGATCCATTGGGAGCTGGCTTGATCCCTCCAGTGTGTCAGTTCCATGGTTCAGCTATCATGAGATGCCATCTTGAATTGTGGTGATCTAGATAGATACCTATCTTTCTAGATAAATACTCCTATCTAGACAGGGATATCTATAAGGCAGAGGTTGTATCTTTCACTTCTCCTGCGTCTTCACAGGGCCTAGCATTGTTCTGCCAGATAGTAAGTACTTACAAATGCTTTGTGCATGGGGGAGAAGCCTGTGGAGGGAGGATTTCATAGCCACACAAATAGGTCTTTGTATTAGTCATTTCCACAATTATGCTATATAACTACTAACCAAAAATATCAATAGTGAATATAGTCAGAGTGGATGTCTCACTCAAGAGCTTTCAGGACCGCTGGGCAGCTCTTCTTTGGTGGTGACTCTACTTCATGTTTCTTACTCTTCTGCAGGTAGTGAGCTAGCTAGGGCATGGTTTTCAAATGGGGGTAGCAGAATGCAGGCCCCATTGCTCAAGTACATCTCAAGATCCCAGTGGCATCACATCTACTAACATCTCTTTGACCAAAGTAACTCCCATGACTGAGGCCTTCAGGCAAACAGTATGGAAGAACACTTTGTTCATGACAAGGCCACACCAAGGACATAGCTCCTGGGAAGCATGAAGAATTGGGGCAAACAACCCAATCTGTCAAAATTTCTCTTCTGACTTCCCAGCTATTTTTAAGACTCTGCCATTTTGTTTCATCAGGAATTCTCCATTCACAGAAATTGTGGAAGAATATCAGCACTTGTCATCTTTGAGGATGATTCATCAAAAGGGTATCTCCAGGCCAGGCGCGGTGGCTCATGCCTATAATCTCAGCACTTTGGGAGGCCAAGGCAGGCAAATCACCTGAGGTCAGAAGTTTGAGACCAGACTGGCCAACAGGGTGAAAACATGTCTCTACTAAAAATACAAAAATGAGCTAGGCATGGTGGCAGGCACCTGTAATCCCAGGAACTTGGGAGGCTGAGGCAGGAGAATTGCTTGAACCCAGGAGGTGGAGGTTGCAGTGAGCCGAAATTGTGCCACTGAACTCCAGCCTTGGCAACTGAGAGAGACTCTGTCTCAAAAAAAAAAAAAAATTAAAAAAGAAAAAAAAGAAAAAGAGGTTATCCCCTGAGTCTAGAAATTAATCTCAGGGTGCTGCGGCATAGTTGAGGTTCAAAATGAGATAAATCCTAGAGAAACCCAAGAGTTAATGCCCCTAGCATCCTATCTCAGAGAAGTCCTCTACCCATGCTGTGTATATAATGCATCTGGAGTCTAGAGTAATACTAGTTCCTGATGTTCTCTACAGAATTATCTGGGCTCATCCCAAGCACTGGCCGTGACCCACATCTCCAGCTACAGAGAACTAGTAACCTGCAACTCAGATGCCTTTGGGGGTCCCCGACTCTACTTTCCAGTGTCAGGTTGCTCAGAAAGGTATTTAAAAACACCCTTCCATTTAGAAGGACCTTTGAGTTCAGTCCTTGGGCAAATACAATCATGAAGTGGCATGATAAAGTGATTTCTTAAGTGGGCAGCCCAAGGCAGAGCCAAAGGGCAGCCAGGAGTCTGAAAGAGCTTCTGGAACAGCTGCTTTCAAGGGAAATGCAGTTTGGTGCAATCTTAAATGGCAGAATCTCATCTCACATCTACTCCTACCCACAAACACTGAGCACAGCTCAGTGTCTGGGGGACAGTTTCTACCTTATTAATGGTGCATTCTTCCTAACACACTTCTGAGGTTGGCTACAGTGTGACGTGACCAGTTAGAATGATGCATAGGTAAGGGATTATACATGTACAGTGACCATAAAATAGTTATCCATTTGTTTATCTACATGCTTGTTTAGAATATGCCTCTTACAAGGATTGGCCGTGAATATACTTCTGGAACCACAAATCAGACACATCATTAACCCAATAATGGTTGTAACATTTGCAGATCAGAGAGTGAGCCTTCTGCTTCTGCTTCTTTCAACATGAACTTCAGAGAGTCACTTAACCTTTCAGAGTAGCCATTTTTCATTCACAAAAGTGGGGTTAATGACCCTTCCCTCAAAGGGTTTTGTGATGAATAACAGAGATGATGTACTTGTACTTGGCAAGTAACTTTTCAGTAAGTTAGCTTCATTTCATGCAATGAGAATGATGAAAACAGATATTGTCAGTGTTTTGCAGAAACTACAGTCTATGAACGCCTGGAAATATGAGGACTCTACATCTGAAGGCTTGGCCTCTAAAAAGGGGAGTGTAGGCCAGAGCTGTAGCTGTATTTGGTCACATGGATATTGATGCTAACATTGATGATCTCTGAGGAACAGGACAGAGAATGAGGTCTTCATAGCATCAGCGGCAGAGGGGCCCTGGTAGCTGTGGAGAGGATAAACACAGAGAGACAAACAGAACCAGATCCCAGAAAAGCCTGTGGGCTCTGGCAGTGGCTAACTTGGTAAGTGGATCCACAACTCAGGACACAGGCTTTCTGCAAACCCACCCAGATTTGTGCCTATTCTAGTAGGTGGGCTGGGGCAATAGAGATAGAACCCCACATGTTTAGAAGAGGTGTCAGACCTTGGATGTTACTTTTTATGTACCACCTCTTTAACTTTTTTTTTTTTTTTTTTTTTTTGAGACAGTCTTGCTCTGTTGCTCAGACTGCAGTGCAGTGGCACGATCTCGCTTCACTGCAACCTCCACCTCCCGGGTTCAAGAGATTCTCCTGCCTCAGCCTCCTGAGTAGCTGGGACTACAGGCATCCACCACCATGCCCAGCTAATTTTCGTATTTTTAGTAGAGATAGGGTTTCACCATGTTGGCCAGGCTGGTAATGAACTCCTGACCTCAGGTGATCTGCCCGCCTCAACCTCCCCAAGTGTTGGGATTACAGGCGTGAGCCACCATGCCTGGCCCGACATGTTTGCATGAGTTAAAAAGATAGATGTTTTGTCATTCTCATTAAACTATTATCAGGTTGAATTAACGAGTTCTCCTCTTGAAAGATAGCCAGGGAAGCAAGAGGATGGGATTTCCATGAGGGAATGAGGCAGAGGATGCTGAAGACTTGACAGGGGGCAGATAAGGGATGGATTTGGTACGTGGGAGGCTGCTTGGTGAGAGCAGACAATTTGGGAAGAAGGGAGTTCATACCACAGCTTTGCTTAATGTTTGTCAATGGCAACTGCAGGCTTCCTGGAGCTTACCCTAGCCAGGGCTTCCAGCTGAATCATGTGATGCCCTGTCCCATGCACCTGCCTCATTCTAAACTGCTTCTCCAAACACACCACCTCCTCCCACCTCAGGGCCTTTGTCCATGTTATTCCATCTGTCTAGAGTACCAATCCACAGCTTGTTTGCCTGCATAGCTCATTGATTTTTTCAGGATTAAACTTAAGTTCTGCCTCCAGTGAGGAACCTTCTTGAATCCAGTGAAGGTTTGGGGTACTCCTTCTCAACGCACCATCCAGACCACACTGTCATTCTCTGGTACCTCCTTCTCCCCTTAGGCTGTGAGCTCCTCAAAGACAGAGACCATATAGCTGTCACCTAGCAAAGTGCCTGCAAAGGAACAGACTCCAAACTTTTCCAAGGAAGAAGCAGTGAGGAGGAGAGAAAAAGGTCTGTAAGAGTGGATTTGGGCTGGTGCCACCTGGGTTTTTCTCAGTCTTCCTGGGAGCAATTCCCAGGACAGAGAAATTTGCCTTAAGAGCAAGAAAATCCACTGGGAAGGAAGTAAAATTTATATGATTCTATCAAGTGAATTATAAAGGAGCCAGAATCTGGCAGAACCGTGCTGGGAAATGAGGAGGGTGAGATTTACCACCTGCCTCCTGCTTTAGGTTTTTATGACCTTCACATTTAGATCTTTAAAAAGTGAGGGGAGATCTTTAAAAGCGAGGGGAGAATCCTTGTCCATCATTCTTTGTCTTAGTCAACATTCAAGGTTCTCAAGCTCTCCTAAAATCAACTATTCCAAAGAATGTTAGATTGGGAAGAAGCCATTTAATCCACCTGCCTGCCTTTTCAGATGAACATAGTATCAAGTAGATAGGATACACTTAAGAAATAATTGTTGAATGAATGACTGAAAAAATGCAAGAAGCTCCTGGTCCGGAGTGGAGAGTAATTCCTCTGAGAATCTGCAGCTGATTAGAGACAAAGCTGGCTTGGAACCCAGGTTCTCTTGTCCCTCAGTTAAGTTGTCATTTTACTAACATACTACCTGACCCTCATTGCAAACTGTCTCATTGCAACTACTACATATAGCAAGCACATTATTTTCCATTCAAGATGCTACTGTGTGCTATTACAATTTCAAAAGTAAGATGCATACACACTGCAATGCATCATTAAGCAACAACAACAAAAAAGACTCCATGTGCTGGAATCTCCATTTATTTGCCATCAGGTAGACAAACACCATTTGTTGAGTAAAGACACGATCCCAAGTGCAGCCCTGCCTAGTTCCTGAACATCAGAATCACATAGCAACCAAGGCCGCCAGGGTCTCTGAAGGGAGGATGTGCGTGAAGGTTAGGGAGTATTTCTGCGTGAGCAAGCTCCAGAGAAATGGAGGCCAAAAACCTCAGGCTTCCATTATTATTTTTGTTTTAAATATTTTAGTGAAGTAATAAAGGCCATCTCATAAATCTGAAGGCAGTACAAAGTATCTTGAAAACACATAAAACAATACTGTTCTTGAAACCCTGACGTATCCTTAAAAAAAAGGATCCCTTCTCAGTATCCATTGCTTACCACAATCCAGGCAGTGAGTGGATGGCAAGGGAGGGTTTCAGAAAAATGTTTGCGATGGGGTAAAGAATGAAACTGAGCTGTCATCTTCAGGCCCAAGGGGTGAGAGAAGTGCAAGAAATAAGCAGCAGCTCACACAGAGGAGACTCTGAGTGTCTCCCATTGGGTTGGAGTGAGTGATGGGGATATCCAGGACCATTGTTTTGGAAGAGGGTACTGTGCGCATGGGCACATTGCAAAAACTCTGCTCACAGTGGGCATGGTGCTGCCTGCAATGCTGCTCTCTTGCGTAAGGCAAAGACCAGGAAGGCCGTTCTAGTGACTTACAGCTCTATCTTGACCCAGGAACTTGGTCCTTCCAATGCTGGGGATGTGCCTGTGACCCTTTCCTCAGCCAGTCCACTCAAAACCACATGTTACCAGTCACCTGTGGCCCTATGCAATAGAACACATAAAATGTCAGCTTTTTAGGTTCCCAAGCGCTCATTATTCCTCCTTCAACCCCTGCTCCTTTACTTCTGGCCTATCGGTGACCGCATTCCCTGGAGCCCAGGACATTTATGCCATCTCCATATTTCTCCCTTATCCCTGCCATTTCTAAGGAGAAGGATCTCATCAATAAATTCACCATGAGATATAAAAGACTAATAAAGTTTAATAACTTGCCTCTCCCAGGAGGATTTGCATTTTAACAGGGGAATAGCAGCCTAAGCTATAGGAATTAGGTTGTAATGGTACAATTTCAGGCACCATCAAGCAGCTGAAAGGCATTTTTTGGCTGGAAGGAGGACCTCCCCAGGACTTCTTGGGCAGCACTGCTGGAGGCTGCCTCCTCCAAGGTCAGGGAGCCAGTCAAAAGAGAGACAGAGCAAGCACACCTGTGCCCTGGGCCCATCCTACCACTTCATTCTCAGCCCACTCCCATAGGCTCACCTTCCCAGGGTGATGTGCTCCTTCCATCCCCTTATTCTCTCATTTACCTTTTGTTTCAGTCTGCAAACATTGACCAGGGCCCTACTATGCGACTGGAGACTGTCTACATGCATTGAAAGTTCCAGAGACCCAGCAATAACTTAGGGATTGATATAGCTTGACTATTTGTCCCCCTCATATCTCATGTTGAATTGTATTCCCCAGTGTTGGAAGGGGGGCTTAGTGGGAGGTGATTGGATCATGGGGGTGGATCCCTTCTGAACTGGTGCTATCCTCATGGATAGTGGGTACTTGCCAGATCTGGTTACTAGAAAGTGTGTGGCACCTCCCACTTTCTGCTTTCTCTCTCTGTCTCTCACTCCTGTTCTTGCCATGTGATGCCCCTGCTACCATCTTACCTTCTGCCATCAGTAAAAGCTCCCTGAGGCCTCCCCAAATGCCGAGCTGATGCTGGTCCCATGCTTCATGTATAGACTGCAGAATCATGAGCCAATTAAACCTCTTCTCCTTCCTAAATTAACCAGCTTCCAGTATTTTCGATGACAATGCAAAAACGGCCTAACACAAGGGTCAAGAGCACAGCCGTGAAGTCAAGCTGCCTGGGCTCCTGTCTGGCTCTACTCCTTGTAGCTGTGACCCTCCCACAGGATCCTTCTCTGTAAAATAAGAGCAATAACATTACTTACCTTAAAAAAAATGAAAAAGATTCTGTGAAAAAGTTATATAACCATTGCTTGGTAAAATGTAGGATATTATTATCATAACATTAGTATCTGTAGATTCCAAGATCCCACTGCTCAGCAGAGACAGGTATGCAAAGAACTCCAAGGCACATAAGAATTTCCTCTCTGTCTTCCAGGCTAACCAAATAGCAAAGCCATGCTGCTAAAGTAGTTAACTCTCATGAGGGGCAGCAGTAGGAAATGCCCAAGGAACAGCAAGTCTAGTGTCAGCAGAGCAAAAGCAGAAAGCAGGATGGAGGTAGATTTCACAGGACCTTGAATTCCAGGGAGCATTTAATGTCTTCTTAAACAGGTACCACATCTGTGCTTAGAGAAAACAATTCTGGCAATGTGGGAGATGAATGCATGAATAAGAGAATGATGAGGTGGCTGTTTGCAAATGATGTAGGTCAGACATGGGCCACTTGATGGATGCAGGGATGGAAATGTGGGTGGAGGAGCAAAGCAGGACTTTTCTTGTGAGCCTGCAGCTCTCTCTCTCATACTGTTTGAAATTTTGTGTCCCCAAAATGCATTCCTATTTGAAGACCATATTTAAAGTATATAGATGTGGTACCTATTTAAGGAAACCTTGAATGCTCCTTGGAATTCAAGGTCCTGTGAAATCTACCTCCAGCCCGCTTTCTGCTTTTGTTCTGTTGAGTACTCCAGCAGCATGGCTTTGCTCTCTGGATAGCCTGGAAGAAGAGGAGGAAATTTCTCCATGCCTTGGAGTTCTTTGCACGTCTGTCTCTGCTTCTGAGCTATGGGCTCTTGGAATCTACAAATACTAATATTATGATAATATCCAACATTTACCAAGCAATAATTATATAACTTTGCAAATAGGAGCTCATTTAATCTTTAAAGATAAGTAATGTCATTACTCTTATTTTACAGAGAAGGATTTTGTGGGAGGGTCACACAGCCATAAGGAGAAGAACCTGCAGGGAACCCAGGCAGCTTGACCTCAAGACTGTGTGGAACTGAGTGCTAATGTGTGAGGGAGCTGTCTCCATTGAAAACATTTTAAAAGGGCTTCTTGTGTTCTCAGGAAGTTTCCATTCCCTCCACTCATGCAGCCTGGTTTGTGTTGGGTTTTCCCTTTTCCTCATTCTTGATCTTTCCCATTGTTTGCAAGCATCTCCCTGAAATAACTTTTGGGCCAAAGTATATGTTTTTCAAGAGCCACCTGGAAAATATACTTGTGTGTGTTCCTTAGCCCCTCTCAGTGTACTTCTTCCACCTCAACTAACCTTCCCTTGGAGTTGGAGGCAACTCTACAAAGAGCATCTGCCACTATTATTACCAAAAGATGGGCCCATCAGTTCCTGCCATGCTTTTCTGAGTTCTTGGGACCTTGCAGGGCCTCAGGAGCCAGGGGAGGGGCTTGAGGCAGCCCATGAGGTATATATAGCAGCAAGGGAACCAATAGGATTTGGGACAGCAGTGTTCCCCCATCCCCTTCCCTATGCTTCTCTCACGAGCAAGATGATGGGTTGGAGAGATCCAAGTGGAGACAGAGATAAGGAAGCCTGCATTTAAGCGCAGAATGCTCCTCAAATATCTCACAATATCATGGAAAAGAAGGGCAGAGGGAAGTATTAAGGAAGGGCAGAAATCCAGTGGGTTGCTGATACCATCCCACCAGAGTAAGGACCACTCAAGGGCAAAGGCTGGAGCTTGTGCATATTTCTGTCTCCACATCCTAGTTCCTCAATGCCTTGAACAGGATAGGAATTCAACAATAAAATGAGATCATCGGAAAGTGGGAGTCGGGTGGGGTGAGAAAATGTCAGCAACTTACATCCCCAGTGCCTTGCAGGGTCATTTACAACTTTCATGCTCTCGCCCAGAGTCTAAGCCAATTTTGACCAGAAGCAGCAATAAATTAGTCACCCGGCACTACCAGGGGATGAGATCTAGAATATTCTTATCGACCTAAGACAGGTTTCTGATCCATCTGGGGAGAGTCCTGGGCACCGGGTTGTTCAAACCCCCTGAGTTTCTTGCTGTCTTTCCTTTCTGAGCTCACCTAGTCCCCGTGACTGGCAGCCTATTTTGTTTGCTGTCTGGCTATTTGAGTCCCCGGTGGGCCGGGAGGCCTTGCTCTAAACCCTAGCATTCTTGCTGAGACGATAAATCTTTTTCTGAATAAAAAAATAGACTTGACCCTGTCTATCATCACCTGAGCCACCAAAGCAAACCACCAGGCTCATCTGGCAGAGGACTAGCTTCCCATTCCGATGGCCAGCTACCTCCTGCAGGCTCTGTTTTGGTCCTTATGGATACTGATGACAGCCCAAGTCAAGCCAAGGTCACTAGGAGTCATGCATTTAACTATACATAATCCTACCTGGGTCCCAGCCCCAGCTCACCTTCAGGGTCCAGCAGTGAGGCATGGAGCAGTCAGGGAGGGTTCTGGGGAGGTGTCAGCCCCAACTCCCTCTAGTCCTCGAGAATCAGTGACAGCTTCTCAGAGGGGGGCAGTAATGGAGTTTTTATTGCTAGTGCTTCATTGCATTTGATCCTAATGCCAGGAGGTTACTGTTCTGATTTTTTTCAGGTCAATGGTAATTAACTTTATTAATGTATTTTGGCGAAGGAAAAGCAATGAAACTGGGTTCTGCTCATATTTGTCGGCCCTTATCATCACGCGGCATTTGACGCAGCATTATCTGTTTAGAATCTGGAGCTAAGGGGCAGTGATCTTCTAGATGGTCCAGAAACCACAAGTGGAACCCACAGGTTCAGGAGAGGGCTGTCTCCTAAGGAAAGGAAGGATGGAGTGGAGAAAGCAACACAAAAGAGAAAAAGGCAAAACCCCATTGGTGAAATAGAAGGGAAAGCAATGTGCTAGAAGGAGCCTGGGTTCAAATTCCACTTCCACCCTGCACGTGCTGTGGGTGCCGTTGGCCAATCACTGAGTTTCAGTTGCTTCCTCCATTAAATACTTGCCTCAAATTGTTGCTATAAAGACAGTCACTCATGAAAGTGAAGAAAAAAAAACTTAGCTTGTATTAAGTTCTCAACATATGTTAGCTGAATTTTAATGGGATCTGTATGTCTGAGGTGTGGGCATCTAGGTTCATTCACTCTTTACATAAACATTTGTTTAGTATCTACCATGTTCCAGGTATAGCAGTAACTGATGCAGCATAAGCCAAAAAATCATAGATCCTAAGATGCCCTTATATGCCAGAGAGTGTTGAGTACTAGCCCAGGATAATCTCATAAAAAGGACTTTTTATGTTTTATTGTTATTAGGCTTCACTTAATTGTTATCTTCCCAGGTATTTTTTTTTACCCCATAGGCTACAGTCTATATCTCACACCCCATTATGTCACCACCTTGAGCCTCTGATCTTCATGTGATATATAATATGCCCTCGATAAAAATGGACAGACTCCCTTCTACTAACTTCAGCCCCCAAATAGAGACAGAGCTGGCTAGGGAACCCAAATGACTCCAAATCCCTCATGAAGTGCCTGTAGACCCAGCTACTGGGGAGGCTGAGGTGGGAGGATCACTTGAACCCAGGAGTTTGAGGCTGCAGTGAGTTATGATCACACCCATTGCACTCCAGCCTTAGTGACAAAATGAAATGCCATCTCTAAAATAAAAAGATCCCCCAAGAAAAACTCTGTGGAGGATGGCTTCTCCCATTTTGAGCAGGTTCATTTCCATGAAGTCAACCCACAGAAGCCCAGAACCAGTCCTACTATCTCCAGAGAAGACAACGTGAAGGTCAACCCAAGTTCAGAATGCTCATGTTCTCTCAGATGAGGTCAAGACTGAGGTCAAAGTCTAGGTTTTAGAAGTTAGGGTCCACCATTTCAGAAGGGACTTGAGCTGCATGGGTTTGAGAGCCTTCGAGTTCTCTCAGACCATGAATGACCTGCACCTCGGATCATCTCCCTGAGAGATACTCATGAGCTTTGTCAACAACCAAGCTGGGCTGGGGAGGATCTAACACCCTCCTCTGTCTTGAGAGAAGAAAAGGAGAGGGGCTTCAGAGTACAGAATCAACGGCTGCAAGGGAGGTCCCTGGTAAGAACAGAGTCCACCTCACTAAAGGACAACATCAAAATCAGGCACCCGTGACTAATGGAATCTGAAGACTAAGAAGAGCTCTAGGTCACTGTACACTTCCTTTTCTAGTTAAAATAAAGGCTCACACAGCTCAGGGTATCAGAAGTTACAGAACATTTCAGTAGGCACTTTCTCACTAATTCACACAATATCTTTACTCTCTCTCGTACCCACACACCCTCCTTCATACACAAATGCAGCCACTAGATTTCCCAATATAATTCTGCACAAACTATCCTCAACTGCAAATCTCACAGAGCATGAGACCTGCGTAAGATCTGTGAGACCAATGCACACACACACATCTCACACACACCCACAGGCAGAGCCCAGTGAAGAAACAGCCATCGGGGGCTCTGGTGCATTACTTCCATTTTTTTGGACAAACACATAAATAAAATAGTATTAAAAACTCCATTACAGTTCACCTGCTGACAGAGAATGACTCATCCCTGTAATTCCTTTTCCAGTTCCTAAGCGGCTCCATAGATCACTGAACAGATTAAATGTCCTTCTCTGTGATTTGGAACATTTGCACGGCTGAGGACTAAGAGTGCACTGAAATGCCAGCCCTGCAAAGTGGCCAGCTGCAATGTTGAGAAAGCACATAGGCCTGTGGTCAGATGCCTGGGTTCAAATCCTGTCTCATAAGGCACTTGGCCTCTGTTCCCTGGGGTAGAAAATGGGAGTAAGATCTTGCATCCTGAGGATTCAACAAGGCCATCTTCGTCAGTGCAAATCTCCTGTATGCTAAATAAACGAACCTTCTAATCCTTTCCCTGTGCCTCTGACTATTAACATTATTAACCTGGGGTCCTCTACTTGATTTCAATAGTTCTCCTTAAAATTATAGTGTTTCAGTTATCCTTAAAATTGTGGTATTTTGGTTATTTGCTTAAATTGAAGCAATTAAAGATGAGTTCTCTTGAATTATGACAAAAAACTAAAGATACCCTAGGACATCTGAGAATCTAACCTAAGAAGATTAAAAGACTCTAAAATCATATGGATCTAGATAATAATTCCGAATACTTGTACAGAAACTTTACTTTTAAGACACTTGCTCATGTCTTAGGTCCTCAGACCCACAGTGAGGAGGGAAAGGTTTAGGCAGCCAAGCCGAAGAACTGACTCCACCCAGGCAGTTCCCCCAACAGGCTACAGAATCTGTCCCAGGGTGTCTGAGCCAGGGCAGAGCTGAGTCTGTCTCCCAGATCGATTCTGACTCTAATAGACAATGCTCATGGTGGGTGGATGGACTACAATGCCCTTGTTTGGGCACTGTGGTGTCCTATAGCACGTGGGTCTGCGGCACTGCCCATCTGTGGGGACCAGCAGCTACAGTGCAGCAGGTGTGCTCACCAAAGGACCTTGGAACACACCACCTACTGCCCTCTGGCTTCAGATGCCCACACACTCACTAGGCAACTCCCATCGTGTGTCAGATTCAGTTCTTCTCCTTTAAATTCTACAACTCCCACCCCCAACCCTGCCACACACACCCTGTTTGTCTCGATGTCTTTTCAGAAGTGGAATCTTGGATTTAAGAATATGTTTAAGGCTCTTGATGGAAATATCTCAACTGCTTATCCTAACCGTCAGTGTATGAGAGTGTTTATCTGTCTCACACCCTCACCAGCACTGAGTGCCATTTGTGTGTGTCAGAGAAATGGAGTGGGAGGTGAAGAATCTTAATTAGGGTACCAGCAGGGGATACACCTGGGTGTGGCTTTCTGAAGCCAGAGAGGGGAAATGTAGACATAAACATGATCTCCTGACATGGAAGGGCAAGATGTCACCAAAGTGCTACATTTTCCTAGCCTGATGATGTTATAAATAATTGTAATTTGATGTAGAATTGCTGCTTTCGACTACAAGGATCATCATTTCAGAATCAAAAGCTTTACCTATTGCTCAAATAATAATAATTGTAATTTGGTGAAACCCAGGTCATTCTCCTGGATTGGAGAGTTGGGGAGTGTGTACCTGGGCTGAAAGTAGCAAAACACATTCCCCTCTTGCTTCTCTGTCCCCTACCAAAGAATGATCACACTGAGGAAGTTGAGGCAATGCTGTTGCTTTCAAGTTTCTCTTCCTTTTGATCTTTCAAGACCCATTTAATACAGAAACATTTTGATGAGCTAGAAAGAGAAGAGATGTGTTTTCTGGCAATTTAATATTCTGATTAATCAAGCATTTATTTTATTATTTAATATATGCTGATAATTTTATTATTTAATATATGCTATGTCAAGTACTGTGCTAATCATGTTGCGAATATTAACCCATTTAAGCCTCATAGAAGACCTATGAATAGGTTCTATTATATCCTATGTCAAAAAAGGTAAATCCAGCTACCTCTGTTTAGCTTCTTAACCAGAGGT
This sequence comes from Hylobates moloch, assembly GCF_009828535.3. NCBI lineage: Eukaryota > Metazoa > Chordata > Mammalia > Primates > Hylobatidae > Hylobates > Hylobates moloch. The sequence goes on along the minus strand of NW_026652297.1, from coordinate 25,514,177 downwards.
CACATGGCTCCTAAGAGTGGAGCTGGGAGTTGAACCCAGTGTCCCGGGTCCATGACCCATGTGTTTAACACCATTCACAGGGCTTTAGCTAACATGCTTTTAGTAAAAAATATTGTTATTGGGAAGCTTTAAAAATTTCTATATACACTTCAGCTAGTGAAGTAGGATGAGGAGAACAGAATGTTGCTGGCATGGTTTGAGAACCCCATAGGATTATGAGGTCCCTCTGATGAATTCCTGGTCTCCATGAACAGGCCTGTGAATTGGACAAAAACAGGTTCAGGAACATGGAGAAGCCGTGCTCTGAGCCAAGAACCCCACACCCCACCCACCAAGATTGTTTTTTGTTCTTTTCTATTTTCTGCTAAATTGCTGCTGTGAATTTACTTTTGGAAAGGGACCAGGTTTTGAAGTCAGAAACATCCCCCAAAATTTCTGTTCCACTGACATTAACTGACCTTACACAGCTTACTTATCTTTTGCAAAGAGCTTCACTTTTCTCTGTAAAATAGGTTGTTATAGTTTTAATGGTTAAAGATATAACTTTTCCTGCAAAGGTCCAAAGAGTAAGTTGGAGGTTCTGCAGACCAAGCGGTAAAATTGAGGGGACTATGTAAGCATTATTAACATAACAAGAGAGAAAACAAGTTTGTTGTTCACAAAATTCAAATATAATATCAAATAATATATATTAAAATAGCAATTGTGTATCATTTTAAAAACTACATGTCTATAATAAAAAAAAATTGACTTCTTTGCAGGGCGAATTGCATATCCTTTAATTAGGGTTTCAAAGTGAGTTTTTCCTGTCATCATGTCAGTTGCAAATGTTCATGTTAACGTTCACAGGCTGTACAAAATCAGGTAAAGGGTTATATATGGCCCTCAGGCCTAGCTTGTTGGTCCCTGACATAAATTAATTTCTGGCACACAAGAGATATTTGACAAATACCTGTTACCCTTTCCCAGAAGTAAGCTGATGACACTGGTTTGCTGGACCCCACTTAAACAAATAGCAGCCCTATGAGGGGAGGGATAATTTCAAACACATTCTAAGACTCCCTTCTCAGTGATCAAGTCCCATATATGGCTCCAATTCTCATGATACTAGAAGCAGCAGGTTTTTAAAAGTATATCTGTGTCTCAGTTTCTCTCTTCTAGAAAATCAAGACTAAAGTGTTCTTCGTGTTCCTCTAACTCTGCCAGCCTAATGGTGAGAAGTGGGAACGGTATTTGAAATCCAAAGAGGAGGACAAATTGTATTAAAGTAACTATCTGTTGAGAAAGTATTTATAAACTGCCTATCTGATAGATTTGTATCCAGAATATATAAAGAACTCTCCAAATTCAATAATACAAATACAAATAGCCCAATGTTTAAAATAAGCAAAAGATTTGAACCGACACATAACCGAATACGCTATACAGATGACAAGGAAGCACTTGAAAAAGTGTTCCGTGTCCTAACATTAGGAAAATGCAAATTGAAATTTCAATGAGATATTGCTACACACCTATCAGAATAGCTAAAATTAAAAACAAAACAGGTGCAAAAAGCTAACAATACCAAATGTTGTGGAAGATGCAGACAGCTGAAGCTCTCATATATTTATGGTGGGATTGCAAATGGGTATGGCCACTCTGGACAATAGTATGGCAGTTTCTCATAAAGTTAAACATATGCTTACCATGTGACACAGCCAATACATTACCTATCTATCCAAGACAAATGGAAACCTATGCTTACACAAATATTTCTACATGAATAATTAGCTTTACTTATGTATATCTCAAACAGGAAGCAACTCTACGTCCATCAGCCAGTGAATGGATAAACTGACACACCCACACAACTGAATAGCAGTCAGCAATAAAGACGAACAAATTATTGATACAAGCAATGACATGGATGAAATGGAAATACATTTTGCTAAATGAAAGAAGCTAGACTCAACAGCCTGAATACTATGTAAGTCCATTCATATGGCATTCTGGAAAAGACAAGATTATAGAGACATAACAAAAAACGCACAGTGTTTGCTGGGGGCTAGGGTTAGAGGAGGGGGTTGATAAGCAAAGGGTGGCAGAAATGTTCTAGATCTTGATTGCGGTGGTAGTTACATGACAGTATGTGTTTTTCTAAACTCACAGAACTATACACAAAAAGAGCGTGAATTTTACTGCATGTAAGTTTCACCTCAATTAACTTGACTCCAAATAAAGTAAATACATATCATGTAGTGATGACAGGCTCTGTTAGGAACAATGACAGGGACACTGGGTCTGGCTGACCTGGAGAATGCAAGCCATCAGTCTAAGCATTTCTTCTGGAAGAGCATTTATCTGCTCACCTGTTTTTTTCCGTTGCCTCATTTCTTTTTACTGATCCTCAGCCCCAGCTCTGCAGAACAACTCCAGCTTACCTGTACACAGTACCACCTGCCACCCAATCCCCTTCTAGGGTGTGGGCCACTTGGAAGAGAGGCCTCCCCATACCTGCCCCAAGCTCCAGATAGGGATCCTTTGTGCCTAGGGAGAGGAGAACCAGATTACAGACTGAACTGGCAAGGGTGAGTCACGCTGGCTCCCAGCAGGCGTGGGTGATGGAAATGGAAGTCAGTGCATAAAAGTCACAGAAAGCGGCTGGGTGCAGTGGTTCACACCTGTAATCCCAGCACTTTGGGAGGACAAGGCGGGCGGATCACGAGGTCAAGAGATTGAGACCATCCTGGCCAACATAGTGAAACCCCGTCTCTACCAAAAATACAAAAATTAGCTGGGCTTGGTGGCTCATGCCTGTAGTGCCAGCTGCTCAAGAGGCTGAGGCAGCAAAATCAGTTGGACCTGGGAGGCAGAGGTTGCAGTGAGCCGAGATCACACCACCACTGCACTCCAGCCTGGAGACAGAGTGAGACTCCATCTAAAAAAAAAAAAAAAAAAAACTCACAGAAAGCATGAGGTCATATAGTGTCTAGGCAAAGGGTCTCAAGAGCCCAGCTGATATTTGGGCTACATTCTGTAGACCTATCTGGAATGGTTTGAACTAAGATCAATAAACTACATTTCCAGTGAAATGACACCTGGGAACCAAGCCAGCAGGGCTTGGTCACCATGACTGGCAACCCTTCAAACAGAGGGGTCGAGGAGTGGGGATTGGCCTAGAATAGCCTTGGGGAGCCCTCCTCTGCCTCCAGGAGGCTGGAGAAATTATTCTGTGTCTGTGTGTGCATGTGTGCACGTGCGTGTGTGTGTGCATGTGTGCACGCACGTGTGTGTGACAGAGTCTCCTCTGTCGCCCAGGCTGGAGTGCAGTGGTGCAATCTCCTCTCACTGAAACCTCTGCCTCCCGGGTTGAAGCGATTCTCCTGCCTCAGCCACCCAAGTAGCTGGGATTACAGGCATGTGTCACCACACCCAACTAATTTTTGTATTTTTAGTACACACAGGGTTGTGCCATATTGACCAGGCTGTTCTCGAACTCCTGACCTCAGGTGATCTGCCAGTCTTGGCCTCCCAAAGTGTTGGGATTACAGGCATGAGCCACTGTGCCATGCCCTGGAAAAACTATTGTGAGCCTCGAAGTCCAACCTTTTAGGGGATGCCTGGGTTAACATTAGGTGTTCAGACACAGGGCATGTCCTGTTAACTTTCTAGAGTAAGTCAGTCTGAGACCCTCAGAAGGAGCAGGTGAGACACTGATGATGAAGCACGCTTCCCTAGGAGGAAAGAGCTTCAGTTACAGCACTTGCCGTGGTGCTCAGGCAGCCTGCCTGGGTCCATGCCGCACCTCTGCCTCTTCCCATTCAGGTCACCATACGCCCACTCGCTACATTTTCTGTGCCTCAGTTTCTGCATTTCTAAAATGGAATTACTAAGAGCACCTCCCTGAAATAGTTTTTGTGAGAAATAAATGACTAGCAAAATGAAAAGCTGTTAGAATGGTGCCTGGCACACAGTAGATGCTAAAGAAAAGAGCTTCTGCTGCCATTTGTCTCTCGGATTCAGATTTCAGACTGGGCGGCATTGAGGCTTTGGAAGCAGCATTGTAGGTAAGGCAGGTGGAGAGGGGGATGCTCTGGGAAGTTCATCCTATCTGATCTCCTTCAGAGAAATCGAGGCCAGGTGTGATGGGGATTTTTGTAACCTGGGTTGGTGCTCCCTTGAGTTGCCCTGACCACGGGTGCCTATCCCCAGACAGAGTGGCAGAAGGACAGAGGCTGACAAAACTTCTGACAGTGAGACAACTCCTCTCCCTGCCTAGTGGCTTCTTGCAGCCAAAGTGCAAGCATCTGAGCTCGTTTTCATAGCTTTAGTTTTCTGGTACACTCTTGGCTTTTTGGGAAGTTGTACAGTTCGGTCATGGTGAACATCAAGTAAGCTCTGGACCCTACTCAGAGTGCTTGCTTGCCTTGTGTTGCAAGTATTCCAAAGTCCCCCTGAAGGCTGGATGTCCCTGTACTCAAAATGAGAAAACAGCAGCAGCATAACCACAAAAAAACAAGGTCAAACATGGGCTCCTGACCTCTCCTTCATTGTCGGGGAAACCCATTTGTGAATTAGTGAAGGATTATAGTTTCAGACCAGCCGCCACCCCCAGCTGATATCAATGCTACCACAACTGCCTCGTCCTTGTTCCTGTCCACTGGAAAACATAAAAATGCTGGGGCCCTCTTCTATTGCTTTCCTCATCTGATCTACTTCCTCACCTCAGTATACATCTCACTCCAATCCCTTCTGTCCAGCCTGATGAGGATGTCAGTGCTGCAGCTCTACCTTGGGCCCAGACAGTATTTCCTCATAAACTACTGCCCTACTGCACCCACAGATTTCTTGGTTCTGTTGCATCTGCAGCTCATACTCTTGTGCAACGCAAAGCAAATCTTCAGAAGCTGTGCTGGGGAAGTTGCCAGTGTGACCCTTGCTGACCTTGAACTTAACTCTCCTCCTTGCCTTCCCCAAGGCAAGGATTGAGCCATTTACACATGGTAAATTTCCTTTATTGACCCCACTTCCTCCCCTACTCCATTATCTTCCTCCACTCAGATGCCAAACTTTGGTAAAGAGTAGATTCACTTTTTAATAGTTGACCATGGAATACTATGCAACCATAAAAAGGAATGAGATCATGTCCTTTTCAGGGACAAGGATGGAGTTGGAAGTCATTATCCTCAGCAAACTACCACGGGAACAGAAAACAAACACTGCGTGTTCTCACTTGTAAGTGGGAGCTGAACAATGAGAACACATGGACACAGGGAGGGGAACAACACACATTGGGGCTTGTTGGGGGGGGCAGCAGGAGGGAGAGCATCAGGATAAACAGCTAATGCATGTAGGGCTTAATACATAGGTGATGGGTTAGTAGGTGCAGCATAGCACCATGGCACAGGTTTACCTATGTAACAAACCTGCAAATCCTGCACATGTATCCTGGAACTTAATACATTTTTTTCATAAGAGGATAGATTCGCAGGCTGCCTCTAATTGATCATTTTCCATTCTACACATCAGCCTACTCCAGTTGATTTTCTGCAATCACCCTCACTTTATCTCTTTGAATCCACATCACCAATGGCCTCCATGTTGCCAAATCTATGGTATGCTTTTCTCACTTGGCTTTACTTAACATTTTTGTAATCTTTAGCAACATCAAGCACTCTTCCTCCTTTAAACTCCCTTCTCTTCGCTTCTGTGGATGTCACATCACACACCCCTAGATTTTTCTCTTACACTTTGCTGCTCAATCTCAGGCTCCTTTGCTGCCATGTTCCCCAAGTTCTAACTCAAGTGCGCTGAAGAGAATTGCTGTGGCCACTTCTCACCTCCATCTCCTTGTGTTCCCAACCATTCTCCTGGCTTTAAGTGCCTTCTGGAAGCCAACAACTTCCAAGTTTATATCTCCAAGGCAAACCACACCTCAGCTTTGTATATTTGATTTTCTACTTGACCTCTCTAGTTGGATGTAGGGCTCGTTTGGCTTACCATGTCCAAAACTAAACTCTTGAAGTCCCCCTCAGTTAGCTCCTCTTCCAGTCCCCTGCCATCTCAGTAAATGGGACAACTTCCTATTAAGCTGCTCAGGCCAGAAGCCTGAGTGTCACTCTGGATTGCCTCTGTCCTTATTTCCTGGACCCAATCTATCACATCGCTCTTACCATTTGCTAAGACTACTGCAGTCTCTCTCCAATTGGTCTTCCAACATTCTCTCTGAGTGCTGTGGAATCCATCCCTTACCTTAGAAGACTCTTTTGGAAGTATCATATTTGAATTGTATTTCTGAAAAAACCTAACCTGAGAACCCGCTTTTGCCCTCATTCTATCCCACCTTCCTCTCATTCATGGGTTCTGCCCATGTTGCCTTCTTTCCATCTAACACACCCACTCTTTCTAAAGCCCTTTACACCTACACTTTCTTCTACCTAGAAATGGCTTTCCTGGCCCTCCATGGGCTGCCTTTTTTCAGGTCTCAGCTTACATGTCACCTCTTCAGAACGTCCCTTCTGGGTCGCTTTACCTACATAAGTACCATTAACCCTAATTAGTCTCCCTATGGGAACCCAGTTTGTTCTCTTGATAACAGTACTCCTTTTAAAACTCATTTATTGGTTTATTTGCTTATTTATCCTATGAGGTTAGACACTTTGTTTAAATTGCTGGGTCTAACACAGTGCAAAGTATACATGCGTGCTTAACAATATGTGCTGGATAGGAATGAATGAACAAATGCTTCCCTGAGGGCAACCTCACTGTAGTACATGTGTTATCATGCTTTTGTGACTAACTCACTCCTGGGTTTGGTGGCCCAATTAGGAACACCAACTTCCTCTTACCATTCCTCCAGGGAGCCTATGTCTTTTGTGCAATTTATGCTACAATATGACAGAGTTCTCAGGCAGATATGCAAATGGCACTCTAATGAGCAATGCAATGTTGACTTACTCTTTTATTACTAATATTAAGAAAAAGAAAGGAAAAAAGCAGCAATTGATCTAAAAATATGATCGAGCCAGTGCCAGACACTGTGCTGCCCACTTATCTAGGACTATAGCAGGGCATGAGACACGGTTCTACCACCACGGGTCTTACAGTCCAGCTCATATATGCAAAATGCTTAGGTGATTGCAAGCCCCTTTGCCATCCTTTTTTTTTCACTTTTTCCTGATTTTTGGGATATTTATATAGGTGAAAATATTTGGACTGTACTTTTTTTGAGACAGAGTCTCGCTCTGTCATCTGGAGTGCAGTGGCACAATTGCAGCTCACTGCAACCTCCGCCTCCCAGGTTCAAGTGATTCTCCTGCCTCAGCCTCCTGAGTGGCTGGGCCTACAGGCACCCGCCACACCACCCGGCTAATTTTTGTATTTTTAGTAGAGATGGGGTTCCACCATGTTGGCCAGGATGGTCTCTATCTCTTGATCTCGTGATCCACCCACCTCGGCCCCCCAGAGTGCTGGGATTACAGGCGTGAGCCACTGTGCCCAGCCCCCAGCATGTCTTTTAACTCTTCTTTCTCAGCACATTTTTGGGGTTCCAGTGTAGAGCTGGGTGTTAATCCTAAATCATTCATTAGTTCACCATGGAAACTTAACTGCTTGTAGAGAAGATAAACTGAAAGCAGTGGTTGCTTCCAACTCCATGTTATTTTTTAAGGGGCATGTGGGAAGCCCCAAATCTGTCCCCAGACAACTCTGCAAATAACTTGTCTCCAACATCCAGAGTTCCTCCATTGGAATCCTTCATGTGTCATTGTCTCCAAGGGCAGCATCAACATTGGTTACCCGTCATTCGTAATTCCAAATGGAATGTACAGGGCTTTATCAGAGGGACATCTAGCTGGGAATATTTAATAGAAACAAAGGAAAGAACCAATCACAACAGGCTAGAGGGTCTCAAGCTGCAGTAGGGCACGACTAGAAATTCAGGGTCACTAGCGAATGGCAGGCGAGAAGATGCAGCTGCGGTGGGCAGGGGAGGATTGGAGGTACTTAAGGGTCATGTTTCAAGACCTGCTCAGTGCTATCACAGCCCAGATGGCTTCTCTTTCAGCCAGACAGGTTCTCTTCTTTCCATGATACTCTCCAGCCTGTTACTTCTTTCTCCTCCACTAGATTATAAGCTCCTAGTGGGCAGGTATGCTTATCCATCGTGCCCCCTCCACACTGCTTATGGTGCCCAACAAGTAGCGTCTCTTCCTTAAACATTTCTTGCATTTGTGAATGAAAGGTTGTTATGTACTATGCTGGGAGCAGGCAGAGATAGTGATATCAGAGACAGAGGGCTGTAAGTGGGCCACATTATTATGCATCTGTTGATTTCTAAGAATGTCTTAAGGAACTTCCATGTGCCTTCTTGTTCTTATCAAATGATGAAGAAAACCCATGAGCTAAACACAGCACTCCCGCCCTCCTTGATCTAACCAAGGACTTAGAAGTGGAGATGAATGAAGTCCAACAATTTATGCAGTATGATTTCTGAGAAGAAAAGACAGGGGTAAGCTGGACACCGATCAGCTTTATATCTTCAGATAGAGGCTAGGAAAAAATAACATTTTAGAAGAAGATGAGGAAACAGCCCACACGAAGATGCAAAGGTAAGGCTGAGCATAGCTCATCTTCCAGGCAATGAGAGGACCCACCTGGGAATCTGAATGGAGTTAACAGGTTAGGCACCAGGTGAGAAAAAACAAGCTTAGCTTGGTGGTGCAGATGACTATAGGCCTAAAGAGCCAGGCCCATGGGCTGGACTTGGTGAAACAGCCAGGGCCTACAGGGAGAGTAAAAGACCTAGCATCAGAGCAAGATGCTAGAAGAACTGGTTTTGATGTCTGGCTATTACTTTAGTTTCCCAATTTATTAAAACAAGAATTTGGACTAGGGGACCTCTCATGTCTTTCTCAGCTCTTTCTCAGATGCTCAACTTGGAATCTGTGTAAGTCCTTCCAGAAGCACAGCTTTGGCAAATGTAAGCCTGTGCAAAATGGGTAAGAGAGAGGCTGACTGGACTTAATGGAAGTGCCTCCAGTGATAACCCCACCTGCAGAGGTGGCTTGTGATAGCAGTAACAAGGCAGACCAGGAGTTAAAAGGCTTGGATGTATCTCTTATTTCATAGTGGCATAAGCTTGAATCAGCTACTTCATTTCTTCAAATGCCAGCTTTTCATCTATAGACTCAAAATACCAATGAATACCCATCTCCCAAAGCTGGAAACACTCAATGGGACAGCATACCTGGAAGTGCATGAGTAAGTGCTCAGCAGAGACCCACTGCCCAGTAAGTGTGCAATGCAGGTGCTGTTGTTAGACCAAGTGACAGCAATCACAATGGCATCAGTCTCATAACGCACCTCTGGGTAGAATTCAGGATGCTGACTACCCGCCAATGTACCCACCACCAGAACAGCCCCCCCCATTAATGATGTGCTATTGTTCTTTTCCACTCTGCTAACCCCATTGTTGGCAGTGACATTGCAGCCAGCCTAGGGAGGGGTCTCCTGTCTGGTGGCCATGCAGAGAGCTACAGACAGTGATTAATAAATGCCCAGTATGCCAACCCTTCTGAGGAGGGTGCTGCTGCCCCAACATGAATATGCATGGACTGCTGGGACTGACTTGAAGCCAGGAGCGGGTGAGAGGACATGGTGGGCCGGCCCAAGCTGAGAGCAGCAAACAGACTGGTCACCAGGGAGATGCAACAAACTCTGCTCTGCTCTTCACCGGGTGGAATGGAGCGGCGGCTTTCATCAGCTGTGCCATCAGCCCTGCTGTCATCCGGCAAGACAGACTGGCAAACGTGAACATAAATACATCCCCCTCTTGCCTCACCTCAGTGCCCTGAGGAGCTATTAGAGACTTAAAATTACCATTCCAGCAACAGAGGAGAGAGAGAATTGCAGGGGAAGAGGCTCGCTGTGTTTGTTAACTTGGGAGCACCATTGACCACAGTGGGAGTCCACCCTAGGGAGGGGTGGAGACAAACTGGGTTTTCAGACATGCAGGAGCAACATCTTCAGATCTGCCCTGTCCCTTCTGCATCCCTTTTAGGGCTCCTGCCTTGCCCATAGGCAAAGAGACTCCCAGGCATCATTTCGGAGTTCTCTGTGATTCCAGAAAATGGTAAAGGCATCAAGTCTTGACCCCACTCCCACCCCTGCACCCTAAGGAGGTAGGCTGGAGCCTGAAATCACACAATTAGAGTTTTCTGTCTCTAAGTCTTTGTAAATCTTACTGGTCCAGGGTAAATGTTTATCTCATTTGAATGAATAAATGCTAGATGTTTAGAAAATATTTGGCTACTGATGATTGATTGGATCAAGCGGGGCACTTTAATCCCCGTAAATTCTCCTGAAGAAATCGCCTGATGTGCTGCAGGAGTTATTTACACCTAGATAACCTGACTTGGGTGCAGGAGGGAAGTGCGACGCACACGACTCTGCACTGTGGAGCACCCAGAGACATCACCAGCTCCACCTGCCGTCTGCTTGTTCCACATGGCTCTGTGTGCCTCATCATACATTCAGGCCATAGGTGTTGACTGATAATCTCTGCTCCACCTTGTTCTGTACATAGGGGAGGGAGAACAAGCTAGGCACAGGTGTGTCCTACCACACTCACACTTACAAGGGGAAGCCAGAAAATAAGGAAATAAACAGGACAGTGACAAGTCTTGACAGGCCCCCAAACTCATGTCTTCCTCTCTGCAGACTGGATTTTCTCCCCAGACCCCATGAACAGTTAAAACAAAACAAGAAGAATTGATATCTGTCTTTCTAGGGTTCATCAGCAAACCAGCCAGGATTTCCTAGAGTTTATCATTAAACTGGCTTTTACAGATCAGGGGAAGTCTGCATTCCCTGTGTATGAGAGAGTTAAGAAGCTGGTCTTGGCCACGTGGCAGAGCCATCACCTGGAAAGACCAGACCGTAGATGTGAGTTTGGAGTACTTCATAGCCTAGATGGTGTTTCATTGAGCTCCTCTTGAAATCTGGTCAACCATTTCAAAAGGGTGGGTATGGACTGAGGCCTAAAGCGGATTTCCTTTTCCCTTCTTGAGAGGTAATCAGCCATTACATAGATGAGCAACCAAAGCCGTGGGCCTCGTGCTTAGCAGGGGCCCTCACTTGGTTTAATGTTTGGCAGTCACCATCTTGAAATGTTTAATACTTTTGGACAAGGGGCCCAGCATTTTTCTTTTGTACTAGGCTGTGCAAATTATGCAGCTGGTCCTGCTTTTCAAGGATTGCAGAAAGCCTGGCTTCAGGGCCATCCATTACCTTTCAAAGTTCCACTCCCCTCCTCTAGAATATGGGGTGGTGTTTAGTTAAGTCTCTTTCTGGCTCTGAGATCCTGGGAAGGAGTCTCTCAATGTCAGCTCCAAGCTGAGTCTCTTATACTTAGAGATCAAGTTCTTGAGAAGGGGCAGCCCAAGACCAGGGCAAGGAAAGCCTGTTTCAAACCCCACTCTTACCAGAGGTGCTTGTATCTCTCCACTTGCTCTGAGATATCAAGAGGTTGATGGGAACAACTGAGTGGATAGGGATCCAAAATGTCTTTATCAGAGAAATACAACGAAAAACAAAAGCAAACTCAAACAAAATCCCTCTTCTGTTCCGAACCCTTCACCTCCTGAGCTGAATGACATCCACTAGGGAATAAAGCAGATCAAGATTGAAAGAGGAAGGCAGAGAACTGTGGTTTACTACTTCACACCCTTCCATCTGATTGGGCTCTTCTGAAAGCTGGGAAGCAGATTCTGTCAAGAGGAGGACTCTGGGTACTAGATGCATTTAATTTTGGCAAATGAGGCAAGATAAGCTTGGCTGGGCAGCAGTAACAATTGGCTCCCATATCTCAGTGATTAACCAACCAAGGTATGTTCTCCTTCACCTGTGTCCAATGAGGGCTGCTGGGGCACTCTTCTCATTCGAGTTTCTCAGGTCTTGGCAGGGGCTCACATAATCACTGCAGCAGTGGAAGGGGACCAGGCAAGGTGTACGCCAGATCCTAGAACTTCCACTCAGGTGTGACATATGCAATGTCTGCTCACATGTTATTGGTCAAAGCAAGTCACTTGGCCATAACTTTTATTGCAATCCTAACGTGTCCAGAAGGAGACAGAACTAGAAATAATTGGTGTCTAAAACCAACGGTACCACATGTGTCAAGACTGAAGACTCCACTTCCCTACTCTACCTGGCATCATGGGAAAAGGAAAAGGACAAAATTCCACCATGTGTGAGCTAAGCAAAGTCTTACCTTTCTCCTCTTTCTATAAAAAGAGCTTAAAGTTCCCTAGCACTGTCAGAGATGAAGTAAGAACCAAATGAAATAATAGATGCAAAAATAAAAGATAACTCTCATTGAATAATAAGTGCCAGGCATTGTTGTAGTGCTGTAATCCTCACAACAGGGGTATGGCAGGGGTCAACCATTAGCCTTGCTTTTCACAAATGTGGAAACTGAGGCATGGAGCATTATGTAACTAGCCCCAGATCACTCTGGAAGACCAAGACTTTTTTTTTTTTTTTTTTTTTTTTGGGATGGAGTCTTGCTTTGTCACCCAGGCTGGAGTGCAATGGCACAACCTTGGCTCACTGCAACCTCCACCTCCTGGGTTCAAGTGGTTCTCCTGCCTTAGCCTTCCAAACAGCTGGGATTACAGGCATGAGCCACCACCCCCAGCTAATTTTTACATTTTTAGTAGAGATGGAATTTCACCATATTGGCCAGGCTTGTCTTGAACTCCTGACCTCAGGAGATCCACTCACCATGGCCTCCCAAAGTGCTAGGATTACAGGTGTGAGCTACCATGAGCAGCCAGGAAGACCCAGACTTTGACCCAAGCAGCCCGTTCTTAAGTGCTGTGCTGTGAAGGAACCTATATGCCGGGAAGCTTTACAATGTGGAGCTTTCAGATGCCATGTTTTCTGAGTCTGGACCAGGACAGATGCACTCACCCCTTCTCTTTCTGTCTTTGCTTGACTTGTCACAGGCCTCCAGAAAGACAAGGAAGCATCATCACTTTTTCCCAGTTCCCTATACTGAGAAACAAGTATCTGGAGGTCCACTGGCCCTGGTCGGATCTCACCAATCTGTTTATGAGATCAGAGGCCAAAACAGGGCTGCCTGAGCACTGAAATCTCCCAGATGCCAAGAAAAGAAAAAGCAACTTTCTGTTTCCGTATTCCCTGCACCCCATCAGCTGGAGAAAAACAGCCAAGGGTAGAGCCTCATTCCTCGCTCCCTCCTTCCCCAGCCTTCCCAGTTGGCACTTAGGAACTATACATGTCACATCTCTGGGGCCACATTCTGTAAAATAACATCTGTCATTGCCGGCAGCCATCAGTGGGGCCGGCACGCGGTGGCTCACTCTGCCACTCAGACATGGCTCCAGAAGGGAGGGCGCCGGAAAAGATGCCTGGGAAAGTCTCTTACGGGCCAGAGCCTCAAGGGTGTGGATGATGAACCCAAGCAGGAAACGAGGCCAGCCTTGTTCTCAGGATGTTCCAGAAGGTGGAATTGTTCTCATCGGCAGCTTTGTGCTGTGTCCACCCTGGCTGTGAGCTCCTCTGACGCAGATCTTCACCTTCCCTACCCCTGCCAGCCCCACTGTGCCTAGATCAATTACTGCTGAGCACAAGTCCCATTTCTAGAAAATGGGCGATGATGAGGGAGAGAAGATATGTATGCCTAAAAGCATAAGCCAAACTTCACAGTCTTAGCCCATAATGCCCACAGTAACCCCCCTGCCGCCAACACCCACATAGAAAAAAGATCATAGAAAGGGTAAGAATTCCCCTATTAGACAAGATTTGAGGGCCACCTGCAGTTCTACCTCCTCCTACACATAAAATTCAACAACTGGGTCCTCAGAGACCTTCCTTTGAGTGAATCATTGCCTTCTCTCCAGATGTACTTTTTCAAAATACAAATACTCTCATTTAACTTCCCACAACCCAGTGTGAATAAGCTATCAGTTGTCTCCCCTTCCATCAGGTGGGCATAGATCAGGTAATATGAGAGTTCTAAAGGAATTTCGGGGAAACAGAAGAGAAACGGCACTGGAGTAGCAAAAGGCTCCAAGCAGGCTGAACAGGTGTGGTTTAGGATGGGAAAAAGCATTCCTTACAAGGACACAAGGATGTTCCGGAAATCACCCGGCAGAGGCACCCTGTAAGGTGCCTGGAGTAAGCCCGGTAAGCCCAATAGTGTTGGAGAGAACAATGTAGTATCTAATCTGGTCCCTGCATTGAAAGAGGGGAAAACTAAGGTGCAGGGAGAGCAGCTAGATCACTGCTCCTGGCAGACGAGACCCTAAGTCTGACTTCCTGGATGAGTGGATATGGCTGCCTTTGGGACCTCAGGCACCTAGAATGGAAATCTGGAGAGGCAGGCTAAGATCAGGGCTCAAGGACTCCTCCTGCTACTCCAGGCACCTGTCACAGTGGCTATACAGCCAGCTGCTTCCCAGTCACATGGAGGACGGATCCCATTCAGCCCCAGGCCTCCCCGGGAATGCAGAGGCAGAGCCTATGAGGGCTTGGTCCCAGCTACCAGCTTCTGGGCAGCCCCTCTGCGGGTCTGCAGTGACCGCAAAGGGGTCAGTTGGTGGCTGACCAGCCTGGGTCATTAATGTCATTAAGTCTGGCAGCCAGTGGTGGGAACAAGCACAGGAGCCCGGCTCCAATCGAGAGGGAATTTCAGGGCTCCCTTTAACCTAATTGGGCCAGCAAAACCTTGCTACAAATAGCCAGGCAAAACACCCCTTTTGCTCGACTGCTCGCTTTGAAGTCTCGCCTCATCGAGTTTTTAAACATGAGATGCAGCCGTTTGGTTGCTCATATTTAATGTGTAACACAGGAGATCAAAGGGCAGATAGAGATGGGAAACATCAGGCAATAATTAAGAACTAATCTGAGAGCCTGGCTGGCTCCCCTCCTTTCCCCTCCCCACGCCAGCCCCTGCTCATTCCGAAGCCCCTTCTTTTATCTTTTCCTCAGTCTCCTCCACTCTCCCCATCTCTACTCGTCCCCTCTCCTCCTTCCCACCTTTTCACCTCTCCCTTCACTGGCCTTTCACATTTCTTCCCCTCCTGCAACAACCACCATTACCCACCTAGCTCCTGCTCTCTCCCCTAAGACTTCCACATCCTCTCGGAAACTCCCTCCCCCTCTGCCTCTCTCTCCCTTCCTCTCTTCCTCCCTCCCTTTGCTTTCTGCCATTTTCCCCTTTCACCTCATTTCCCCCTCTTTCCCCTCCTCCCTCTCTCTCTCATTCCCTAGTCTTCTGCACCCTTTCTCTCTGCCTGCTAGTGTAGTCACCATGACAACGGCCTCCATGACAATTACAGCCCAGGCAGCAGTGCCTCTTCCCATGAGAGACTCCAATACTCACTTGGAATTTGCTCCCTGATTTCTTGGCCCAGGCAGTGAATTTGCCTCACTCCCCAACTTTCCACAAGGCCACAGGGAATAGACTTGGCAGCCAACCACAGTCCTGAAGATGGGAGAAAGTGAAGAAGGAAGAATGAAGCATGGGAGAGAATGAAGGAGGAGAGGGGGAACTGAAGCTCTCACCTTCTTCTTCTCTGATGGAACAGAAAGGACTCCAGCAACTGAGAAGGGGGATTGCAAAGGCTGGGGAGATGGGGCTGGGTTTGTTAAACTGTATCCCTTCTCCCATCCTGAGGCCTCTGCAGAAAGGAGTTGTTTCCTTCAGGTCAGGAGAAAAGAAAAGGGATGCAATAGCATAGTGTGATGGGTTCTGCAACTTTGTTTCACCACCTAGGAGGGGAATCAACACAACTCCCAAACTGCTTTGCATGGTTCCTAAAACTCTTAACACTTGGTAATTATGCCTTGGCTAGGAAGGTAGCTCCTGGCCACACGTGTGTGGAACATCTACTTCATGTGCAATACAGAGCAAGCGGCAGCAGAATGCACAGAACACAACATATCGTGACCAAAAAACAAAATACAGGTAACTGAATACCTACTACTAAACACTTAAGACTCAACTATCCAAGTAGCAGATCAAAATAAAGAGATGCAAAGAGACACAACACAACTAACTAACTTCTTCACAAAATAGGAAATAGGTTGACAGACAGCACCATCCCTTGCTCACCTGGCTCTTGGGGCTCAAGAGAGTTAATATGGTTTGGCTCTGTGTCTCCTCCACCCAAATCTCACTTCAAATTGTAATCCCCATAACCCCTTTGTGCTAAGGGAGAGACCAGGTGGGGGTATACGAATCATGTGGGTCGGTTTCTCTCATGCTGTTCTCATGATAGTGAGTTCTCACGAGATCTGATGGTTTTATAAGCGTCTGGCACTTCCCCTGCTGGCACATCTCCTTCCTGCCGCCTTGTGAAGAAGGTGCCTTGCTTCTCCCTTGGTCTTCTGCCATGATTGTAAGTTTCCTGAGGCCTCCCCAGCCGCGCTGAACCATGAGTCAATTAAACCTCTTTCCTTTATAAATCACCCAATTTTGGGCAGTTCTTTATAGCAGTATGAAAATTGGCTAATACAGGAGTAGAGCAAGAGTGTGCTCTGGAAGGCTGAGTAAGGCCTGAGGAGGCAGAGAGATGAGCTTGGAAGGTTGGCCCCTGCAGACCAGAACAATCACTTAGCCACGTCATGAAAAGACTTGGATGCCAGGCTAATTCGTTTCGACTTTATCTGGTAGTTTTCGGAAAAGCATTGAAGATGGATTGCAGTTACTTACCTAAATTCTAAAAAGTCCAGCACGTATGTAATTTGTTTTATAAAAAGTGAATGTCATTGAAAGACTGAAAGATAGTAATGGGAATACTGTGCACTGGGCAGGATAGAGGGGAAGGGGAGTCCTGATGTGGCCACATGTGGATGTGATCCCCTCAAACTATGCAGGTTGGATCCTACTGCTCTGCTGACATCATTCGCCAGCCCTGGTCCAGTGACACAATCACTCAGCCACTCAGCCTGCTTGCAGCAAGACCTGCTGACTCCCTGGCTGTTGTTATGCCATCTTCCTGCTTCATGCTTGAGGTTAGATTGAAGAGATGAGGTTTTACTTGAAAAGTTTATTTTCCTTTCCCAGATGCCTTGGATAGAATAATGAGGACGTGAACTTGAGAACTCAAACCTTGTAAAGGCCTATAGTATCTTGTTCACGGAGAATACAATCAGTGTGGTTATATAAATTTCAATCACAAAGCAGATGGAGATGAAGCGAGGTCATGCCAGCTTCTCTGAGAGGCTGGGCTGGGTGATGTAGCAGAAAGGAAGTAAACTAGGGGGTGGTGTTGGGGCCTGGTGTGCCACCTGCCAGCCAAGGGGCCTTGAAATATCAGGTAATCTCACTTCCACATCTATACCATGGCCAGAATCAAACAAGGCCTGTTTATCTCATGGGGCCGCTTCCAAGACTGAGTGAAATAATAGATCCAAATGCCCTGAGGTGGCTGAAAATAGTTTTTGACCTATGGAATCCCCACATGTCTCTCAGTGGTGGTGGTTGCGACGTGACCCTTAGGTGACCAGCACATCATGGTCACAAGTCTGGGCTGAGAAGCTCCTCGGTGGTGTGAACAGAGATGTGATCCACTTGGATCTCAATTTTGTCATTGGTGAAATGAGAAGGTTGGACCAAAGTCACCTTTTCTCTAAAATGTAGAGCAGGGGAGATCACTTTAGAGGGAGCATAAATATAGTAGTAAGTTACATTTAATCCTGAGTGAGCAATTGATCTCCTTTTCAATTATCACTCAATCCTTCAAGTCCCAGCTTGGTTCTGAATTCTCAGTTAACACCTCTCTAATTTCTGCTAATTTACCTTTTCAAGGAGGAGAAGGCAGGCCTCAGGCTTAGAACCTTGACAAGCAGCAGTACCTCACTAGAATTTAAAGACATCGCTGAGTTTTCGTTGTCTTTTTTTGCCTTCTATTTATAGGAAGTGATATTTGTTTTACATTTACAGTAATAGTACAAAGTTTTTTTTTCTGTACATGTTTAAGTAAAAAGGCGACTGGTATTAAAGGAAAATACTGCATCAATAACTGCAGATGGTGTGCAGATATGGCAGAAATTGTGGAGGCAGCAGGAATTGGAGAATTGCTGGGCCAGCTGATCCTTAAGATTCCTTCAAGCATTAGCGTCACCTGACACTTTCACTTCACCTCCTCCTATGAGCTGGGTTTCCTAAAGGGCTTGTCTCTGCCTTGGCAGTCAGTGAGACAACAATGATTTAGACTCCCAGAAGACCCACATTTTGCACAAAGGCAACAGTGATAAACCAAGGAGGGCCTTAAGATGCTTCTCCAGTACATTCATGTAGGATCTCACATTTGGCAAATAAGGAAAATGGACCCACCCCGCCTGCATTTACATGATTTTCCCAGAATCACACTGTTGATGGTGAATCAGGACTCCAGCTGAGTTTGTCCAAAGCCCCAATTCTCACCAGAATCCCTCCTGTTTCTATAGCCTCCACTATTTTTGGCTACATACAACAATGGCAATACCAAAAGCCTCTTTTGTGTCTAAAAAAGTCAATGTAATTTCTTCAGTTCAGGGAAAATCTGAGTCCTTCAGACCTAGCTGTGGGATGGGTATTACCCACCTTGCCTCAACAGGATGAAAAGAGACAGTCCCAGCCCTCTAGCCATGAACTCTTTCAGTGGGAATAGTAGACAGAGCAGGGGAAAAAGTTGTAATTGGCACTGTCCATTGACATCACCACTTCCATCTTATGGAACTCCTTCCACCCCCTAAGATGGAATTGGACCAAAATCGTTTTTCAGCTCACCAAACTTTCTACAATATCTTAAATGAATCACAATGAAAAGATCATCTATTTACTCATTTAACAAACACTGAGCATCTACTGTGCACAAGGACCTAAAACATATGCCATGAATAAAAAGACTGCGACCTCACAGGATGGATTAAAATTAAACACGCAAGCAACTACAGCACAGAGCAGACTGTGATAATAAAAATTATTATTAGACATAATTATAAAATGCACATCAATGAAGATTTTACCATGTGCCAGGCACTATTCTAAGAACACTGTTTATGGGTTGTTTTACAACATGCAGAACAAATTCTATGAAATACTAGTAATATGCCAATTTTTCAGATGAGGTATTAGACAAATAATCAGTTCAAGGTCAGTTGGCTCCTAAATGGCAGAATCACACTCAAATCCACCTGACCCCAAGGTACCCACTCTGCCTGCTAGAGCAGCATTCTGGACTAAGCACCTTTATTCATTATCTCACTTTTATTAATAGGCAGTGTAGCAATGCCATGAGAGCTCAAACCTGGAAGTAGGCTGCCAGGGTTGAATTTCCGTTCTGCAACTTCTAGTTCTGTGACGTGGGGAAAGTTGCTTCACTTCTCTCTGCCTCAGTTCTGGCACTAAAGAGGGTTTTGTTGCAATGGTTCAATAGGTTAACATGTGCAGCATGCTTAGCGAGTTACTCAGCACATGCTGTAACTGGATGAGTGAAAGCTGTTATTACAATGCTGTGGATGTTATGAGTCCCTTTTTACAGGTGAGGATACTGACCCTCTAAAAATGAGCTAGCTTATCTAAGGTCTTATATCTGCTAACTCTTTCCCTTATGTAAATCATGTGGTGTTTAGAAAAGGATAATGAACTACAATCCAAGGAAGAGGATAAAGGCAGTTCAGAGTCTGGAAAGGCTTTTTTTCCAACGAGACAACATGCGGAAACCACCATAGAGGAGGAATGCCAAGATAGCCAATGACCAGGAGATTCGTTGGGCTACAATATGGGGCCGTAGGAATGGACAGTCATTTCATGGCTAGGATGACACCAGACATGGCACACCTGAAACGCGCAAGCAGGAAGACCTAGAATGACACCAGACATGGCAAATTATTGAAGGCCCTGAACAAAGAAACAGTATCAGAACCAGCAGCAGTGTGAGAGGTCACTGAAGGTAGAGAGATTAGACTCTCTTATATATTAACTTATTAAGAAGTTAGTAAGACACTGAATAGACTCCATTTTTAACATTTTTGTAGATAGGGGCAGTAAAAAACAGATTGGAATTTATTTAGATATTATTCATTCAATAATAATGTAATGAGCATCTATTAAACACGAGGTACCAGGGATGCAATATGTGGTGAGCAATATGCAATCCCAGTCTGCAGGGAGGTAGAAAACCAAATAGGTAATAATAATATGTGATAAGTGTGATGGAGCCATGTGGAAGCAGAATCTGACCTAGATTGGAGGGGTCAGAAAATACTTGCGGGAGGAAATGACATCTGAGTGATGAGGAGGAATTAGCCAGAGGGAAAATGTGGGCAGGTTGTCTTCCAGGCTAAGGGGATAGCACGTGCAAAGGCCCTGAGGCATAAGTCGTGGCTTCTTCAAGAAGCCGAGTAAGGTGGTGGGGATTGGATAGAGCTGGAGATGGTATAAGAGATGTAACAAGAGCTAGATCATCTAGGACCTTTTAATGAGCATTAATGAATTTCTAGTTTATCGTAGAGACCAAGGGGAGCCATTGAATAGTTCCATAAGATCAGGTTTATTATTTAGAAAGACCACCACTGTGCAGATTGGAGGAGGCAAGAGAGATTGCAGGGAGACTCAGCAGTGAGGTAGAGTAGTAGGTCTTATTAGAGAAGATAGTAACTTTTATAGGGACATGGTGATGAAAATAGAAAAAAAAAGTATAGGATTTAAATAAGTTTAGAAGGTAAAACTGACATGATCTGGTGATGACTGGATGCCAGGGGTGAGCAGGAGAAAGGGTGAGTTAAGTCACTGGGCAGATGGTCCTCCCCTATCAGAGACAGTGAGTCCAGGCAGGAACAATGGGAGCCAGTTTATTAGCATTCCATTCTCCGGAGAAACAGAGCTTAGGGGAGGTATACATTTGTTTTAAGAGAGATATTTAAGAAACTGGCTCACAAGATTATAGAGGCTGGCAGGTCTGAAATCTACAAGCAGGAAGGGTCAATGTTGCAGTCTTGAGTCCAAAGATCATCAGAGGCAGAATTCCTCCCATCTCAGAGCACTTCCCAGTTTTTTCTTAACACTGACAGCTGGTAAGATGAGACCCACCCCCATTATGAAGGGTAAACTGCTATACTCAAAGTCC
This sequence comes from Hylobates moloch, assembly GCF_009828535.3. NCBI lineage: Eukaryota > Metazoa > Chordata > Mammalia > Primates > Hylobatidae > Hylobates > Hylobates moloch. The sequence goes on along the minus strand of NW_026652297.1, from coordinate 25,493,052 downwards.
TCTGCTGCAAATGTTAATCACATCTAAAAAAATGCCTTCACAGAAACATCTAGGCTGGTGTTTGGCCAAACAACTGGGCACCATAGCCTAAAGAAATGGGCATGTAAACTTATCATGGGGGAAAGACAATTTAGTTTTGATCATCCCTCACAGTGGAGCATCCTAAGGAGCTGTTGGCAAGAATGATTCAAGTTCACAAAACAAGTCATTGATTTAGAGGGGTCTTGTTCCTAGAAGCAGTTATCAGAGGGAACTATGCCTTTGTGAGCAGCAGTGAGATAAGGAGAAAAAATTAAGACAAAGGTAGTCATCCCTATCCAAGAAGGAAGAGGAGCCAGAGAGGAAAACTAATGCCAAGGAAAGAGCCTTTCAAGCAGGAAGACACAGTCACAGAGTTGTGTGCTAAACAGAGGGGGACAAGAGCACTCAGAAAATTACATAGGGTTTGCATTTTTCAGTTGCTGATTCAACAAGTTTGAAAGAGAGTGAATATGAGCTCCTCCCACGTGCCAGGCAGTGTCTAGACAGTGTCTCGTCAACTGGCCACAAGCTCCCAGGCAGATTCTTGCATGTCCTGCTATCCAGAATTTTCTGCTGGTGCACCACGCATCCTCTTGGCTCCCAGGAAGTCTTCTAGGTCAAGCATGTCCAAAGACAGCTCTTCCTTTCTAGAGGGTGCCCATGGGACCCTGTGTACTCCTGCTGTGTTAATTTGTACTTCTTAATGTGCTCTACACATTTTATGCATGTAATTGATTCTAATTTCTCCGAATAGAACTGCTGGCTCCTCAGGAGACTCAGATTGTGCCTTTTATGCTGTCAGAGCTCAGCACCCTCCCCCCAGCCACTTACACACTCCTCGGGGCCTGGCAGAGGGATCTGCATCCAGCAGGTCCTGCTCAAATGACTGGCTGACCCACTCCCTTCATGAACAGCTGCCTCCCACTGCTCCCCTCCCCAGGCTGCCTTCTCAGCTGCTGCCAGAGTGACCACCTTCATAATTACAGGGAGTATCACCTTCCTTCTCTGCCTCAATTCCTTTGCAACATCACCTCTGTGAAAAGAATACATCTAACTCTCCAGCGCATCTTATAATAGCCCTTCAAAGTCTGGCCTGAGCCTTCTCTTCTCCAGGTTTATTGATTCAACATTCTTTCAGCAAATGTTTACTGAGACACAGACAGTGAAGACAGGGTGACTGAGATAACCGACAACAACAACAACAAAAAATGCCTGCTCGGATGGCTTTACATTCTGGTTGGGGGAGAAAGAAATAAATGAATAAATAGCGGCTTTCATTTCAGAACAAGTGAAGAGAGAATAGAGATTAAGTGAGCACCACTTCATAGGGACAGGAAAGAGAGCCACCCTGGAAAGGCAGCATTTGAGCAAAGACTGAGAGGAAGTGAGGTGATAACTTTGCAATATCTGCAAAGTAGAGTTCAGGCAGACAGAACTTATTATTAGTAAAGGCCTAGAGGTAGGATAGATACTTAAAATGGTTTTTCATCCTCTGAATTCTCCTTTTATTTAGAGTTGTTGGAAAGCTTACATACAACTTTACCTCCCAGAATCCATTGCAGTTAGAGACTGGGTATAAATGATATTGCCAGTTATCTACACTTGCATGGGATTTGCCAATGACCTACCCTTGCAAATATTCAGAGCCACTTCTTCCAGTGTTTCTGACCGCTGCTCTGCTCAGGGAGGTTCTGGTTCTATAGTGGCTGTCTGTCCTGCAACCTCCCAGGGTCCAGCGGTTGCTTTGGCAGCAGCTGTTGCCTCTCATGCAGCTCCTTCCCACAGCCAAAGCTCCAAGAGAACCACTGCCTGCTCCTCTGGTTGCCCCTATAGGCTTATGGGAAATGAAGACTTCCCACTGGGCCAGTTCCTGCGACTCACCACGCCTTTTTGGTTCCCCTAAATTTGCCCATACTTTAATAAAGTCCCTTCAAACCGGGTGTGGTGGCTCATGCCTGTAATCTCAACACTCTGGGAGGCCAAGGCGGGTGGATCATCTGAGGTCAGGAGTTCAATACCAGGCTAACCAACATGGAGAAACCTCCTCTACTAAAAATACAAAAATTAGCCAGGCGTGGTGGCGCGTACCTGTGATCCCAGCCACTCTGGAGGCTGAGGCAGGACAATCACTTGAACCCGGGAGGTGGAGGTTGCAGTGAGCCAAGATTGAGCCGTTGAACTCCAGCCTGGGAAATACCAGCAAAACTCCATCTCAAAACAAACAAACAAAAACACTCTTCAATGACTCTCTAGGTACACTGTCTACTTCTTAAGTAGGTGTTAGTCAGAGAAAAGATATGGACTGACCACTGAGGGGTCTGGGGAGTCTGCTCCCTGAGGAGTTAGTGCATGTACAGTGAATTGGTTCAAAGGAGTGAAGGGAGTTTGAGGAACTGAGAAGGAAAGAAGATACTGGGGTACAGACAGCAAGGCACGAACAACATCAGATGCGATTGTGGCAGGGTCTGATGTGATGCTGGAGGACTTGGGAGACCACATAGACAGTGATGACCAGCCAAGCCAGGAACCAGGCATTCGACTCAGCACGCAACGTTCATTCCAATTCTATCCCATCATAACTTCTGGTTCCTGTTCTGTTTGCATGCCTCCTTCTTTCTATAGCATCCTCCCTTTTTCTTCCTTTGTACATTTCCCAGAAATCCCATAGTGATGAGTAGGTTTAAAGAGCCACCTGGAAAAAATGAACATAGGACCCAGATCTCCCCAATATTGCTACCACCCTGATTTGTCACATGGCCAGGAGAGAAGATTCTGAAGCTTTGAATTCCTCCTGCAGTATCTTAGGGAGAGGTGCAGATGTGGTTATGAAGTCTACAACACCATGAGATCTGGCTGATTTATTTCCCTTCTCCTGCGATGTTGAGGTGCACAACTCCTTCACATCCCCAGGAACTGGCCTCACTGCCAAGGCAGCCAAATCTTCTTCCTAAAGCTCTCTTTTGTTTTTCTAACTGTGCCCGCCACCAACAACTTCTCCTCTGAAGTGCCAACAGTGAGGGTCATCTCAGGTGTGCTTGATTCTGTTGCTCCTTCAGCTATTAAGGCACTTGAGCATGATGCCATATTTCCTCAGAGTCTTAAGAGCTATCATCAAAACTCTGTTTATAACAAAAAGGTTCCCAAGCTGCTCTTAAAAGCTTAAATCTCAGCATCATCTGCAGAGACATTCAGTAGAATGTCAGTTAGAGGGTAGCTGTGTATTTTCAGAATGGAAACTCTCATTGATACTCTGCAAATCAAGAAGAGTTGAGGGGTCCCAGGAGCCCTGGGTTTGGAACCCCCTCCTTTGCTTTGCCCCATGTGACTGTGTTTTGAAAATTTTTCTTTGGTTGACTTGAAATCTGTGTAATTGAGAATCATTGCCATTTTAAAGTAAATTTGAACTCATGAAAAGTCTAAAATTGGGGAGTGTTAATGAATGCAATATATTCCTTTTAAAGTACTTAGAGCCCCTCTAAATTTGTGATCAGCTGCACTGAACATGTAGGTATAACGCAGAATCTAGATATTGGAGTTATGGGAAGACAAGGCTCAGGGGTTGTCAACATATTAATATTTATGTTATTTAGGATCCTCCCCTGCACTCTTGATCAACATTTTTAGTTTTTTTACATATTTATTTATTTTGAGACAGGGTCTTGCTCTATCACCCAGGCTGGAGTGCAGTGATGTGATCATGGCTTACTGCAGCCTCAACCTTCTGGGCACAAGCAATCCCCTGACCTCAGCCTCCCAAGTGTCTGAGACCACAGGTGCACACCACCACACCTGGCTACTTTTCTTTCTTTTTTCTTTTGTAGAAACTAGTCATCATTTAAGCCCAGGCTAGTCTCAAACTCCTGGGCTTAAACAATCCTCCTGCCTTGTCCTCCCAACTGCTAGGATTACAGGTGTGAGCCAACATGCCCAGCCATTTATCAACATTTTCTTCCACTCTTGCTAGCCAAATTCTGCTCATCCTTCTGGACCAATCTGAGCCCTGCTTCTTCCATCAGGATGGTTCTGTTCTTGCTGATCATCCCCATCATGGCTTGCCATTGAGTTTATTATCCATCCCACTCATTTGGCTCTGAATTATCAGAATAGTAGACTGACGGAGCTTCAAACATGATAACTTCTTCATGGGCGAGGTATTTTGAAAACACATGGGGGTATTCTTGGTTACCACTATAATTATAGAGCACTATTAGCATGTGCTGGAAAGATAACAGCAGCCCGACAGTGCTGGGAGAGTCCTGCAAAACAAGAAACTGCCTCATATCCTACATAAATCTCAAGTGCCCCACCAGAAAACCAGAGACTCCATGCATGAATGCACGCCTTGACATACAGTGGGACTTCACACGGAAGGTGTATGTTCCGTGATGCCCTGTCACTCTCCCATCCCATCACAACATCAGGCATTATTTTGACACCATGTGTATAAATAAGGCCCAGCTCATCTGTAAGAATATTCATTTTCCCTACTTCTGCATGCAGTTTGTAATTAGAGTTGGCACACTGTCCTTGCTTCAATTAAAGCTGTTTCCCACTTTCTCTTTTTGTGTACAAATAAGTCTAGTCTGTTACTCATTACCCTTACATGGATTTTAGTTCTAGAATATGAGTGTGTATACCTCTGCTCCTTTATTTCATGTACTTCCAGCACAGACTGCTTCTGATCTTCTCAATGTCTCTTAAACCCAAACTTATTCATTGTAAGTAGGTGCAGCTACCCAAGTACTTCATTACGTCTTCTATTGTAGCTATACCTGAAAATTTACATATTAAAGTGCATATTATTTATTTTAAAATGCTTGCTTTTTATTCCTTCTTTATATTATAGTTAGGGTATTATACTGATTTTTATTACATATCTAAGTATAAAGTCTGCAAATTTCATTTCAATTTGGTAAATGAGGCATTACAAATTATTTATTATAAAAGGGATATTAAGTGCAATAAGTTTGAGAACCACTGATCTATTACAATCCCTCATTTTACAGAGGAAGAAAGTGAGGTACAGAGAGATTAAATGGCCCCATCACTAAGTTGTGGATCTGGAATTAAAACCCTGATCTTGCAGTCCAGTTCTCTTACTTTGTTCTCTAATTTTAGCTGAATATTGAGTCATTCTTACTTCTGTAGTAGGATTATACTCACAATCTCCTTGAGAACAGAGCCATTTTGCACAATGCTTTTGCTGCAATCATCACAGTGACTAACACAGCATTAGACATAGAGTAGTTACTTAATTCATACTTAATATGTCAGATTGAATGAAACTGAATTGCACTGAATTGAAATGAAATGATTTGAACTGAATAGTGGGGTTCTAATGTTGTATGGCAAATAGTGGCATCCAGTGGGAAATAATCAGAACCATCAGTTCTGGGCCAGGGAGCCACAGCTGGCACAGCTACTTCGGAGTCCCCTCTTTACCTCCTCCCTGTCCCTTACCTGTTTCCAGGCTCTTGCCATGAACTGAGTACATTTTTGCCTCCCCTTTTCCCATAGCTGTTGACCTGCGCAGCTCAGGGCCATTTTAAAGGCCTAGCAACATTCATCTCTGGCTGTCCCTTCACCAGCCATACCCTTGGAATATAGGTTGATTCCAAAGCTGAGACAGGTCCTCCAGGCCCTACAATATTTCCAGGGAAAAAGCTAAAAGTCAGTTGTCCCCCTTTCAAGTTTTTTCAGGTTCCAAATTACTTCTTTTCCTGGCTTTTCCTAAATGTGTTAAGAAAGTTGGTCTATGGTGAGATACTTTGTTGACACGACACAGGAACTAATCCCTACATGTCAGTGGGAATGGCATGAAAATGCTGACTCAGAAGCCAGATTCCAGAGTGGATAAATTGTTGTATCTTCCTGGTAAGTGTGCATGTGTGTGTTTACACACACACATAAGTAAGAGAGAGAGACGAGACCCCGCACCTAATTCAGTTGCCAAAATTGAAAATGAGTCCCAAGGAGGTGGGAGACTCGTAAAGGAGTGCTAAGAAGTTTCGGCAAAACTGTGGAATCATGAGAGTTGTGACACATAGCATGACCTGTAAGGAGGAAATTATTTGGGACCATGGTGAAAAAATATGCATCATGGCTCTAGACACCACATAGAGTAAGCTGATTAGCTATAAATCTTGCTTTCCTATATGACATTCAACTGTACAGGCACAAGGCACCATCAATAACAACAGCAAAAACAACGAGCAAAATGCTCCCACTTTTGATTTAGATTTTAAAAGTTATGAGATTATAACTTCCACCTAATCACCAAGAGAAAACATAGTACTAATAGCCATTATAGAACTAATAACACAAAGAAATCTAAATGAACTAAAAATAAGAAAGAACTCCCAAGGCATTCCAGATCTTCCCAAGACCTCTGAAGACCGGAAGAATGGCAACAGGACTGAAAGCAAGCTCCCAAGGTGCAGACAGCAGTGGGCAGGACTTGAAGGCAAAGACAATGTATTAATGACCAAGGATTTGTCAGCCTAGTTGTAAAGCACGGAGAGGTTTTCCACATATCTGAAAGCTGATGGCTCAGCTGTGAGTCAGAGGCAAATCCCCAGAACCTCAGCTGTGCTGAGACCTCCATTTCTGATAAAACGGGAAAAGTGCCTATCCTGTCCTCAAGATATTTGAAGCTAGTGGTGAACTGAATAAAACCAAAACTACAACAGAATTATCTCAATCTAGTCTAACTCAGATGAGATTGACTTAGTTCCCACTCTCACGGAGTCGCAGAAAAACAGGAGTGCACTTTTCTGGAAGCAAACATTACTTCCTTCACTATGTAATGTTCTTTTGTATGTAATAAGAGCACAAAAAGCTAAGAAAATGGAATGTCAAGACAGGAATAGACAATAGCAAACAGTACCAGAGATGATCTAGATGTTGGAGTTACCAGTGAGGCTAAAGGGGTTATGATAAAAATCCTAAAGGGTCTAGTGGAAAGGAGAATACATGTGGGAAGAGATGCGAAATTTCAGTGGAGACATGGAAGCTATAAAAAAGAACCAAATCAAAATGCAAGAAATAAAAAATGCAATATTGGAAATAATTTATTAAATGGATTAGCAGAAGACTGAACATGGTAAGGGCAAAGATCAGTGAACTTAAAGACACATCAATGGAAAGTGTTCAGATGAAAACACAAAGACAAAACGGGTGAAAGAAAAACAGAACAGAGCATCCTAGATCTGGCATACAATAGCAAATGTTTTAAAATATAAGTAATGTATAGAACGTCCCAGAAGAGACAAGGGAGATGGTGAAGCAGGAGAAACATTTGAGGATACAAAGGCTAATAAACTGTTCAAAGGCATCAACCTGTACACCTAAGAAGGTCAAGGAACCCCAAGCAGGATAATTACAAAGAGCCCCTCCACCCCAGCTGCACTGTAATCAAACAGCCTTAAGTAAGTAGTAAAAAGCAGATCTAAGAGCAGTCAAAGAAAAAAGACACATACTAGGGAACAGTGATAAACATAATGACTGACTTTTCTCTGTAAATAATGATGAACAGAAGCCAATGGAATGATACTTCATTTACTTTTCAGTAAGCTAAGTTTAATTTATTGAAGATAATTTTTTTTTATAAATTCAGTGTGGCCTAAGTCAACAGTGTTTGTTTGTTTCCAGACAGAGTCTCGCTCTGTCACCCAGGCTGGAGTGCAGTGGTGTGATCTTGGCTCACTCCAACTTCCACCTCCCAGATTCAAGTGATTCTCCTGCCTCAGCCTCCTGAGTAGCTGGGATCACAGGCAGGCACCATCATGCCTGGTTAATTTTTGTATTTTTAGTAAAGACAGGGTTTCACCAACTTGGCCAGGCAAGTGATCCACCTGCCTTGGTCTCTCAAGGTGCTGGGATTACAGGCATGAGCCACCGTGCCAACAGTGATTACATTGTACCCATTAATTGATTTCTCGTCGTCTACCCTGTCCCACCCCATCGCCCCATTGAGTTTCCACTGCCTATCATTCCACTCTACGTACATGTGTACACAGTTTTTAACACCCACTTGTAAGTGAGAACATGCAATATTTGACTTTCTGTGCTGGCTTGTTTCACTTAAGATAATGACATCCAGTTACATCCACTGGAATAATATATTTAAAGTGCTGAAAAAAAAATCTGTCAACTTAGAATTCTATCCAGTGAGTATACATAATATATATAGTATGTTATATACAACATATTACATATATTTTTATGTAAATATAATTACATTTAATGTATTTAATACATGTTATATACCACATTAATTTATGTTTAATAGCTATTTATATGTGAATACATAATCACAGTTATATGTATAATTACAATTGTATTTATATACATATTTATATATTCCATATATAATGTATTTTTATATATAAATAATGAAGTGTACATCCACTGGGTAAAATTCTAAGTTGACATATAAATACACCATATACAACATAAATGATTATTAACTTTTTAAAGCAAAAACAATAGCAATGAACCACGGGCTTACAGCATACATAACAATGCAATTTAGACAACACCAGCACAAAGTGTAAGAGGTAATGGAATTATACAATTATAGATTGCTCCACTCTCATAAAGTAGTACTATTTATTATTTTTGTGCTAACTCACAATGTATTACTGATCAAGTTTTTGAGAGAATGATGAATAATAAATTTCAAGAAGGGTTAAGGTAAGGTTGACTTTCTCCTGCTTTTAGTTCTATGTATACAAAGCCCACACTTATATTGTTAATCCAAACTATATTTTATTTTCCTTTTTTTCTGGCTCAATGGAACAGCACAATTTAAAAATAGAATTTCTCAGCAACTTGTTTCATGATCAGCACAGACAGACTTACTATAAGATTCCTAGGCAACATGTTGTGGTATTTAATTTGAGGTTGGGCAGCTCAAGGCCCAAGTCCTGCCTCTATCTGCACTGTGTGACCTTAGGCATGTTACTTAAATCTTATGAGCTTAATTATCTCATTTGTAAATTGAGGTCAATAATTCCCAATCCACAGGATCATAGAGAATTAGGTTAAATAAAATCATAGAGGAGCAAAGCACAGTGCCAGGCATATTTCAGGAAATGCCTTCCCTAGTCCCCTGGAAGCTCCAAATCTATGTGGCAACCAAGAAAATCTGATTGGATTCTGTGTGTATTGGTTGACTTGGAACTTCTAGCAATTTGTCTTTATTCTCGTTATATGAAAGTCAAGGCCGGACGCAGTGGCTCATGTCTGTGATCCCAGGACTTTGGGAGGCCGAGGCAGGTGGATCACTTGAGGTCAGGAGTTCGAGACCAGCCTGGCCAACATGCTGAGACCCCGTCTCTACTAAAAATATAAAACTTAGCTGGGCATGGTAGCACACACCTGTAATCCCAGCTACTTGGGAGGCTGAGGCGGGAGAATCGCTTGAACCTGGGAGGCAAAGGTTGCAGTGAGCCGAGATAGTGCCACTGCACTCCCGCCTGGGTGATAGAGTGAGACTCCATGTGAGGGGGGGAAAAAAAGTCAGGTAGTGAGTACAAAATAAGTAGGTAAAAGAAAAATTAACATTATTTAGGACTTAACAAGCCACACTTAAATGAGCCCTAGCAAGGACAATGACTCAGAAACAAGTACATTTTTCTGCAGATGCTTCTGAAGTTCTCAAGTACTTGGGGGTCAAATTTGGCAAATTTATAGAAAGATTCACTAAGTCCTAGAAAGCCTTGGAGCATGTGAGGGAGGAAGGTAAAGTGGAAATATCTGTGCTTGCCTCATTCTGTGCAACCTGGGCAGGGCACTCAGAGGACATTTAGAGAGCCTCCTCCCTGGAGGGAGAGGAAGACTTTTGCAGAAGATCCAGACAGGCCCATTTCTTTTTCTTTTTTTTTTTTTTCCTCAAGACCGGGTAGCACTCTGTTGCCCAGGATGGAGTGCAGTGGGTTGATCTTGGCTCGCTACCTCTGCCTCCCGGGTTCAAGTGATTCTCCCACCTCAGCCTCCCAAGTAGCTGGGACTACGGGCATGTGCCACCACACCTGGCTAATTTTTGTGTTTTTAGTAGAGACAGGGTTTTACCATGTTGGCCAGGCTGGTCTCAAACTCCTGATGTCAAGTCAGTCCACCTGGGCCTCCCAAAGTGCTGGGATTACAGGAGCGTGCCACCGCACCTGGCCAAGGCAGGCCTATTTCTAAGTCCCTTCTCTTCCATCTGTATGGCTCCAGACAAAGCCCTTGACATTTCTGACTTTCAGTTTCTTCCACTATCAGAAGACATGGGTTCATCTTCTAGCATTGTTGAAAGTACTAAGACCAAACGTGTAAAGGAAAAGTTGAAATCAGGAGCTCTTTGGAGCAATCTGGCTAGCAGATGTACCTTGCTTAGCCTGCAGAATGCTGCATAATGTTTTCTGCTTTTTGAATTATTGGTCAATTGCTTATAAATAAGATGTTGCACATTTTAAAAATCTATATTTCTATAGGGTCTTGAAATACCAGAAAATCTGGCAACCTTATGCCTATATTTCTCTAAGAAATTAACCCCTTAAAACTAAGTAGTAACCATTTCTTGTGTACAGAACTTATTTTCTCCAGATTGTTATAGACCTCACCATTCCTTATTGTCTCACTTATACTGAAAGTCAATTCACTCACTGATATTACCTGCCTGTCCTACGGAAACTCTTTTGTGCTAGGAATGTAAAATGTCTAGCTCTACAATTAAGGGTTAATAGATACTCTTTCCATTCTTCCCTCTACCTGGAAAGTCCCATGGCCAAAAGAGATTCAGAGAGGAACACAACTGGTGGGATCATCTCCTCAAGAGTCTGACCCTTCTCTTAACCTTGCACCTCATCAGCTACCCTCATTTCAAGAACATGAATGGGGAAAGGAGAATGGGTAGCACTTTCTTAGCCAAAAGACACAGACCTTCTTTCTCAGCAGACCACGGTTAGTGCCGGCTACAGAGGAACAGCATGATGCATTAAAATCACTTTAGAAATCTTTTCTAGGAACCTGGGGTCTGTCTCTGAGACCCTGTTTAAACTTGATGCATCTCAGCTATAAAAGGGAGGAAGTATGGACCTGGTGCCTGAGGTTCAAGAAGAGAGGTGGGGCCGGGCGTGGTGGCTCACTCCTATACTCCCAGCACTTTGGGAAGCCAAGGTGGGTAGATCATCTGAAGTCAGGAGTTCGAGACCAGCTTGGCCAACAGGGTGAAACTCCGTCTCTACCAAAAGTACAAAAATTAGCCTGGTGTGGTGGTCCACGGTTGTAATCCCAGATACTTGAAAGGCTGAGGCAGGAGGAAGGCTTGAACCCAGGAGGCAGAGGCTGCAGTGAGCCAAGATCGCACCACTGTACTCCAGCCTGAGTGCTTTAAAAAAAAAAAAAAAAAAAAGTGGGATCTTAGCAGGTCTCTCCCAGCAATGCTTGAAATTCACTAGGCCTTGACTCTTCTAAATCCATCAGTGCAAGCTTCATGAAGGGAAATTGCAATTCTCTAGAGGGCTAGACGAGAGGGAGAAATCTGGACTATGAAGAGGAGAAAAGCTGGTGAGCTGGGAAAGGAGTGTGGTATGGGAATGGCTTTCCAAAGGATGGGACGCCTTTCAGCAAATGAGTTTATTGTTATAGAACAAAAGAACTAGAATGCATTTGAGAAAGGGCTAGGCCACTGGAAATTCTGCAGCTCAGCCTCTGGCTTACTGCAGCGGGCGACAGATGTATAAATCATATGCAGCAGGTGAGAGAGAGTAGCTGGGAGCCAGAAGCAGGTTGGTTAAGATGAAAAGCATTCATAAATCCTGGGCTTCAACATCTGCCACCTATGATTAAAAATTAACCGGAGGCATCTGACCTTTCCCTTGCCCCAGAGCAGCCAGACAGACATGGAGTCTAGGAGGGAGTCCTTAAAACCAGGGTCAGAGGAAACCCTGTTGGGATGAAATGTGACTTCTAGGAACCTAATCTTCCACACCTGATACACTCAAGTATTACAATTGGGAAAAATTAAGAGGATGGATAGTTCAGCATCCTTTATCCAAGTTTTTCTTTGTTGTTTTTTTTGTTTGTTTGTTTGCTTTTGAGACAGGATTTTTCTCCGTCACCCAGGCTGGAGTGCGGTGGTGCAATTTTGGCTCACTGCAACCTCCACCTCCCGGGCTCATGTGATCTTTCCACCTCAGCCTCGTGAGTAGTTGGGACTGCAAGCACACACCACCATGCTTGGCTAATTTTTAAATTCTTTTGTGGAGATGAAATCTCACTATATTGCCCGGGCTGGTCTCAAACTCCAGTGCTGAAGCTATCCTCCTGCCTCAGCCGCCTACAGTGCTGGGATTACAGGCATGAGATACCACTATGGCCAGCTTTATTCAGGTTTTTATGCATGAGGAACTAGAACTCTGCAGAGGACAAAGGTCTTTCTCAAATTCTCATGGTGAGTTGGGAGAAGAAGAGCTAGTGTTACAACTTCTGCCTCCCAGAGCAGCGTCCCTTATGACTCCTGGCAGACTTCCCTGACCTCTTCCCTTACCTGTCCTCAACATCTTCATGCCCAGGCCTAAAGCTCACAGGGTCAATCTCAATGGCTGGGATGGATATCCCAGCAATCACCAAATGCCTGAGATCCTGACCTGGTTCTCACTTGGTCTGTGGGACAGGGACAAGAGTAGAAAAGGTCAACTGAAATTAGGCTGCAAAGTCACCCCTGCCCTCTGGAAGCTTCCTATTTATTTCATCTTCCTACTTGCTCACACCAGGAACCAATGACTTGTTGGGTTTAACACATATCAGCCTTGAGGCATTCCTGTATTTTTTTTTTTTTTTTTTGAGGCGGAGTCTCGCTCTGCCGCCCAGGCTGGAGTGCAGTGGCGCGATCTCGGCTCACTGCAAGCTCCGCCTCCCGGGTTCACGCCATTCTCCTGCCTCAGCCTCTCTGAGTAGCTGGGACTACAGGCGCCCGCCACCACGCCCGGCTGATTTTTTTTTTATATTTTTAGTAGAGACAGGGTTTCACCGTGGTCTCGATCTCCTGACCTCGTGATCCGCCCGCCTCGGCCTCCCAAAGTGCTGGGATTACAAGCGTGAGCCACTGCGCCCAGCCCATTCCTGTATTTTTATCAGTCTTCGTGCTTTCCTGATACTATAGAAAGTTTTGTTTCGTTGTCCCTTTTCTCTATCTAGGCATTTTGTCTCCCTGGCTGGAACTGTGAGTGAATTCAAGTCAGAGACTGTGAAATGTCTCTATTTTTTATTCCCCACTCCACCCTCTGTGCCTGGCAAGGCATTAGTGACTCTTTATGGCTGAATGGATGAATGCCTCCCTTTGGCACCATGTCTGCCTTGACTGACTTCTCTGGGATGGTCCCGGGAAGAGTTTGGCTTCTCAGGGTTTGAGTGGAGGCCCCTGCCCTGAGGGAGCCTCTGCACATTGGATGTAATGAGTGTCACTCATGTTCTGTCTCCATAGGGGCCACGTAGTCCCTATCTCCTGATCCCGGAATCCAAGGCCTCCATTGATAACTGGAATTTACCTTAGTAATAAACTCACCTGTTATTTGTGGATAACCTGCTGGGTGTCAGGCACTGGGCTACACTGATGGATTTTGTGTGATCCTTATAAAAACTGTAGTGAGTGATCATGCCCACTTTATAGCTACAGGAACAAGCATGGGTAAGAACTTACCCAGGGTCTCACTGCAAGTAAGTGAGAGGTACCCTGGGTCTGCCTGAAGGTGAGCCCATGCTCTCAACTCCTCCCCATGCACTCAACTCCTCCCCATGCAGGGCCTGCAGGGTCTCCCCTCCTGCCTTCAGACATGCTCCTCCTCACCTACTGGTCTCCCTGGGTCCCTCCACCAATGGTGAGGTGTTACTGTCAGTCATGGGAATGGTTCTCCCACAGGTGCAAGGGGGATGCTTCTTGTTACTTCAAGGTCTCCAAAATGCTGGCTTCCTTTCCTCTCGTACAACCCGGTCCCTGCTCGGTCCTCACTATTCTCTTCCCTCCCACCATCCACCGCTCCCTCTAGTCACCAAACTGCTCTGTCAGCAGCTCCTGACAGCTCAATAGAGGGCCCAACACTGCTTCTTCCCTTTCCTTCCTTCCCAGGTATTATTATTTATTTTTGCTCTAAGTCATATGATTATTATAAAGGCAGGTCCCTGCCTGATGTTTCTATAAAATACTCATATCTTCAACAAAAAAGTGGAGAGAGAAGCCTCCTCACTTTAAGAGGTGATTTCTGCCTGCGCTGATGCAAAGTCAGATGGCCAAGCCATGCACTGCTTAGACATTCAAGCCTGACCTCAGTTACCAGGCAAATGGAAGAGAAAGTAATTAGTTTCTTTGATGGCTCAGAGATATACCCCAAAAAGAGGATGCGGGTGGGCAGTGTTGAGTGTTTACTCAGCAGGTTTGGGAGTTTAATTTCTCTGTATTCATTAAGCTTTGAGATCCATCTGACATGCTTTGTTATAATACAGTGGCCCACTGAATGAGGACTATTAACAAGTTAGAAAATGATAAATTAGAGCCAAAGATTATTTGTTTCTTGAGCTGCTGTTTGAAAATTCTGGGCACAGATTTCTCTTTCAAAGGGTGAAAAGGTGAAGAGATTTGTTTCCCCCCATTAGACAGTATTAAGAAGAGAAAGTGAAATGTTTTCCCCCAGCCACTCCGACAATGTCACTCAGCAGGTATGCCACGCTCAGAGTCCCAGGCCTTCCTCTAAGATTGATGACACTGGAGAGAGAGCTGGCCTAAGCTCCCTGGGGCTTGACTCTTTCCACGTGCCCTCACATCAGGATTTCTGGAAGTTATTGATGAAATGAGAAAATGGGAAGTCTCTTGCCTATATCTCATTTCATGTTTAAGACAGACAAGGCGGTGCAGTTGGAAGCATGTGTACTGGGATTCAGTCCCAGCCCTGCCATCAACTGCTATATTGAATTGATATATCACTCAATATCTCTACACTCTCTCCCTTGTTAAACAGGAGTACAAATATCTTGCAAGAGGGTGGTGAAGAGTTAAGATTTTGCATGAAGTATGTATATATACCTCTATATAGCTCAGCACAATCCCTGACACACAGTGAGGTGCTCAAGAATTGTACCAGATTTCTGGCCTCCCTATGCTGGGTCCTGGCTCCTTTCTCATGCCCAGCTTGAGTCTGGGGATAGTAGTTGGCCGTCTCCTCCGAAACAGTACATTAAAAATCATGCAGATTTCACTTAGATGGGGCAAGAGGGAAGAGATTTTACATAGCACACAAAACAGCAGAACTGTCATGAAACTTTCCATCAGACATTCCTAAGAAGGCTGCACATCACAGTCTATGTGATGGTGGCCCTTGGAGATGTGAGGTGTACATCCTTCTGCTCATGCCTCTGTTCTTTCCCCACACCTTCTCTCCTAAAGGCAATGATCTCATGTCCTCTCCCCTTTAGAGAAGAACGTCTAAAATCATTTCTAGTATACCATCCCATCAGTATTGGATATACTTTCATACTTCACTAATAAATGGCTCAGTAATTGATCCAAAGATACCCCTCTGTGGTTCTCTCATGTCTTTAGGGTGTCCTCCCCTCACCCAGTGGTTTATCAAAGTATTTGCACAAGAGACGCATGTCCCTTAAAGGAGAGTAGTGAATCTGGTGGTATTGGGAGTATGACAACATCTGAGAAAAAATGTTTTCCATATGGCTCACTCATACCCACCAGAGAGGAACAGAGTGTCTGCTTAAGGACTGCAGGCTGATAGAAGGAATCTCTTCAGCACTGAGCTTTGAATGTGGAGACAACACCTCCAAAAGTGGATGAGCCATTCTAGCAGGTATAGCAACAGCTTCTCAGGGACCCACAGCCGCTGGGCAAAAATGGCCCAAGGCTTGTGGCTCTAGGCATTGTGAAGGGAGTACATATCAAAATTGGGGCTGTAATCCATTGAGCCTCAGAACCATGTAACATTACAGGAGACCCTTTCAGTTTACAAACAAGCTTGTTTGCTGCTGTTTTGAATAAACCTCAAAGGAGAGAATATATTTGGAAATAAAAAATTTTGGAATTTCTATTTTGTATAAAGAGAATTTTACCCTGCAACTGCCTTTTTGTGTATCTGATTTCACTTTCTTTTCTCAACAACTCTGTTAAGTTTATTGTCACTATTTTATGGAGGAAGAAAAAAAGGTTCAGTAACTTGCCAGAGGATATCCCAAGCCGAGTGTCTTTCTTACGGTCTTACAAGTCTTACAAACTTAGAGAGAAAATACGAGTCTAACAAAGTGATGTTTGTAACTCTTACAAACACCAGTAGTTATCTTAGTTCTCTAATGCTGTGTAATTGACACCAGCTTAGCCAGTGAGGACGGCACCCATTTATCGTCTCACAGTTCTGCAGGTAAGAAGTCCTGGGTGGCTGGACTTGGTTCTCCGCTTGGGGTCTCGAGGTGTCAGTAGAGCTGCGTTCTTTTCACACGCTCAATCAGTTGGTGTGATGGTTAATATTAAGTGTCAACTTGATTGGATTGAAGGATGCAAAGTGTTGTTTCTGGGTGTGTCTGTGAGGGTGTTGCTGAAGGAGGGTAACATTCGAGTCAGTGGACTGGGAGAGGAAGACCCATCCTCAGTGTGGGTGGGCACCATCCAGTCAGCTTCTAGTGCGACTAGGAAAAGCAGACAGAGCAATGTGGGATAAGCTGACTTGCTGAGTCTTCTGGCTTTCATCTTTCTCCCATGCTAGATGCTTCCTGCCCTTGAAAATCAGACTGCAGGATCTTTGGCCTTCAGACTCTTGGACTTACACCAGTGGTTTACTGGGGACTCTTGGGCCTTTGGCCATAGGCTAAAGGCTGCACTGTCACTTTCCCTACTTTTGAGGCTTTGGGACTCAGACTGAGCCACTACTGGCTTCCTAGCTCCTCAGCATGCAGACGGCCTATCATGAGACTTACCTTGTGATCCTGTGAGTCAATTCTCCTTAATAAACTCCCTTTCTTACATACAGATATCCTATTAGTCCTGTCCCTCTGGAGAAACCTAACACGATTGGTCACCAGAATTCAGGTCCTTGTGGTTGTAGGACTGAGGTCGCAGGTCTTGGCTGGCTGTCAACCAAGAGCTTGTCTTTCAGCCTCTGAAGGCTGCCTTCATTGCTCCTCACGTACCCTGCTCTATTTCACAACCAGTAAGGGTTAGAATAACCCCTTCTGCCAAATCTGTTTGATGTCTTTTGCCTTTTAAAGGGCTCCTATGATTGCAGCAGGCCCATCCAGATAAAAGTGAACTGACTAGGGGCTTTAATTCCATCTGCAAAATCCCTTCCTAGAAGCACCTAGATTCATGTTCGGATAAACAGTAGCAGGCATTTTGTGGTAGGAGTGGGGTGGGGCATCTGTAAAATTCTACCCATCACAATGGTTCTCCAACTTTAGTTCAGAATCGCCTGGATTGCTGGTTGTCAGTTTCAATACCTGGCACTACTCCTGGAGATTCTGGTTCCCCTATCTGGGGCAGATCTCAAACATCTTCACTCTTAATAGGCTCCTTTCCCCTCTCCTGGCCCTACAGAGACTCTGATATGGGTCGCCCTAGACTGTGTTTTAAGAATCATTGTTCTACACTTAGCTAAGCCTACAATAATTTCTCAAACCTGCCTATACACAAGGCCTCATCTAATTCTGCAAGTACTAACTCATTGAATCTTCACAACAAACACTAGTGAGTTTGATACTGCCATTAAGTCAATTTTACAGGCCCACAGAGATTAAGCAATATCTTAATGTCACACAGATTGTAACTGATAGAGCTGGGATCTCAACTTGAGCAGGTGGGCTCCAAAATCTCTGCCCCTAACCATTATGCTCTACTGTAAATTAGAACATACCTTTGCTGCATGAGACCTGAATAAAGTACAGACTAGACTAAGGACAAGCTCAGAAGACCATTTTTCAGGTGTTACTGACATCTGGTGTGGGTGGGTGTGGAGGAGGACTTTAAGGTGAAAGGATGAGAGGGATTGGTCAGAACAATTCCAGACCATCTCAGATCAGCCACCTGCCCATCCCTGGAAAATGCTGCAGACACGCACTTACTGATGGCTGCTTCACTTAGCTTCTCGTTATGATCCTTATCAAAACTTACGACTGGGGATGGCTGTAGGAAAGCAGTATGATAAAGAAGGTGCTTATCCTAAAGAAGCCAGGTTTTCCCAGGATTGAGGAATCTTTGCTGTCTGCAAGGTTCAAAGACGTCCTCCCATGGGACACTGACCAGCATCATCAGCTCAAGAACTCGCCTCCTTCCCTGACAATGGACAGGGATCCAACATCACACGACTGCATCTAATGCTGTTATCATTCACTCACTTACCTCCACGGGACTTGCACAGTCCCAGCTTCCCCCCCTCCATCCATGTTAGCAGATATCACCCCCATTCCTCTCACCACAGCACGGCAGTGGAACAGGGGCTAGGACTTGGGGTCATCACTCCGACAGAGCTACTCCCCTCTGCATCCCATGTTTGCTGAGTAATTCTGATTCTTTTGGTGACAACATCATGGTGCTCTTTAGCTGGCAGGGCCACAGCCATGTGGCACAATATGTGGCCTTGGAAATGCTAACAGCTGTCAAGAGACTCCCAGCTGAAATCCACAAGCTGGCCCAGACCTGTAGCCTAGGTAGCGGGTTCTTGGGTATGGCAGCCAGCCCACAACAGGGACCCTAGCAAAAAGGACCAAGGGCTCTGCCCTCCCGACTGCCCATCCCCAAACACTACACACCGTTACTTCGCAGGGGGTTCCACACAATGTTCTGCCTAGTTACAAATATAAAAAAAAATAACTTAAATAGCTTTAAATTCATCATGATGTGATAAATGATCTGTTATATTACACAGTCTCTTCAGGGACTCATCTTTAAAGAGCCAAGTCCCACTACCAAATAGTAATTAGGAAGGAATCACAAGCATTATTTACATCTCTTTAAGACTGTGAAAGGGATCTAATTAATAAGCCACAGTAACTCTTTTTAAAGCCCTTTCCTCTATTACCCAATTCTCTCCCATCCTACAGAGCCCTCTGCACACAACCCCTAGAAACTCCCCCAGAGCCCCAGCTGAGCGGCTTCTATTCTCTTTCTCTCCTTCTCTTCCTCTCAATTCCTTATCGTGTAGGTCAATTTAGCATCTGTATCCCCCCAACCCCTTCTATCTCCCTTCTTGGGCTAAGTCTCCTTCTATGGATTATGACAGATTTAGGAGTCTGCTGGCATAAACTTTACTGTTCCCTAGTGAACAGTAAAGGAGGTGTGTGTTTGTGCAGTGGCAGAGTAGTACAGGTTTGGGGCTGGGGAACGGAGCACTAGTCTAAGAGAAAAGCCAATCCCTGTCTTATAATACAAGTGAAAAGGAAGAAAAAAATTAAGGGAAATATTAATAACCCAAATAAACAAAAGCTCTTTGGAGTTGTCAGTGATTTTAAAAAAAAAAAAAAAAAAAGAAAAGCTAAGTAGAATATGAACTGCAATGCATATTTATAGCTATAATGTACATAGCATTTTCACACCTACTATTCTATTTGGTTCTTACGCTTCCTTATGAAATTGCTCTAGAAAAGATGCTTAATCCACATTTATCAAGAAGATAGTCCAGGGACCTAACAACTCATTCTGGCTTGGCTAAGAGAGACCTGGCTAAGAAACTTCCAAATTAGTAACCCGTTTAGAAGAAGAGAGGGTGAATGCATTCAGTCATATTTAGAGAAGAAAGTGAATGAAGAAATCCTGGGATTCAGGAAAATAATCAGAAAATGAAAGCGATATTATAGGCATGATTAAAACTCAAATGAATGAACATCCCAAGAAGAAGACTGTCCTGCCTCACACACCTCTGGGCTTACTGCTCAACATATTTGCTTTGGCTGCTTGAAAGGCAGAACCACTTCCTGATCCTTCCAGCTGCACCTACCATTCAGGATATCTCAGGGAAAGGGAGGCAGGGCAGCTAGGAGAGGTTCTATGTCCAAGCCCTATTTTGTGCCCTGTCTTTCCAAAGCAGCTGTGGCACAGGCCAGCTCCTCCACACCTCCATCGTATCCTTCCCTGCCCCACCACACACATATACACGCGTGTACACACACATACACATTTGTATGTAGGATCAAAGAGGCTTACATGCACATATCTGTCACCAAGGATTGAGGCCAATTCATAATTCATGCCTATTAGCACTTTGTATAAAATTAGTACCTGGCAAGACCAAAAACTTGAAAAGTCTCTTTATTGCTTCTTGACCCACCCTCACCAGCTCTCTATGACCCCACCCATCTGCTGGTGATGAGCTTCCATCTATCTGCTTCTAAGCCAGATGAGTAGGGGCTCCTTCCCTGGCACAGAGGCAGAGGGTAGCAATGAGCCACAAACCTAGACTCCAGTGTGTGTACCTGCAGAGCCCTTTAGGTATACTGTATATGTACTGTACAGAGTACTGGGCTCTATGATGACATGAATGGGCTACTCCCTCTGCAGCTGAGAACAACAAAACCTAACCAGGTAGAAAACCACTGCATTTGCTACAGTTAATCATCTACCATCTTAGATTGTGGTTTCCACGCCAAATGACTAGTACAGAAATTATATCATGGAGGAGCGGAGAAGAGACCAAGTACAGGTGGGCAACTGGCTTATCTGAGCCTCAAGTAAGAGCAGAATTTACCGTCAGGAGAGGTGGGAGTCTGGGCAGGATGACCTTTGTAATGACCCAGACAAGGGGTGATGAGAACATAAACAAGCAAGACGACTGTAGAAAATCAAAGAACTGAGAATAGCCAGGTAAAGTTTAACACAGATCCCAAGAGGACAAGGATGTTGATATTGGTTAAATCATTGTATTGTCTGAGGTGGCCAAGAGTCAAAGGCAATCTAGAGGGCCTGTCTTCAGGGAAGGGGGACAAATCAAATGTGTGGAGGCATAGCATCTCAGCACGCAGGAGTTCAAAGCGATGAGCTAGATGCCTGCAGAGCAAATGTAGCTAAATCTAAATGGAAAAAAATTAGAAGCAAAATAAGGCCTATTACAAAATATTGCTTATGTCAACCAAAGTACATGAACACACACTAATACTAGAGGGACACATATCCAGCACATCAGAGCAGGTGTCCAGGCAGGTGAGGGGAGTAGGAATGAGAATCTGGGACTGAACAGGGGAAAATAAATGGGAGAGGAGCCGTGTGGTGAATGATGTTGATAGTGCTGAGAACTGAAGTGTGTGATTAACACAACTGTGCATGAGCCCCAAAGGGAGATAAATAATTGCATATATGCCTATATAAATTTATGCAAACACCGAAACATACAAGCATTAGTTTGGAGGGCATTATGAAGAATTGCATGCAGGTGAAGGGCAAAAGAAAGACAAAGGGTAAAGGACACCAGGTGTTGGCAGCCACGTGACTGGCACTGCTCTTGCCTCCAAAATGAGAGTGGCATCTTCTTTCCTTCCAACTTCAGTTCTATGAACACTTGTCTTGACCAGTAACCATATTCTAAGAAAATAACCTTTGTCATCAGACTGAGGGGTGTATGAGTCACTTATTACTTTCTGTATAACACAGAAAATTTTTTAGCCACTTCCTTCTCTGCAAAAAGAAGAGTAATATTTCACATCATGCTCAAAGGACTTCCATGAGCTAATAGAAGTGGAAGATCTTCATACAGAATTTGGCTCAGTACATAAAATGTTTTTTTCTGATTGCCCTGGAACCAGAGACCTCAAGTTTTGGCCAATGTCCTCTGAGTGGCCAGTAATAGAAATGAGAGCAGAGCTTTGTGGAGGACAGTGACAGCCTCAGCTCAGCTCTGGAAGGCTCTGCTTTTCTGGAGGAGGACAGACAGAAATAACCCACTGGGCTTGAAGCAGACCCTCATCTCCTACTTGGCCCATGGGAGGGCAGCATCCCCGTCTGACTGTGTGCCCGAGGTCCAACAAAAATCTGCTCAGAAAGGCTGGGCTCCTTTATACCCAACATAGCTGCACATTTTCATCTTTTTTATGTGTTTGGGATGTTACACTAATTGTGATGGATGTTCTCTTTGTGCTCACGCTGAGGGGCGGATGATGAAGCCATAATGTAAGGTAATATGTCTATTAAAGATTTAAAATAACCCGCCTGCTTGATGATTCCTCACTCCTCTGGCAGATTCAAGCTTCTTGGGAAGAATTTGACTCTAAATTAGAGAGGGCGGTAGGGTGGGAGGAAAGCAGGGAACCCAAAGGATATTCTCTAACTTCTGGGGGCTAACTGGTCTATCTTTTCCTCTCTTAATTAAGAAATATCTGCTGAGTACCTAATATATACCAAGCTTCAATCCTGGCTTTGGATACACATGGATGGTTAATGACTTTGGGATCTCTCAATTTAGGAGAACTATTACTTGGACTTCATGAACAAAATCACAGTACTTAAAAGTCATGAATTAATTATCTTCATCTCTGATGCCCAGATCAACATTACAACTCTGAGTTATGGGTGTGTTATTAGAAGTGGCTCTTGGAGCAGCCTGGCTCCCAAATTACAGAAGCAAGATGAAACTTGGACTCAAAGAACCAGGTGATCTCCCAGCCACATCTATCTCTAGCAAAACAAGAACCTTAAATAAAAACCAGGCTGAACTGTGGTATCTTCTGCATCTATCTCCTCATCCTGTGGTCTCTATTTTACTAAAGAAGAAGAAATAAGCAAGAGGTGTGCCTTCACCCCAGCCAGAACCTCAGGGCCATGTGGCCATGAAAGCCAACAGTTTCACTGCTGGAGAGATAGCATGTCAAAAGACGAACTCACAGGAGAGCATTGTAGGTGAAGACCAACATTCCAAATATTCATCCTAGCTCTACCACTAATCTCAGCTCTTCTTTCTCGGCTCCAAAATCCTATGACTACACTTTGGGAGGCCATGGCAGGTGGATCACAAGGTCAAGAGATCGAGATCACCCTGACCAACATGGTGAAACCTCGTCTCTACTAAAAAATACACAAAACTTAGCTGGGCGTGGTGGCATGCACCTGTAGTCCCAGCTACTCGGGAAGCTGAGGCAGGAGAATCGCTTGAACCTGGGAGGCAGAGTTTGCAATGAGCAGGATTGCATTATTGCACTCCAGCCTGGCAAAAGAGTGAGATTCTATCTGAAGAAAAAAAAAAAAATCCTATGACTAGCCACAAAAGTCCAGCTTCCTTCCACTGTGGCTCATCACCCATGACTCCCTTCATTGCAAACCAGCCCCTGCCTGCACTATCTCCTCTTGCCCATCCCTACCTCTGCTCCTTCCCTCTGTCAGGTCTCTGCCTGCAGTGCCTGCCTCTCTCTCATCTGCCTCCAGAACCCTGTTTGAACTTATAGATAGGAATGATGAATGCAGGAAGATAAACAATATCCCGCCCTATTACCTATTGAAACTAACATCAATAACAACATTTTCATCATCAGCAACCAAAAATAAATAAGACATAATCTTATGTCATAAATTTTGAGTAGTGGTTGCCAAGAAAGTCAAGAGAATATTTGGGTTGGGCATCGCTCATCACAAGTCCTAACTCCATCCTTCATCCTTTATGCACCCAACAGGTCACATGAGGAAAACAATGTTGTTAATAAAAATCTCAAGAATACAACCCCATTTGAAAAGACATAGAATTAAAGTGTGAGTATGTAGCCCCCTGGGCAAAGATAAAGACACACTCTCTGAAAGAGAATATCCATTTACTAATGCAGTAAAATCATCACTCCTAACATATCTTGAGTATCTACCAGGCCATGACAATAACCCAGCACATGCAATATTCTATTTAAGCCTCAAAAATCCCTGTGATATTATTAGCTGCATGGTGTACATAAGAAAACAAGGGCAAGTTAATCCTGACATTCCATTTTAGTAGAGGTAGAAAAACTACTTGGATTAACCATTTTTTTTTTTTTTTTTTTAGGATCCTAGTCTAAATTAGGGAAATATTCCAAAGCACAGGGTATTTCCCGACATAAGTAAGATGTATCCTTGATCAGATTTGGTGGTCTCAAATGGTGTATTTTTTTTTAATTTCAGAAGATTAGGGCCCAGACTATCTAACAAACTTTCTCACAGCTCCAGCTCAACTTTTCAACTGGCTCTGAAGCACTGGGAAACTGAAAAGCAGTAAGAACACAATACCACTAGAATTTGGCTAAAAGGGAAACCAAAACTGTCTCAATAAGATAGGAAACATGTTTAGAAGCATCTGCCCCAATGTACCACAGCAGTCAGAGTTCCCCATCCTTACATGAGCAAGAGGACGAGGTGGACATGTCATGATGGTTGTGGAAACTCTCACATGAAATCCTGGAAGGAAAGCATGGGCTACAGGAGACAGAGAAACAACTCGGCAGAAAACATAACCCAAGGAACAGAAGAAAAGTTCTAGCAGGTGCTTCAGGCAATGGAATAACTTGATAATATTAATAACATGAATTATCTGTTTTATAAAGGGCTTTAAGACAACATGCCAAGAGAACCGAATGAGAAGAAAAGAGACATTGCAGAACTAAGGGAACTGATTGAGGACCACAACAGTATCATTACAGAACAAATAATTAGAGCAGCAAAGAACAGAATAGACATGGCTGAAATTTTAATTAAAGCCTCAAAATGAAATTCCTGAGTGAATGCAAAGGGAAGGAAAGGGGAAGATAGGATGATTGCAGATAAAGTAACAGATATCAAGGGAAGACAGAAATGATACAACATATGGATAAAAAGTGTTCCTGAAATAGAGAACTCAAAAAATACAGACAAGAATTATTCAAAGATATTTTAAAGCTAAATTTCCTTAAATGAAGAAAGAACTGAATAAAAGGGTAAATTATAAAAGCACATCCATTCACAGAAAACACTTATACAGAATGACTAAACCCAAGAGATATCCTAGTTACATTCTTGAACTTCAAGGATTAAGAAAGGAATTATTTAGTTATACTTGCAGAAAAACGAAGAAGAGAAACCAAAGCTGTCTTCAGTTCTCTCCAGAGCAACATCCAGTGTTAGAAAAGAAAGGAGCAATACTTCCAAGTTCGGAGGCGAAAAAATCATGACCCGGGAATATTATACACAGACAGAAATCCTAAACTATAAAATGCCATCACAGTTTGATGTGATGAGGTCCAGCACCCATCCCACCCCCTCAATGCAAACTTCCCTGACCACCGGAGCACTCATTAATCTTTTTCTACTCTTATTTCATGTGTGTCAGTCTCTTCTCTTAGGCTATGCTACGAGCTCTGAACTTTCTATTGTGGAGAATACACACACACACTAAAGCTCTGGAAACAGTTTGTTTTAGTATAATGAAAATGCTCAAGAAACTGTAAAATCCTGTACAGATCAAAGAGACTGTTATCATTGGCTGTGATCCAAATCTTAGCTCTTACCATCCTTCTGCCTCTGCTCTCATCATCCTTCCTCTCATTATTCTTCCTTTCCAGAATGTAGATGTGGATAAATCTGTAAAGAAACCAGCCAGTTGGTTATTTTATTTTGTTTTGTTTGCATATGAATGAACTGTGGCTCACAGAGGTTAAGTGACTGGCTTAATAAGGTCATAGGCAAGTAAGTAGCCAAACTGAGATTAAGACTCAGCTCTCTCCATTTCTTACACAGGATGAATGATTCTGGAAAGCCTCCAGCATACCTTCCTGCTGAAGATAATAACTATCTGAGTCAATTTTGAAGGCTGAGGCCAATATATTGCACAAATACAGCTATGCACTTCTGTGATCTCTGTGATCTGATGTGGTTGTACTTGTTAAAATACTGAAATGCCTCTAAACCAGTTGATAAACAACCACTGTCCTCTGGGACCTTCCAAGTTCCCCAAGATCCAATAATCAGAATGGTAGTACCTGGCATAGGAGGGGACCTCAGGGCTCTTTTGGAGTGCCACAGCCTGTGGACATTTTGATGGGTGATTGCCCAGGCTATTTAATGCCATGGTCACTAAATACTGTGAATGTGCCCCTGCAGACACACAGTGGATGTGGAGATAGATGTGGCTGTGGGCATATAAGGAGATAGGGTTGGAGAAAGAGACAGAGTTAGGCCTCAACCCCATTCTCTAGTCCCTGAAACTTTGTGGTCTTCTAGGGACATGGCCTTGAACACAGGGGCTCTTCTTAATCTGAGATCTATTCTCACGGCTGGAGCCACTCTAAATGTGATCAGCTAACAGGCACTTTCATATTTTCTCTGGGACCATAACAGAAAGTCCCCTGTCAGGGAATTCACATTGCAATAAATTTCAAAAAGATAGAAGATATTAGGACTCATCCCATAAAGTTCTGTTATTGATCAATGAACACAAAAACTACAGAGGATGGCTCAGGAATGTGTGAGCTGGTGTCCTCACACACACACATCCATACTGTGTGTGCTTACAAACTCTCCAAGTGTACTATCTATTCTAACAGCTTCAATTAAAAAAAAAAATTCCTATTCCTTTCCAAGAAGTGGTAGAATAAAAGGTACAGGTGTGAATTTCCAGTAAACAGAGTTCTTAATGTTGAATGTTATCAAGTTTGTAAGTTAGTTTAAGCAATTACAGCCAGAAAAGTAAACAGTTTATAGTGTATTCTTTAGAGCTGTTCATATCAGGGCTGATCAACAAGTGTTGACAGATCTCCAGATACTTCCACTTGGCAATCCCATTTTAATCCAGAACCATATTGGAAGCAGCTGACTATGGTGGGGAAAGTCTAGAATTTAGAGGAATAGGAGGCACCATTTGGGAATGGTTCTAAATCATGGTCTTGGGCATCTCCCAATTTGTACAGTCAGATAGTGAGGCACTGAGGACATTTACAGGACTTGTTTTGGGGATCTGGGAAGAGAGGGACCCAAATGATTTATCCCCTCAGTAAACACAACCTCATCTCTTCATTCCAGATATTCACTAGACACTCATGTTTAATGGTTCGCCTGACCATTCAATTTAATAAGTATTTTGGTGCCTATTTTGTGCAAGAGAGTACATGGTGCTGTGACTTTGTGATGGACAACTGTGTTATAGTCTGTGGTATTGCTGGATTTAAATCTATAAAAGACTGTGGCTATGGTCAATATCTGATTGTTTCTGAATTTGTGGTTTATCTACGACTCAGAAGAAAGCAGTTATCTAATTAGAGAATAAAAGCAAAAACAAAACAGAATGAGAAGAAAAAAAGAAGACATCAGAAGCTGAAGAACCAGGGAGTGAAATAAGGAGGCCAGAACTGGACAAAGAACTGTGGTCCAAAAAAGAAATAAGAATTAAGATAGAGGTGGGGTGAGGTGATGCATGGAGGCTGCAGAGCTCAGTCTGTCCTGATAAGAGTCTCAGACTAAAACCATCGAGGTCACCCTTTAGCAAGCCTGGGACTCATGAGGGCCTGATGTAAAGAGCTAGACTGGCAAGGTAGGCCATCTGTGGAGAAAGAGCTTCTTCACCTGTGGTGAGCTTCAGTTCAGGAGAGCCTCAAATGTCCTCTGGAGCTTCACTCTCCATCTATAAAATGAGGACCAATATCTTTCTCTGGTCCATTCGGTAGGGTCTTTAGAAGTAGCAAGACAATGGATGCCTGGGCAATTGTTAAATACATGAGACTGGTCTGATTACCATTCTCAATGGCCTGAAACTGCAAGAGAGATTAGTTTTATCTAACAAGAGACCTCTTTTAAAATGTAAATATATTTCATTCAATTAAAGAAATCAAGTTTATTCTTAGTTTTTGTGATAGGTTTGCTCTCTAAAGTCTCTGCAAACACTAAGTTAGCAAATATTGAGCCATTGTTCCTAGGGGAAATACAAGGTGAGGATCCTGCAAGCCTGTGGTCATAACCTTGTTGTCAACCAATCAATACACAACCTTGTTCTATGTGTACTTCAGTTTAAAGACATCTTTCTAGATTTATATTTATATATAAATATATATATATATAAACATTGAACTCATGCCAACAGCACTATAAGTCATGCATGAACAAAACTTATCTAACACATTTTTTCCACAAAGCACATTACAGCCTTCTTGCAGTTACAAACACTAGACAGCACTTTAGCACTCTGCTTGGAGAGCAGTTCAAACAGCAAAAACACCAATGAAAACCACAAAAACACGAAAAAGATGACACCAAATAGACCATGAGAAGAGCCTCTTTCATAGTATGAGAGCTGAAGCAAGATGGCAGAACATCACCTTGATCCCTGAGCTGGGAACATATGTGCCAGGTGACTCAACTTTTTCACCACTCTGTGTGTGTCTCTGAATGTCCACAAAAGTAGAATATGTGAATTTGGGGATTATAAATAAGTTCTATCAAGTAGGTGAATTTTCAAATACAGAATTCATGGATAATGATGATCAATTGTATTCACTGAGCACTTAATATTTTTAGACAATATCCAGGCATTAAGGTTACGACAATGACGACAGACTGTATACGTGTGTTTGTGTGTGTATACATATTGATATACACACACACATGTATTTATATATTTATATACATATATATTATGTATTTATATACTTTTATACATTATATACTTATATACTTATATTTATATATACACATATTTATATTATACAAGACAGACTATATATGTGTGTATATATGTAATTCTCTAATAAATATATTATATAAGTGTATATATATATATATATATATCCTTTAATAAAACACACATTTAGGGAAGGGAAAAGACAATACATAAAATAAACACAAAAAAGTTGAAAAAAATTGCTCTGAAAAAATTCAGCATGGTAAGAGGAGCGCAATTTAAAACTGGGTATTCAGAGTAGACCTTAAATACAGTGTGTGTTTTGAACAAAAATGTGAATGTGGAGAGGAAATGAGCCTTGCTGTTACCTAGGGGAACAATGCTCCAGGCAGAAGAAACAGCCAGTACAAATGGCCTGAGCTATTGGAGGAAAGAGCTACAGAAGACTGAGAGGAGAGTCACAGGAGGTAATGTCAGAGAGGTAATGGGTCAGATTGTTGCCCTGTGCAGGATATAGTATTACTAAGTACTTAGGCTCCAGATGAAGTGACCTGGAGAGCCATGGCAGGGTTTTAAGTCTTGAACCATGGGAATGGCTCACTCTGGCTACCATATTAAGAAGACTATAAAAGGATAGGTATGAATTAGAACAAAGAAGCCTTTAGAAATCTATTACAAAAATCCAGGCAAGATGAGAGTGGTGGCAGAAGAGTTAGTGAGAAGGGGACAGATGCTGGATATATTTTAAAGGAAGAACTAACATGATCTCATGAAAGGTAGGACGCAGAATCAGGGACGGCACCTAAGTATTTTAGCCTATTTTGATGGAGGGATGGAGTTGTCATAAGCTCTGATAGAGAAAAGCATGGCAAAGATGGTGTGGGGAAACATCATTTGGATGTGTTAAGTTTGCTATTTCTACTAGACATCGCTGACAGAGCAGGAGCATCGACATCTTGGACAAGCCTCTCATTCTAAAGTTTGCCTTATTAAAAAACCACCTAAATCCAAAGGGCATCAGTCTAATAGCTAAGGTCATCATGACCATAAACCACAAATAACGTCTCCAACCAGAAACATTCCAAACTCCTCCCTGACCAGAGACATGCTAACTTCAAGATATCCCCCTCCGGCCCGAAAGATGTCGGCCCCAAAATAACTTCCCCTCCTCCCTGAGACATTCTAACCCCACCATAAAACTTTTCCCTCACACAGAAACATTCCAAGCTTGTAGTAAGCCCCTCAACCTGAAAGCAATATATACTCTTAGTCTCTAAGAGAAAACACTCCTGACCAAAATCAGCCAGAAGCCCCTCTCAGGTTTTATCTAAAGAAAGCCTGTCTTTGACTGTTAAGCCGTATTTCATGTTTCTTTCCTCTGTAACTCTTACAATCACTATTGAATAAGCAGTTGGATGGGGTCAGGAATTAAGTGGCAATATCTGTACTAGAGATGTAAGTTATGAGCACATTGGTGGGATTTAAAGCCATAGGATAGGATGACATCACCCAGGCAATCAATGTAATGGAAAAGAACAAGGTCCAACAATTGAGCCCTGAGGCACTCCAATAATAGAAGACAAGGTAGAAAAGAAGAAAACAGAAAAAAAAAGATTAAAATATGACCAGAAAAGTAGGAGTAAAACCGAGTGTGTGGTGTTTAGGAAGCTATGGGATGAATGTGTTTTCAGGAGTAAGGAATGAATAACCATGAAATGTTTACTGAGGGGTCAAATATCTGTTTTAAGAATTGATATGGATTTAGCAGCATTGAAGTCTTTGTGACCTTAAATGTGGGTGGTTTTGGTGGAGGGGTTGAAGGCAAAATCTTGTTTGACATGGGATTAAGAGAAAATAAGAGGACAAGAATTGGAGGTAGTGGGTAGAGGCAGTTATTTTGAGGAGTATTAATCTAAGGTGGAGCAGAGAAATGCGAGGTGCAGTGAGATCAAAAAACATTTTTAAAGACTTTATTTTTTAGAGCAGTTTTGAGTTGCCTGCAAAATTGAACAGAAGGTAGAGAGATATCCCCTATACCCCTCTCTCCCATTCACGCACAGCTTCCCAAATGATAAATTCCCCCACCAGAATGGTGCATTTGTTACAATCAATGAACTTAAACTGACATGTCATTATCACCCAAAGTCAATAGTATTCATTAGGACTCACTCTTGGTGTACATTCAATGGGTTTGCACAAAAGTCTAATGGCATGTACCCACTATTATGGTATCATAAAGAGTAGTTTCATTCCCCTAAAAATCCTCTCTGCCGCAATGATTCATCTCACCTCCTTGAAACAGCTGATCTTTTTACTGTTTCCATAGTTTTGCCTTTTATAGAATGTCAAAGTTAGAATCATACAGCATATAGCCTTCTCAGATTGGTTTCTTTCACTTAGTAATTTGCATTTCAGGATTCTTCATGTATTTTCACAGTTCAATAACTCATTTCACTTTAGCATTGAATAATATTCCATTATTTGGATGTACCACAATTTATTCATTCACTGAAGGACGTGTTGGTTGGCTTAAGGGACTTTTTTAAGATGGGAGAAATAAGCATATTGGGCATGATGATGATAATGATTTACTAGAAATGGAAATATGGATGGTATAGGGGGTAGAGAGAGAAATGTTGGAGCAATAACCTTCAGTAGGTGGGGGTGGGTGAAATGTGTGGTGCTGTGGCCTTAGAGGGGTACATGTAGAGTTCACCTCTATTGACACTTGGGAAGCTTATGGGTGTAGATGCTGGTAGATGGGTAAATGTGGTGGTAGAAACGTGGAGGTTCTCCTCTGTGCTTCCTACTTCACTGATAAAATTGAAGCAATGTTGTCAGCTGAGAATGATGGTGAAGGAACATATGGTGAAGGTTTTAAGACAGAGGCAAATAGATGGAATGTAGTATGAATGCCAGGGAACACTGTGACTCAACTGTTAAAGTGAATTACATATGGCCCGAGAAGGACTCTGTACTTTTATATTTGAGTCCCTGTGGATGGAATGCAACCTAACTTAATAGGTAGACAAGATTGAAAACCTAACCTGGGAGTATGTATCCGTAACAATAGCTGAGTCTTGGCCAATCCCAGCAGCCATACTTCAATCACCCCTACACTGCTGAGTATTCAAAACTGTTCAAATAAGGCAAATGTCGAGCTGTAACCAATCCAGTTGTTTCTATATCTCACTTCTGATTTCTATACATCACTTCCCTTTTTTTGTCTGTAAATCTTCTTCCCCCATGTGGAAAAAGTCTCTCTGAATCTGCTGTGATTCGGGGCACTGCCAAATCTGCAAATTTTTCATTGCTTAAACTCTTTTAAATTTAATTTTGACCCAAGTTTTTCTTTCAACACAGCTTAAAGTTGGTAGCCCAGGCCAGGCGCAGTGGCTCACGCCTGTAATCCCAGCACTTTGGGAGGCCGAGGTGGGCAGATCACGAGGTCAGGAGATCGAGACAATCCTGCCTAACACAGTGAAACCCCGTCTCTGCTAAAAAATAGAAAAAATTAGCTGGGCGTGGTGGCAGGCACCTGTAGTCCCAGCTACTCGGGAGGCTGAGGCAGGAGAATGGTGTGAACCTGGGAGGCGGAGCTTGCAGTGAGCTGAGATTGCACCACTGCACTCTAGCCTGGGCAACAGAGCGAGACTCCATCTCGAAAAAAAAAAAAAAAAAGTTGGTAGCCCATAAGATGATCAGCATGATTATGTGTTTTTCTCTGTTTCAGGTTAGCTGCATGAGTGTAGGTGCAGAGATTGTGGAGAGTTTGCTTAGGATCTTAGTTCTCCTGAGAGAGTATTAAAATGGGACAAAGAAGTTCAGGGACAAATACAAGAGATGGGTATAATGAGTAGAATAATGTATTTTAAGCTGAGTATCAAGAGTTTATTGAAGTCAGAGCACTAGAAGAAATGAGCTAGAAAAATAAAAGGTGAGGTCAGAAAGTGGGCTCTGTTAGTAAGGATAGGGCAGAATCCAGCCATGAGATGAAGTGGTGGAGTAGAACAGAAAGAATGCATTCATTAGAGAAAAAAGAAATTCAAGGAACTAGAAGGTCAAGAGTTAAACGGATGATGTATGTATATATGGAAATCACCCAGCATTAAGATAGAAAGCGAGTCAGAGGAACAGTAAGCCAGCAGCTAAAATCATTGAAAACTAAGAGGCATAACTCTGGGATTAGAAGTCAACCGTAGTTAGAAGAAGAGTGGGCGGCATACTCTGAAGACTCAAGATTCAGATCTGCATGTTTAAAGGGAAGAGAGGAGAGGACAGATTAGAAGCAGCAATGAAGAGAAGGAGGATCTCTAGCTTTCCTCCACAACATCCTGTTGTATAAGGTATAAAGGCAAATAAATAGCCCTCACTCCAGAAAGATCCAGAAAAACCCTGTTCCTGGGGGAAAGCTAGGCTTTAGTTAGGGCAAGAAAATGAAGGGAGAATTCAGACAAGAGGTTTAGAATACAGGGGGGTTGCTGCTGATGGGCCATTTGTTCTAGCAGACACAGTGTTCAAGTGTTGGGGAGGGCAAGGTGGGAGATGGGGACAGAAAAGACAGACTACAGAAGGCAGAAGTGGCATAGGTCTGGGGCTTCTCACGGTGACTCTCATACACAGGGACGTGAGATCAGCCTGGGGGGGCTCAAGAGCATCAAAGGTGGCCCACCCTGTTTGATGGGGTGGCTAGGAGTGGTATCTAAGGCTC
The DNA here is from genome assembly GCF_009828535.3 of Hylobates moloch. Classification (NCBI taxonomy): domain Eukaryota; kingdom Metazoa; phylum Chordata; class Mammalia; order Primates; family Hylobatidae; genus Hylobates; species Hylobates moloch. Next base: position 25,459,764 of record NW_026652297.1, on the reverse strand, counting down.
CCTTTCAATCCCTGTAGATGGAGGGTAGAAGGTTTAGAGAGGCAGAAGTTAACCATCAATATTTTATTAACATTAATATGGTTAGAAAACAAGTGAAGAGGCAGGGCTGAGAGGAGAGTGGTTTGGATAAGAAGGGTGAGGAGGGCAGGAAGGGTATGGAGCATGGTTCATACAGAGGCAGGCAGGACTATGTAAGCCATGGCAGTGGGGCTGGGAGAAGCTGGGGTCAACTGGGGTTCCAGGGGAGAAGAGAAGGGATCCCGAGAAGTACGAAAGGGACACAGATGAGAGTGACAGGCACAGATTATCAGAGCTGAAAGGGACCTTCCAGACCAATTATGTTCAAATGTTATTGCTCCTATGCCCCAAAAAGATTTTTATTCATGTTCTACACCTCTCTATTTCTTACGTTTTAGTAGGCATTAGCTCTCAGAAGATGTATCCCTTTGAAAGAGATGGGATTGGAAGGAGTTTTGTTATAGCAATGTCAGTTTCTAAAATTCCTTCTATAAGCTGAAAATCACTTGAACTATTATTAAAAATTATTTTTAGTGATCTATCACAGGACAGTTTGATTAGGCTCCTCTTCGCTTCTGCTGACAGCAAAGAATTGGAAACCATGTGAATTGAAAAGGGGTGTGCGAGTGTGTGTGTGTGTGTGTGTGTGTGTGTGTGTGTACTAGTTCATTTTTGCACTGCTATAAAGAAGTATTTGAGACTGGGTAATTTGTAAAGAAAACAGGTTGAATTTGCTTGCAATTCTTCAGGCTGTACAGGAAGTATGGAAGCATAGCAGCTTCTTCTTCTGGGAAGGCCTCAGGAAGCTTTCAATCATGACAGAAAGCAAAGGTGGAGCCAACACTTCACATGTCCAGAGCAGGAGGAAGACAGAGAGCTGAGAGGTGCCATTTTAAACAACCACATCTCAGAAGAACTTACTATCACCACAAAATCACCAAGGAGGATGGTGTTAAACCATGAGAAAACCACCTATATGGTCCAATCACCTCCAACCAGCACTGGGGATGACAATTTAACTGGAGATTTGGGCAGGGACACAGATCCAAACCATATCAGTGTAGGTACATTTTTGTTTATTTACTTAAAAAAAACCTATTAGAATCATTCACTGTCTCCATACCTGGGAGAAATACCAAAACGACTTTACCAAAACTTACTAACATACTATTATTTGTGCCCATTAATTGTTTTCCAGGGAGATGCACATTTTTTAGCACAAAATGCCCAGATAGAATTGGTAAAACTGAAAATATTAATTTCAATACGTCTTTAACAATATAATGTTTTACAACAAACTTCTCTTATCTCATCCTATTCTTTAAATATAAACTTAGCTCACTTGCAAATGGGGCCATGTCTGCCATATAACCTAGTTAGTAACATCAGTCATGACTATCAAATGATCAGCCCAATCAGAGTCACTTTATGTCATAAAAGGTCTGACTTCATTTTTGAATTTAAGTGGACTAATAGATGTTTCACAAATATTGTTAAAAATTACTAAACAATATATCGTGGAGCTTGTGTTTTTTAAGGTAGCATACTAAAAGCAGTCAAATCAAGATTATGCTGATACAAAGCGAATATAGTCTATTCGTATAATTTATAAAAACAATAAACACTTATGCTGCTTCTCACTACTTAATTTGAAATAATGCAGTGTAATCTGCAGCAAATATGTGTTATTTATGGAGCAAGAAGTATAAAACTCTCGTTAGTCCTTTGGTAAATGTGGGTGCATGTATGAATTGAATCTGTCTCTCAGCTTTTAAAAATCATTAAATCAGAATTATGAACATAATTTCAGAAATAATGCCATTAATTTTGTGTGACATTATGACCAAGATTTTCTCATCTATTTAGAGAAAGGTACACACTAGTAAAAATAACTTGTTGTTACAGCTAGAGTATAATTTTATTCTTCATTAATCAGATCTAGAAAATACTAAGCATTTCGTAAGAAGAAATAAGCTGAGGACTGACATAAATAGTTCATGATACCATTTTATAAAATAGGTGTTAACTTATTGAATAACACACACTGAATTTGAAAGAAATCAGCTAAAGCTTTGTTCACATACATTTTAACATTTACTTGTCCTCAAAAACATTCCCATTACATTGAATAGAATCTGTGTCCCTAACCTGTACACTTTCAGCTGTTCCAAGGTGCTTTTCTTTCCAGATAATGATGCTTCCCAGGAATGAGCATTGAGAATAGCTGAACATAATTGCTTGTGATTAAATTTGTGTAACAAGGTCATTTTTAGCATCCATTATTTCTTCTCAACTCTTTGCTTTGCACCTACCATATTATCCCACAACAGCTAAGCATCCCTGACAATAGTCAGGTCTTGGAAGAGGCGGGGTCGTGAAACAGAATGGTCATAGACTGCCATTGTCTATGCCCTCCCTAAAAGGGCCAACACACTCCATATCTAACACCATTTCTTAAAGAAAAATGAGTGAAATCAGTAAGGAGAGGCACCCTCTGTGAGTTTCTGGTGCTTTGATGAATATAGGAGGTTTGGCTTTCTCGAGGGATTTACACCCTAGAACAGCATGCCAGAGGAAAATTCGGGAACGATGAGTGGCCTTGGTTTTGTAAAATGGGAAAAGACCTTTTATGAAATGCGTGTGAGGAGGGACAACAGGGAGAACCTGCAAGAGACCAGCAGACAATGGGTAGAAGTTGAGGAACTAAAAATCAAGACAGACCAATAAGGGAGAGGAACAGAGAAAGTTCATGGAGGAGAAAAAGGAAAAGGATGAAATTAAAAGTTCAAAATTAGCATCCCAATTCATTTTTCTTCCTCCTAGAGCACTGAGTAGTATATGCCAGAATCAATAACAAGTGCACAGGAAATGAAGACAGAAGTTCATTACACTCTAGAACTGCACAGGGAAAGCGAATTCTTTTGAGGCTCCTTCACGTCGGTCCCCGGGCTTTGCTGCTTCATTGGAGATGCTAACCCCTGTGGCACAGGGTACAGACATTCCCCTCCTCCAGCAACACAGAGTATGTGTGTGGTTTTACTTTGTTTCTCATGGACCAAGCAAACACAGAATGTGCACTCTTTTGAATGATAATGTTTAATAATGATGTGTACTTGTCAGTAAACCACTGCCACATCAACAGACATTGCCTGGCCCATAGGGACACCACCTCAGGTTTCCGTATTGCTGTGATGGGGACTGGGACCTTCTCTGGGGAGGCCTGATGGAGATGCCAGGTGGTCTGTAGAGAGCCATGGGCATCACCCCCAAGGCCATGAAGCCCACAGATGGGGCATTTGGTCTCTCTCTATGCCGGGGACATAAACTCCTTTTCCAAATAAGCCCAGACCACACTGACTAGCATGGATCTTTCATTTTTCTTTTGAAGCAGGAATGGAAATAAAATGTTATACTGGACTGTAAGGTAGGATTCTGGGAGTAGCAATTCAGAGGATAAGGGAGAAGCTGCATAAGCACATTTTAATCTCAACAAAGGAGGAGCTCCAAGAAACTCTAGCTGTTCACACTAAAGGATCGGAGAGAAGATAATTTTTCCATGGCTGTCATAATCAAACCATGACAGGTAAGCCATGGAGTCCATCAACCAGGAAGACTGTATTGTGCAGCCACTATGCAACCAGCTCTTGGGTTCCGTGAGGACCAGGATACTTGGCCACTGCCCACATGACACTTAAAACCTCATCCTTGGCTCAGTGTCGTCTCCAATAAGTCAAGTGGCCACCATGCCATGGACACATTCTGATTTTATTCCATTTTATTCTGATTTGCATGTGTGAGCTAATGTACCTATTTACACCTGTGTGTAGGACTAATTGGAATGTACACGTGTTAGCAGGCATCCATGTGTGCAAAACGGCATGTTGGCATATGCACATATGCATATAGTTGTATGTCTATGTCTTTACATATACATATATATCTTTGTGTGACTGAGTGTAACTATGTGTTCTTGTGCCAGTGGATGTGAATGAGGTTTATGTATATAGATGCATTCACATGTACACATGCATAAATATCTTCCTGTATATCTCTTCCTTTGTATGCAGTGAAGTCCTTCAGCCCACCTGATAAACAGACCTCACATAATATTTACTTATCTTGATTGGCTTATCAAGGTCCCTATTAGAGAGATAATTACATCTATGCCTGAGAACAAAACGGCTCCAGTGCCATTACTTGGTAATCCCTCCCCTGCTGCCAGCACTTAGCTGGTCTCCTCACTGAATCACAACACTTAACAAATCCCTCCATCCTTCACTGGGCAATATAGCCCAGGGAAACTGGAGGTCTCTGGCTCTCATACTCACTGTGCAGCCATCTCTCCCAGGTCATTTAATTAGCCTCAGCAGAGAAATGGAGGTTTCTCCTTTCTTCTACTCTTCACTTTTCTCTCCATGACTCTCAGGCTAGACTTTCTTTCCTTTGTAAGCTGCCTCTGACAGACCAAGCATACATAGGCCAGTGTGAGTTCTATATGCATGAGTGGCCTGACCAAACTGTGAACCAGGCATGCATGCACCAGCATCAGGACCAACCTTAGAAATGGTCATCCACCTCAGGGAGAGGGGCAACCAATTTTAAGAAAAGAAAAGAAATTGCTTTCATAATCTAAAGCAAACTGGACAAGTGAGAACAGGTGTGTCCTGGTAGATGATGACAGTTACCTGCACAGTTTTGTCAAAGCCAGTGTCTGAGCACGGCCACCTTGTGATCATTGTTATCATTATTTTTGTATTGCCCTTGGAGAAAAAATGTTAAATCCCCCAGCCTTCTGAGTGGGAAGAGGAGGCTAAAAAAGGGCTCAAAGCCAAATAAGGTAAAAAGTGTATAAAAGGGAATCCCGAGGTTGGGTAGGAGTCTTGGCATTGGGGAGAAGGGGAGGAGAGGCTGGAGGTGGTGGACAGAGCAACAGCATTTTGGGCTTTGTGTTAGAAACAGCAAAATTGGGCTTTTTGATCAAGCACTAAGAACAAAAGCTAGTATTTCTCAACACATACGGTCATATAGTAGGTTTTGTTTGCAAACACTTCTGGAGCTGCCCCTGTCCTGACAGTCCTTCCCCAGGTGGTGCATCATGTCAGGCCTGCTGGTGCAAGGTCAGTCGGCCTGTTACTCAGTGCCCTGGGCCTACCTGGAGGGAGATGGAGGGAGATGGAGGGAAATGGAGGGAGATGGAGGGAGATGGATAGCCTGTGGCTGGCTTCCGCTGGCATGTCCCCTTGCACGTCCCCTTGCACCTGAGGTTCTGAGGCTTAAATGGTCCCAGCCATCACCTAGAGTGCTTGTGAAAATGCAAATTTCCAATACTCAATAGAGTAGCAGAGAATTGGGTTTGAACCTTAAATAAACAGCAAGGGCACAGCCTAGAGGCAATGAAGGAATAGAACTAGAAGATTCTGCTCAGAATTTGAATCCTATGGCAGGAGATGCTGTAGACCCAGAGGAGGCTCTTCAGTCCTCATGACAGGTGATTATCAGCCTTGGTTCTGGTAACCATTCACCACGTGATGTAAGGTTAGTCATCTCCCCACTCCAAGCCTCTGTTTTACTCATCTGTAAAATGAGGATTTCTTTTCTGACATTTTGGGATTCTATTGTCATGAAACCATTGCCCCCCTTGTATTTATTTTCTCCTTGTTCAAATGTCTCCTTGAGGCTTCTGTCTGGGTTCCTAGGACTGGTAGAGAATTAGAAAAACCAAATTTTGTGATTCATGTCCATCACTAAAAAATTATTCTTTCTCCACTGTGTGGGGTCAAGTAAAACAGATTTGTGCAACTTTGTGGATGGCCTTGAACCGTCAGCCAGGGACAGCTCCCTAGGGGGTGAAAGGCTATTGCATAGGATGAAGGCAAAGAAAGAAAAACCTAACCTCAGTTGTGACTTTTTTTTGTGCTCTAAGCATCAGCAACCCCAGCCCCAGGTGCAAAAGCCATTTACACTTGCAAAAACCAGGAAGACACCAAGAGGCCCAATTCAATCACCCTGTTACTTGAATTGCCACTGTTGGAGATATAGTCCTTTGGATTATGGCCTCATTTTTGCTTATTTCAGTGCAAAATGACCACCTTAATATGGGTAAGTCATTTTTAACCACAGATACCTTCAAGTAGATTACATTATATTTCATATGCATTCATTTGTAACCTCTTGACATAAGTCTACACATGAAAGAGACAGAGAAAGAAATGACTTTTTAAAAATAAGTATAGGCCAGGCACGGTGGCTCACACCTGTAATGTGAGCACTTTGGGAGGCCAAAACGGGTGGATCACTTGAGGTCAGGAGTTCGAGACCAGCCTGACCAACATGGTGTAACCCCATCTCTACTAATAATACAAAAATTAGCTAAGGCATGGTAGCGTGCACTTGTAATCCCAGCTACTCAGGAGGCTGAGGCAGGACAATCACTTGAAACCAGGAGGTGGAGGCTGCAGTGAGCTCAGATCGCACCACTGCACTCCAGCCTGGGTGACGGAGTGAGACTCTGTCTCCCAAAAAAAAAAAAAAAAAAAAAAAAAAAGTATAAAGGAGTGGGAAGAAGCAGATGTGCTGCTGTGTACAGCGAAGATAGTACAGTCACGTGCAGTTGCTAGAAATGGACCCTTCATTTGGCTCTAAACTTCCTTGAAGGAAAATAATAGAAATAAGATTACTTACAACATGATTAGTTTAAGACGTTAGTAGCCATACCGTCCAAGAACTAGAGGGCTCTTGATTTAGTTTTACTTTTTGAGAAAGAGTGTCACGACCAGGAGTGGTGGTTAATGCCTGTAATCCCAGCACTTTGGGAGGCCGAGGCAGGTGGATCACTTGAGGTCAGGAGTTTGAGGACAGCCTGGCCAATCTGGTGAAAATCCATCTCTGCTAAAAATACAAAAACTAGCCAGATGTGGTGGTATATGCCTGTAATCCCAGCTACTGGGGAGGCTGAGACAGGAGAATTGTTTGAACCTGGGAGGCAGAGGTTGCAGTGAGCCAAGATTGCACCACGGTACTCCAGCCTGGGCGACAGAGCAAGACTATGTCTTAAAAAAAAAAAAAAAAAAGAGTTAAAGCATCTCACTCAGGATGGAGTGCAGTGGCATAATCATGGCTCACTGAAGCCTCAACCTCCTATGCTCAAGCAATCCTCCCACCTCAGCCTCCCAAGGAGCTGGTACCACAGGTGTGAACCACCACACTGACTAAGTTTTGATACTTTGTAGAGATGGGGTTTCACTATGTTACACAGGCTGGTCTTGAATTCCTGAGCTCAAGTGATCCTCCCAACTGAGCTTCTCAAAGTGCTGGGATTTCAGGTGTGAGCCACTGCCCTGGTCCAGAGGGCTCCTTAAACAAAAGCTTGTTAAGCACCTATTATAGGCCACCTGCACCCACGTGAGGGTCTGTGAGGTATCCAGAAGGTGGAAGTCCCTCCTCTCAAGGTAGCAATAGGCTTAGTCATGGAGAAAACACACATGGATGAGGATAAGCTCGCTATAAAAGGTGTCACGTAGTTGTATGCTAGAGATAAGAAGTTTTCAGGAAAAGGAGACTTGACAGTGCCTGGATGGTCTGAGGACATCCATGAGGAAGGCTGGACATCTTCCAGGTCCTATAGAATCACATTGGCTCATGAGGCTGGGAGGAGGGTTGGAAAAATTCAAAGGAGGTTCCAGCAGACCTGATAACACCAATCAGGCTGGAAAGAAGTAATTTTCAATATGGCCATCCCTGGCAAGAGCTTTTCATGTCTTATCTAAACCACATGTCGAGGAAACATTTCCTGGACTGGTCTCCATTCTACAGGGAGGAGAGCCCCTTTGAGTAGGAGGACAGAGGAGCCCAACCCACATGTAATCTCATGAGCCGATGTTGATGAAGCACCTACAATGTGCCAGGCATTGTGCAATGGCGACTAGGATGGGAAGCAGAAGAGATGTTTGCCCTGTCTGTCCACCTCCTTACCCTCTGTGGGGAACTCCAAGTCACTTAGAGGACACGGAGGGTCAGTTTCTCCTTGTGGTCAAGACAAATACTGTGTTTCCAGAGAAGCCAGGTTGCACTCTATAGAGCCTGTCTTGAGAAGCCACTGGGAGAATACATCAGTTTATTTTAAAAAAATAAAAGTGAACATGTACAAATATAGGGTGAGTCAAAATGACTTCTACAATTACAGGCTTTATAAATTCCAAGAAAATTGGAACAGAAAATTACTCCACTTCTCTTACCTACAGTCAGGAGCCAAATACATGCTGTGCTGTTCTTCAGTGGTCTAACTGCAGAGACTTTCTCCCACTCTGTATTTGAGCAAACACACATGCCCGCATTCATTTCTCCATTTTTTATTTAAGTACCCTTGCGGGGTTTTTTCATGTATCTGTCTTTCATTCGATTATAGAGCCCTCAAGAGTGACAAAGAGTATGTTTTAGTTCTAATACCTCCCACTGTTGCAAATCTTAGGAGGCAAAGTGATTTAGAGAGAGTATCACTAGGCTCCAGTCCTGACTCTCTTATCAACTGATTGCATGACATTGGACAACTTATGTCACCTCTCTGGGCTCCCATATTCTCATCTACACAAGACTGTTGACTAGACCAATCCTAGTAATAGTAATAACTTCCATTTCTTGAGCTCTTACAATGTGCCAACCACTTTATGTAGGTTCTTCCTGATTGTCACAAGCACCTTGAGAAGAACTATGTTTATTTTGCAAAGGAAGATTCTGAGTATCAGAAAGCTAAGCAACTTGCCAAGGCCACACGAATATTAAGTGGCTAAGGCAGGATTGCCTGACTCCAAACTCCAGGCTCTTTCCTCTACCCCCACACAGCCTAACACCTTCCTTCTGGCTCCTCATTGCCATGGTCTCATACTTCCCAACCTCAAGTTCCCTCAGAGCCCAGCTCCAGCCACAGACAGAGAAGAAAAGGCAGTGAGTCAGAGCAGGAAGTTCAGATGTCGAAGGGCAAATGTCAACGCTCCCCGGCTGAAGCCAGCTCTCTGGGACCTCAGAAGGAATCTGGCTTTTCCCAGACGGAGAGTGAAATGTGTCCATCTTCCTGCCTATCTCCATTCCACATCCAGGCAGGGAGTTTCATGAGAAGCCCTGTTTATAGGTCATACTCTCATTCTTGATTCTCTAGGTGAGCTGGCCCAAAATAGCCAACCCAAAGTGTGTGTGCACATGTAGGGAAAGACGATGGACACCAAAAGTTATTGCTTCCCATGGATTTAAATTTTAATCAGAATCTGGAGATGTTATGGTACACAAACACACAAATACATAATGACTTTGCAGACACATACACATACATCCCCACAAAGGACTGTAATAAGAGTTCTAGTGTGAAAATACTTTTGACTCCTTGATTTATTTTTCCTATTATGGTGACCATCTTTTCTGAAAGAAAAATCAAACAAATGGTCCAATGCACAATAATCATTTAGTCTTATGACGCACAAACATAATTGTTTGCAATTAAAATGTCTCAGAAAATAGGGGCATGTGGAGTTATCCTAATGAGAGAGAGTTTATTTCTCTGTAACCTTACCCTGCCCTTCTGCAAAGTTGAGAACCCAAGGTAGGGGGTATGGCAAGGGCAGGATTTTCTCTATTCCTAGTCCACCTACGGACCAAGGCTATCAGCACTTTAAAGATGTTTGCTCTGGGAATGGGGATCTAGCCTGAGCAGTTATTTTTAGCCTTTCCTTTTGACAAAATAATCAATTTGGCTCCCACAGATTGCTTTTTTTCACTCCGACCAAGAAGAAAAGTAGTCCTTGGAGCGAAATGGGTTTTCAGTAGGTTCCCTTATTTCTCTAGGGCAATGTGCCTCTGCTGTTAGGGTGACCCAAGACACAAACAAGGAGAAGAAAACAGCAAAGGCACTGCTGCTGCTATGAATCAGGTAGTAGAAACCCAAACATAAGTGGCTGTAATTGCTGGAGACAGAGCATGGAGCATGCAATCTGGAGGATGAATAATTTAGAAAGCCACACTTAGGGGCCCAAAGAGAGGGCCTGTAGCCCACATCAAGCATTACGTTTGGCAAGGTGACAGTGTATTAACTGCCTGAAAAGTCCAGCTTCACTTTTCAACAGAGAGGAGAAAAGCTCTTAGGGCATTTAGAAATGGATTTATACGTGGACAATGGAGACATCAACAAGCTATTGAACATTTCAGTGGGCCCAACTATGCTTGATAGTGTAGAAAGGAAAATAAAATGTAAGTTCAGAGAGACCTAGTTCCCCCTGTCAAGGATCAACTTGGTAGAGCAAAAAGAATGTGGTCTTTTAAGTGAGATAAAATAGAGTTTGAATCTCGGTTTGGTGATTTACTAATTATGTACACTTGGGCAACGTACTTGACCTCCATAAATGTTGGTTTCCCCCCTGTGTTCCCCATTTGTAATAGAATAGAATAGAGAGCTCAGAAATAAACCCTTGCATATACGGCCAAATGATTTTTGACAAGGGTGCCAAGACCACTGAATGAGGAAGGAGCAGTTTTGTTGTTTTTTTTTTTTTTTTCCCAACAAATGGTGTTTGGAAAAGTGGATATCCACATGTAAAAGAATGAGGCTGAACCATTGTCAAACACTGTAAACAAAAACTAACTCACAATGGACGAAACAGCTAAACTTATAAAAACTCTTACAAGAAAAAACAGGGGAAGAGCTTCGTGACATTGGATTTGGCAAAAATATCTTGAACATGACATCAAAAGCACAGAAAACAAGAGAAAAAACAAACTGGGCTACATGATAATTAAAACTCCTATGCATTGAAGCATACTACCAACAGAGTTAAAAGCTAACCCACGGAATGATAGAACATATTTGCCAATCATGTATCTAATAAGAGGTTAACACTCATAATATATAAAGAACTTCTACAACTCAACAACCACAACAAAAACCAAATAACTCCATTTAAAAATGGTCAAAGGAGTTGAATAGACATTTCTTCAAAGACGTGTACAAACAGAAGCACACAAAAAGATGCTCGATGTCACTATCATTTCAGAAATGCATCAAAACCACAATGAGATACCACCTCACACCCATTAGGATGGCTACTATTAAAAACCAACAAATAAGTAAACAAAAATAAATAAATTGGGATAACAATAGGGAGAAGTTGGAACCCTTGTGCACTGTTGATGGGAAAGTAAAATGGTACAAACATTATAGAAAACAGTATGGCAGTTCCTCAAAAGGTTAGAAATAGAATTGCCATGTGATCCATAAATCCTGCTACTGGGTATATACCCCCCAAAATAAAAATAGGGTCTTCAAGAGGTATTTCCACACCCATGTTTACAGCAGTACTAATCACAATAGCCAATAAGTAGAACTAACTCAAATGTCCATGAATGGATGAATGAATAAACAAGAGGTGATATACATAACAGACTATTACTCAGCCTTAAAAAAGACATCCTCTCACAGGCTACAATGTGGATATAACTTGAGGACATTATGCTAGGTGAAATAAGCAAGTCACAAAAAGACAAATACTATATCATTCCACTTATACAAATACCATATCATTCCACTTACATGAGGTATCTCATACAGAGTAGCCAAATTCATGGAGGCAGAAAATAGAATGGTAGTTGCCAGGGGCTGGCAGGAGGAGGAAATGGGTAATTTTTGTTTAATGGGTACAAAGTTTCAGTTTTGCAAGATGAAAAGAGCTCTGGAGAATCAGAATGATGGTTGCAAAACAATGTGGATGAAGTGGCATTAAGCCATTGAACTGTACACTTAAAAATGGGTGAGAAGAAATGTTGTGGTGTCTATTTCACCACAATTCAATTAAAAAGGAAAACTAGCGATCAATAAAAACAAAAGCAGTGCAGACAGCAAACACTACGGGAGGTTCCAGCAGGGAGAGAGATTTAGGAAATGAAGCATTCAGAAAGGGCGTCATGGTGGATTTGTGAATGATTTGAGTAAGAGGATGAGGAGGTGAGGGGACATTGCAGAAAGAGAGTATGACCAAGAAGATAGGGAAGCACTAATGTGGTGCATCTGAAAAAATACAGAAGGGATCAGCCCAAATATATGGAGCAGAGGTGTCAAGTTGAGAAAGGGACACAATACTTTAGAGTGAAAACAGGGAGTCAGAATGCAAATAGCCTGGGATACCTGGTGGCAGAGTTGTTGAGCCAGACTCTGCTCCTCCTTGAAGGATGAGAGACCCAAGGGAAGATGTGATCATGTGTATTTAGGACCTCTCACAATGCCAGAAAGAGAGGAGAAAGGCAGGAGTGAGGAAACAGTGGAAAACCTAGTATATTTGACCTATTTGAGACCTGAAGCAAATTATGTTTTAACATTCTTCTCCTTCTCCTTTATACAACAAAGTTATTTTGGCAATTATAATGAAATAAAATATATGTTACATATTAACAAAAATTTGGACTTACCAAAAAAGAATTACTGAATCCCCCAGTTCTCATTCTGTTTTACTATTTTAAATTATAACCACAAAATATTCCAAAGGATCATGTAGAAGGACAGAACTGACGTGGCTGAAGTTACGTTTATCTTTGCAATCACTGTGCTGTTATTATTTCTTATTCACTGTTCAAACACAAAATTATGTTCTCCCACTGACTGTGTTCCAGAGCACATTTGACGGTTTGTAACTGTTAAATATTCACTCTGGAAATAAACAGGTGTACTCAGTCCTCATGTGTCAGAGGCCGACTGTCTACTAGGTGTTCCACAAATTAACTTCTATATGGATTAAAATGTTTGTTAAAAGATATGTTATACAAATGTGCTAATTCGAAGCTCACATATATGATTAAAACTCAAAAGTAACTGCAATAATTATTTAGAATATAGATCAACAAAAGAATTATTGAAAGGAAGGGTGTTCTATCCCTGACATTGGTTAGAACTGCCAATGCATAGTCACGACAAAAAGTTAACCAACTTTTAGTCAATATTATTGTTTTTAAATTCTCTGCAGATGACACACATCATTATTGCCTCTACCCAGTTGAAGACCACTACCATTGCCTCCCACGTCCTTGGTATGCCTCTCAAGGGAAATCAAGTACATGACACAGAAGAGGAGTGAATTTATATCAGTATCCTACTTCCATCAGTCATAGCAGTTAGTTACACCATGTACCCTTCAGCTATGACGATGCACCACTGGCCATAGGAGTTATTTCCATTTGGAGTTTCTTCCGTTTGGAGTTCTATCCATTCATTCAGCCTAGTGTATACTTTTCTGGCTAACTCCTGGGATAAATAGAGCAGGAAAACACACACAGCAAATTCATCTGTTTATGATTCAATTTTCAAAGCTAATGGTTCATTTAACTAGCAGGTTATTCTTTGATTACAAGCCACTAATAGGCTGCGGTTGTGTTTGGATTTCATAGATTGACTTAATAAAACTTGCATTTTAAAACAGTATGTCAAGTTCAGCACATTCTAACACAAATCTTTTTAATCAAGGCATGAACAATAAGCTTTTATTTGTAAATAAAGCTGCAAACAATCAGCTTTTAGATGAGGAGAATAACTACACATATATTTCTTCCACAAAGAAGGACACAATGTAGTGAGGGCTTAAGATGTAAAACTGGTTAAAATAAAGCCCCTTGTTCACAGGGGTTGAAAGTCAAGAGGAGGAGGTCGACAGGTAAGGACAGATCAGCCATAATCAACACTACCGCCACCTCAAAAGCAAAACTGCAGTGTGTCCGAGCCTGCTTAGCCCTTTAAGAACTCTTACAAGCACCCTGTGAAGGCACCAGTGGCTCTGCCCCAGGTCTGGAGAAAGTGCAGCAGCCTGCCTGGCCATGTTTCTTGGTCAATTCTCCTGCTTCTGATTGCTGCCACCCTGCAAACTGATGACAAAGGTAGATTTTTTTTTAATTGCAATTCAAAGTCCAACTCAGTCTTTCAGAGCTTTCTAGTTCCATGATCTGCAGCATAGGAGTGCCATGATCTGCAGCTATTAAAAGGAATTCAGACATGGTGTGTATGCTACATACATAGCTGTGTGAAAGTACAGTTGGGGAGGGTGGTTCAAAAGACAGCATGGTCATTTCTTTGCAGGCATCATCGGTAAGCTTAATTCCATCAATATTCAGCAAATATTTATTGAGCATCTAGTATGTGCCAAGCAATGTGCTAAATTCCTAAGATAAAGCACTGATACAAAGACAAGGCCCCTTTCCTAAGGATATAACAATTTTTGTGAAACTCAAATATTAAACGGGAGGGGACTGTGTTTTTTTTTTTGTTTTTGTTTTGTTTTTACCAAAAGGGAGATAAAGGCCATAATGGAGCCATAAAATAAGAGGATTCAATTTATACTGGAAGCGGGAGGAAGAAAGACCTTTCAAAGGAAATAGAATCTTCTCTGAGATTAAAGCTTGAGTAGGAGTTTAACCAGGTGAGAAAGGATAGTGAGAGCAAAGGGAACAGCGAAAGGCACGAAAGAGAACATGACACATTTGGGGAAATATAGAAATTTCACCATGGGTGGAGTCAGATTAAAAGAGCGACAATAGTGCTAGATGGTGCTCAGGAGGTAAGCTGACTAGAGAGGCTATCACTGAATTGAGTCTTGAAATACATATAGGGTTTTGATGTTATGACAAAGGAGGAAGAATATTTTAGAATAAAAAAGAGCTGCATATGCAACGGTGTGTGGATGTAAAGCCCTGTGCCACGTTTAGGTAACAACAGAAGGTTTGGTATCACTACCATGTTTAGTGCAGTGGAGAAGAATGAAGTTAGCTAAGTGGGCAGAGATTACATCATAAAAGATCACAAAGTATCCTTACATATAAGTTCTGAAGTTTGACTTTGTAGTGATGGGTGGAGGGGCACCAAAGGGCTTCAATTAGAGAAAATTCATAAATCAATCTATGCTTCAGGAAATTGACTCTGTGCCAGCAGAGAGCATAGATGCAAAACCAGTTTGAAGTGTGTTGCAATATTTGGGAAAAAAGATGGTGAGGGCTGCAGCTACAGTGGCAGCTGTGCAGAGGGAAGGAGAGAGGAAGAATTTGAGAATGCTGTAAGAACTAAAATTGTCACAACTTAATGACTAATTCTTTGGTGGGAAGGGATGAGGTGAGAAAACAAGAAAAATGCTGTTTCTAGACTTGAATGACTGAGCTGATATTGAGAACTTTGATCAGGAAAACATGCTGGAAGAGAAGTCATTTTGAAGTTCAAAAAATTTAGCATGTTTCTAATGTAGACATTTCAGGTTCATGTGACAGATAGTTGGATATGTTGGACTAGAGTCCAGAGAAAGGTCTTTCAAAAGAAAGCTACAGTCATGAGAATAAGTGAGATTTCATAGGGAATATATAGATTAGGAAGCAAGAATGGCCAAAATATGACTCAGAGAGCATTCCTTTATACAGTGAGAAGAAGAGATATCCAAGACATGAAACAGGAAGGAAGAGGATTCAAAAATGTGTAGGCTACAATATAAACAGCAAAGGAGAAGACAATTTTATGACAGAAGGTATGATCTATAGGTTCAAATGAGAGATCAAACAGGAATAAGAGAGAGGAGGATTCGACAATTAGGGAGGAGGTCAAGGGGATCTCTGCCAGACTTTCCTTAGAGCTAAGGTGACCGCTGTACGGAAACATGTGATGAAACTAAGCAAAATGAAGGCTTGAGTGAAGTGAAGGAAAGAAAACTGTGGATGGAGAATGGAGCATTAGAGTTTTAGATTGCAGAGAGAGAGTCTATCAGCATGTGGCCATGACAGCAAGTTTGAGTGGGGAGTAGGCATGTGGAAGTCAAGGAATTACCAGCATAGGCATTGCAGACATTCAGAACGAAAGCAGAGGTGGTGGAGAGGAGTACTTTGAGACAGAAATCATCTCCCTTGAAGAATATGAAAGACTAGCCCCAAAGGTTGGCGGAATGGAGTGGTGGGAAAAAGTGGGGCAGACAGTGTTGGAAGCATGCATCTCTGGTTTCACATGTGGGTGCAGGAATAAAGCTTGGAGGCAGTAGAAATAAATGATTGGCAGGTCAACAATACCCGCTACTTTGTGACTGAGGTCTTAAGAGGATGAACAAGTTCCACCTGAGAAACTGCAAGGACAATGGTATCATCAGGGAGAATGCCCGATTTTATTTTAGGAGATATTGAAAAGATTTTAAAATTTTTAAATGATGGACCAGACTTCCCAAGGCACAGCAGAAAGCATTTGGATAAAGGTCAGAAGTTCAAGAAAAAATGAGCCAAGGGGGAAAAAGCACAGGACAGCAAATGAGTGAGCAAAGGAAGTTTTATCTTGGCCAAGGCCAAGAAAGGTCACAACGAGGGATTATATAGGAGCAGCTTCAAGATACACTTTCAGATGGAAATCGGTCATAAATTGTTTCATTGTTCAGTATGGAGATTTCTCATAGAACTAAAAATAGAACTACCATTTGATCCAGTAATTCCACTGTGGGGTATCTATGCAAAGGAAAAGAAATCTTTATATCAAAAAGATACCTGAACTCATATGTTTATCACAGCTCCACAATAGCAAAGATATGGTATCAACTTAATGCGCATCAATGGATGATTGGATAAGGCAAACATACATATAAAATACATATATATTATATATATACATATGTATGTATAATGCTGCCACCCTGCAGACTAATTAGGATACATTTTTTAAAATTCCAATTTGATGTCCAACTCAGTCTTTCAGAGCTTTCATGTAACCATCACCCAAATAATGTACATTGTGCCAATTAATTTTGAGATATATATATACATACACATACACACACACATACACACACACACACACACACCATGAAATATTATTCAGATAGAGAGTGGAATAGGGAACACTGGAGACTTCAAAAGGTGGGAGGGTGGGAGGGGCATGAGGAATGAAAAATTACCTAATTTGTACAATGTACATTATTTGGGTGATGGTTACACCAAAAGTCCAGACTTTACCACTGTGCAATAGAGCCATGTAACAAAATTGGACTTGTGTCCCATAAATCTATAAAAATATTTTTTAAACATTAAAAATTATTTCATGGCTTAAAGTTCATGAGTGATCCAGATGTGAAACTTGTGGCCTAATTTCTGAAATTATTCTTTCTCAGTCTGTGTTGAGTTGAGCCAGAGGAATAATTCACGCATTTGCTAAGTATTTGTCCCTGCCATAGAAGTAACTTGTGTGGCATCACTGGCATGTCTCATCTTTATGGATGTATCATGTGTGTCCGCATGGGCATAGCTCTGTACATCCCAAGCTTGTACTGACTCCATAGGCATAATATCTTCAGCCTTAACCCATGTTAATATCTCACACAGATGTGTGTTTTCCTAGTCATTCTGAATGGCAAAATTACTATAAAAATTATAGATAGGATGAACGCAGCTTCAAAATTTTGGCCAACAAATGCAACTGAAACCATGTTATCCCGTCCCTTTGCTGAACCTGAATGAAAAGACACTTTGACATTTCTATGAGCTGCTCTCATTTTTTTAAAGAAAAAATAATCTGGGTATTTTTTTCCCAGTCTCTCAACATTGGGTAAGTTCCATTTCTCTTTCTGATTTTATTAGCTGCCAGAGCACAAAAAACCCTTTCATTTTCCGCTCAAACCACTCACTTGGTATCTTTTATGCTTCAGCAATCCACACACAGATCACTCGCACAGCATGGCTGCCTCATTAAGGAATTCAGAGAGGAGGACTCAAAACCTCCCCTCCCAAAAGAATCAGAGCAGTCACCCAGCCCATCCCTTGGGTTTGCAAGGAGATGGCTTTGCCCCAACCATCTACAGAGAAGCTTCTCATAGTGGCTCAAGCATGTCCCAAGTGTCAGAATCTGTTTGGATTCACTGGTGAGGTCCTCAGAGAGACAGCACGTGGGAAGCAAGGGAGAGAGAGAGCGGATAACCGGAACCTCATTACTGTCATCATTTGCAAGCTTGGCCTGTTTCATCCTTCCTTAATGGAGTATGAAATGGGAGACACATCATCCCCTGTTAATCAGCATAGCATGTGGCCTGGGGAACATCATATGCAAAGCCCAGGGCCTGCATCTCAGGCCATTGTGGGTAGCAACTCAGCTCAATGGTCTGAATTGGGACTTCGGGAAATAATGGAGGGAGAGAGAGAGCCCCTCTCTGGCTCACCAACTATATGTAAGCTTATCTTGGATCTCCTTGCCTTATCTCAGGGAGTACAGTTTATCCCCGTGAGAAGGGCCTTTCACCCTGTTGAGACTGTCATAATGCCTGAAATTATCAGAGGGTCAAGACACCGGGGTCCCCCAGCTTAAAAGCAAATGTTATCCTCTAAACCTCAGAAGGATGACATGAGCTCCAACTGGAAAGAATTTCATTATTAAGATGATTATTATATTAAGATTATTAAGGAGCTGTGTCAGGACCTTGCAGAACACTTTGTTTATGAGTGCAGTGTCCACCCTGAAATTATATGAACCTTGGAATAAGGCAGAATTGAGCCAAGTTCTAACAACCTTATTTCCTAACTATGTGATTTTGGGTTGACTCTTTAACACCTCTATGCCTCTGTTTTCTCATTTGGGCAAGAGAAATATAGATATGCAACCCAAAGAGATGTTTTAAGGATACAATTAAGTAAAATAATAGATGTAATGTACCCAGAAAATATGTATTTTACAGAGTACCTTTTCTTTTGAGATGTACTCTGTCTCCCAGGCTGGAGTGCAGTGGTGGGATCTCTGCTCACTCCAACTTCCACCTCCCAGGTTCAAGCAATTCTCCTGGCTCAGCCCCCTGAGTAGCTGGGACCACAGGCACACGCCACCACGCCTGGCTGATTTTTGTATTTTTAGTAGAGCAGGGTTTCACCATGTCGGCCAAGCTGTCCTCCAACTCCTGGCCTCAGGTTATCCACCCGCCTCAGCCTCCTAAAGTGCTGGGATTACAGGCATGAGCCAACAGCCCCAGTACTTCTTATTTTTAGGTTATCTCCTGCTCTTCGGGAAGGCTCTGAAGAAGTAAGATTTAGGGTGTATGTTTGCTTGGAAGAAAAGGAGAGCCACATGCCAGGATGGGGACCACGCTCTGTGGGAAGAGTCTAAGGAGAACACTGAGTCAAGACAGGGATTGGCTATTGTACAAAAGTGGTGGTGAATGAAAGGCAAATAGAGAAGACAATGCATAACAGAAGGATTACAAGGAAAACTGATTCGATCACTTGGGTTTGAATCTTGGTGTGGCTGCTTCTTAGGTGGCCTAGGGCAAGTTACTTAGCCCTAGAAACTGATCTCATTTACTCATTCATAAAAGGGAAATAAAAAGAATACTTGCCTCACAGGTGCTCAAGTAACTATCCTTCAAACAAGGACGCTTTTAAGAGTAAAAAGGGGCACTACTGATAATTATGCTGGAACAGCAAGAGTAAACCATGACTCTCTTGGGCAAACTCAAATACCCTATTTACGGGGCTGAATGCATTAGGCCACCTAACACCTGCAATGTACTCTGATGGACGTCTGCTGTGTTGCAAGTACTCAGTAAACGTTGCCATTACATTCACTAGTGACTACCTTCAACAAGTCACTAACCTTGTCTAAGTCAGTTTCCTCACTGTAAAACGGAGATAATAGTAGTATCTACTACAAGGAATTGTTTTTGGACTTCATGTCTAAAACACCAAAAGCAATGGCAACAAAAGCCAAAATTGACAAATGGGATCTCATTAAACTAAAGAGCTTCTGCACAGCAAAAGAAACTACCATCAGAGTGAACAGGCAACCTACAGAATGGGAGAAAATTTTTGCAACCTACTCATCTGACAAAGGGCTAATATCCAGAATCTACAATGAACTCAAACAAATTTACAAGAAAAAAACAAACAACCCCATCAAAAAGTGGGCAAAGGACATGAACAGGCACTTCTCAAAAGAAGACATTTATGCAGCCAGAAAACACATGAAGAAATGCTCATCATCACTGGCCATCAGAGAAATGCAAATCAAAACCACAGTGAGATACCATCTCACACCAGTTAGAATGGCCATCATTAAAAAATCAGGAAACAACAGGTGCTGGAGAGGATGTGGAGAAATAGGAACACTTTTACACTGTTGGTGGGACTGTAAACTAGTTCAACCATTGTGGAAGTCAGTGTGGCGATTCCTCAGGGATCTCGAACTAGAAATACCATTTGACCCAGCCATCCCATTACTGGGTATATACCCAAAGGAGTATAAATCATGCTGCTATAAAGACACATGCACACGTATGTTTATTGCGGCACTATTCACAATAGCAAAGACTTGGAACCAACCCAAATGTCCAACAACAATAGACTGGATTAAGAAAATGTGGCACATATACACCATGGAATACTATGCAGCCATAAAAAATGATGAGTTCGTGCCCTTTGTAGGGACATGGATGAAACTGGAAAACATCATTCTCAGTAAACTATCACAAGGACAAAAAACCAAACACCGCATGTTCTCACTCATAGGTGGGAATTGAACAATGAGAACTCATGGACACAGGAAGGGGAACATCACATTCCGGGTACTGTTGTGGGGTGGGGGGTGGGGGGGCGGGGACAGCATTAGGAGATATACCTAATGCTAAATGACGAGCTAATGGGTGCAGGAAATCAACATGGCACATGGATACATATGTAACAAACCTGCACATTGTGCACATGTACCCTAAAACCTAAAGTATAATAATAAAAAAAAAGAAATAAAATAATGCTTATCATGTATTTGCCACAGTACCTAGCACATAGTAGATGCTCAATGAAGTTAAATTATTATTACCAGGTCCATGGTTGGGAATGATATGAGAAGAATAAGACAATTTTAAAACTTCCGAAATTTCTTTTTCAGTGTTGAGGTGATAAGTCACACATTTGTGAAGTGTTTGTCCTTGCCATTAAAATAAATGTAAAGGCAAATTTAGATAAGTAAGCTTTTACTTTTGTTAATAGTGGCAAGTTTAATGCAATGAAAGGAACACCGATTTTGAAGTCAAAACTTCTTTATCGCAGCTACAGAGTCATATTTACTAGCCGCATGACTCTGAGGAGGTTGTTTTATCCTTAGAAGCCACAGTTTTCTTATCTGAAAAGTAAGGACAGCCAGTCTCTCAGAATTGCTGTGTAGATCATGAGATAGTATGGCTATAGGTAAACTGTAAAATGTATGAGAATTCAAGAGACCACACTTGATAATGATACCTCCTACTCTAACCCTACCCCTGGCTAATGAAGCACTCCCCAATCTTTGTTGTTGTGCCTTATGGAAAAAAAAATGAGGAATAAAGTAACATATGATTAATACCTCCTACACCCACAGTCCCTAAAAGATGCTACCTACTTTCAGTTCTCTTCCTCTTGATACTCTTGGCCGGTGAATATATTCCTAACAGATCCAGGCCATGGGAAACCATCCCACTATCATGTTCAGTTATTCAAAATGCTTCCTGTTCTCTTCATCCCTATTTCTTTCAGTCTATGCTTCTGAATCACCACTCTCATGCCCCAGATTATTCCTACCAACCGAGGGCCAGTTCATCTACTTCCCCTCAACACTAACATTAGCATATCTGAAATTCACACTTCGATTATGATTAAGACTGGGTTAAGTTTATTGTAGGTACTGTAAACACCATTTCCCAGTTTATATCATTCATCAGGCCATTTCTCTCATACTTTCAAGCATGTAAATCTTGGACACAAACACACACGTTTTGCCTTGGCCAGCAAAATAGCCAGATGGGTGATAAAGGGTTTCTAAACATAGCTTATATTATTAATACAGTTTTTGGTTAAGAGAAGGCTATAAACGTTCTCTGAACCATATCCTGACCCCTACTCTACACCACTCTCTTTCCTTATGTTATCTTATTTCTGTAAGTCAGCGTCAGGCCAACAAGAAAAAGCCCATTGATGGGACACCAGACTTTCTTCTGTGCTCTCTATGTAAGGTTACAACATTCCTGATACTCTCACTGATGAAGAGGTGGAGCTTGATCTTAATCAATAAATTGAGCTTGGTTTGGGGGTTACAATTCAGCCAGATGAGACTGGAGGTAAACTATTGAACAAACATGGTTTTAAGGAATTGATATCTTCCTTGAAAATGTATCAGTTGTCTTTTACATTATTCTGTTAGAATTTAAGAGCTTAGATTTAGCAACTTAAGTACCAAGGTACCCAGAAACAGAACCATGAAGCTTTTTAAATGCTCAACAAGCCTGGGTCTTAACTCTATCTATAAAATTAGTTCATCTATCACCTGAATAGCAGGAAACGCAATGGGTTTTCCACAGCACAGGTAGGAGGGTAGAGTCACAACTGTGTAACTGGCATTAGAACAACCTGCCCCAGCAGGCCACCTTCCAAAGTGCACATAGGTACAGAAAATATCCGAAGACTGAGAATTAGCCTGTCAACTCTTTCAGCACCACTGACAGCTCATCCGGGAGATGGAAAATCTGGCCCTTTAAACTCAAGTCCATATAACACATTTCTGATGAGAAATCTCTGCAAAACTAATAGGGAGAGGCATAAACCAACATCTGCAGAGTTCACCGAAAACAGGAATTCAAAAGGTTGATAGGGTTTGCTTCGTCACTTCATAAAATTGCAGAGGATTCAGAATCAGTCTGGGAAGAAAATTAGCAGCCAAACATAGGCAGAGCCTCAAGAGATGATAACTTTTTATTATAAGAATATAGAGAATATGAACATATGATTAAAATCATTTATTCAAGGACAAAAAGCATTTTAAATTTATCATAATAATTTAATGAGAAAATTCCTAGTTGGGAAATTATACATATTATCTTCATCTCTCTCAGACACGTATGTACACACATGTGCATACACAAACACATAAACTCACACAGGCATGAAGTCACACACTCACCTCAAAAGTCTTTTCCTAGTGTCTTTTGCAGCGATCCTCCCTATTCTTCCCTTTGTGCTCTCTCTCCCATCCCTCTTTGGTCGTAGTTTAGTTTGCTAACTCAAAGGGTATCTGCATTGTACAGGCAAATTATGAAGTCAGCTTATAGCACATGAACTTTGAGAACAACCTCAAGGCAACATAATTGATATGGGATGAGTAAGAGGTCACCTGTGGTGCTTAATACAGCAGAAGTATAGTGAACGAATACTATAAATACTTATTCAAACAACTGAATGCTGACTCTGTCAGGCCTAATTCTAGGCTCTAAGAACGTATCAGTAAGACAGAGAAGAATCCTGCTATCATAGAGTTTTCATTCTCATGGAAGAGACAGATAACAAACAAGTCAGCAAAATATGTGATACATTCTGGGAACTGATAGATTCCATTAAAAATATTACGTGGGACCAGGTGCAGTGGCTCCAAAGTACTGTAATCCTAGCACTTTGGAAGGCCGAGGCAGGTAAGTCACTTAAGGTCAGGAGTTTGAGACCAGCCTGGCCAACTTGGTGAAACCGCATTTCTACTAAAAATACACGAATTAGCTGGGTGTGGCGGCACATGCCTGTAATCCCACCTACTCAGGAGGCTGAGGCAGCAGAATCACTTGAACCCTGGATATTTAAAATATTATCCACTGACAGGGTTTGGCTGTGTCCCCACCCAAATCTGATCTTGAATTCCCACATGTTGTGGGAGGCACCTGGTGGGAGATAACTGAATCGTGGAGGCAGGTCTTTCCCATGCTGTTCTTCTAATAGTCAATCAGTCTCAAGAGATCTAATGATTTTAAAACATGGGAGCTTCCCTGCGAAAGCTGTTTGCTGCCATCCATGTAATATGTGACTTGCTCCTCTCCTTGCCTTCTGCCATGATTGTGAGGCTTTCCCAGCCACATGGAACTGTAAGTCCATTAAACCTCCTCTTCTTCACATTTTTGGATATGTCTTTATCAGCAGCATGAAAATAGACTAATACATCCACTGAAATTATTAATGGGATTAAATTACCTGGAGTGGGAGTTGTAGAATACTTTGAATAGCGAGGCCAGGAGAGCCTTTGTAAAGAGGTTACATTTGTAGTGAAACAGGTAGCTTCACCCTAATGACAACCATTAGTAATTGAAGTCAGATGTATATTTTCCATTGTTTTGAGAAATGTTGTCATCTGGTCACCATTTATGCAAGGAAAGAAATTATTTCATCATGCAAATGAGCACAAATATTCTCTATGTCTAATGGGGATGGCAAGCATGTTTGTTAAGGTAAAACTGACTGGTGTAATAGACAAATCCCAAGATTTCCATGACTTGAGACAATAAAAATTTATTTCTTCTTCACTAAAAGTCCAATCCAAAGCCAGCAGCAACAAGGGGTGGGGTGGTCTATGGTCTTTAGAGATGTCATTCATCTCTAAGGAAAGGGAAGAGAAAGCAATGAAAATGTAATGAAAGATATTTTGGAGGCCAAGCATTTATCACATCCCAGTAGCTGGAATTCAATCACACAGCCACTCCTAATGGCAAGGCAGACTGGGAGATTTGGAGAATAAATGGGTTTCATGAACATGTGCCTAGCCTCTGCCACGATGAAGCAGAAGGAAAACTTATCTTACATTTTGAAAGAGCATCTAGATTGCTGGAGGACTGAATAAGCCAGAAGCCAATAAAAATGCGGTTTGTTTCATTCACTCTAAGGGATGAAAAGCAACAAAATTGTCAAATATTAACATAATAAAGCTCCAGTGAACATTAACTCATTTGACTTTCAGGCATCCTATGATTATTACACATAGGCAGAACAAAGGTATTATTCCCATTTGAGAAAAAAAAGAACCGAGAAACGATCTTTTAGCATTGAAAGAATCTAACACAGTTAATCCAAATCCATCATTTCAGAGTTGAGAAAATGATCCTGTAAGTAGTGATGCAGTTTGCCCCATGTGTATAGAGGTAGCCATTGGCCAAACTGGGACTTCTCTTTATTTTCCCTTTAGGAGGGCAGGTTTCAATGTTTAGGATAAACATTAATTACTGGGTTGGATGAGGGTAGGGATAAGGACTTGAAAAAGATGAAGATTCCTTGGCTCCATACCGAGAAACTTTGATTCCACAGTCTGGAGTCCGAACCATGGATTGGCACATAGCCAGAGGGGTGACTCTTTGGGAAACACTACTTCAGACACTGTTCCTCATAGGCCATCCTTGGAGCCCCTGGCTCTGCTGTTGGAGATTGGATATGTACAATACAGACAAAAATACAGTTAAAAAGAATAAAAATATAAAAACTATTAAAAATTAAATTATTAAAACCCAGAAAAATTGGGATGTCTGATTTCCAGATAGGAAATAACTTTCCAAACTCAAAGATATGGAATATATTACCAAGTAAAATATAGTTGTGACTAATTATGTAAATTACATAATTATAAAAAATATAATTATGCAACAATATTCTTAGTAAATTTTCTTTAAGTCCTTTTATGAGTTTATTACTGGTTAAAATAATTGCTGGTTCTTTGTTTAGAAAATCAATTATAAGGTTGCACAAAGAAAAAACTTCCTGCAAAACACATAGCTTGGGATAACTGATATTGATATTTAACATACTGCCTTCTGGTCTTTTGCATACGTACACATAAACATATATATGTGAATATGTAAATGTACACATATGTATCACAAAATTGGGTCTGTTAATTTAACTATTACATTGAAACTATCAAAGATAATTTTAACAGCATTTATAAAATGCAGAAATACAGATTTAACAATAATAAAGGAACGAAATATCAGAGCATTATTAAAAAATAGGGAAATATAAAATAGAAAAAGTAAAAGGTGCTAATTTCTAAAGCAGGAGTCAAAAGACACAGTTACACTTTTCACACTCACAACTAGTGAGAGAAAACTAAATATGTTGGTTTCTTTTAGCTTATAAATGACCATTTGAAATGTTTTTTAACTGCAGTATGTGACCAGTGGCTGAAAAAATTAATTCAGCAGATTACACATCAGCATTTTTATCAGAAAAGAACAGCAAATATTCAAGTGCATCATATGTAATAGTGAGGGTAAGTTTTATTACATGGAACTTTTTATTATACGCCTCTAGAAACGCACACACAGACACACACACACTCATGTGTACTGGGTCACAATCTGAAAGCCGATTGCCAGCAGTAATAACAGGAAACACAAACACAAGTTCACTGGAGGTTATAAACAGAGAAGAGCATGGCTCCGCTGCCACCTGCCAGTTTTCCGCTCAGTGTATAATGCTCACATTCCTCCAAGTTCATCCTGAGACCACTCTGTTTTTCTCCATGATTTCTCCCTTGCCAACTTCGTGGTTTCAGCTGTCATTTTGTCACGTTTGGTGACAACATTTAGAGCTCTCTCCCTGCTGCAGACCTGCAGGTATCCAGCTGCTTCCTGGATATGACATCTGCTTCTCCAGTAAACAAAACTGAGCTTCTCTGCTCTCACAAACCTCATCCTCTTCTATGCCTCCTCTACTCAGTGTTCAGCATCTCCAGCTACCCTCTTACCCAAAAGGAAACCCGGATTCATATTTCCTTTTCCCCACTTTCTTACCCAATCCTGTCTGAAGCTGAGCTCCCTAAAAGTAGAACCTGAGATGGGGGTTCTTCTACAGGTAGCTGATTAAGAAAGTGATCTCAGGAGAAAAGGAGGGAAGAACAGAGTAGGGGAGGAGCTGAACAAGGAGGTGGCCTCAGCTGGAGACAAGTGTCACCTTGAGGCCAGGATGCCAGCTTTTTGTACTCCTATGTCAGTCAGTCATTGGCTAGAGGCTCCAGTGAGGGAGGGTCGCCCCATCTCACAGATGAGTCCAGTCCTATTCAGAAAGAGTCTGTGTCCCAGAAAAGGGGTCACTGTGAGGACTTGGCAGTCAACACTCACAGCAGCTGGGGATGGAGGCACTTGCCCAGTGGATGATATGGGCAAGGTGCCAACAGAAAATACAATGCCTTTCCTATCCAATTAATTTTTAAGGACTGCTGATTAATCTCCTAAATATGAGTTTAATATATCCCCTTCACTCCATCTCCAATGTCCTTCTCCTGGCCCAGACACTCACTGCCTTTCATCATCTCTCACCTAAATAAGCACCTGCCTCTTCCACTCCTAGATAGACTTCTGTGTGTTTCATGTATGATTTGCAGCCTTCTGTCTAGCCAGTACCTTCCAACCTCCCCTGAACCCTGTCTAAACAAGGCTCTTCCTGTTCCCTCATCCTACCAAGTGCTTCCACACCCCTGCTCTTTTGCTTTGTCAGTTTCCTCTGCTAGGAATGCTTTATTCCACCCATGAATGCTTACATATCTTTCAAGTCCAGGTTCAAATGTCGACTTCTCTCTGTAGTTTCTGCTGACTTGTCTTTCTACCCAGAAATAGTCACTCATGTTCCCACTGTACTTTATATGTTCACCAATTATAGAACTTAGACTCAGTCACCAATAAGTACAGCACAACGAATGATTTCCCTTTTAGACAGTGGTACAGCATCTCCTTAGATCAGGTGGTGTGACTTATTCATTTTCGTGCCTGTGGTGCAGCACAGTGACTGGCACGCAGCTGGTGCTAAACAAATGACTGAATAGACCTTTACTATATATGTAATAAGTAGCGGCCATTGAAACTGGATTTGAATAATTTATCAGTGGAAATCCTGAACTGGGTAGAGAAGAAATCTAGGCACGGACACACTCCTCATCCCACACTCTCCTCAAATATTATCCATCTGTTAAATGCAAGCTCATATGGTCTGCCCTCTATTCCATCCCTCACTGATCTATCCCTTTGGCCTTGAAATTCTAATTATTTCATGGTGACTCCTTGCAAGCTAGGCCCTTGTCTTGTAATTCTAGGTATTGCACGGAGTGCAGTGAGAACACTAAGTGGGAGCTCAAGAAATTCTTTCTGAATTGATGATGGCAAGAAGTCCTGGGTACGGAGGCTTTGGCATTCAGAAAAAACACACACACACACACACACACTCAAACCAGATGATAGTGTACACAAAAGGTAGCTCATCAGCATCAACTACCCACTCCTGCCCTGTGACATGACTGCATACCATCTGGTTGACTGTGAGCTCCCTAAGCTATCTGATCTGGGAAAGTAGTCACACCTGACTTGAATATCATAGCTGCCTACCCCAGGAAGTGCGGCTATGGCCATATGGCCCATGCTCACAGTTAGGACAGAGGGTAGTTCTTTCACAGTTTAACAGAAAGAGAGAAAAAAAAAAAAAGATAATCCAGTAAACCTGGAAACAGTTCTGCACTCTAGGATCCAAATTGATTTCTTCTCTCTGTCATCTGAGGCTGCATGCTGTAGGGCCAGCATGCAGGCTGGGATCAATAAGACATGAGTCCTCTATTAAAGACAACATAAAACATATTTTTGAGTCAGGGTGGGTAACTGAAAGTCTGGCACTCGTAGGATTGAGAGATTAATGAATTCAGTAGCAGGAAGACAGGTCCTTTTCTGGTGTCTTCCTCAATCCTTCCTCCATGCCTTGGTTCATACTGCCTATTGATCACAGAAATACAACATTTGCCTAATGGCCTAATGGCTAAACCTGAACTGGTCTATTGAATAAGAAAAGGGTATGTTCAGGTTTGGTTTATCCAGCACCCATATCCCTGCTGAGTCCTGGCTCCCTCATTTATAAAACGGGGATAACAACAAATTCTAGAACACATGTGCACAGTAAGATGTATGAGTATAGTCGGTGTTTAATAAATATTAATATCTCTTTTCCTTTCCCCTGCTGCCATGAAAAGTCCAGGTCTTCTTTGAATGGTCTCTTTCTTCATAATGAGCTCAACCTAGATTTGAAATGTTTCAGCCTGTGGGTTTGGCCTTCACTGCAATCACTAGCATCTGGAGTTACGAGCACCACTCAGCAGAGTGCTTGATCTCATTTTTCCCCCTCCTCTTGTTGCTTCATGCATGTAACTTTGACCTCCTGGGGTCAAGTCCAGGAACGCCCTCCACTGGCAGACAGGGAGAACTAGGGAACAAAAGCTCCATGAATAAACGGACCAGGCCCATCCGGTATTCCCAGCCCCGGGGAGGGTGCCCAAGAAACATTTGTTGAATACATGAATGAATAGCAAAAGATTTTAATTATATTTGTAGATTTGAGAGGCACTAGGAGGAATATAGTTAAAAAATAGAATTTGGGAACTTTCAATAGCTTTTGTGGAACCAGTATCTGTAATGAGTTTTGTGACATAAAACCCAATTTTATAGCTATGATAATTAGTATGGTTCTGGGCATTTTGGAAATCTTGAAGCTCCCTGTCCATGTTAAGTAACATCATTATTTCTAATTATTTAAGTATTCAATAGTTATGAACTGAATGTAATCTGATTTTGCTGTAAACAACCATAACTCCAGCAATGAATACACTGAAGTGGGAGTCTCCAGGTTTCAGAGCCATCTTGGTTCCTTTGTAGCCCTGTGACTCTGTCCATGGATGTAGACGTGTGTGCATCCAGTAGGCCTCTCATATATTTCCTCA
Organism: Hylobates moloch; assembly: GCF_009828535.3. Taxonomy (NCBI): domain Eukaryota; kingdom Metazoa; phylum Chordata; class Mammalia; order Primates; family Hylobatidae; genus Hylobates; species Hylobates moloch. Next base: position 25,430,216 of record NW_026652297.1, on the reverse strand, counting down.
TCTGTAAAATACTGATATCTAATATCTGTTCCAGTATGGGGGCTAACTTCAATTTGACAGCTCAGACTGAAATTACTGCAACTTTCCATTCTTTTCCTTCTCCTTTCCATCTTTCTCATTTTTAATTTATTGTTATCTACAAGAGCAATGTTTTAATTGCCATAAGAATTTTGTCACCAGATGACATTTAAGTTCAGGATGGAAAGCATGGCACGCTAACACTAAGTAGGATCCAAAGCACTGGATTTGCAGAAGGTCTGTCCAGTAACATTCTACTGGAGTTATTGGTCTCAAATCTCTACATGCTTTCTACAGCACAAAAAGTTAGAGAGCTCCTGGGAACCACAGAGGTTTCAAGTGCAACCCCTTCATTTTATAGATAGGACACAGCAGACCAGAGGTAAAAAATGACTTGGCCAGTGCTACACCATCCATTGTAAAATCAGGACTGGGACCCGTCTCCTTAATCCCAAGCCAGTGGTCTTTCCATAATGTCCATTTTCTTATATAAATGCAATTGTTAATCTAAATATATACTACAAAAAGTCTCTGCTTACTATGAGCCCACAAAGATTTATCACCACCCTGACCAAGAAACACACGAATACTGTGTTTTTCCTTTTTGCTTATGGGTTGATTTTCAATTGAAAGTAGTCATACTCATTTAAAAGCTTTAGGGAAAAGAAATCATAAAAATAGAAAGGAGAAAAAAATACAGAAGTTATTCATTCTACAAATATCTAAACCCAATCATCATTAACAAGGTGGCCTGGTCCCTTCCTACTTTTTTGTAGTATGCATATTTATAAGTAGCCATATGCATACCTGTATGTAATTGCATATCTGGCTGTTGTCATTTAAATTATGAGACATGTGTTTTCCTGTTTTTATGTTGTAGTCTTCCATTTTGAATACCATTTTGATTGCTATTAGAACATTCTGTCAAATGGATTTATCAATTTACATAAACACCCTGTACTTGAACATTTAAGTTGTTTACAGTTTTTAAATATGTATATGTGTATGTCTATACCTATACCTGTATATAAAACAATGTAGTGAACATCACTGTTATGTATATTTTTGATGTTTAGATTGTTTCTTTAGCATAGATACTAAGAAGTGAAATTTTTAGTTTAAAGGGTACTGATGAACATTTAAAACCTCTTGATATAGTCAGTTACACTGGTTTACAAGAGGCTTTGTGTCACTTTTCATTGCCACCTACAATGTATTAGAATGATACTCTTTACCTTCAAAAAATTACTTATATCCAACATAGGACAAAGAAATGTATGTATAAATGAAAACCATGTACAAGACCTTTTCTACTAGAGAGAGTGGAAAATGCCCAAACCGAGGAAACAATTGCTGATGACACATTTCTGGGACCCCAAAGTGGAATGGATAAGCAACAAAGCAGAGAAAATATGTTACAAGCACAATTTGAAAGGCTTTTCATGTATTGCTTTCTCTATAGATGAAAATTTATGAAGTTATTGAACTTTTCTAAAGATTTTTTCTTTTCAGTCACAAAGCAAATGGATTGAAGAGGCACTTAGATAAAACATCAGTAGGAATAAACAGTCATAATTTGTCAGACAGAATGCAGTGTGGGAGGGGTGGATGTGGAGAAACCCTGTATTTCCAATCATACCTGATGACCAATAAGGAACAGATGCCTATTTTATGTTAGGAACGCTCTGCAGGAAATAGTGGGAACCATCAGTAAAGCCTTTCCTGGGCTCCCCTCGCCACCAATATCTGTGCTGCGCATTCACCTTCCCTGCGGCCCTGCACTCTTCTCAACTTCCCTGACCTCCACTTCCCACGCTTTCCTGCTGCTCATTAACAGCACTGAGTCCTGGGAAATGAGGCCCTGGAGAACCAGCCCAATCCACCCACACATGGGGCATACACAGCCCATGTGCCTTGAGTTGGGGCTCAGCCCAATTTTTTTCTTTTTAGATGAAATCTCACTGTACCCCACAGGCAGGAGTGCAGTGGCATAATCATGGCTTATGGCAACCTCCACCTCCTGGGTTCAAGTGATTCTCTTGCCTCAGCTTCCCAAGTCACTGGGATTACATGCACACACCACCACGCCCAGCTAATTCTTACATCTTTAGTAGAGACATGGTTTCATCATATTGGCCAGGCTGGTCTCAAACTCCTGGCCTCAGGCGATCCGCCCACCTCAGTCCCCCAAAGTGCTGGGATTACAGGCGTGAGCCACAGTTACTGGCCCCAATTTTCCACACATGGTGGTAGAAGAAGAAGAGGAGGACGGGGGGCATTTCTACTTCTTTGTGCATGGATTAATAGAGGAGTACAGATTTTTATCTAAATACTACCATGGATAGAAACATTGCTAATTTAGTCCCTCTACTGTATATTTTATGCAGACAAAACACATTGATACAGCTTACTCATAGCTTACTTATTTATACTTATTTCTTGATCTGTATTATGTGACATTTGTAGTCACAGGTTGATGGGGACCACTGGCACTTTCAAAGGATAAGAAAGGTGAGACTGCAGAATAATGTATTTTATCTGGAATGCGTAAGTCAAAAAAGCTGTCACCTCAACATCAAGGTCTGAATCTATGCAGCAGAGTTGCACCAGACCCTAAAGGCCAAGGGAAGCCCACCAGAGAGCTCAGCTCTTTGGAAAACCTGCTTTGAAAGGAGTGCAAAACCTAACCCCTGTGCTAACCCTTGGCCATGTAGAATTCTCCTATGTCTACCACATGTGGGAGGGAATGATGTGCAGGCTCCCAAAGGAGCAGAAGCCCTTTTCTCTCTGTCTTACTCTAAGATGCCAAAGCTGACCCTGCAGCCAGCTGAAAGTGTTCAGCAACCTCTAATGTGCAGTGCCTCTTCCAGCACTCAGGAGGCAGAAGAGTTTGTCAATAAATGCTACCCAAGGGCTGAAACAAGACAGGGGACCTTGACATGGTCATCTGGGCTCACCAGATGCTGATGACAGCTCCTGACTTCTCCCAAGAGACCATTTCACCTCAGTCCACATCACTAAGAAGTTCCCTGAGCAGCCCTCTCTTTTGTCAGCTTGTAGATCTCCAGCTTGTAGGAGACTCCCCAGGTCTCCAACACAGAATTTGGTCTTCAGGTCAGCCTGGATTCTAATGGGCCCTGGCTTTTACTTGCTTCTGTGTTTTCTGCTAACAACAGAGCTGCATTCAAAAGGAAGCGGCAATCTTCCTGATCTTTCAAAACATTAAAGGAAAAGAGGAAATCAAAGGGCTCACTTCTGAGCTACTCCTCAGGGCCAAGTTCTCTACTGATCTGTGCAACTGAAGAGGGGAAGGAACACACTGTTGCTGAAGAAAGAGGTCTCTGGGGAAAGGCTCCATAGACCCCACAGCTGAAATGTGCCCTCAAAAGGAGAAAGAGATTAAGGGAAAAACTAAGGACAACAACTTGCATGTAGACAGATTGTCTAAGGTTCAAGGTATCAGAGGAAGACTTACAGATAACAAAGCACTTCCTTACCCACTTGTTCATTCCTTAATGAAACATGGAAGGTGTTTTGCTTTCTCCATCATATTAGATTAGTAAACTGAGGCGTGGACAGAGATTGTCTAAGATCTTAAGGCTATTTGATCTTACTGGCCCCAAAGCTTATGTTCTTTCCCTGGATGGACTTGAGCAAGGCACAACTTGTGGTGAAATGGACTTGATGGGAGGCTGCAACACCGGTGGCAGGATCACCTCTGGGTTTAAAGCCTCCCCTCCTTGGCCACAGCTTATGCAGAAAAAGGACTACTGACATTGCTCTTCCCAATTACCATTCTCCACTTCAGTAACTGATATTGCCTCTAACTGCTTCCATAGTCTTACTACTTCAGGAGAGATTTTAGATGCCAGGACTGCAATTTAACACATGCTATCTTCATGTCTAATACAGCCAAGACTTTACCACAGGCTTAAGCCTAGAAAATGCACCAGGTACCCTATTCTTAACATCACTCACCCCTATGTTTTCTCATGGTTTTCATTCCTGCTTGTGATGGTCTGCAAATAATTCAAGCTCTCCTAGACTGAGAGTGCTGCCTTGCTTTCCTCATATTCCCAAAGACAACAACTCTTTCCTTGAAACTAAGCACTGCAGCTAGTGGCCCTAGTCCTTGCTCTCAGGACTCCCAAAGGCTAACTTGGCTGTGTGCTTCAAAGCTGCGTCTTCTTACTGTATGCTTCCATGTATCCCCTATTAGATCAAGAATGACCCCCTACAGTGGTCATTCTTACTTAGAGCTCCAGCCAAGCTTCCATCTCCCATCGTCTCACTCATCTCTGGGTCTAGACACATTGTCTTAGGATAATAAAATGTAGAAGGAGTCTCTCCAGTTATGTCTTCTATCTCGCTGGCTCAGGCTGAAGGGAAACGCTGGCTATCTCCATTGCTACTATGTCCCACTGCCCTTGTGTCCTGTAGACTGGAGGTGTCACCATGGAAAGAACATGAAATGGGTGAGCGCCAACACATGGACACACATGCGTGGCTTAACAAAGGGTTGGTGGTGGACCGTTGAAGGACAGGGCACTGAACTCAGCCTGTCTCTGACATAAGTGAGGGTCACCCAAAGTCAGCAAGTCAGAACCAATCTTCTGTGATCCTGCAAGAAAAATGCAACATCAGCTGGCAGAACTCCACACACCAGGCTCCTCTTGAGACCGGGTCCCAGCCATAAGGCCTGGGGACCATTACAAATGTTCCTTGGTACATCTGGTCAACCTATACATACATATCCCTAGGGCAGGTGTGTGTGTGGTATGTGTGTGGTGTCTTTGCTGTGTGTGTGTGAGATGTGTGTTGTATTTGTGTGGTGTGTGTGTTGTGTGGTGTGTGTGTGGGCTATGAGTGTTGTGTGTGTGTGTAATGTGGTGTGTATGGTGTATAGTGTGTGTGGTGTGTGTGCATGGTGTGCATGGTGTGTGGGGGGAGAGTGTGTTTTGTGTGTGTGTGGTGTGTGTGGCATGTGTGGTATGTATGTGGTCCATGTGTGGTGTGTTTGGGGAGGGGTGTGGCATGGGTGTGCTGTGGGTGTGGCATGGGTGTGGTGTGGGTGTGTGGGTGTTTGTGTGTGGTGTGTATGGGGGTGTGAAGTGTGTGTGTGTGGTGTGTGTGGGGGGAGTGTGTGTTGTGTGTGTGGTTTGTGCGTGGTGTGTGTGGTATGTATGTGGTACGTGTGTGGTGTGTTTGGGGAGGTGGGTGATGTGTGTGGGGGGGTGTGTGGTGTGTGTGGGGTGTGGTGTTGGGAGATATGGGTATGTGTGTTGTGTGTGTGGCGTGTGTTGTGTGTGTATGGTGTGTGTGTGTGTGTGTGTGTGTGTTGAGCGAGGGATGCGGAGGGTCAGAGAGTGATGGAGAAGGTAGAAATGGGAACCAGGGTGGTGAGGAGCCCTTGTCTGAACTCTGGGTTCTCTTCCTGGGGTGCACTGACAGACCCAGCTTGTCCAAGGCATCAGAGGGAGTTTAGAAAATGTCAACAAGAAACTCCAAAGCATGGGGTCCCCCGAAGCATAGGCCTGAGGCAAGGGCCAAGGTCTCAGGGCAGTGCTGTCTGAACAAGGCTTTCTACAACACAACTTTTGCCTCTCCAAACTGTGCCTTGTGCGTAAAGTGCTAAGCCTGTTGCTGGCCCCAGAGTACTGAATATATCTATTTCAAATTGGATAGAATCCTGAGCATTAAGAAATATTGTAAAAAGCAAAAAAAAAAAAAAAAATCCAAATCTGGCCCCCGTAACCACAGCAGGCCCTGATCAAGATCTCATTAATACGCTTCCTGCTAATCCTCAAGAATTAGCAAATACAACTTTATCCTGCTATGAAATACTCCCTACCTCCAGGGCTCAACTAAAGATTCAGAAAGAAGGGTGGAAGAAGCTTAGTTAAATGTAGCTTTGAATCCAAGCACTGGGTAGCATCCCTAATAAGCCCTCTCAGGCTTAATGGGGCTTTCCAAAAATTCCCTGTTCCAAACTCCTATATGACTTACCATTTAGTTCGTATAATTCTGTCTAGTAAATAATCAGGGTATCACATTCGAAGTCACTTAAGTTTGAATAGGCTTTCCCAGTGCCCTTTGAGTGCTTAAATGTTTTATATCTGCTATGCCCAGGTCTTTCTGGGAGCTCACTGCTCCAGGACTGGATGGCGAGGAGTCAAACGCGGAAAAGGCTCATATCCTCTTTAGAGCGAATTTTCCAAGGAAAATTAAACAAAGCCTCTAGGGAGCATTCAACCACCCACCATCAACATGGTGACCAAACTGACCCCCCACTGCAGCCCTCTCTGCCTCTATATTATCATAAACCTACAACTCCTGAATAACTTTTTAAGAGTGGTTTACTTCACACCTTAGGCAAGCTACAGATGCACATCTCCACGGTTGTTCTTTGGAGTGGAACAAAGCACAACTCCTCACTATCCCTATTTGCCCTCCTAAGAGGCCTCCAAGTCATGGCAATCTGAGGAAATTCTAGGCTATTAACTTGCTTTTAGCCATGTTCCCCCTAAGACTCGGATCCTCTGAAGGTGTCTGACTGCAAGGATTGCTGGAAAGAGAAAACTTTTTAAAATGTTTTGAAATAGAGGCAGGGTTTTGTCATGTTGCCCAGGCTGGTCTGGAACTCCTGAGTTCAAACGATCCTCCTGCCTTAGCCTCCCAAAGTGCTGGGATTACAGGCTTGAGCCACCATACCCGGCCAAGACTTTTTACAGCAGGAGGATCCATGTGAAAAATCAGTTGATGCACGTGTGCAATTGGCCTGAGGGCACAAGGCCCATAAAACGGGCTGCAGCACCCACGGGCAGGCAAGGGCTTGTCACAAATGGCTGCTTCACTACTAAAGCATGCTGTGGGAGAAATTGCATCTGTGCCATTCTGGCATCTGTGCCACACCTGCACTTGCTGGGAGCCCTCCCTGGTCTCAGATGCTCTCTTGATCTTGAGCTCTCACATTAACTCAGTACCATCTTGGTGTCTCCTTACTCTTCCCAAACCAATCCTGGGACAGGAAGACTAGACTCAGAGCCTGATATATGGATTCCCTAGGGCTGCCGTAACAATGTGCTATAAACTGGGTGGCTTAAAACAATAAAAATTTATTCTTTCACAGTTCTGAAGGCCGGAAGTCCAAAATCAAGGAGTCCACAGGGATGGTTCTGGAAGCTCTCCCCGGGAAAACCATCCCATGCTGCTCTCTTAGCTTGTGGTGCTTGCTGGCAGTCCTTGGCATTCCTTGGCTTGTGGCAGCATCACTGCAACTTCTGCCTCAGTTGTCATGTGGCTTTCTTATGTCTCCTCTGTGTCTCTATGTGTAAACCTCCCTCTATTTTCTCCACAGACACCAGTCATTGAATTTATGATCCACACTAATATAGTATGAACTCATCTTAATTTATCAAACCTGCAAAGACTGTTTCCAGTTAAGGTCATATTTTGAGGTTCCAGGTGGACATGAGTTTTGGGGGGACACTGTTCAAGCCACTATACCTGATCTTGGCCACACTGCTCTTAGTCAGTGCTGATGGTGCCAAGGAACCCCTCACTGCCCCAGGAGTCCAGTGTTCAGGACAGGAAAGTGCCTCTTTCTTCCTTGCTTGCCCTCTAGAGAAACAAATGCATTTACTCCAATTGGTTCTCTGCCCTTCTCGGAAGTGTTTCTGATTATTCTCTGCCTGCCTTAACCACCAAAGCACAAGCAAGCCTCCCGTATAGTCTGTAGCAGGCATATAATGAATAAATAAATGAACCAAGTCTACAGATGAATGGCGGCCTCTTCTAACCTCACTGTAGATATTCATAAAATGATGAAGCCGTTAAAAATTATTCTCAGAATTCCTGTACATAGAGGTTCAAGGCTCCATTCTCCCCCAGGATTCCCAGAGTCTTCAGCTATACTCAGATGATGGCCCATCCCACTGACACCCTGGTCTTCCCTTTCCAAAATGTTTCAGAGAGTCCAAAAAAAAGGGTCTAAAGCCATTCAACATATATTTTATACGAAACTATTCACAGGTAGCAATGGAATTTCTATTTTAGCAGAGACTTTGGATGGTCCAATAAAATAGAGCAAGCAAGCTAAGAATTTGGGGCATGGCAGAGAATTGTGGAAATTGATCTGGGTCCTGAAGAGCCCCTTACATCCTTTCCTGGCCTGGCAACCCTGCTGGCACCTGTGTGAGATCAGTTCCAGGCCACACGTGGCCCGCATGCACTTTTATTCCTCCTTTCTCCCAGCTCCCCTGCCTGTTCCTCTACTTGTCCAAATTATCTGCTTCTAGTTCTCTCCTTCCAGTTATCTTACTATAAATTTCCTACCTTTTCTTCCATTCCCCCCCACCAGCCCTCGAACAAAATTCCTTTCATTTGATTTGCAAGGTCTGAAAAGAAGCCTATTGTTTTTCTTTTTTTCATCTTTCATTCCTTAGGAAAACTTTTTATAATTCTAATCATCAGGGACAAGGTCATACTTTCAGGCTATCTGACCTTTAAAATTACTTTAGAGAGGCTGGGCACAGTGTCTCACACCTGTAATCCTAGCACTTCGGGAGGCTGAGGCAGGCAGATCACCTCAGGTCGGGAGTTCGAGACCAGCCTGACTAACGTGGAGAAACTCTGTCTCTACTAAAAATACAAAATTAGCCAGGTGTGGTGGCACATGCCTGTAACCCTAGCTACTTGGGAGGCTGAGGAAGGAGAAATGCTTGAACCTGAGAGGTGGAGGTTGCAGTGAGCCAAGATCGCCCCCATTGCACTCCACCTTGGGCAACAAGAGCGAAACTCCGTCAAAAAAAAAAAAAAAAAACCTCACCGTAGAGAGAGGGCTGCTGTTTTTTTCTTCTCCCTCAGAGACTTAATGATGTCCAGCTCACAGTTTTTGTTCATCATTCCTTCCAGTCAATTCATCTATAAGAGCCAGTGATAAGCACTTTGCAGAATTCATTTTTTAGTAGCCACAGGCAGAAAAGTCAGTAACCCAGTGCAGGAGGACCTCTCTGAAATCCCTTTCTATGGCATTTCACCCAGTAGGACCTTCCTTGTTCTGTTTCCTGGTCTTGTTCCCTGGGGCTTTGTCCTAGACAGATGGGCAAGCCATAGGGTAAGCCCTTAAGTAGGAGAGGGAGGCCTAGGATTGTCACCCTACAACCAAACAGCAGCTGCCATGCCAAATGAAACATACTCTCTCTGCTCTGCTGAAATAATGGAGTCATTTCTTCCCAGCCACATCCTGGAGCCCTTCACGGTCCAGGTCCAGCAGAGCTGCACCACTGGCATCTCAGGTAAGCTTTGCACATGCTCAGAGTGAAAAGGGTCAGTGGCTTCACAAAGGCACATCTATGTCTATTATTCTGCCTCTGACAGGTGACCAAGGGAAGGCTTTTTCGTCACCAGATGGGTCTGGTTGGTCTACTACTCTAAATAGATCTATACACAACTAAGTTCCAGGCTATGTCATTATTAGTTGGCTGAGTATTTGATCACACTACCTGGAGCTGGTTTGAAAAAGAGAGGTGCAAGCTGTTGCTTCCTTTCTGTTTTAAAAATAGTCAGGCCCATCATATATTGCCCACATGTATTATCTCACATTCAATTTGTAATTCTACAATCTAAAACGTCAGGCCCTCTCACGTTCATCACAGCATCACAGGGAACACGTTTCTTCATTCAGAGGGGCCAAGAGGTACAAGAATCACATGATCTATCCTTCAAACTAGGACATTTTTGAGAGTCAAAGAGGGAACCACTAATTGTTACACCAGAACGGTGAGCATAAACCCTAACTGTCCCAGGCCAACCAGGATGTTGGCCATCCAATCCATTGGGATATACAGGGGCAAGAGACCCAAACTAGTTGAAGTAGAATGTAAAGAAGAGACATGGTGACGTGGACTTGGTACCAAGGTCTCAGACCACCTTACTTCTGGTGCTGCAGCTGGAATTAGGGGTAGGACTTCTGGTTTAGGAGCCCTTAACAGCTGATTCAACTGAACGTGCTCAGCACTGCACAGCATGAACAAGAAAATCATGTGCCTGGTGACAGCTGGAATCAGGGCTGTGGAAAAGCTTACAATGGGGTCAGAGGTGGAAACAGTAAGAGGAGACTTCAGACTTAATCTGAGATTGAGGAAGCAGAAACAGCAAGACATAATATTAAGAAAAAGAGCCAAGTGTGGTGGCACAGTCCCAGCGACTGGGGGTCTGAGACAGAGGATCACTTAAGGTCAGAAGTTAAAGACTGTGGTAGGCAGTGATCACACCTGTGAATCACCACTGCACTTCACCCTGAGCAACATAGCAAGACCCTGTCTCTAACATAAAATAAAACATTTAAGATTTTTAAAAAGAAAATATAGTCTCTCAAACAACAAGGGGTACTCAATGATTTAGAAAGAATACTGAAGCAAAAGCACAGTCCTACGTGGGAGGAAAATTACAGAAGTCAGAAAAGCCAGTCTGTTTGTGAAGTCTGTTTAGAGACGAAGTCTAGAATAGTAATGAATAGTGTGAAGAGTGTCCAGATGCCGTGGCTCAAGCCTGTAATCCCAGCACTTCGGGAGGCCAAGGCAGACAGACCACTTAAGGTCAGGAGATTGAGACCAGCCTGGCTAACATGGTGAAATACCGTCTCCACTAAAAACACAAAATCAGCCAGGCGTGGTAGCACATGCCTGTAATCCCAGCTACTGGGGAGGCTGAGGCAGGAGAATCACTTGAACTCCAGAGGCGGAGGTTGCAGTGAGCCGAGATTGTGCCACTGCACTCCAGCCTGTGTGACAGAGCAAGACTCCATCTCAAAAAAAAAAAAAAAAAAAAGTAAAAGAAAAAAAGTGTGAAGAGTTGAAGAGTGTGTATTCTGCATCAGACTGACCTGAACATTCACTCTACACTTTCTAATGGTGTGACATCAGTTGTCTATGTCTCACTTTTCTTATCTGTATAAGGAGAATAGTGAAGGTATCTTTTCATAAAGCATTAGGGTAATGGGTAAATGATTGATACGTCAAGTTACTAGGAATTCTAAGAAGGTAAGTGGAAGAAAACACTCAAGGAAGATAATCAGCATTGTAAGTTTCACATGAATAAGGAGTGTGTCCAGTGGAAAGAAAGGAAATGGCCAGGAGGCTGTTGTTAGTTTTCCAGGCCTTGTGCAGGATGCCCTAGTTATGGCCTACACTGGTTCTTGACATAAAAGCAGAATGAGAGGGCTAGGCTTGGTATTAGCAAGGGGAAGGAATTCTAAGGCATTAGGACAGACATGGTGCCAAAGCCAAAGAACCTGAAGCTGAAAATAACCCTTCAAAATAGTCTAGGCCTTGGCCTTCCACAGCACTGTATTAAAACTATTTTAAGGTTAAGAGCCTGGGTGGGAGGCTGCGTGCAGTGGCTTATGCCTAGAATTCCAGGCTTTGGGAGGCCAAGCTGGGAGGATTACTTTGATACAAGCCTGGGCAACATAACGATACCCTATATCTCTGTAAAAACTACAAAAATTAGCTGGGCATGGTGGTTCATGCCTGTACGTCTGGCTACTCCAGAGGCTGAGGCAAGAGGATTGCCTGAGCACAGGAGTTCAAAGCTGCAGTGAGCTATGATCACGCCCCTGCACTCCAGCCTGGGCGACAGAGTAAAACCCTGTCTCTTAAAAAATAAAATTAAAAGCCTTGGTAGAAGAAGACGATGGGTGCTATGGTCTGAATATGTCTTTCTAAAATTCATAGGCTAAAATCCTAACCCCCAAAAGTGATGGTGTTAGGAGGTAGGGCCTTCGGGAGATGATTAGGTCATGAAGGTAAATCCCTCATAAATGGGATTAGTGCCCTTATAAAGGAGGACCTAGAGAGCTGCCTTGTCCCTTCCACTCTGTGAGGACACAGCAAAACAATGCTGCCTACGAAGTCGAGAGCAAACCCTCACCAGACACAGAGTCTACGAGTGCCTTGATCTCAGATTTCCACCCACCAGCACTGTGAGAAATTAAATTTCTGTTGGTTCTAAGACTATGGTACTTTGTTACAGCAGCCCAAGTGGACTAAGACAGTGAGTTATGAAAGTTGAATATAAATTTTGATGTAAAAGAAAGAATTGAGCAAGATGTTTAAGTGGAACCCAGATGCCACCTATCCTGGATGGCTTAGAAAGTTGCCAGACTGATCCAGGGGCTGATCCTTTTGAGATCCCTTCTATAATAGTAATAATGTAAGACTATACTTTCAGGGATCATTTCTACAGTTCATCATTAGAGAAGTTCTCTGAACATGTAGAGCACTGAGACAAGAAATAACTAAGATCAGAGGAGAACTGAAGGAAATAAAGACATGGAAAACCCTTGAAAAAAAAAAATCAATGAATCCAGGAGGTGGTTTTTTGAAAAGATCAACAAATAGATAGACCACTAGCCAGACTAATCAAGAAAAGAGAGAAGAATCAATAGACACAATAAAAAATGATATAGGGGATATCACCACTGATCCCATATAAATACATGCTACCATCAGAGAATACTATAAATGCCTCTGCAAATAAACTAGAAGAAATGGATAAATTCCTGGACACATACACCCACTCAAGTCTAAACCAGGAAGAAGTCGAATCCCTGAATAGACAAATAACAAGTTCCAAAATTGGAGCAGTAATTAATAGCCTACCAACTAAATAAAAGTCCAGGACCAGACAGATTCACAGCCAAATTCTACCAGAGGTAAAAAGAGGAGCTGGTACCATTCCTTCTGAAACTATTCCAAACAACTGAAAAAAAGGAAATTCTCCCTAACTCATTTTATGAGGCCAGCATCATCCTGATACCAACACCTGGCAGAGACATAACAAAAAATGAAAATGTTAGGTCAATATCCCTGATAAACATCGACGCAAAAATCTTCAATAAAATACTAGCAAACCGAATCCAGCAGCACATCAAAAAGCTTATCCACCACAATCAAGTCAGCTTCATCCCTGGGATGCAAGGCTGGTTCAACATATGCAAATCAATAAACGTAATCCATCACATAAACAGAACCAATGACCAAAACCACACGATTATCTCAATAGATGCAGAAAAAGCCTTCAACAAAATTCAAAACCCCTTCATGCTAAAAACTCTCAATAAATTAGGTATCAATGGAAAGTATCTCAAAATAATAAGAGCTATTTATGACAAACCCACAGCCATTATCATACTGAATGGGCAAAAACTGGAAGCATTCCCTTTGAAAACTGGCACAAGACAAGGATGCCCTCTCTCACCACTCCTATTCAACATAGTGTTGGAAGTTCTGGCCGTGGCAATCAGGCAAGAGAAATAAATAAAGGGTATTCAAATAGGAAAAGAGGAAGTCAAATTGTCTCTGCAGATGAGATGATTGCATATTTAGAAAACCCCATCGTCTCAGCCCCAAATCTCCCCAAGCTGATAAGCAACTTCAGCAAAGTCTCAGGAAACAAAATCGATGTGCAAAAATCACAAGCATTCCTATACACCAATAATAGACAGAGAGCTAAATCATGAGCGAACTCCCATTCACAATTGCTACAAATAGAATAAAATACCTAGGAATTCAACTTATAAGAGATGTGATGGACCTCTTCAAGGAGAACTACAAACCACTGCTCAAGGAAGTAAGAGAGGACACAAATAAATGGAAAAATCATTCCAAGCACATGGATAGGAAGAATCAATATCGTGCAAACAGCCATACTGCCCAAAGTAATTTATAGATTCGATGCTATCCCCATCAAGCTATAATTGACTTTCTTCACAGAATTGGAAAGAACTACTTTAAACTTCATATGGAACCAAAAAAGAGCCCACATAGCCAAGCCAATCCTAAGCAAAAAGAACAAAGCTGGGGGCATCATGCTACCTGACTTAAAACTATACTACAATGCTACAGTAACAAAAACGGCACAGTACTGGTACCAAAACAGATATATAGACCAATGGAACAGAACAGAGGCCTCAGAAATAACACCACACATCTACAACCATCTGATCTTTGACAAACCTGACACACACAAGCAATGGGGAAAAGATTCCCTATTTAATAAATGGTGCTGGGAAAACTAGCTAGCTGTATGCAGACAACTGAAACTGGACCCCTTCCCTACACCTTATACAAAAATCAACAAGGCATCATCTTAATAAAATGATTAAGAAAGATGAGAACAATCAAAACCATGTGTCACTTAAGATGCAATAAGGAGGTGGCTGGCAAGATGACTGAATAGGAACAGCTCTGGTCTGTAGCTCCCAGCAAGATCAACACAGAAGGTGGGTGATTTCTGCATTCCCAAATGAGGTACCCTGCTTATCTCATTGGGACTGGTTAGACAGTGGGTGCAGCCCACAGAAGATGAGCTGGAGCAGGGTGGGGGCATTGCCTCACCCAGGATGTGCAAGAATTTGGGGAACTCCCTCCCCTAGCCAAGAGAAGCCGTGAGGGATTGTGCCGTGAGGGATGGTGCTATCCAGCCCAGATACTAGGCTTTTCCCATGGTCTTCAAAACCTGCAGACCAGGAGATTCCCTCCGGTGCCTAGGCCACTAGGGCCTTGGGTTTCAAACATAAAACTGGGCGGCCATTTGGGCCGACAACCAGGTAGCTGCAGGAGTATTTTTTCATACCCCAGTGGCACCTGGAACACCAGCAACACAGAACCGTTCACTCCCTTGGAAAGGGGCCTGAAGCCAGGGAGCCAAGTGGTCTAGCTCAGCAGATCCCAACCCCACGGGCTAGGGAAGGGATAACATTAGGAGAAATACCTCATGTAAAGGATGGGTTGATGGGTGCAGCAAACCACCATGACAGGTGTATACCTATATAACAAACCTACACACACTGCACATGTATCCCAGAACTTTAAGTATAATAAAAAATAAAAATAAAATTTAAAAAAGATGCAATAAGAGGATGGCAGTTTCATTTCTACACACTTCTGAATCTAATCTTGAGAAAACATTACAGAAAACCAAAATAAAGGACATTCTCCATAATTAAAAAGTCAAAAAGTAATAGATGTTGGTGTGGATGTGGTGAAAAGGGAACACTTTTACACTGGTAGTGGGAATGTAAACTAGTACAACTGCTATGGAAAACAGTGTGGAGATTCTATGAAGAACTGAAAGTAGAACTACCGTTCTATCCAGCAATCTCACTACTGGTATCTATCCAAAGAAAAGAAATCATTATATGAAAGACACACTTGCATATGCACGTTTATAGCAGCACAAATCACAATAGCAAAAATACGGAACCAACCTAAATGCCCATCAATCCATGAATGTATAAAGAAAATGTGGTATATATACACTATGGACTACTACTCACCATAAAACACAAAATAATGGCCTTTGCAGCAATTTGAATGGAGCTGTAGGGCCATTATTCTAAGTGAAGTAACTCAGGATTGGAAAATCAAATATCCCATGTTCTCACTTATAAGTGGGAGCTAAGCCATGAGGATGCAAAAGTTTAAGAATGACATAACGGACTTTGGGGATTTGAGGGAAGGGTGTGTGGGGGGTGAGGGATAAAAGACTACATATTGGGTACAATGTACACTGCTAAGGTGATGGGTGCACCAAAATCTCAGAAATCACCACTAAAGAACTTATCCACATAACCAAAAACCACCTGTCTGTCCCAGAAAAACTACTGAAATTAAAAAGGTAAATAAAATGGAGGACATTAGCAAGATACCTGAACTGTCTTCAAAAGAGTGAAGGTCATCAAAGTCCAAGAAAGATAGAGGAACCCTTCTAGATAGAAAGAGACATGTATAAATGCAATGCATGACTCTGGATTGGATCGTCCTGCTGAAAGACATAACTAAGCAACTGCAGAAATGTGAATCGGGTCTGAGGATTAAACGGTAATCAGATACCGATGTCCCCTTCCTGTTTTGATGGTTGTTTTGTGGTTGTTTAGAATAATGTCCTTGTATGTAGGAAATACAACTAAAGAATTTAAGGGTGATGGGGCATTAAGTCAGCAACTTCTCTTAAACAGTTCAATTAAAATAAGTTATTTTTATTGTATTTGCAAATTTCCTGTATGCTTGAGGTTATTTCAACATTTAAACATTTATATATTTTTTAGAAATCTACAACTAGAACTTCAAATTTTGTTCAAGAGCCAGAGTGGCAGGCCCTGCCTTTCACAATTTCAGTATATCTTCAAGGGCTTTTTTTTTCCCCCTTTTATTCTGTTGTGCTAGTTTCACTGATGCTGTGTGTTTAATTTTATACCCTGTGCTGAGAATGTTTTAAATCAGAGAAGAAGGCCAAGAAGGCAGAGTAGGAGTGAAATAATATACTCCAGCGATCTTTATGGATTCCCAGGGCCCTGAAAATGCAAATACTTATTATGTTGACCTCCCCAACTTTGCCCATAACTGAAGGTATCATGACTACTTAAGAATCTGGATCAGTAATTGCTACCATAAACTACGCACCACAGACCTTGCTGCAACACACTTGGTTCTGGCTGCCAGCGGGATTCACGCAAACCCCTCCCAAGGTTCCATCAGTGGGGCAGTCTCAAGACAAATGCCCCGTGGTAGGGGAGAAATCTGAATGCAACTTATTTCATCTGGAAAACAACTGCCATGCTATTGCCTTGGAACCCAAAACCATTCCTGAATGGGGAGGATGCCAGGGAATCTGTGGCACAAGCAGGATAAAAGACTAGGTGGTTTAAATTTGGATGAAAACCCCAAGCACCACAATTTTAGTGTGTTCAGGTGATACAACAAATGCCACAGGGTGGCTCATAAATAACAGAAATTTATTTCTTACAGTTCTGGAGGCTGGAAGTCCAAGATCAATGTGCCGTAGATTCAGTGTCTGGTGAAGACTTGCTTCCTCTTAGATGGTTCCCTCTTGCTGTGCGCTCATGTGGTGGACAGGGTGAGGGGTTTCTATGGGGCCTGTTTTATAAGGGCACTGATCCTATTCATGAGGGCTCTGCCCCCACACCCTAATCACCCCTAAAGGCCCCATCTCCTAATAGCATCATCTTGGGTAATAGCATTTCGACATACAAATTTAGGAGGACACAGACGTTCAGACCACAGTACCCTACAAATGTGTTTTGTTTAATCTGTGGTTCTGGGGCTCAGAATTCAAGGAAGAAACTCCTCCACTATCTCATGGCTGCATCAGAATAGAGCTGAGGAGGGAGGAAAGGTGAACTTTGTGGTTTTGAGCCCTGTTAACATCTAAAGAGACTGATTTCAGTATTCAGAAGATAAGCCAGAAATGATAGAAATGGAAGATTTAAATGAAACGACTTTATAGTAAGTTCCTGAAAAATAGATTTTATCCTCTTATTATTTTAATTTGAATCATACAAAAACCGAAAACACTCATCTAGAGCTCCTGTCTGACAAGGCCCAGTTCAAAACTACTTGGAATTTACAGACATAGGAATAGAGTCTACAGAGTAGAATAGAAAAATCGCTCTGGAGTCAGAGAGACGTGGGTTCAAGTCCTAGCTCAGCCAATTACTAATAATTATTGTCATCGTCCTGAGTATAAATATCTCCAACTATGAAATGAGAATTTGACTAATACTGCTTGGTATATACAGTTGTTGGAAGTATTTTAAGATATTAAATATATAAAACACTTGACTCATAAGAGACTCAGCAAATATGAGCTATAGCTATTATTATAATTGTTATTGTATCATTTTATTAGTAAGAATACAATAAGCTATTCTGTAGTTACAAATCCTCAAACTCTCGGTGCATTAACAAAATAAAGGCTTATTCCTCACTCATACCAAGCTTAATGTGAATCAGACCACCCTCCTCCGTCATGTAGTTTATGCCGTCTGGGACACATTAGCTTCCAAAGCTGCAGTGGCAGGCAGAGGAATAGTGGAGTGCTTCTAAGTGCTGACCTGAAATAGACATGCATCACTTCTGCTTATATCCCTTTGATAAGGCATCAGTCTCATGGTTCTAAGGGCAGAGCATCAGGTCTTTCCTTGTGCTAGAAGGAAAAAGGCATATGAACACATAGCAGTATCTCTTACACAATAAGCAGTAAGTAAGGGCCGTAAGAAAATAAGATCAAAAAGCAAAGGTCAACTGACTTAAGGACCTTGAGCATCACAAGAGACACTTAGGTTTAAAAAGAGCCACGGTGCTGGGAGCGGTGGCTCACACCTGTAATCCCAGCACTTTGGGTGGCCGAGGCAGGCAAATCACTAGATCAGGAGTTCAAGACCAGCCAGAGGCCAACATGGTGAAACCCCTTCTCCACTAATAACACAAAAAAATCAGCTGGGCATAGTGGCAAGCACCTGTAATCCCAGCTACTCGGGAGGCTGAAGCGGGAGAATCGCTTTAACCCAGGAAGCAGAGGTTGCAGTGAGCCTAGATTGCACCACTACACACTCCAGCCTGGGTAACAGAGTGAGACTCCATCTCAAAAAAAAAAAAAAAAAAAAGGCAAAATATAATCAGAGTCATAAAAATGTAGACATGTAGACATACTGGCCTGAGAGCATAGAAGAGACCTCTCTTCAGAGTAGGAGCAAAAAAAAATAAAAGACAGATTTCATGGCAGAAAAAGCACCCAAGTTGGAACCTGAATGATATGTATGACTAAACCCAGAGTTGAAAACATGGATGTGCTCAAAAATGCATAATTTTATGTGGACACTCTCACAGCCAATTGCACAACTCATAATTGTAAGCATGTTTCTAAACAGAACCTAATTCTCTGGGAGAATTCAGTATGTCCACACAATTTCCTCCAGCAAAAGGTGAGGAAAGCTAAAATAATACTGCAGGAATCTAACATATGGAGTTAAGCAGGATGTGAGCCTTTGTAAGCCCAGTTTCTATTCAGCCATTGATACGTTGTTCTCAGTGGGCTCAGGGGAAGACTGAAGAATTTTCTGGGTCATCTCCTATTACATAACAAATTACCCCAAAACAGGAGTTCATGTTGAGTTCATCTGGGTGAGTTTTCTGTCTCATGTACCACAAATGATGGCCACTTATTGGTGGACGGTCTGATCTGGGGGTCCCAATGTGGCTTCACTCACATACCTAGCACCTTGGCAGGGATGGCTCAGAAATTGGGCTTAGCTAGGACTGCTGCCCTTAGTGAAACACTGATCTTGGCCTCTCTGGCATGGCAACCTCAAAGTAATCAGACTTCTTACATGGTGGCTCAATGCTCCAAGAGCAAGTGTTCCAACAAGCAAAGTGGAAACTCTGTGACCTTTTCTGACTTAGTCTCAGAAGATCCACAGTGTCAATTCCACCATGTTATATTGGTTATGGCAAACCACTGAGTCTAGCCCAGATTCAAGAGGATAGGAATTAGACTCCATTTCTTGATGGAAGAAGGGGTCACACATTTGTAGTCATTAATTGGCCACACTGAGGTTTTGAACAATTAAACATAGGAAAATACTTTAAAAGCTAAATAATCAAGTGATTCTTGATTGAGTCTTTTCTGTTTATAGGGAATAGTACTAGGAAATGAACATAAAGTCCTGATGGGGGCCAGTGGGTAGCAGACATTCACTCAGTAACATGAAGTCTCATTTTTGGTTCCAAAGAGCAGCATGTACCCAATCAAGTGACTCTACCTCCCATGCATCAGTGTCCATGTCTGTCACATGGGCATGGCCATGCTTATCCTGCCATGGCTGAATTCATGGGAGGCACGAAAAGGCTTTGAAAAATGTGGAACGCTCTACTGCCAAGCACTACATTGTTGCCAGCCATGGAATATACCTTCAGGGAACTGTCTGGTTGGGAAAGTAAAACCTTGCTGGCATGAAAAATCAAGTGCAAAGAATACAAGATGGAGAGTGACCAAGAACTGGACTGTGAGGCTCTGACTGTAAACACTGCATGAAGGAAGAGAAAAGAGGTACTGGCATAAGCTGTTGGGGAAAAATTGCCAATATATCAGACTTCTTTTCCACTGAAGAGAGATGATGGATTTGCAACTCTAGGGGAACTCAGGGAATTAACATTCTAAACACGCTTGCACACACTGTTTTATCTCAGGATGATGCTTTACGTGTACCTAGTTCAAATAGTATCTAGCTAGCCCTATACCCTTAACCTTGGCCATCTCTGACTCTGTCAAGGTACACAGAAACCACACAGGAGGCATGCTGTGGCCCAGTGCTCTTGGCAAAGCACAAGCTTATGAAGACTTTGGTCCTCCATACTGCCCTTGACTTCACTGAACTTTTAGGAGGCTGAATCTAACAAGCCCTGAAGCCTTTCCTCAGGCCTCCTGTTTGATCTCTCGTATTTGCTTCTGAGTGACAGCTTCTGGAGGTTGTGTCACCTTTGTCCAGAACAGAAGGAGCTCAGCTCTTGGGGACCAGTTGCTGGGAGAGTACTGCTGCTGCTAGTAGTTGGCCAAGCTGCCAAGAGGGCTCTGGGCTGGGCTTGAGGCCATTTGGCTCTAGTCTATGGGGGTAGCAGGGAAAAACCGGATGTCAGCCCAAAAGTACCCTCCCTTGAAGCATGACCTCTGTCCCTGTCTCCCTGAGACTTGTTAGGTCCCATCAGAGTCTGCATAAAACAAAGTTCTCTCAACACAGCAAGCAGAGGCTGAGCATGGCCAGGAGTGTATCTCCCAGCCTAAGCTCCGGTCTCTGCTAACTCAGGGTCTTCTACTTTGGGGTTCTTCTCATACAGGGGTATCTCAGCCCATCCTGGCTCAAGGTGCTCACAGCCAGTTTCCGAAAGGGAACAGAAGTGAATGAACCAGGCAGACACTCCACACATGCCATCACAGATGACATGACAAAGGCTCTGAGTGGCCAAGAGACTCTAAAGTCATAGGTCCAATAAGGAAGGAAACCCAGACTCCTAGAGCCCACGTGGCCACCCTGCCCAGCACGTTTTCCAGTTGACACCTTATGAATTTTGTTCTTTTTCTGCTTTGCCACCAGCAAAAAGACTAAACTCTGAGTGAAGAGACTCTTTCACTCAAAACCCTGTTTTCAGTACCACATGCCCTGTTAGTACTGCATTTTTGAGGGCCTATGGGGGCTGAAGGTTTTTTCTCCGTATTTTTCCTACTCTCAGATATTTTAAATATGCCTTCCCCATCCATGCTGTCAGTCCTCAGAAAGATTGTGCTACAGTTTCCCTCTAAGACTTCCTTTCTTGAATGTCCAAATGGAGATACTGGCTTTGGCTTTGTGCTTGTGTGTGTGTTATGTGTGTATTTGCACATGTGTTAGAAACTTTACTCTGTTTTATTAAAAGTTCTAAAACTTTTTTTTTTTTTTTTTTGAGATGGAATCTCGCTCTATAGTCCAGGCTGGAGTGCAATGGTGCAATCTCGGCTCCCTGCAAACTCCGCCTCCCGGTTTCAAGTGATTCTCCTGCCCAGCCTCCTAAGTAGCTGGGATTAAGGCACGCACCACCATGCCCAGCTAACTTTTGTATTATTAGTAGAGATGGGGTTTCACCATGTTGTCCAGGCTGGTTTCAAACTCCTGGCCTCAAGTGATCCACCCACTTCAGCCTCCCAAAGTGCTGGAGTTACAGGCATGAGCCACCATTCCTAGCCAAAAGTTTTAAACGTTTTTTAATGACTTCTTTTCCACATCCTTTCCTGTGGCTTCCTGGGTCTTTTCACACCAATGACTAATGGGCCGGGCATTGACATGGGCCACATGAAAACTGGCAAATTCCTTTAAGTTCTCTCCTTTCTCTTTTACTACGTTGATTTTTCCTTCCTGTATACATGTTGGTCGGGGCTTATGGATCCTGTCAGCGGGGATTGTAAAGGGGGACTCAAATTCCTCTGTAGAGCCGTTTCACTTCTGGAGCAGAGGACCTCCTGGGGAAGAGAACGTGCTTGAACTTCCTCTAGCCACTGCGCATAAGCTGTGCATTGTGGCTTCTGAAGCCACAGAAATACCCATAGTCCACCCCATTTTCTTAGAGTACTATCTACTTTTAGGTCTCTGAAGCAAAACCCTCTGCCACCCCGAACTCCCCCATGATTCCTCACGGTGGGCTTTCTACCGCCGACCAGACGGGTCCATATGCGGGTGGGAGAAGTTCTGTGGTGTGTACCCTGAGGTCTGCAGATTTCCTAGCCGGCTGGTTGAACCATGAGGCCACTGCTTCCCGGCTGTGTGGAAGTGGGCTTCAGAATTATACCATTTCCACCCGGAGCCATGTCTGCCCAGTGGATTAATTGCTACCCAATTCATCAATGAAAGTTGGGGTCAGAGTTGCCATTACTATTATTGACAGGGTAGGGGTCTACAGTAAACAAAGACAACAGGAAGCAGTAGGGCACAAGTGGAGCAAGAGCTGAGTTCTGGATTCATACCAAGCTGAGTATACATCCTGACTCGGACATTTGCAGTGATGCCTTGGACAAGTCATTTATGCTCTCTGAATTCCAGTTCTTTAGCTATAAAGTGGGTACATTAGTACCTGAATTACATGATTTTATAAGAAATAAAGGTAACAAAAGATACAAATTGCTCAGCAGAATAGACATTCACCATAGGTAAACTCCCATTCCTTCCCGAACTAAATAGAGATTTCAGCATCTCAGACCCATGAGATGAGTCTGGTAGATATTAGGGGTACCTGGTAAGTATTTGGAAGCATGAGGACTCCTATATGGGAGCTCAAGACTCAGCACATGGGCAACCTCTACTCTGCAAACTGGCCCAGAGGAAACTGCCCTCCTTTGCAAGGCCCCGGACTTTCTTCCCCAGAAGCCCTGCTCGGCTTCTTTCCTGGCTTTGTCCGCTGCGATTCGGTAAGGAGGCAATCAGCATCCTCATTTTTCAGGAGCCAGAGGAGTCATCCCAGGTGAGCATATGAACACAGACCTGCCTGACTTCATGCTGCGGCAGAAGACAGATAAGCCAGAAAACATCCACCCCAAATGGAAAATTCCTCCCCAAAGATAGATTCACTTCCTTAATAGGACCCTTTCATCAATAAATTAGCTGAGAGATACTCTAGGGGCTGCAAAAGTGAGCCCTACCACAGAGTAGTTAGGTGCTCACCCAGCCTGTTAGATATTTGGTTGTATTTGTCTCCCCAGCGAAACAAGGATCTCCTCCAAGGCCAGAACCGTGACTCCTACAGCACCCAGCACAGCACAGACACTCGATAAATATTTTCTGAAATGAACTGACAGGTACCGTCCGTGCTGCCACCGCTGACTCTAAGAGACTGAGGAGGGTTGAGGCCACCAGATCTCACTTCTTCTCTAGGACAAGTCTGGCTTCAGCACAGCTGCATCTTCTGAGATTCCTTAGGCACAGGCAAGTGAGACCTTCCCCCTTTCTTCACACTTACAAACTTAAATACATCTAATTATTATCTGTATAGTTGTGTAAGTTTGAATCGCCTGACCTCCCTGAGTCAGTTTCAGGGTTTTAAATGATTGACAGTTCCAATTAGCTGTAATTAGCAAGGATTAAAAACATCCATCAGACAAGTTTTATGGTTAGACCCCCAAGCTTCTTGTATCTTCATTTGAGATGAGGGTAGAGGCAGGGACAACTTCATACTCGTCTCTCTCCCTCCATCTCTAAACCAGATGCAAGAGACCCAGGCAATGTGAAGTGGCAGAGGAAAGTCATCCTGCTCACTGGAGGGCCAGCCCTGCCTTGGTTTGCATCATGTTGTGTTTGGTAGCTGATAATGGAAAGAGAGCTGAACCTTAAGCAGAGTGAGGAGGGAGGGCACAGAAAAAGAAACATAAAAGGATGACTTTAAAAAAAATCGTGGAGGCCGTAATCCCTATTGCAAAGGCTCACTAGGAGGGCCTGGCATAATCACTCTGGCTCTGTGGCAGTTATCCGGCTTTTGTTTACCTAACAGTTTGACAATGCATATTTATGCAAATCAGCAATGGAGCTGTGTTGGCTGTTCATTAATTAGCATCTGATTCCTTGTGTAGTAGCCAGGCTTTGAGAATTCAGCTAATTTGATCAACAGTTGATTTTCCTTCAAAGGTCTTTCATGTGGCGGCTCAGCTTGGATTGAAACTGAGTGGCAGTTGGGAATGACCTAAAGGTGGGAGATGAGGACATCTGGGGAAAAAAAAAAAAAAAAGGTACCAAGCAGAAGGTATAGAAACAGAGGCCAGGGAGACCCTTATAGTCCAAGAGCTGGAAGGTGCCCTAGAGGTTATGGAGTCCAACCCTCCCAATCTAGATTAAGCATTTCCCTCAACTTTACTATTTTGGAAGAGTCCTTGTGCATTAGTCTCAATTAACCCTCACAAAGGCCTAATTTTTAAAAATTATGGAGCTGCACACAATAGCACATGCCTGTAGTCCCAGCTACTCAGGAGGCCAAGGTGGGAGGATCACTTGAGTGCAAACGTTTGAGGCTGCAGTGACTTATGACTGCACCACTGCACTCCAGCCTGGGTAACACAGTAAGACTCTGCCACTACAGAAATTTTTAAAAATTATCTGGGTGGCCAGACACCATGGCTCACACCTATAATCCCAGCACTTTGGGAGGCCGAGGCAGGCAGATCACAAGGTCAGGAGTTCAAGACCAGCCTGGCCAACATAGAGAAACCCCATCTTTACTAAAAATACAAAAAATTAGCCAGGCTTGGTGGCAGGAGCCTGTAATCCCAGGTACTTGGGAGGCTGAGGCAGGAAAATCGCTTGAATCTGGGAAGTGGAGGTTGCAGTGAGCCGAAATGGCACCACTGCACTCCAGCCTGGGCAAGAGTGCAAGACTCCGTCTCAAAAAAATTAAAAATAAAAAAATAAAAAATAAAAAAATTAGCTGGGCATGGTGGCGCATGCCTGTAGGCTCAGAGCTTTGGGAGGCCAAGACAGGAGGATCACTAGAGCCCAGGAGTTGATATCATCCTAGATAACACAGTAAGACTCTGTCTTTATTAGTCTGTTCTCATGCTGCTATACAGAACTACCTGAGACTGGGTAACTTATAAAGAAAAGAGGTTTAATCAACTCACAGTTCTACAAGTTACCTAGGAGTCATGGCTGGGGAGACCTTAGGAAACTTGCAATCATAGCAGAAGGTGAAGGAAAGGCAGGCACAATCTTTACGTGGCCAGAGCAGGAGAGACAGCCCAAAGTGGGAGGTGCAACACACTTTCAAACAACCAGATCTCATGAGAACTATCAGGAGAGCGGCAAAAAAGAAGTCCGCCCCCATGATTCAGTCACCTCTCACCAGGCCCCTCCTTTAACACATGGGGATTACAATTCGACATGAGATTCAGGTGGGAACACAGAGCCAAACCATATCACCATCTCTACAAAAAATTTTATAAATTAACTGGGTGTGGTGATGCACACCTGTAGTCCCAGCTACTCTGGAGGCCAAGTAGGGAGGATCACTTGAACCCAGGAGTTCAGGGCTACAGTGAGCTATAATCACACCACTGCACTCCAGCCTGGGTTAAAGATCAAGACCCTGTCTCAAATAAAAATTTAAAAAGAATTTAAAAATTATGAAGCATTATCTCTGGTTTCATCTCCACAGTAGCTATATTGGTAACATCGGCCTGTTTTACAGATGTAGGAGCCGTAGTACAAGGAAGGCTAGCTAAAAACAGCTGAGGTAAGATTCAAATTCAAGCAGCTTTTCCCAGCCTCACTCACTGTCTAAGAGTCTGAGAACATGGGAGCTCAGAGAAACACACCAATGTGGGGAGAGGCCTTGGGAGGCTGACCTCACACTTCATCCAATCCGGACAGACAAACCCACCTGGCTCTGCTGGGAAGTAACAGCCTGAAAAGGCAGCAGAATGTGGCCTGGAGGAAAGCGAGGGCAGCTCAGGGTAGAGCTGTCAACTGAACACAGAGTGATTGGTTCTTTAGGTTTTTATTCTGGGATGCTGGTGAGCAGAAGCCACAGTCTAAGAAAACCACAATTCCCTAGACAACTGTTTCAGGGTCCCGCAGCTCTCACCTGGAAACACCTATTTGTTCCAGCTCCTGGGAAGCCTTAGGCACTTCTGGTATTGTTAAACCTGCTCCCCACCCACTCAGCACCCTATTTTCAAGGTCCTGTGTCTTACCTGTCTCAGACCACCACACACACACTTCACTCACACTCTTGTACCAACCTTCCTCCCACTCTACTATTCTGAGCACAGGAACCTAGCTCAGCCCCACAGCTGACCACTCTTTCCCACCCTACCCCACCCACTCTGGCCTTTTTCCAACCCAGGCTTTATTAATATATCCATCTAGTGTGCATCCCACAGAAGGAACACAGATGTCGCTGCTTTTAGCCACATTCACGACTAGAGAAAAAGAAAGCACAGAAGACCTTTACCCCTGCAGAAACCGCAAGAGCCCCTATGGCAGCCTGGAGGTCCCAGGGACTGGGGAAGGCCCTGGAGGTCCCAGGGACTGGGGAAGGCCCTGGAGCTCCCAGGGACTGGGGAAGGCCCTGGAGCTCCCAGGGACTGGGGAAGGCCCTGGAGCTGGGAGGATTACCCCCTCCAAGAGGCCACCCTCCTGGCGCAGTGCATTTCCATCAAGATCTCAAACTTGGGAGTTTGCAGCTCCCATTCTGAGTGGGAATCCATTGGCTGTGACAGAATGTAAATTGACAGTTGACGTTAAATGAAGTCATACTCTCCCACTCAGAGGCTCTGGAACATGCCCCTGTGAGTCCCTTCAGCTGTCTTCTCTTTTCCTTGTTCGTAATATCAACACTTTGTTTGCAGAAGGAAACAGAGCATGAGCAGCCGCATCCCCACACCGTTGCATGCTAAGTCCACTAGCCTGCCCTTAACTTCCCCAAGACAATTGTCTCGGCATCCCCACCCAAACATCTCTGGATGTACAGAGGCAGTGGAATGGGACTGGTCATTAACAAACCAGCTGTAGGCCGGGCACAGTGGCTCATGCCTGCCTGTAATCCCAACACTTTGGGAGGCTGAGGCAGGCAGATCACAAGGTCAGGAGACCCAGACCATCCTGCCTAACACGGTGAAACCCCATCTCTACTAAAAATACAGAAATTAGCTGGGCATGGTGGCAGGTGCCTGTAGTCCTAGCTATTTGGGAGGCTGAGACAGAAGAATGGTGTGAACCCAGGAGGCGGAGCTTGCAGTGAGCAGAGATCGCACTATTGTACTCCAGCCTGGGTAACAGAGTGAGACTCCGTCTTGGGGGAAAAAAAAAAAAAAAAACAGCTGTAGCTGCCTGCAGCTTTCCTATGTTCCTTTTGTCCTGCCCAGGACCTGGGTCCAAACCTTTGTTTCAGAGGGATTTAGGAATGAAGGTCTTTAGGTCAAAGCCAAAGGGGAGCCAGGCTGGGATTAACCCTCTGAGTCTCAAAGTGATAAACTACCACATGCACACCCTCAACTGGCTTCCTGAGCCCTGATGCTCAGCTATGCCAAAAAGTTTTCTCAAGGCCTTACTATGTGCAGGGCACTGAGGCTGGTGTGCTCTGAAAGATTTGAGCTGGGAATTAAAACAATGAAAAACAAAATAGCTGTGATCACAGCTTTGCTCAGAATACATTTATAACTGCAGTAAGATAAGCTTTAGCCACGTGAAAGGAAACCCTGTTGGAATCCCAGGTCTGCCTCCAGTAACTTGGGAAAAGACCAAGGTTTGATAAGGCCCCATCAGCACTGATATTCTAGAAAGAGAACCATTCCTATCTTATTATTAGCATCCCCATCTGTTCAGCCTTCTTAACTTGGTTTTAACATGTATGTCAGGTAAGGAGGGCAGGGATGATAATTCCCAATTTGTAGATGCAAACTGGAAGATCACAGAGGCTGAGTGATTCTTCTATATGTGTCCAGCAATGAAGTTCTGGAGCTGGACTACACATCACCATGTTCACCACCCCACACCTGATCTGGAAAACACCTTCAGGAGCAAAGCATCTCACAGCTATCCTCAGCTCACAGACGTTCCCCTGAATTGGTCTCAGAATGTGGCTTTGGTGACTTTTCTGCCACCTTGACATCCTCCCCACATCAATTCTGCTCTTCTCAAAATGTGGCTTTTGGAGCTGGCTGGGGTGCAGCAGACCTGTTAGCTAAAGGCGGCCTCCCCAGCCTCATCAAACCTTGATTCTCCCAAGCCGAATTCTCCCAGGCCAGCATCTGGTTCTTTTCTGCACTTGACTATTTGTGGCTGCAGAGCACCCAAGGGTGCCGAGTACCCCTGGAGCAGGAACACTGATGGCACACTACTGAGGGTCTGGTCTTCTGAAGCCCAGAGACAGTGAGGAAGCCTCCTGGGCTTTCAAAGACAATCTGAGAAGACCCCTCTCCCTTCGATCGAGAGAGAAAATGTTGTACTTGGAAGAGGCTCCCAGCCCGACTACTGCTTTGACTGAGCTAACATATGGCCTGGGGCTATTTCCAAGGCTTTATTACTCACAAACAAGAATTATTTGTTCAACTGAAATCCACCTAGAGCCTTGTTTTGCTGGAGCCCCATAGCTGAGTAACTGCTGTGCTCCCCCCGGGGTCCCTGAACCTCATCTCCCCACCTTTCTTTCACAGGCACCCCAAGGCCAGGGTGCTGGGGCTCAGGCACTCACTGCTTCTTTCCTGATTTAACTCATTCATGCGTTGGTACTTCCTTTTTATTCATTTTGCCTTTTAAAAAAAAAAAAAATCTAGGCCACAGACCATTACAACTCCTGCCTCCAGCGCAACCCTCTGGGACCCTCCCGCCACTCCCTGGCCCCTGCCTGGAACACCGTCAGGAAGCCAGGTCTTCGGAAATAAGTCCTAGAATGAAGGGGCCGGGAGGGTGTACATCTGCCCCTTCTCCTTGGGAAGCATCTCTGGCTGTGTCTGAGCCAGGAGGAAATAACTCTGCTGAGGTTTCTCAAGCCCAGCCAGACAAGCCTTTCTGTTTCAAGAGGCTTTTATAGATTGATGGACTGTGCTTGTGGCTGCTTTACGGTAGCCAAGTGCTCTCGGATGTGTGGTGTCCAAAAGCAAGAGAGATCAATAAGACACGAGGACCAAGAGCACATGAATTACCAGGAAATACTATCCAATTAGTCTTGGGGACCACTGTAGGGCCAGGAACAAAATCCTGGGAGCAAGAATGGCCTGTCTCCTTCGTGGGTATCCCTGATTCATCACTGTGTGTTAAATACAAATGTTTTCAGTTTTTAGTCCTTTAAGGGTATGCCACACCTGTGTGTATTGGTAGGGCAGATAGTCACAGTTAGCATGGGAGAACAGGAGAGAGTTGTCTGTTTATCCAGTCTAACCCCAGGGCTCAAACTTTATAGGAAGAGGAAGAATAACGAAAAGGCTTTGGGATACCACCAAACTTGGATTTCTTGAGACCCAATTCACCTGAACACTCAGTAAAGAGAAATGATTTCTGCTTTCTGACTCCATTCCTAAAATGCTGAACGACAGTATACCTTACAAGCACGATGCTTTCAGAGGTAAAAGGGGCACCATTAATATTTTCACTGGAATCTGTCCCGGTCTATGGTCCTATATTCCTATATATATATAAAGGAAATATCATATATAAAAGCTATGGGATATCTCATATACATACACACACCCCACACACCCATACACACACCCGACACATACACACACCCGACACATACACACACCTGACACATACACACACCCAACACATACACACACACCCCCCCACACACACACACACATACACACACCCCCTGCACTCTTTTAGGAGGAATATATATTCTTCCTAAAAGCCAATCTTTGCTTTTAGGAGAAGATTTGGCTTAAAAAAAAAAAAATCGACACACATACATATTTACATGTATTTATTTGAATCAGAAATTCCAGTTATGTATGTTCAGGTAAGGAAGCTGTGGCTTAGCAGTCCTGAGGATACACTGACAGTAGGCAGGACAGTTAGCTCAAAAACATGCCACCTTCAGAGCCAATCACAGCTCAGGAAACAAGAACACTATTGCAGCATCTGGCAGAGGTTGGGACAACCTTACTGTTCATCCCACCCCCCGCCCCCCACCCACCCTGTCATGATCCTCACTCCTAACCTAAAACCTGGATTCCTTATTAGTCTGTTCTCATGCTGCTGGGACTATCCAAGCCATCCATCCTCAACTCCCCCGAAATCAACCACTGCATCTCCAGTGAGTCCCGTACCCTCCTGTCATCAGGGAGTGTCCTGGACCCCATGTCTTGTCCTTCTCAGTAGCCTTAAATAATGTCATCAGTCGCTACCTCTCCCCTGCACCGTTAACCTCCCCACCCTCTTAGATCCATCCTGTCGCCATTTGAGCATGATCTAATCTTTCCGTTAATGAAAGTAAGAATATTTGTAATCTCTACATTTTGAATCCCCTTCTAGCTTTCTTTTCACAGCCACACATTTCCCCCACCCCCAAAATTGTTTATACTTGGCTTCTCCAATACCTCACTTCCCATTCGTGCCTCAGTCCAGTCCAATATGACTTTTGCCTCCACTGCACCACCAAAACAGCTCTCAACATCACCAATGACCCCCATATCACTAAATCCACTGGATACTTTTCAGCATTCCTGTCACATGACCTCTTAGTGGCTTTCAACAACCCTGTTAACCTCTTTCTCCCTTCTTCTTGAAACACTCTTGTCTGAGTTTCTCAATCACTGCAGGCAATTCTCCTAGTTTTCTTCCTTTCTGGTCAACTTCTCAACCCCATTCCAGCCTCCTAATTTTCTACCCAGCCTTTACCTACTGGCCTTCCAGGGCTCTCCCCATGCCCATTTCCTCTTCTTTCTGCATGCTCTCTCTAGCCGATTCCACATCCCCTATTGTTACAGACAGGAGATAGGGAAACATTGGGTAAAAGAGGGCAGTTACCCAGCAAAGGCCCCACCCTCAAGCCTGGAGACCTGCAGCCCTACATGAGGACAGGCATTCCTGTTTTCACACCCAAAATATTGCCTTTTGGCCAGCCATGCCTTCTATCCTGTACCAATATAAACTCCGAACCCCAGGCTGCAGAGGCAGACGAGGAGATGAGGAGACAAGCAGACAGATGGAAGAACAACATGGCAGAGAAAGAGAGAAGAGGAGGAACGTCTGAACGCCAAGGAGTTTGGCTGGGGGCGGTTGGAGAGGGTTTCAGCTGCTGGACAGCCAGGCTCCAGAGGAAGATCACCTTCCCACTCCATCTCCCCTTCCAGCTTCCCATCCAGCCTACTGAGAGCCACCTCCACCACTCAGTAAAACCCCGAATTCCTCCTTCAATCTCATGTGTGACCCGATTCTTCCAGGGATGCTAGGCAAGAATTTGGGATACAGAAAGCTGTCACACTGGCCCTCTGCCCTTGTGAAAAGGCAAAGGGCCCATTGAGCTGGTTAACACTCAAGCCAACCACGGACAGCAGGGCTAAAAGAGCCCACTGTAACACATGCCCACTTGGGCTCCTGCACCTGTCCATCTGCATGCTCCCCCTCCCCTCAGGGGTTTGGGCAATGATGGCAACCAAACAGGAGAACCACACCCCTGTCACACATCCTGCAAGGGGGATCAGGGAACTCTCCTGTTTCACTATGACTACAATTTCCATCTATCTGCCAGTCTTGTATCTCCAGGTTCTAGGGCTTGAGAACCACATGTCAAAGGCTGCCTTGGCAACTCCCCAGAGCACTGCACAGCACAGGAGCCTCAATCTTGAGATCTGCTCCAGTGGGACCCATCTCAAAGCAGCATCCCTTTCCCATCCTCCCAGTTGATCATGATAGAAACTCAGGAGACATCTTGCAGATATGCCTTCTTGCTTCACATCTAATCCATGAACAGTCTAGTTGTTCCTTCTAGCTAGTCTTCTCTCAAAACTGCCTTTTCTCTACCTCCACTGCCACCCTTCTGGTCTATCTCACCATGATTTCTCAACTGGACTCCCTTAATCGTTAATAGCCCCCCCCCCCACTTGTCTTCTGTATCTACTGTCCCAGGGCAACTAAAATATATCTAATATAAATTTAATCATTGCTCTTATTTTCCTAAAACTTTTCAAAAATAAAATTGTTACTATGATCTATAAAGTCCCACATGACCTGAGACCTCTTGTCTACAGCTCCAATCTCATCACACAACTCTCTCCCCGAGTCGTTCTTTCCAGAAACATCTTTATTTCCTAACATATTTCAACTTCTGACCCCAGGGTCTTCTCTTCACCTCAGTCCTCTCTATTCTTGCTTCAACTGGTTCATTTCTTTTCACTTTTTTTTTTTTTTTTTTTGAGACACAGTCTGGCTCTGTTGCCCAGGCTAGAGTGTGATGCCACAATCTCTGCTCACTTCAACCTCTGCCTCCCAAACTCAAACAATCTTTGCAACCTCCCGTGTAGCTGGGACTACAGGTGTGCATAACTATGTCTGGCTAATTTGTGTATTTTTTGTATAGATGGCATCTCGCTATGTTGCCCACGCTGGTCTCAAACTCTTGGGCTCAAGTGATCCACCCACCATGGCCTCCTAAAGTGCTGGGATTACAGGCACAGTAAGATAGTCCCTGGGCTGCCTGGTTCATTTCTACCTGTTCTTCCAGTGTCAAATGTCTCATGTTTCCACCCTCAATTGAGTGCCCTTGCATTTCACTCTTACGGTATCCCCTAATTTCATTTTGTAGCACATATAATAGCTATATTCAAGTATTTTTGTATATGTGTCTCTCCTAGGAGACGTATATCACTCCATGATGGCAGCACCTACTTTACTTGTATATCCCAGGATCTATTACATAGTAAATGCTCAATAAAAAGTTGCCGAATGAATATTACACTTTGAAAATAACAGATATAAACTAGAGTCTTCAGAAAAGAGAGCCCACAAGGCACAGGGGCCTTAAACAATGCCATGAACTAGGGTTTATCCAGAGTGCTGACATACAGGGCAGACCAGCCAGCCGTATGTTAGGCTATACAGGAAAACCACTACCACTTGTAAAAAACACACAGTTCATATAGCATTTTCACTTAGCACCCTCCCTCAGCAACCTCCACCTGACAACCTTCATTTAACACAAAACAAAGAGCCTCAATCCCCTGTATGGCCTGTGTTCCATGGGATGAGTCAGGGGTTTGGATGGTCCTCAGAGATAAAGAATGAATCTCCAGGTTAGCTACTCATGGATTCCTTAGCTTAGAACTCCCAACACACATTCTTTTTAGACCCCAGGTGATTCTCAGGGTGTGATTAAGTTATTGCCGTCAGGTGCATCACTATGCAGAGTCAGTCTCAGGGTGGGCTTAAGTTATTGCTGTCAAGTGTGTCTGCATACAGCATCTCTCTTATTGTGACAGCCAAAACTGTCTGCAAATATTGCCAAATATCCTGTACTCACCCCAACATCACAGCTTGCAGTGTCTGACTGAGGAAACATCAGACTGTGCAGGAGGGGCTTTTTCTTAGTTTCAGCTACAGACAAGGTCCATGTCACAGGGCCACAAAAGATTAGTCTCACAGGCAATTTGAAGTGTGAGAATAAAGGGGTTTATTGGGCAAAAAGGAAAAAAAAAAGGGACGGGGAACAGGGACTCAGCAGAGTGAGAGTCCTCCTAGTATATGCTTCCCAGCATTTCCAGATTCTACCTAGGAAAGGAGGGGCCAGGCAGGCTCCTCCCTGCTGCAAACGGTACAAAATTCTGTGGCTCTAGCCCAGCGTGCACTCCTCCCAGTGTGCAGGCTGGTTGAAGTTTGTATGGAACATGGTTGCACTTTGGTCAAGGATAGGCTGAGCTAGGATGTTTACATCCTGCATGACTCAGTGAGTTTAGAGTGCAGGTGTATAACTCTACTTGTTATCACAGCCATGTAGCCATAACATGGGAAGGCCATTTCTTGGCCCTACACCACTATTGTCTGTAAAAGGTGTAATTGCCCTGCTGACACTGTACATGAGCTTGCACCCAGAGAAAGAGTCAGAGCTCTCTGTCTTTGCAGACGGACTGGGGTGGGAGGGGTAGGTGCAGGACACAGCTTGGCTCACTGCAGAAAGAGTTAAGCTACTGACACTGAAGCCAAGGGAGAACCAGCTGCACAGCTGTGTGTGGGAGCTAGCTGCTGAGAGGAGCCACAGGGCTGGCTCATGCAGCCGATACAGGGCTGACAGTGTGAGAAAGCCGTTGATGAGAGAACAGTGTAGAAGAGCTAGTGTAAGTAAGCTGCTCATCAGAGAGCTGCTGAATAAAGCCGTATTTCACCTGCCTAGGGCCCCCCAAGTGTTCTTTCAGTTATCTGCTCATCTACCCACTCCCTTCAGACCTTAGCATGGGCTGGAACCTGACCTTGAACCTGACAGAGTTCCTCTGGGGACCCCTTCCCACCTGGCTGTCCCAAGGCCGCAATGACCATGCAGACAAGAATGCACCCACTGCAGAGTAGGTTCTCCTTAAGTGTTAGCTCTCATCTTTAGTAGCAGCAGCAACTCCAATCTTCATAGTGCCAAAACCTGGGAGTGACTTAGGACAATGGTTCTCAAACTTGCGCGTTCGTCAGACTCATCTAGAGAGCATGTGACAGCACAGCGTGCTGAGTCCCATCCCAGAATTTGTCAATCAGTAGGTCCCTGGCTGGGCCCTGATCATTTACACATTTCCAGGTGATGTTGATGCTGCTGATCTAGTAGGGTGACCAACTACATAGGTTTGCCTGGGACTGAGAGAGATTCCAGGACCTGGGGATTTGCAATGTGAAAACCAGAAAAGTCTCGGGCAAACCGGGATGCATTGGTGACTTCATGCAGTCCAGAGACCACACTTGGAGAACCACAGTGTAAGGAGATAAGATCAAATGGGCTTGATGAGAATTTAGATTTGAAGGGTGAGAAAAGGAGGAATCAAAGGCAACCCTCAAGTTTCTAGCCTGAGAGAATTGGTCCATGATTAGGCAGTGGATCTCAAATTTTTCTGCCCATTGGAATTACCTAGAATCTTTAGAAATACTGATGCCAGGATCTGGCCGCCAGATATTGGGACTTCATTGGTATGGAATGTGACCCAGGATGCAAGATTTTAAAAATAAAAAAAAACCTGGTGATTGGAATGCACAGTAAAGTTTGGAAGACACTGGGTTATTCCCTTCTCTTAGAAGGGAATCCAGGAGCAATGTAGGAGTGGGGGAAATTAATGAGTTAACGGGCTCTAAGTGTTTGAGCCATCAGTGGTTCTCCACCCAGGTACGGATAAGAATCCTCTAGGGACCATTTTAAACACATTGACACCTGGGTCCCCATCGCCGCGAGATTCTGACTTAATTAGTCTGGATTGGGCCTAAGCATTCATTGGTGGTTTAAAAATCTCCTCAGGTACGTACACGGCATATTATTCAGCCTTAAAAAGGAAGCAAATTCTGACCCATACTAGGACATGGATGAAGCTTTAGGACATTATGTCAAGTGAAACAGGGCAGTGTCAAAAAGACAAACATTATATGATTCTATGTAAATGAGATACTTAGAGTAGACAATTCCATAGAGACAGAAAGTAGAAAGGTGGTTGCCAGGAGGGTGGGAGAAGACATGAAAACTTCTTGTTAAATGGATACAAAGTCTCAGTTTTGTAAAATGAAAAGTGTTCTGGAGACTGGTTGCACACAACGTAAACGTAACACTACTGAAATGTAGACTTAAAAATGGCTAAGAGTGGTCAACTTTATGTGTATTTCTACCACAATTAAATATTTTAAAAAGGAAAAACACAACAGAACGATGCCATGATAATAGGAAATGTTTCAGCCATACTTATATGCCAGGTACTGTTCTAAGGACTTTATTCATATTACCTGATTAGTCTTCAGAGCAATGCTATTAGGAGTTTATACTTTTATTTTTATTTGTTTTGAGACGGAGTCTCACTCTGTCACCCAGGCTGGAGTGCAGTAGCGCGACCTCGGCTCACTGCAAGCTCCACCTCCTGGGTTCACGCCATTCTTCTGCCTCAGCCTCCGAGTAGCTGGGACTACAGGCGCCCACCACCATGCCATTTTTTTTTTTTTTTTTTTTGTATTTTTAGTAGAGACCGGGTTTCACTGTGTTAGCCAGGAGAGTCTCGATCTCCTGACCTCATGATCCACCCTCCTCGGCCTCCCAAAGTGCTGGCATTACAAGCGTGAGCCACCGCGCCCAGCCAGGAGTTTCTACTGTTATCATCCTCATCTCTTAGATTGGGGAATGGAGCCAAAGGGACTGAGAAGTTTCCCCAAGGTTGGTCGGTCTCTCTCTGTCTCTCTCCCTCTCGCGCTCTCTCTCTCTCTCTCACACACACACACACACACACACACACACACACACAGCAGAGAGCTGCACACTAGACTGTCTCCTGGGTTGGAATTCTACCAACCCCCCTACCCTGTCTCTGTAGGAACTGAGGAAGATCCCACTGAAAGAGAAAAAACAAACTTTTTTCAAATACATGAAGCGCTGGCATGAGGATTTAGAAAGCTGTTTGCTCTGTGTTGACCCAGGGGATAGAATTCGAACCAATGACTGATTGAATGTAGGAAAACAAATTTTAGGTCAACATAATGGGGAAAACTTATGATAGCTAAATCTGTCAAAAAATAGAATGCACTGCCTCAGGAGGTGGTACTTAAGTAAAAGCTAGAAATCAACTGGACACTATAAAACAGAAGCATATATTAGGTGGGCAAGTTGATGAGAACCTTTGATGTCTGTTGCATCCCTGACAATCTGTACAATTCATCTCCTATACTTTATACATTTCCATATATTGGGCTGGACTATGATAAATGCCTTTAGCACCATAACCATGAATCCCAATTATCAATTAAAGATTAATTGACTATTAATAAGGAAGGTTCCTTAAAGTCTTTTAAAATGAGACAGGATATGAAAATTTTTAAATATTTAATTAAATACTAAGAGAGGTAAGTGGGCTCATTTTAAAGCAATTTGCAACAAGATAAAGGTTTCCTAGCTAACACATAGCTAATCAGAAATTCAATTAATCAAGACCAACATTACTCCAGCATTCCAGTCAATCCAGGATCTCACATAGAGCCTTTTTCCCCTCTCCACATCTTTTAGCCACTTTGTCTGAGGGTGGTTAAATTTTGTATCAATTTACATGTTTATTTACAAAATATATTGCAGACTGGGGAAAAAAATCTAGCCAGTCTAGCCTGTTGTTCCTTTGCCTTTAAAGTAATTTCAGGGGTAGGGAGCAGGAGAGAGGGGAAAGAAAGAAATAAGAAAGTAAGAAAAAAAAAAAAATGAAGGGGCTGGTAGTAGAGGCCTAAACACTGCAATTTTCCAACCATTTTCATCCAAATTGTCTGCAATTTCCCAGTGGCCCAGGCTCCAAATTGCGACTGAATGCTGTGGTAGTAATCCCGGCTGGAGCCCAAGTGCTGTCCCTGTAATAACAGCCAGATCCACAACAGAACATGCAGACGCATACCCTGCCAAGACATAGTCCATGTTTCAGGCAGGGGAAGGCCAAGGAAATGATGCCTACATCCCTAGTCTCACTCTCTTGCTTACAGAAACAGTCCTTGGTAATTTCAGGTCTCTGGTAATCTGAGCTGGAGATATTACCAACTCTCTACCTTCTGATTCCCATTTCAGATATTACCAAGTCTCTACCTCCATCCCCTCTCTTCTTGTCACTTTACAGATAAGAAAGCTGGCTGGGCACAGTGGCTCACGCCTGGAATCCCAGCACTTTGGGAAGCTGAGGCTGGCGGATCACTTGAGGCAAGGAGTTCCAGATCAGCCTTGCTAACATGGTGAAACCCCATCTCTACTAAAGCCACAAAAATTAGCTGGTCGTGGTGGCACACCCCTGTAATCCCAGCTACTCAGGAGGCTGAGGCAGGAGAATCACTTGAACCCAGCAGGTGGAGGTTGCAGTGTTGCAATGAGCTGAGATTGCACCATTGCACTCCAGCCTGGGCAACAGATCAAGACTCCATCTCAAAAAAATAAAAAGAAAAAAAAAAGAAAGAAAACTTAGGCCCAGAGAGATGAAGTGACTTCCCTGAGGTCACACAGTGAGTTACTGTAGCAAGAGGCTGAGATTTGGGACTGCTGGGTACCACTTCCTCCTCTACTTCCTTCTCTCTGACAAAAGATCTTGAGGAAAGATACTCATCTCTTTGCCAAAGCAACTTCTCTACGTGGGAATAAGAAGGAGAAATAGGAACAGAATATAGAAAATTTAGTGTTCTTTACCAAGGAAAGTCAACTCTGTGACCTGAGTGAATAAAATCCATCTACAAATGAGAAAGAAGTCACATATCTAATGGTATGTGAATATCTTGAAAGTTCATTAACATTCATAATGAAGGTGATAATTAAATACATAAATATATGCTGTGGCAGGCATTAAATCTAATTATTGCACCTCTGAAAATCAATTTGTATGCATGTGGTTATTAATTTGTGGTAGTCATTAATTACAAATGACAAGATCAATACATAGCTCTTTCTTGGCTGCCACTGCCATGGCTCCATACAAAAATCCTGGTGATGTTAGGTTTCCTGGAGAAACAGTTACAAGTTCTATCAAGAGTTTTTCCCAAGAGGAAGAATTCTGAGCTGTGGTTCAGGACAGCTAGCTTCTCTACCACTGGGGTGTGAGTACCTGCCCTAAATGATCACTATGATTCCCTGTCTTTGTGTGTGACAAATGGGGACAATCTGAGTGTCACCTGCTCTGCTTCACCACCTCTGACTCAGGAGTAAGTTAGATGCAGATTCCAATCTCCTTTCTGCTACTTCCTCTTACCATGCGATATTGGAGGCTATTTAATCCCTCTGAATCTCTATTTCCTTATGCAATACAAGAGAGAATTGATGAGAGCATCTAAAACACAGCATCCAAGGCTGGGCACGGTAGCTCATGCCTGTAATCCCAGCATTGGGAGGCTGAGGGAAGCGGATCACCTCAAGTCAGGAGTTTGAGACCAGCCTGGCCAACATGGTGAAACCCTGTCTCTACTAAAAATACAAAAAGTAGCCGAGGGCAGTGGTGCATGCCTGTAGTCCCAGCTACTAGGGAGGATGAGGCAGAATAATCACTTAAACCCAGGAGTCGGAGGTTGCAGTGAGCTAAGATCATGCCACTGCACTCCAGCCTGGGTCACAGAGCAAGACTCCATCTCAAAAAGAAAACACAACACTACAACACAACAACAAACAAAAACCACCAACAAAAAAACATGGCATGCAAACAGGGCAAGGCACATGGCAACCATTATTATTTACCACATTTATATCAGCCTGTTTCTATGGGAAGGTAAAGATTTTATAATAATAAATACTAATATATACACTTAATCGAAGTTATTTTCCTAGTTCTGTTGATGTCTCAAGGTTGCTAGTGGGTAGGGGATCAATGAACAATAATGTGTTTTGCCAACTGACAAGCACTCTAGCAACTGAAGATCAGCGTGCTTCCTTATATCGAGAGAAGGTAAATCTTGGGGGCCCAATGCCAGGGTGACATCTTTCTCCACCAGGTACCTCCCATGGGCAATAATAGCTGCTCCTGCATCCTTGTGCAATCCATTTTGGGACAGCAACTGTGAATCCACCATATTAGGATATTAGAACCAGCCTGATCCCTGGATGCGGTAGGTTGTTGTGTACTTTGAATGGCTTTAGAGGACACTTTTAGAAGAACCACTTTAGACCTCTAAAATGCCCTATGTACTTTTTCAAACAGAACTTATTTCCACTCACAAATGTTCTTCACTTAGGTAAACTTTAGTCAGGCTTCTGAACCATTTCCTAAGCTCTTCTGTGCACTTAATTATAAGATTCAGCTTAGCAAAGAAACTTGCTAAGTCACTTTGGCAAGGACCCTCCACCCTCAGTATCTGATTATCCTCAATATGTTCAGGTTTTGCATCCTCCACCATCTCCCAGGTGACTTTTGATCACCATGGCCTGTCTTGAACAAGAATCCTGTTAGGTAAGTTTAGTCAGAATCCCCCTTACCCTGACGTTTCCTCTTAGTAATTTTCCAGCCCCTGGCCATCAGACTGGCCCTTGGCTATAAACTCCCACTTGCCTATGCAGTGTTTGGAGTTGAGCCTAATTCCTCTCCCCTACTGCAAGACTTTGTTGTAGTGGTCCCTGTATCTATCATGATGGTCCTGAATAAAGCCTTTTTTGCTGGGCTTTAACAAGCATCATTGAATATTTTTCTCTTTAACCGTTATGATGCCATGACTAAGATCAGATTCATTATTGGACTCCTAGGCCTGTCACCTAGGATCCTAGGTGTGTACCTTTGAGGTTTTTGTCTTCACTTCTAACCAATCCAGGATTCATTGGTGAGTCAGATTCCTCCACTCTTGCTCTGGACAAATATCTGTCCATCCAGGAAAGACAGATTTCAATTCTGAATGTACGAATAGACTCTGAAGCTGGGTTAGAGTCTCAGGCTTCTTTTCAAAGGCACCTCCTCAGCTGGAAGGTCTTCCCCCTGGCTCCTTGTTCTCAGTGGGGACTCTTCCCTGACTTTCTTGGCAGAAGTCCTTCTTTCTGGCTCTCTGTGTGGTCTATTTTCTCTGTTTTCCCTGTTGGATCCTGCTTCTCTCATAGGAAATTCTCTGTCACCCGAAACCCCTCTTCTCAAGCTTTCGCTGACCCTATGCTCTGCCAACTCTGTCTACCCCTGCCAGATCTTGTCTCTTCCAACTCCAGCCCCCCACTCACTTGAGATTTAGGCTCCCTACTCTCTACCGGGGTGTCTCCAAGGGACTCAGCAGCCACTCAAAACCAAGCACCTGAGACTAAAAAGAGGAAAAAAGATAAACTATTTGGAAATTGGGCAAATAAAAACCCTAAAAGATTATCTCCAAAAATATTGGTAAAAAGCTATAGCCCTTGTTGAATAGATAACTTCATCTTGTCCCATTTTTATTGAAAACACAATTTGAATAAATACATGAAGTAGAGATACACCTACAGATTTGTATTGTTCTGTTTTACTGACTGAACTAAAATTTTAAAAGTGAAAAGCTGGAAGATCTGGTTGCACCTGTATGTATGTTTACGTACATATGTATGTATGTTATGTGTATGTGTTTTTCTACCTCTGGATAATGTTGTCAAAACATATAGAAGAGCTCTGTTTAATTGGCTTAAAAAATAAGTGCTTATTTAACCCTTTTCCCATTTGTCCTGAGAACACTCACTGAGAACCTTGGGGTAGGTGCTGCTGCAGCACCTACCCCAAGATAATGTTGCCCCAAAATATCTTACTTTCATTATTATTTTTGCATTGCTCTAGTATATTAACTGTGGAAACAAAAGACATCATTCTATTTATAGCATTGTTTTTGGTAATGTATTTCCATACACAAAATTTAGTCATTCTCAACCACTGAAATGTCAAATCCTAGAAAATGTAGCATTTCTATGCATAATCTTAACATGGTTTTCGAACAGTTGTTGGCTGAAGATTCATTTGATGAGTTCAATTTT
Source organism: Hylobates moloch (assembly GCF_009828535.3). Lineage (NCBI taxonomy): Eukaryota > Metazoa > Chordata > Mammalia > Primates > Hylobatidae > Hylobates > Hylobates moloch. The sequence goes on along the minus strand of NW_026652297.1, from coordinate 25,388,757 downwards.
TTTGAAATAGATGATTCTGATGATTCACATGATTCTAATGTCTGTTCTGTTTAAAAATAATTCCAAGAACAGTTTTTACATTTTCACATTGAAAATCAGTCAGATTTGCTTCTGCCTCAAAGAGCATGTTCATATAAAATTAATGAGTGCTGGCAGAGAGCTGCACTTTTTTCTCTCCTCAGGAACAGGGTTAAAGTATTATCTCAGAAAAACAGAAACTAACCCAATTGTCTAATTCATGTAAGTTGGGTAAATGATGGGTAAATGAGTTAGTTGTAAAATTGTTGGTAAAATAAAAACAGGAATGTCTTCAAACTTATCAGCATTAAATACAATACAGACATTTATTTTTGCCTGGGTTTTCTGGCCAGATGTTTGTGTTGTCTCTGCTAGATGTTTAAGGACATAAAACTATAAATTCAACCTAAGGGCAAAAGTGCACAGAGAAAGTAAATTCCTTAATTGTTTGATGCATGTCAGTCATGGAAGAGGGAGAAAAAGAGAGAAGAGCCACTTTTAACTTTTTAGTTTATTTGCTTTTGTGATGTTTTTGATATTTGCCTGATTTGTCAACGGTAACAAAAAAAAATTTAAAAATAGAGGTAATTTTGTTTAGTGTCTCAAATTTTCCTAAGTAATTCAAACACAATTGTTGAGAATGAATTAGGTAACTGTAAGTGGAATCAAAGCTTGTAAGTAAACTTTTTAAAAATATGCTTTAAATTATGTCTACTTAAAAATGGTTTAAAAAACTTTTTCAATATAACTTGAAACCTTAGTTCTGCTAAATTATATTGAATAGTACATACACATTAAAAATCTAGACCCAATCATGGAAAATGAAACTTATTTTGTGTGGTCAAATTGGCTAAGACTAGATTTTATTTATAAGGTTCGATTAGAAAATTAGTTGTAGTACACTGATGCAACTAGAATTTGGTCTTCTCTAATAAAATTACAAAGTTTTCTTGGAGTACTGATCTGAGAATGTGAAAGTTTCTTTTTAGTAATTGGCCTAGAAAACAAATATTATGTTTTGTCAAGATAATTTTTTACGGATGATGTTGTCTTTTATCATGTCTTTTATTAGTTAAAAAACCAAGTCTTCTCAATGTTAAAAGGGCTAAGTGTTTTATAAGTATGTAATCTTCTGTATTTCCCTTTAAAATATCTTATTGTCAGTTCCACTACATAGATAACCAAGACCATATTTAATTATGTTAAACCCGTTGACATTTTTGACAAACTTCTCAAAATTAAATTCGAATTAATTCTTTGTGACCTTAAATTAACATTGAGATTTTAAAGTTGGGCCCCTGGAAAGTGCAAAGGCTGTCTTTCTCCTTTAAAAAGATATATACTGAACTAATTACACTTGTTTTATATGTTAAGTAATATAAGAAGCATTGTCAAATAAATGATGCTGAACATTCTTTAAGTTATACTTATGGGTATGTTATTGATGTGAGTTTTCCAAAAATTGTATGAGATGTCTAGAAATCTAATATATAGATCATAATTTTGGTTATTATGTTTAAATGTTGTATGCCACAGAAATAGCCAAATTTTCTTGTCAATTTCTGTTTATAATGAACTCATATTTTTAACCATGACAATTCTTTGTAATGTACAGTTATTGTTCTGATTTTTCTATAAAAACATCTGAAATTAGTTACAGTCCAAAATTGCTTCTCCTTCAAGGAGATTCATGTAAAAAAAAAAAAAAGTGACACATACTTTTGAACACAGGTTTCTAACATTAAGATCATACCATTAAACTAAGAATTTTTCAGAACTCCAATGAAGAAATTGAAGGCTTCATGAAACTGCTAATTCAATATCAAGCAGAAAAAGAATTATATGGAACTAAATGGACTGTTGAATATTAATTACATTTTGTTTGAAACATTGTTGGTTTTGCAAATGTCTTGTTCTGCAGATTTAAGAAGCCTTTTCCCTTAAAGCTATCTATAGCTTACATCAATTTGGTAAAGTATCCCTTTGTAAACCGAAATTGAAACAATTATTTTACCCCTACCTGATCCCTCTAGAATTCAGAAACTTTTCATAAGTATTATTATTTTTATGGCAATATAGTTTTTTGCATAAGTGCGGTAAGAATCTGTTTTCCCTGTAACAACACACAATTGGAAACAGTGGTTATATAATCAAGGCTTTGACTGGAATACCCTATTTTCAGATAGGACAGACAACTTCAAGTAACTCAGCTTGACTTTATGAAGCCAACAAAGCAACACTTTGACAAAACTGGTCTGAGGGTTTCCAGTCTTATAGTTGAGTAAGTAATGCCATTTTCTAGCAGGCCCAGAAACCTCATGATACTTTAGAGACTGCAAGAAGAGAGAATCTTACCTACATCTATAGGTGTCACAGATGCAGCCTGATGGTATGTCCTTGGTTTGGCTTCCTAGCCTTGAGAGGTCTTTACAAGTCCAATCTGAAATTTCTTGCCAAAAGTTTGAGTAAAGCAAACTTTAACCTGTATGGCCTATCACTATTTTTGTTGCACTATGTAATAGAGTCTAGTCATATTTAATGAGACTAAACTCATTTTGCAAACACATCAGTCTTACTTTAGTAGAAGTTGAAGGGACAGTATAGAGAAAAACTATGTTTCAGAGGAAAACTACAGTAAACCCAATATTAGATTCTAGTCTTGTTTGTTTGCTTTGAGGTTTTATTATTTTTCTGCAATCTGGACTTCATCCTGAATTCTTCTGATTTCCTCCAATATTTGACTATGACTCTCAACAATAATATTTCCAATATTCTTCCACATTTATGACTTGTAATCACTAAAATTAAAACTGCTCTTTTCCTGAAGCCCTGTAAGCTGAAGCTGGACAATTTGATATCAACTTCAGAGAAATCACCACAACAGTTTGTGTATGAATAATTTTTGTGACATTCAAATTGCAAACCATTTGGAATGGTTTGCTAGAAAGTCTGTTAGATTGCCAATGCCTATCCTCACTCCAGTTGAAGATGCTTCAAGTTCACCATCTAGAAATCTTGACTGGCTGCCTCCCAGACTCAGAAACTGACTTCATCATTTGTTCCAACAATTAATCTTTGTTTTATTCTTTTATTTTCACAGAAATTAAACTCCCCTCATTAAAGACCTGATGGCTCACATTATCCAGGAGTCCTCCACTACTAAGTCCCAACAGATGATTCAGCTGCTCCTTAATGAACACAAGGCAAATAAACAAGAAAACTGGCATATTATTCAAAGAAAAAAGAATGTCTTTTCTTTACTTGAATAAGAAGCGGGACTGACAAATTCTTTAGTTGGCTAAACTTAAGTCAAGATTCCGAACCTTCTCCTAGGCCCTTCTGTGAACTTCCTTGTCAAATTCCTTTAGCAGAGAACCCTGCCATGTCCATTCAGCAAGAACTCTCCATCCTCAAGATCTAGTTATGCTCAATATCTAATCAGGTGTTTTTTGAGATGGAGTCTCGCTCTGTTGCCAGGCTAGAGTGCAGAGGCACGATATTGGCTCACTGCAATCTCCACCTCCTGGGTTCAAGCCATTCTCCTGCCTCAGCCTCCCAAGTAGCTGGGATTACAGGCACGTGCCACCACACCCAGCTAATTTGTGTATTTTTAGCAGAGATGGGGTTTCACCATGTTGGCCAGGATGGTCTCGATCTCCTGACCTTGTGATCTGCCCACCTCGGCCTCCCAAAGTGCTGGGATTACAGGTGTGAGCCACCACACCCGGCCCTGATCAGGTTTTCATCTTCTATCATTCCTTAGGTGAAGTCTGATCACCTGGGCTGTCTTTAGCCAGAATCATATGAGATTGGTTAATCCAGAATTGTCTTTACCCCTTTTCTTAATTTGTTTTCTGCTGCTATAACAGTACAACAGACTGGGTCATTTTTAAGAAATAGAAATGTATTTCGCTCAGCTTTCTGGAAGCTGCAAAGTGAAGAACATGGTGCAGCATTTGGCGAGGGTCAACTCATGGCAGAAGGTAGAATTGAGAGCATGACAGACACAAAATCAAGTACAAACTTATCCTTTTATCAGGTGCTCACTCTCATGGTAATGACATTAATCCATTGATGAAGGTGGAGGGAGCCCTTATGACCTAATCACCTCTTAAAGGTCTTATCTCTTAATATTATCACAATAGCAATTGAACTTCAACAGAAGTTTTGGAGGGGACATTCAAACTATAGAGCCCCTGATGCTGCCTCTTAATAATTTTCCACCCACTAACCGCCGCACTGCTCCTTGGCTGTACATTTCCACTTGTTCATGATATATTCAGAGTCAAGCCCAGTCTCTCTCCCCCACTCTAAGACCCCATTGCAGTGGTTCTACAGCTATTGTGATTGTCCTGAATAAAGTATTCCTTACTGTACTAGTCCATTCTCACACTGCTAAATTGAACTGCCCGAGACTGGGTACTTTATAAAGGAAATAGGTTTAACTTACTCACAGCTCTGCATGGCTGGGGAGGCCTCAAGAAGCTTACACATAAGGTGGAAGGCGAAGAGAAGCAATGCACCTTCTCCGCAAGTCGGCAGGAAAAAAAAGAAAACGGGAGGAACTACCACACACTTATAAAACCATCAGATCTCGTGAGAACTCACTCCCTATCACAGAATGGGGAAAATCACTCTTCATGATTCTATTACCTTCAGTTGGTCTCTCCTTTGACATGTGGGGATTATTAGAACCATAATTAAAGATGAGATTTTGGGTATGGACACAGCCAAACCATATATAACTTACCATGCTTTAACAAGTACAGTATCATCGAATAATTTTTTCTTTAATACCAGAAGTAAGAGAGAAACAGATGTCCTGGTGCCAAAAGGCACTGACACTAACGTGTAAATGACTGCTCCCAATCTCAGAAAATTAAGGACAGGATGACTCAAAGAGATGACAAGACCTCAAAGAATCAGCTGGAGGACCCAAAAAATAACCCTGCCACCATCCCAGTTTTGCCTGGGTGACTCTGTTAACAGGCATCTAACTGATCCACACAAGGTTCAGCTGCAGGTATAATTTGAACAGATTGGCAACCACATCCCTCCTCTTCTAGCCCCTCCTCTCACATCCAGCCCTAGCACATGGACTAGTCTTCCCAGCATGGGGTTTCTGGAGGGCACACATCCAAGCTAACAAGCAACAATACACTCAGAGTGCTTGATATTGCACGATGATCAAATTGGCTTTCCTGGAGAACCCAGAGATTAATGAAGCCTCCCACTACCTCACTGTCACCCCCTGCCTAGGGAAAGGCTTGCATGATTGTTCACTTCAGGGGAGGAAAATGAGAGAGATGTAACATCACACCAGGCTAAAACACTCATCGTAAATCATTTCCCCCGGACGTGACTCACTGGGGCTGTACATGGTTTCTTCATCTGAGAGGACAAGAAGACCCAGCTGAAATATTTCAACACACACGAACGGCCTGCTCACTGGACTGCTCCCAAATCTCTGGCTTGTAGATTTTCAAGCGCAGCCTTTTCCCTCAGGAGTAACATATTACCTAACATGCTGGACCTCTTTTTGTTTTTCCTCCAAAAGAGTGTAAGACAATCTCTGCAAAGTGCTGTGCTCTGTTAGCAGTGCCAGAACCTCTAGATTTTTCTTTGTACCTGTTCACAATTGTTAACAGTTTATGCAATGAAAAGCATTTCCCTTTTAATTGATACCAAGGGGCAGTTCGCTCCCTTAAAGTGATTCAGGATTGGCACTGCTCGTTAAAGGAGAAAATAGAAGGTGGGGCTGAAATGTAGCTAATTATGACAGGCTCTAGAAGGAGAGCAGGTGAAAGCTTTTCATCTGGGACCTTTGCAGATTGCTAAATTAACAGAGTCTTGAGCTGATAAACAGGTTGGAGCCAGCCAATGGAGCACACTGGGATATAAAGGCCCACGCTGCTGGGGAGGTTCCTACTGTCATCCATGAGCTCTGTGAGGTGGTCAGGATTGAGGGAGAGAGGGAGAAGTGGGAGAAGTAACTGTCCCTCAACCTCCCTGCCTACTTCTCCATAGTCTCATGCGTTGAAGTCCTGCGAACATAGGTGAACCTGGAAGGCACTATGCTAAGTAAAATAACCCAGTCACAGAAGGACAAATACTGTAGGATTTCACTTACATGAGGTCTCTAAAATAGTCAAACTCATAGGAACAGAGAGTAGAATGAGGGCTGCCAGAGGCTGCAGGGAGAGGGAATGGGGCATGGCTATTCAATGTTATAAAGCTTCAATAATGCAAGATGGGTAAGTTCTAGAGATCTGCTGTAAAACATCATGCCTCAAGTTAGTAATACTGTGCTGTAAACGTCATAATTTGCTAAAAACGTAGACTTTATGTTAAATGTTCTTGCTACACGAAATTAAAAATATCCTGGCAGGGGCCGGGCGCAGTGGCTCATGCCTGTAATCCAGCAATTAGGGAGGCCGAGGTGGGCAGATCACGAGGTCAGGAGATCGAGACCATTCTGGCTAACACGGTGAAACCCTGTCTCTACTAAAAATACAAAAAATTAGCCAGGCGTGGTGGCAGCCTCCTATAGTCCCAGCTACTCGGGAGGCTGAGGCAGGAGAATGGTGTAAACCCAGGAGGCGGAGCTTGCAGCGAGCCAAGATCACACCACTGCACTCCACCCTGGGCGACAGAGTGAGACTCCGTCTCAAAAAAAAATAAATAAAATACAAAATAAAAATATCCTGGCAGGAAAAAACAAGGGGGTCAGCAAACTATGGCCCACAACTCCAACCTACTGCCTGTTTTTACATTTTTTTGTGGTTAGGAGTCAAAAAAAAAGAAGAAGAAATATTGTTTTATGACGTGAAAATTATGTTAAATTTATATTTTAATGCTCTAAGTAAAATTTTATTGGAACATGTATTATTTACACATTGTCTATAGCTGCTTTTGTACTACAGCAGCAGACTGGTGTAGCTACAACAGAGACTGGCCCATAAAACCTAAAATATTTGCTCTCTGGCCTTTAGAAAAAATGTTTGCTGATGCTATTTGCTGACCCCATTTGATGAAAGTTGGACTGTAGCTGTGAGGTATAGAAACTGCTTTGAACTTTGGGTGAAGAGATCTAGGTTTCATGCCTATCCCCAACTTTGGGAAAAAATTACATACCTCTCTGATGACAAGTATCTCCATTGGTAAAATGGAAACCATATATATTCCATGGATGTTGTTTTGAAATTTAAATAAGATGAGATACATGGGAGGAAAAAATTGGCATGATACTTGGTATAGAGTAGATGTTCAATAAATAATAACAATGAATAAAAGAATACATTCACATATAACCTTTATCCTATGCATTCTAAAGCTCCCATTTTGGTTCTAACTCTTCAAGAAACTTCCCCATCTTCCCAGCTAAACTTGTCCAAAATGACCTCCTCCTCTTCTGAATGTCTGCAGTGTTTGCCAGACTTCTCTCTCTTTTCTACCTCGACAAGACCTCTTGGTGTTAGTTTCTATGGGTGTCTATTTCATCTTCCCCTCCAGATTGTCAGGTCAGGTGACACCATCACTGTTGTGCAGAAAGTAGTTGAGAAGATTTGTACATGCTGTCTGTAAATGAGGAATGTCGAATACGGAGCTCAGACAACAACTTACAGAATTTCATAGAAGACTGAGGTGCTCAGTGAAGGCTTCACAGAGGAGTGGGCCTGGAGCCGAGCTTGAAAGTTCACAGTTTTGCTTGTGCAGAATCTCCCCCCAAAAGAGAGAAGTGGCACAAGCTGTGACAATAATATGTGAGCCAAGTATGGAGACTTATTTCAGGAATGCAGCAATTGGATTAGGGTGAAAGATGAAGACTGGTGTCAAATGAGTCAAGATACTTGGGGCTGCAAATGGCAGAAAGCCATGTTCGAACTTGAAAAAACCTGAGAAAAATGCATTATCTCGCTTGACTAGAAGTTGAGAAAATAGAACTCTAGGCACAGTAGAACTTAGGTTCAGTTTCTCTGCAGTTCTCTCGACTCCGTCCATCTTTGGGTAGACCTTGTTCTGAGACCTTGTTTCGCACGTGGTGTCAAGATGGCTGCCTGCAGCCCCTGCAGCCAATGTACTCCCTTCCTCATACCCAGAAAGGCAGGGAGAGGGAAGACAGTCTCTCTCCTACCCGCGAAAGGAAGGCCCTTTTCTTCTCTCTCACTGAGCCAGCTAGAGTCACATGATCACTCCTGGACCTGTAGCAGCCTGACTTCCCGAACTGGTCTCCAGCAAGAGCCTGTAGTGGAATCACCATGACTGGCTTAGACTAATCAAGATCCACCCCAGCAAGAGCTTCACCCAATCACATAGGCTGCAAGGAAAAGGGATGGATTCCTGAATAAAGTTGGGGTACTGCGAAGAAAAAGGAAGGAGAGCAAGATGCTGAGCAAGCTACTATCTGTCCTCTAAGCTAATAAATCACTACAAATGGCCTATTGAAGTTAGGTGTCTGAATAACTGGGAATATCAAAATCAGACCTGCAGATGGTATCCTGAAGACAAAAGTGGGTTTCTATGATTGCTCCCTGCCACAAGCAACTCATGCGTGGGTTTGTAATAGCCTGAACAAACCTCATAAAGTCTAGGCCAAAACATTTAGGAGAGGGGGAGAGAGAAATAAGTTGTTATGACCCAGATTTCACTTTGACTTTCTGTGAAGCATAGACAAAATATAGATAGATGATGATAGATAGATATAGATAGATAGATAGATAGATAGATAGATAGATAGATAGATAAATAGACAGACGGATATACAGATACACACACACACACACACACACACACGGATTCCCTCCATGACCTTTTATTGGCCCAGACGATAGCTTCAGTCTTTTAATTACTACTGCCCAGGAAAATAATTCCTCTCCTTGGCTTCCTCTCTACTGCAGCTTACCCAGAATAGTACATGCTGTATATTTTTTCAGGAATGACAGAAATATTCGTGGTGCTTGGGTTAAGTAATTAAGATTTGCTGTGGGAACACCAAGGAACCCCATTAAAATGGCTGTGTAGCTTGGCAAATGAATTACTTAGTGTTTAATTACTAAAAATTACTATCAATTACTAAATGTTACTGCAAATTACTTGCAGAATAGACACATTTGTTTGTGGCTATTAATGATTTCAATTACTCCTCATAGGTAATTGGTTTCTGTGCGCACACGGGTATCAACTGTCGAATAGGAGCTCAGCAATAAACATTGTTCCTCTTCTTTTAGCTCATAGCTGAAAAATTAAACACTGGGCCCATAGTTCCTCTAGGTTTCTGTGCTACTTAACATTGCTTGCCTGAGACTCCTAGGGCTGGAAAGGCCCTCAGAGACCTCTTCCAGGGAGCAGAGGAGGAAGCAGGACACAGAGGTTAGTGGTTACTCAGAATCACACAGCCAACACTACAGTATAGATCAACATCAAACGCTTTCTGCACAGTGAAAGGAACCAGCCACAAAAGACCAAAATTGCCTGATCCAATTTATATAAAATGTCCAAAATTGGCAAATCTATAGAAATAGAAAGTAAATCAGTTGCTGCCTGAATCTGGAAGGCGGGAGAAAGAGCTGGGGAGTGAGAAGGGACAATTAGGGGAGTGAGAAGTGACTGCTAATAGGCACAAGATTTATTTGGGGGGTAACAAAGATGTTTTAAAATTAGATTATGGCGATGGTTGTATAACTCTATAAATACTAAAAACCATTGAATTATACACCTTAATTGGGTGATTATAATGGTATATAAGTTATATCTCAATACAGCTGTTAAAACAAGTATTTTAAATCATATAATTAGAGAATGATAGGGCTGGATCAAGGAGCTGATGCTCCTGACTCCCACGGTATCGCTCTTTCCACTGGACCATCCTGCTTCAACAGATGCCAAGCTTGCTGGAATTTGTAACTCACTGAAGAAGATGGCCATTAAGACTCATTGTTGAAATCGTGGTCTTATTTATGAAGGGCTCACTTCCAGCTATTTGTGGATTATTAAGAGGGTATAAACTATGTTCATTAAAGTAGCATAAAATGCAACCATAAAATGCATATAATAACTGAAAACCAAATAAAATGATGTCTTAGCATAGAATGTATTCATCACGCATAAAGCAACACAGAACTTGACAAGGGCTTGCCGGTAGGTAGCTCATTTGGGACGGCAATCCTATGGAATGGGATGGAGGGAATGTGAAGAGTAAAAAGGGAAAAGATAAAAAGTCAATCCCAGGGTGTATGACTGAGTTGATTCAATAGTCGCAAATAACTGAGACTAAATCCCACCAGGCCCTTGAAGAGTTGTATACCCTATGCTTCAGAATTGTCCACAATAAGGAGAGGGAAATATTCATACATTTGCTCCTTATCCACTGGTAAAGAATTTTTCCAGACACAGATTAACTCCCTAGCTCTTCCAGATGGGTATTTGAACCAGCACAACTGAGCAAGATCCCACAGCATCCTCCAAGATAGAGACAGAGAAGCTCAAGAGCAGAAAGTAAGAGATAAGCCACAAGGCTCTGGCCACTCTGATCAGGCTACCTGTGCGTGCAACCTGTTGTTGCAGCAATTGCCAAAGTCACAGGTAAGTAAGTCAGGAAGGTGTAAGATGGAGGGTCCAAGATGTCCCACATATTATAAGAGAAATAGAAGCTCATCAACAGCTCCAAGAAGAATCAAATTGAGGAAAAATTGAATTGGCAATGTGGGACAAGAACCTCCAGTCTAGAATACAGTTCACTTATTTCTGGAAGATTGGAGAGTTTAATGGAATTCCAGCCTTCCAGCACTTTGTAGGAATATTATATTGGCCAAAAAGTCCTGCCTATACTTCTTCAAATAACCACACTCAAAAATAAATACTTCTGGCCAGGCAGTGTCTCATGCCTGTAATCCCAACACTTTGGGAGGCTGAGGTGGGAGGGTTGCTGGAGTCCAGGAGTTCAAAACCAGCCCGGGCAACATGATAAAACTCCGTCTCTACAAAACATACAAGAAAAAAAGAAATGAACTGGGCATGGTGGTGCACACCTGTAGTTCCAGCTACTCAGGAGGCTTAGCTGGGAGGATCACCTGAACCCAGGAGGTTGAGGCTGCAGTGAGTCACAATCACGCCACTGCACTTCAGCCTGGGTGAGAGTGAGACCTTGTCTCAAAAAAAAAAAAAAAAAAAAAAGAATACTTCTATACCCTTCCTATTCCCCAGCATCCTCCAGTATTCTTAGCTATTATCTGCCCAATCTTATTCCCTGGAAACTTTTCTTTAGATCAGTCAACTCAATACCAGTTTGTATTAGTTAGGTTCTCTAGAGGGACAAAACTAATAGCATACACACACACACACACACACACACACACACACGTATTATATATATATATATAAAGAATAGTTTATTAAGTATTAACTTACAGGATCACAATGTCCCACAATAGGCCGTCTGCAAGCTGAGGAGTAAGAAGAGCCAGTCTGAGTCCCAAAACTGGAAAACCTGGAGTCCAGTGTTCGAGGGCAGGAAGCATCCAGCATGGGAGAAAGATGTAGACTGGGAGGCTAGGCCGGTCTCTCCTTTTCATGTTTTTTCTGCCTGCTTTATATTCGTTGCCAGCTGATGAGATTGTGCCCACTAGATAAAGGGTGAATCTCCCCTCCCCAGCCTACTGACTTAAATATTAATCTCTTTTGGCAACACCCTCACAGACACACCAAGATCAATACTTTGTATCCTTCAATCCAATCAAGTTGACACTCAGTATTAACCATTACGCAGTTCAGTATCTTCATTTAACTCTGCACATGTCTTCCACAGATTGGAGAAAGGACATCCCTTCAATAAATGGCAATGGGAAAAGTGGATATACACCTGCAGAAGAATAAAACTAGACCCCTGGCTGGGTGCAGTGGTTCACACCTGTAATCCCAGCACTTTGAGAGACCAAGGTGGGTGGATCACTTGAGGTCAGGAGTTCGAGACCAGTCTGGCCAATATGGTGAAACTCTGTCTCTACTAAAAATACAAAAAAAAATAAAAAATAGGGTGGCATGGTGGTGCACACCTGCAGTCCCAGCTACTCAGGAGGCTGAGGCAGGAGAATCACTTGAACCCTGGGGGCAGAGGTTGCAGTGAGCTGAGATCACACCACTGCACTCCAGCCTGGGTAACAGAGTAAGACTCTATCATAAATAAATAAATACATACATACATACATACATACATAAATACATAAATAAACTAGACCCCTATCTCTCGTCATATATAAAAATCAACTCTAAATAGATTGAAGACTTAAATGTAAGACCTGAAAGTATAAAACTACTACAAGAAAACATTGGAGAAACACTGCATAAAATTGGACTGAGTAAGGATTTTTTTAATAAGACCTCAAAACCACAGGCAACAACAGGAAAAACAGGCGAATAGGATTACATCAAACTAAAAAGCTTCCGCACAGCAAATGAAACAATAGAGTGGAGAAACGACCTACAGGATGAGAGAAAAACTGTGTATCTGACAAGTAGTTAATATCCAGACTATATAAAGAACTCAAACAACTCAATAGCAAACAACAATAATCATCAGATTTAAAAAGGCAGAAAAGCCTGAATAGACATTTCTCAAAAAAAGACATACAAACTGCCAACAGATACATGAAAAAGTCCTCAACAGCATTAATTATCAGGGAAATGCAATTCAAAACCACAATGAGATATCACTCTGCCCCAGTTAGGACGGCTATCATCGAAAAAACAAAATGTGACAAGAGCTGGTGAGGATGTGGAGAAAGGGGAACTATTAGGTACTACTGGTAGGACTGTAAAAAAACTATAGCCTTTATAGTACAGTATGGAAGTAACTCAAAAAATTAAAATGTAAACTATTATATGATTCAGCAATTTCATTACTAGGTGTATATCCAAAAGAAATGAAATCAGTATATTGAAGAGATATGTGCACTCCTGTGTTTATTGCAGTGCTATTTGCAATGGCCAAGATATGAAATCAACCTAAATGCCCATCTGCAGATGAATGAATACAGAAAATTACACACACACACACACACACACACACACACACACAAAATACACTATTTAGCCATAAAACAGAATGAAATCCTGTCATTTGCGACAAGGTGAATGAACCTGGAGGACATTATGTTAAGTGAAATATGCCAGGCACAGAAAGACAAACACTGTATGTCTAGCTCATATGTGGAATCTTAAAACATTGATTTCATAGAAGTAGAGAGTAAATAGTGATTACCAGAGGCTGGGCAGCAGAGAGGGGAGTAATGCAAGAGGTTGGTCAATAGTTACAAAGTTACAGTTAGACTGAAAGAATATGTTCTTGTGTTCTATTGCATAGTAGGGTGATTATAGCAAATAACAATGTAGTGTATATTTTGGGAAAACTAGAAGAGTTTGAATGTTATCACTGCAAAGAAATTATAAATGTTTAAAGTGATGGATCTGCTAATTACCCTGATTTGATCATTATACAATGTATATATGTATTGAAACATCACACTGTACCCCATAAATATGTATGCTTGTTATATATCAATTACAGATTTAAAGTTAATTTTTAAAGAGAAACTTAAAATGTTAAGTGGTGTATGAACCCAGAAAGTCTCACTGCAGAACCTACACTCTTTTCCACTTGTACCAAGCTGCCTCATAGATGTCAGGGAGAGAACAACTGAATGTTTGAGCAAAGTTTAATGCAAGGGCTGTTTTCCAAAGTTATGAGCAGCATTAAGAGAAGTAGTGAAATATGTCACGGCAGCTTGGCTCTCAAGGCAAGGGAGGGAATAGCTGCTAGAAAGACACTAGAAAGTTATAGGTGACCGCAGCCCTGGTGAAGCTGTGGCCTTGCACAGACAGATCAATCTCTGCCAATCCGCAGGACAGAAGGAAAGAACCAAAGGAATAATTATTCCAACCTCTCTCTCTGATTTCCTTTGGTGCCTCCCATTGACTAAACCCAGGTAGAAACCAGAGGGCAAAAGGGCAAAATGAGACAATCCCCAGAGATCAGTGTCCCTGGACTGAGAGCAAGGATTGGGGTAGAGAAGGATCTGGAAGACAAACAGAGGAGATGCAGCATGAAGTCTGAGCTAAGATCTAAGCACTGCTCTGATTTTAGCTCTCCAGTGTTTTTCCTCGAGGGGCTCAGAGTTGCTTTATACTTAGGCAAAGGGGACAGCTGCCCCAATCTGGTATCTAACTAATAGGCGCTGTACCTAAAACAGGAGCAGGTGCAGTATCTGCCAAGGCCATCCTAAATGACATCATTGAATGTTCTCATCTTCAGCACAGTCAACCCAGCATGGCAATAAGGTCCCAGTTGCTTCTCCTAACACAGACATGCCTTTGAAGATCTGCCTCACTCTAATAATCGTAAATGACCCTGGGGAACAATCCCTTTTGAAAACGAGGCTGACCAAAAACCTGTGTTGGCTATATGTAACAGTTCTGAAATTCCTCTCTAACGAGCACAAAAGAGGACTTTCAGGTCTTGACTATACATACTAATTTAAGTAGTTCCAATACAGGTATTGGAATACAGGTCTTTAGGTCTTGACTATGCAGAACTAATTTAAATAGTTCCAAACCAAAAAGACTTGCAAGAAACTCTTCTAAAATATATCTTATAATTATATACATTTTTCCTATTCTAACTTATATGAGTCAAAATGTGGAAGAAGTAAAAGAGTCACCTGACCGTCATGGTGTTATCTGAGCCCCAGAAACACCGATCAGGTCCCTAGCAAGAAAGGCCACTTACATGTGTCCATTCTATGTTGACTGAGTTTGCACTCTAAACCAGGGACGGTGCTAAGCACGTAACTAGCAGTCACTGCTATAGCCCTCACAGCAACCCTAAGAATAAAGTACTATTTTGAATCCCATTTCATGAACAAGGAAACAGAGGCATGTGGTGATTAAGTCAGAAGTGATTCAGTGATCTTGTTCACTGGACTAAGATCACAAGAGTACACAAATTAAAAATAAGAAGACAATGAATTTTAGCTGGGAACAGACGACACTGACAAAACAATCTGTGGAAAGTGAATGGCAACAAGAATTAAGTTTCCAATGGTTCAGAAAGTAAGTTATCGGGGTGGGTGGGGGCACTCTGGGGAGTTTTGCCCAGGGCAGTAGAAACCAGGCTGAGGACCAGGAAAAAGACAAGGAGGGGCAGTGGGTGGGGAAGACAGTGAAGGTGGAGTCTTGGAGAGGGGGCAGGCCTGGTGGACTTGACCAGGACAGTGAGGAGCTGGGCTCCTGCAGAAGTGTCAGTGGTGAGGCCGCAGATCAGAGAGGGGGTCTTGACTGCCCTTTCCATCCTCTCCCAATTGCCGGCTCCCTGCTGTGTGTCTGTCTTGCTGCCTCACACAGCAATGAGCCAGCCCTGATGCTCCCTTCCCTGCCTATCAGAGCCTTGTCCAGTCTCAGACTACACATTTCCCACTCCCCACAGGCTCTGTCTGACGGGCTGTAAATAGCCTGTTAGAAAAGTAATTGCATGTTTGGGGCTGGTGCTTGCCACGTGTAATTTCTCATTCTTTCCCTAGCCACTTCCTCTCTTCCTACTTCCCAGGTTTGTTTCCCAGGATAGGAGCCTTCCAGGCAAGTGGCTGGAGGAGATAACGAGGCCCTCTGGGCCTCACAATTCAACCAGACTTTGCTGCCCAGGGAGCCACTCTGCACCGACTACCTGCCCTAAGCAACGGGACAGAAAAGGGAGAATGGACTCATTCCTTTCTAAAAGATTCTCTGGGCATCATGGACTGGTACAAAGACATCTCCCCAGATCTAGGGCACATGGACTCTCTTGTCCTGGCACTTGGGCAGCAGAGGTCAGCCCTCTAATGATGCCAGTCTTCTTGTCTGCTATACTTCTGGTAGCCCCCTTCTTCCCTAAATCCCTCCGATCTCAAATAGTCAGGATTAATTTACTGAACATCTACTATATGCAAGGCTGTCCTGAGAGCTTGTTTTGGCATATTCCCCCTCAAAGTGAGGCACAGCACAGAGGCACACAGTGTAGCCCCACACCCTACACCTTACACTGCTGCCTCCATTGGCCTGGTCCTGCATGGAGATAGCTGAGCAGAAGTGAAGCAAGTCCTGCAGGTACCCAGCCATTTCCCATATGCACTGGGTCACACTCTAGCCATTGGTGCCCTCAAGCAATGACTGAGAGGAGTTGATAAACAAATATCCATTCTCTCTTACCTCTCAGACAAGATAACCTTGAAGTGCTTCTTTGACACTGGCTTCTAGGTTGCTGTATTAGTCCATTCTCACATTGCTATAAATAAATAGCTGATACTGGGCAATTTATAAAGAAAAGAGGTTTAATTGGCTCACGGTTCTGCAGGCTGTACAGGAAGCATAGCAGCTTCTGTTTCTGGGGAGGCCTCAGCAAACTTCCAATCATAGTGGAAGGCAAAAGGGAAGCAGCCATGTCTTACACAGCCAGAGCAGGAGCAACAGGGTGGGGAGGAGAAGGGAGGTCCCACACACTTTTAAATAACTCATTCACTATCTCAAGAATAGCACCAAGGGAGAAATATGCTCCCATGATAGAATCACCTTCTGCCAGGCCCCACTTCCAACACTAGAGATTACAATTTGACATGAGATTTGGGCAGGGAAACAGATCGCCCAGAAAAATTATGTTCCAGGTGCTTACACTGCAAACTTGCTTGAAAACACAGTCTTTATTGACTTTTTCCCATTTACTGTCTATTTACCAGCATTGCTGACATCTCCTTCAAATAAAATATTGGTACTTATATCCTTGTCTCAGGGTCTTCTTGGAAAATCTGAAGTCAGTCGGTACCAGAAGTAGTATTAAGGAAACTCTCAGAATGGAATTCTAAAATTAGATCACTTGCTGGCCATATGACAAGGGTTCCATTACTGATAATAAATAGAGTGAAATAAGACACAACATGATTGCATAAAATTCATCATTTTATGAAAGTGTTTAAACAAGGCCTTATCTTCTGCAGATGAAGAGAGGACTGCTGAAAATCAGGCCCACAATCTGATTTCCAAATGTCACAGAATTTTAAATATGGCTAATTTCACAGCTCTGGTAATTTTCCTATGCTAGAGTCAGAAAAGGGATGCCTGGAATAGGGACATCTGGGTGGCTGCACTTAAACCACATTAATTGGACTCGATGAGTGAAAAATAGCAAGATCTCTGGATACCTTGTAAAGACACATGTGCACCAGTTATTGGGAAGTAAACCTGCAAAGATCAAGGAGCCGACTCCATCCCTGAAGATTTTAGAGGTCCAGTGGGGTGCAGTCTGTCAAGCCATTCTCTCCAGAAAAGGATAAATTATTGTATCTTGCATCTCTTATCACCTGGAAAAAGACTCAGCACTTGTGGGTTTCTTTGGATTTCTGATGGCAGCACATGTCACTCTTAGGAATACTGCTGTGACTCCTGATGACTTAGAATTATCAGTTTTGAGTGGTGAACAGGGCCAAACAGCATTTTGCAATAGGTTGTGGTAGAAGTGGCCCTAATGATTTGCCCATATAATTCATCAGCTTCCATGATTTTTAGATATATTCGTGGCAGATAAGAGTGCTTAATGGCATTTCTAGAAAGCCTAAATCGCAGAGTTGAGGTGCAGAATCCTAGGGCTTTGGAGCAAGACATCTACAGCAGAACATTACTCACTATTTAAAAGGCAGCTCCCGGCATGCTACTAAGTCATCTGACTATGCAGTATCAATGACTATATTACTGTAGGTGCCAAAGATGAGCTGGATATTTTCAGACACATTAAGTTATAAGGTTGAAGGTGCACAGCAGCAATCCATTCTACAATGAAGGGTGGTCTGGACCCCCA
The DNA here is from genome assembly GCF_009828535.3 of Hylobates moloch. Lineage (NCBI taxonomy): Eukaryota > Metazoa > Chordata > Mammalia > Primates > Hylobatidae > Hylobates > Hylobates moloch. The sequence continues at coordinate 25,370,867 of NW_026652297.1, read as the reverse complement.
TGCCAGCTACCTCTGTGCACTGAACCTCTTTTTTGGCTCCTATTTCTGGCCTCCTCAGCTGACTAGAGTGTACAACACCTAGGCTTGGTTCATGGTAGGGTCAGCTTGCTTTTTTTCCAAGAGTGTAAAAGGGACTGCTGTAATAACACAGCCCCCTCAGGAATAGTTCTGAAAGATGGTGGTGCATGGAAAACCCTCCAGGGGGCAGAACTTTGAGCAGTAAACATCTGAATGGAGAGTGAAGCAGCCCGAGGTAAAGATATCTGTCTCCTCTTAGGCAGTGGCGAATGGATTGAATGGTTGCTTGGGGGCCTTGGAGGAGTCACTTTGAACAATCCGAAACAAAGAGACCTGGGAATAAAGCAGGGCGGACTCAACGGGAGTGAGCACAGAGTGTGTGGAGAAGAGAGCATTCACCTGAGAAGATGCTCTCGACCAGCAGGTGGACATGAGGATGCATCCCGTGAAAGTGCTTCAGCCCCTATCCTCAGCCATTTCGTGCACAATGGGCCTGTGCATGGAGCAGTCACAGAGCAGAGGTGGAGGCTATGCATGCATGGGCTGAGCAGCATGGATTCCGTGTCAGCAAGCCTGATCATTACCACTCTTCTGAATGTCTGACCTGCCAACAATAGGAATTATTGATACTGTGCCCCCGACATGGTGCCGTCTCTCAAGCAGACCACATGGTCCCTTAGGGATAAGATGTTCACACTGGATCCCTATGTCCTGGAGAAGACAGTGATTCCAGATGGGTGTATTTCAGATGTATTTGGGGTGTTTCACTGCCTTTCCCACCCAAAGTGCATTTGTCGGCTCCACCATCTGAGGCCTTGCAGAGTATCCCGTGTTTCATAACAAACCTCTAAACATCCCCTCCGACGAAGGAGTCCACTTTGTGACAAAATTAAATATGACAATGTGCACAAAACCCCTAAGCCTGCACAGGCAGATATGACATTTAAAATCTATCTACACATAGTCTTATAAGGTAACATGCTCCCATGCTGAACCCCAGACTCCACAGCTGGCATTGCCCATGCTGCGGCCATTGGACAGTGGTCACCCACAGCTGCACCCAGAATCCAGAGGTCTCCACAACCATCACTGCTGCCAGGGAACTCCCCACTGTTGTTGCTGCTTTACCACTCAAGTAGCTGATTCCAATCTGGGGCAGGTGTGTTTGACCACAGCTGCATTGGGTGCAGTGTCCTACCTGTGAAAGAGGCTAGAAAATGCCAAAATGCCCTTTCTGTGAAGGAGGCTGGGAAATACATTTTCAGATTCTGTATCAGAAAGAGGCCTCCAACTCTCACCAAGACTCAATGAGATGTAAAATTCCTGAACATAGAAGGTGGGATTTGATGCTGGGGAGCCAAAATAAACGGCAATGTCCAACATGTACCTTCTTTTAAACTCAAAACAGCCACATGTATTAGCTGTGATAAACCCCTCTCAGCCTCAGTTTCCTCCTCTGTAAAGCTGGGGTGTATGACTGGCTCACAGCCACCCAGGAAAGTGGTAGAGAAGGATTCAAACTCAGGGTTCCAATTGCTACTCCTGTGTTCTTCCCATGACATCATTTGCCTTTCTCTCAGGGTTCTTTCCCCTCTATCCCTGTTGAAAGCATTGTGTCTGGCCCTGAGGGTATGTTCCCTGTCTAGGATCCCCTCTATTTTTCCAGAATGCATGACCCAAAGGAACACCACAGTGAAAACCAATCATAGATTCCCCTCTCTCCCCAGTGGTTGCAGGACACCTTCTTGGGGTCTCCGAGGGGCTGAACCCATAGACAGGTCCTTAGGCTTCTTTATGGGCTGCTCTGCTTTCCTGCTGCTTTGGACGTTTCCTCACCACTCATTATGGTCTCTGCAGTATGTAAGTTCTGTAGCCAAGGTTCATATAACTGGGAGTGTATTTATGGCAGTCCATACACTTTCTTAGGAAAATACTGATTTTCTAACAACGAAATGACTGTAGGGCCATTAAATCAGACTAGTCTATCATAAACTCCAGGATTAACCAAAGAATACTTTCACCTTTTCCTTCATTTTCTCATGAGCCACGGGGGGTAGATACCTCCACTTCAGCAGGTAGGATTGCAGCATTTATTACTTGATTTGAACAAACCACCACAATTCCCCATCCTGATTGCCAGAGAAGTAATTAACCATTCTGCTCTTTAAAGTTTGACAGGAATAAGGAAGCCTGAGTTGTCTACAAAAACATCCAAAAGCTCGCAATGGGAGCTGCATCCTATTATTGCAGGATGCAAGAGGAGAGGGGGAGCGGATTATGATGGCATTGGGGGTCTGCTCTCCAGCCTTGCCCCAACCGGAGGATCTGTGAGCTCATTATCCGCCTGTTAAAGTCTTAGTTAGAGGAGTCATCAGTGAGGTGAAGATTTCTTTTTTTCCTTTTTTGGGGAAGATCTCTATCTTTCTTCTTTATTGATTGCTTGCTTTTCATTTTATATCCTTTCTCCCTTGCCTGAAATGAGAAAAATGAGCCCTTGCCACGGGCTTTAAACTTTATACCCAGACAATATCTCCCCCTTATCTAATGCCAGGCAAGAAGCTTTAGCCCAGAGGACCCTGGGTAATGCTACAACAGATTATGTCATAAAACGAAGAGATAAGCAAAAGAACCAATCTAAAAGACGAAGCAAAATTTACCTTTCCACCTCCCTCTGCTCCCCTTTAGAAGAAGGCTTTAAATCAATCTGCCTTTGCCATAAATTCTCTTTCTAAAATTTGATAACAAGTGCAATATTTTCCTTGGAGATTGGGTTCTAACTAGATGAGGGTTGTGGGGTGGGGAGCTAGCAGGATTTAGCAAAGTAATAAAATGCCATGATTGATCCTGGTCAGTAGGGTTGCTTGGAATTACCGCTATTCTTGGCTGGTAAGCATAATCCAGCCAAGTCATAAATTTTGTTTCTTCCAGTCAACAGTCGAGTCTGTATCGATCCTGATTTGTTGTTCTGTTTTCATGTAATTGCTCTGTGTGATTAAGACTCCAGGTTGGGAAGGAATCCTGACCGGGCCAGGAGCATAAAGGGAATAAACACAGGATCAGAGTTTCCTCTGCCACCCCCCACCCTAAGTGGATACTGAGACAGAGATAGATAAGCTGAGTGGCTCTAGAAAGCCAGGTGCCCATGGGCCAGGCTGTAGGCAAGCTCAGGCAGGCTATGGAGCCAGGGTTCCTGGCTGCACCAACCAACGCTCCTCCAAGACCTGCACTGGCCTATGCTCTCCTTGGGCCTGACCATGTGTTGTACACTTACAGTGAGATTTCTTTTCTTTTCTTTTTCTTTTCTTTTTTCTTTCTTTCTTTCCATCTTTCTTTTTCTTTCTTCTTAAAAGACAGGGTGTCGCTCTGTCACCCAGGCTGCAGTGCATTGGCACAATTATAGTTCACTGAAGGCTTATACTCCTGGGCTCAAACTATCACCCCACCTTGGCCTCCCAAACTGTGTGAGTATTACGGACATGAGCCACCTCACCGAGCCTGAAATTTCTTAAACCCATTTATCATGTTGTCCTGCTAGATGTGTCCGAACTTAGTGGGTGAGGCCTGTCACCCTTACTATACATGGGAAAACTGAGACATGGGGTGGATATGAACTACTTCAAGACTACACACTAAGCAGCTATCTTCCACCCAAATCACCCACAAACTAAGCCTTCCAGCCCAAATTGGGTCCTGGCAAAGAAACGCTGAGCAGAGGGCTAGGTGCCCTAAATTCCAGAGTTCAGAGTTTGGGTAGCCTGCATTACTTATCGTTGAAGTAGAAGTTTATAGTTCCATCAGTTACAGATTGGGCAGAATGCAAACACACTCATTTATCTCCCTCACTAGCTGTGTGACTTTGAGCAAGTGGCCTAACCTTTCTGAGACTGAGTCATCTCATTTGTAAATTTAGGATAATAATACTACTTACCCAATAAGCGATGGGTGACATTTCAATGAGATAATACAGGAAAGTACTTGGCAGAAATAATAGTAACTATTACGCTAGACGATGGCCCATGCCTATAATCTCAGTGCTTTGGGAGGCCAAGGTGGGAGGATCACTTAAGGCCAGAATTTCAAGACCAGCCTGCACAACATAATGAGATTTCATCTCTAGAAGCAAAAAATTTAAAAATTAGCCAGGCATAGTGGTGCATGCATGTAGTCCCAGCTACGTGGGAGGCCAAGGTGGGATGATTACTTGAGTCCAGGAGCTCAAGGCTGCAGTGAACTAAAATCATGCCACTACGCTCCAAACTGGGTGACACAGCGAGAACTTGTCTCTATATTTCAAAAAAAAATTAAGAAAAGAATAGTAATTATTATTACTATTATTTTGAGTCTTACAGTTCCCAATAGATAGAGAAGCATGTGGTACAAAAATATTTTGAAACTTTCTAAGCAAAGGAAGCTTTCTACAGTGCCATAAAATTTATATTTTGATACCCTGGAGTGTCTTATCCAAACCCTGGGAAACTAATTTAAAATAAGGTTATGCACCTTTAAATAGAAACTCAAATAGATTCCTGAGCACTGCACTGTCAGGTGTCAGTTCAACTTTATTTAGTTCCAGTCCTCTTGGAGACGGGAATGGGAATTCCTCACTCCATGAACTCAGCGATATGGCAGCTAAATCATCTGTATGTGATCCGCTTGTCTGGTGGTGAGGCCATTTGACTACATGCTTTAAAGGAAATACTCCTCAAACCTAGAGTGATTTTCTCCTTCTTCTCTCACTTGGAGATTTGACTGAGGTGATGGTGAAGACTGGGACTGTCAAGCTGGTGCTAGCTTGTCAGGAAAATCTCTCTGTCTCTGTTATTCTCTTTTTCAATCGCCCAGCCTGAGATAAGAAAACTGCAGTTGCAATGCCAGCCCAGCCTAGCTAAATTGCAAAGGGAAGCTGTTTGATTCTAGATCCCAGCCTCTCTCTGCACTTCTGCTCCTTCCCTGAAGCTCCCAGCCCCTCTCCCTCCTCATCAATCCCTACTCAGGAAAGAATGAGCCTTCAGCTCTAGACTAGAGAAGGAGGGAATGAAGTCAGGCTGTTGGGACTTCACACGTGGCTCCTGCAAACATACTTAGGGAAAATGACTGATCCTTTCTGTGCCTCAGTCTTTCTTCTATCAAATGGGGACAATAATACCCACAATTCCCATTCCATAGAGCCAATATGAGATCTAAATATGTATTTTAAGTGCCAGGAACATAGGCTTCAATAAATGCCAGTTTGGGCTGGGTGCAGGGGCTCACACCTGTAATCCTAGCACTTTGGGAAGCCGACATGGGTGGATCACAGTCTGGCCAACATGGTGAAACGCTGTCTCTACTAAAAATACAAAATTAGCCAAGCATGGTGCCTCACACCTGTAATCCCAGCAACTTGGGAGGCTGAGGCAGGAGAATCGCTTGATCCCGGGAGGTAGAAGGTGCAGTGAGCTGAGATCGCGCCATTGCACTCCAACCTGGGCAACAAGAGTGAAACTCTGTCTCAAAAATAAATAAATAAATAAATGCTAGTTCATGTGGTTTTCATGATTACTATTATTCTTATCTCTTAGCAGAAGCTTAAGGCATCATTTGTTCTATAAACATTTATTAAAGTTTCCATGTGCCAACTGCTGTGCTATTAGGAATAGAAAGATGAACTAAACACACTCCCTGCTTCTCACTGGCAGTAGTGAAGGAGGCAGATGGTGGAATCATAATACAATATGCTAAGTGCTCTATTAGCACCATGAACAAAATGATGTGGAAGCCTAGTGGAGGCAGAGGTCAAGTCTGTCCAGAGGGTCCAAAAATGCTTCACAAAGAATGTGAGAACTGGACTGCCTTAGTCAGCTTGGGCTCTATAACAAAATACCACAGACTTTGTGCTTAAATGATAGAAATGTATTTTCTTACATTTCTGGAGCCTGGAAGTCTGAGATGAGGTTGCTAGCAAGGTCAGATTGTAGGGAGGGCTCTCTCCCTGGCTTACAGATGGCCACATTCCTGCTGTATTTTCACATGACAGAGAGAGAAAGAGAGAGCAAGTTTTCTGGTATCTCTTCCCATAAGGGCACTAACCCCATCGGATCAGGGCTCACCCTGGTGACCTCATCTAAACCCAATAAGCTCCCAAAGGTCCCACCTCCAAATAACACCACATGGGGTATTAGGACTTCAACATATGAATTTTGGGGAAACAAAACATTCCGTCTATAAAACAGGTTTTGAAAGATGGGTAGGGTTTTATCAAGCAGAGAAGACATTCTAAGACAGGGCATTCCTAGCACAGAGCCTGGCCTCATCCAGGAAACACAGGGCATGTCTAGGGATCTCTGGAAGTCCAGTGTGGCTGGAGCACAGAAGGCTTGCAATAAGGGCTGGTAGATGGAGCAGGACGGCAGAAGAAACTGGAGAGGCCAGACACAGCAAGACAGCAAAGAGCCTTAAGGAGCTGGTGCTATAGATGGTAATAGACGATGGAATTTGGCAAATGTTTTAAACTGAGCAAAAATTTGGCAAAAATATGTGCTACATAAAGATCACTTTGTAAACTGCACAGTGAGAGGTAAGATGAAAGCCATTTAGGAGGCTTTGCTATAGTCCAGGAAAGAGAGGATAAGAGAGGAGTAAGCATGGGATAAAGAAGGAACAGACTTCCAGAGACGACGACATCTGGACTTCCAGCTCGGGCAACTGCATGTAATGCCATTCGCGAAACTAACAAAGTGGGCAGAGTGTGTTTGGGCAGGAAGATGCCCGTAGTTTGGGATGTGTAGAATTTAAAGTGGAGATTTAGGAAAAAAGATCTGGGCTTGAGATTTAAGAAGTGACCAGGTATACGTGATACTGGAAGCCTGAGGGGTGAATCAGATCACACAGGATGGGTGTATAGAGTGTGTGGCTTTCCAGAAAAAGAGACTGAGGAGAGCAATCTGGGAAAGGCCAGAAAAAGATATGCCGAGAAAAAGAGACCACAGGGAATGTCCAGAGATTACAAAAAATCCATGGGAAAATGGCTTCGTGGAGACAGCAGAAGGGAGCGATCCCTTCTGTAAAATACCGGAGAGTCGTGTGGGGTGAGTCACGGTATGCAGCATGAGAACTATGGAAAAGCCTTGGAATCTGACAAAGAGCAGGTCACTGGGGATGTGAGCCAGAGCTGTTTCAGGGCAGCGGTGGGAGAGGAAGTCAGACTACCACAGATCAAGCTGCCAGCTGGTATCATTTTAGTGGGAGATTAGTAGAGAGTGAGTAGAGAAGGTTCTTTCAAAAATGTAGCCCTGAAGCAATGAGAATCTCCACTGTTTGCCTCTTTCAGGAAAACCAAATTTGTGGTGAACTGTTCTTTCCAGCTGACCTTTTTGTCAGGTGAATAATTTCTGAATATTTCTGAGAAGAAAGAAATTTAGAAGAATGTTCCTCTTGGGCTTCACCTTCTCTCCAAAGCATCACAAATTGTGCAGCATTTTTCTTACTGTCATGCCTGAAAGGGGAATATTAAGGGAACGAGAGCATGCAGAAAGCTTTGGAATTTCATGATACGAGGATACTGAGTATAAAAATAATGGCCCGCTTCCACCTTTGTGTTTGCACATCCTCTGCCCGCTTAGAGATCATCTTACACAGGCGCCCTCAAAACTGGTTGTTTATCAAAATCATTTGGAAAGTCAATAAAACATACAGATTCCTGTCTCCCCCATGGAAATTCTTCAGGACCTCTAGGATGAGCCCCAGAATTTGACATTTTTTTCAGAATCTCTCAATGTCTTGGGGACCAGGCAGGCTTGGGGACCACACTGATATAATCCCTCACTTTTTTAAGTATGTGAGCATTTATTTATTCATAAAATTGTATAATTTTATTGACCTAAAAACTAGAAAATCAGAAATATAATTTCTTTAAAGCAAAGCTTATAATAATACGGAGGGAAGTTCCACTGTTTTTATGCACCACAATGGATTACCTTGGGCACATCCTGCGGTGGGCACGTCTTACTCTGGAGACCTGTATACAGATAAAATCTTAATTCTGGCAGCCCCTCATTTTAAGTGAAATCTAAGCATGGCACTTAAGTCTCACAGTGTCCACAGCTAACCCATGGAGAAGAGGTCAGGTACAGGGTAAGCAGAGGTTTCACCCTGAAAATGGACTCTGCACCTTGGGAAGAGATGAGTGGCACTGGCCCTGTAGCACAGTCTTTCACAGAGACTCATACCATAAGACCAGAGCCTCAATCTTCCCCAGACCACAAACCCACCAAGGTCAGTGATGGTGAGCAGGCCCATTCCAACAGCTGCATGTGAGGAAGGATCTAAGACTAGTCCTTTAACTCACATATTGTCCCCCTGCCTCTCTTGCTCTTTATTCAACCCCCTGTCATCCCCTGGCAGCTGCTAGTCCATGTCCCAAACCCTCCGCTCCAGCTCAAGGAAGAATGAGGTGCTCTGGCTTGTCCTCTCCCTGTGTCTCACAAACTCCAGTGCCACAGGCCAGGAGACTTGCCCTGTGCAGGCCCAGCTTCCAGGAGGAGGACTCTGGTCTCAAGAACGAGGGGAAGGTTGGATGGCCCAGTTCTGCTCAGACTCCCCGCCAGCAAGAATAGTGCCTAATTTTCTCACCAATTACCCAAAAAGTCAAGATACTTCATCAAAGAAAGCATTATTTTATGGTGATAACACAGCACGGTCTCACAAAAGGGATGCATGTTGTTCCAACTAATGGGGCTTTTGAACCTCTCCCTGTGAAACTATAATCCTTATATTATTGCACTATGGAGCAGTGGACTTCTCATTGCAAGGGTCACCATAACAGCTGTGAATGGATGTATTTTAGCCTCTTAGTGGTGATAGTCCCGGTTAGAGTATGCTAGACACTTAAATCTCTACTCCAAAAGAAGGGGAGTGAGAGTGTCTCAGTTCACTGTACCACATGTAAATGAGAAGCTAATGAACATTTAGACCATGCGAGTTACCCCAGCTCACACAGCTCACCCCAAATGGCCTGACTCTAGTTCCTGCAGCTTCCCTGAGCCTTGCCAGATGATACATTCCTCATGGCGTTGCCACAAGCAAGACAAGGGGCAGAGGGAACCCGGGGAGAATCTTCAGTAGAAGCCCTGAGTTCACTCCTTGCAGAACCAGGGCTTCTGCTTCCCTTCCTTGTCAGCCCAGCCCATCACAGCACACCAAAGAGGAAAGAACTGAGCCCCCTCATGCCAATTTGAAAGGCAACTGCACTGCCTCTCTTGTTTTGCTCAGTAGTCTCAGGGAGGGGCACCAGCCCAAGATCAAATTGGGCATCAAGAAGGAGAGAGCAAAACCACGAATGCCCTCAACTGTGTTCAAAATCAGTCTTCCATAGACATTTATCCCAGAGAAATCCAAATGGTGTTCACACCAAAACCTGCACGTGAATGTTCATTGCAGCTTTATTTGTAATAGCCAAAAACTGGAAGCAACCCAAATATCCTTCACTGGGCGAGTGGTTAAACAAATGGTGGCACCTCCATACCGTGGAATAGGACTCAGCCATAACCAGGAATGAGCTATGGATACAGGCAGCAATGCAGATGCATCTCGATGGAATGATGGCAAGTGAAAAGAAAACCAATACCAAAAGGTTACCAACTATGTGATTCTATGTCTATAACATTCTTGAGACGACAATGTTAGGGAAAGGGAAAACAGATGAGTGATGGCCAGGCATTGTGGGCAGGCAGAGGGAGGTTGCTGTGGCTATTAAAAGGCAACACCAAGGATTCCCGACACGATGGAACTGTTCTGTGTCTTGACGGCAGTGCTGGTCACACAAATCTACTCAGGGATAAAACCGCATGGGACTAAATTCCTCCCCTCACCACACACACACACACACACACACACACACACACACACGTGCATATAAAATGGGGAAATATGAATAAGGTTGGTGGATTCCATCAATGGCAGTTTCCTGGTTATAAAATCATACTACAATGATGCAAGACATCACTACTGTGGAAAAAGGAGTGAGGGGCACACTGGATCTCTCTGAATTATTTCTCACAATTGAATGCACATCCACAAATATCTCAAAATACAAAGTTAGAGACACTCTATCAGCCCCAACTTAATTCCTTCCCCTTAGCTGTGGGCTGGACCTAGGGGTTTTCTTCCAAATAATGGAGTAGAGAAAAGAAAAAATAGTAACTCTATAGGGAATAAGTCTGGCAGACACCACCTTCAGTAGATGATCGAGGTCAGCATCATCAATGAGAGCTGTGCGGATCATGTACCCCCTGCTAAGAAGGGACGAGAAGAACGCATCACCTCTGTGATATTTTTTTCTGAAGTTCATAAACCCAGTGTAATCATGAGAAAACATCGGACAAACCAAACTGAAACACATTCTTCAAAGTGCCGATACTCTTTCATGACCTGGAAACTTTAGGAAACAAAGAACGGGAAACTGTCACAGATCTGGAGAGAAACAAGGAGACATGGTGACTAAATACAATGTGATATCCTGAACTGGATCCTCAAATAGAAAAAGGACATCAGTGGAAAAACTAGTGAAATCTGAATAGAGTGAGTAGTTTAGTTAATAATATTGTGCCAGTGTTAATTGCTTAGTTTTGACAAGCGTACAATAGTTAGGTAAGGTATTCACACTAAGGGATGTTTGATGAAGGATATATAGGAATTCCGTGTATTATCTTGCAACTTCTCTGTAAATCTAAAATCGTTCCAAAATAAATCTCATATTCACTCTCCCAGACTCCTCTTTCCCCCTCATCCTCCCCTTTAATGGGGGAGACCCTTTGGGGCAAGCACCTGCTGATGCCAGGCTTGGAGACTGCAGTGTGACAAGTGAGAATCTTCTTTACATTAGACCTGGTTTCCTTCCCTGTCAATGATCAGTGAGGATGTTTCCTCCCTTAAGAGCCTCTCAAGATCCTTGGAGCACCCTCTGTTCTACACTAGCCCTAGATCCTGAACATCTTCCCAGTCCCAGCTCAAAATCTCCCTCCTCCAGGAAGCCTTCCCTGGTGAAAGACAGAAGATGATGAGTTATTTTTATCCTCTCTTTAAAGTACCCAAGCATCTAATGCCACTTTAGTTGGGTTTTCCTAGGTTTTTAATCTGCTAGATTCAAACTCAACTAAGTACATGAAGAAGCCTGATCTAGCCTGCTGGATGATGAAAGAAATATCAGAAATATCAGTCAACAGCCTGCTAACCACCAGACATGGAAGCATGGCCATTCTAGATTCTAGATTGTCCAGTTGTAAGCCAACCCACTGGCTGACCACAAATACACAGAGCGATCTAGCAGAGTTCAGGTAAGATCAGCAGAAGAGCTGCCCATCTGAGCCCAGCCCAAATTGCCAACCAACAAAACTGTGAACTAAATAAGTGGTTGTTTTTTTAAACCATTAAATAAAAATAAAGCAGAGTGTTCAGCCCCCGATATATAATTATTTGTCTAAATTTTTATCTGCATCTAGATGTCAGATATGAAGTTAAATACTTTTAAATTAATCGTATCTTTTATTTATGTCTCAGGATAACCTCAGGTTGTAACTATTTTCTTTGTGGTTCAGAAAAGTGAGGTTCAGAGAGGTTAAGTGACTCGCTTAAGACTGCACAGCTAGGTGAAGTGCTGAGTTGAATCCAGGTCTTCAAGAACATGTCTAGTATTTGACTTCTTCATGTTTCAATCCCTACTTACACAGACTCTCGGCATATGCTATCTCCTATTTTAACAGTTTTCATCACCATAGCCTGCTTCTTCTACTAGACAATAAGACCCTTCAATCTCACTTCTGTCTTAATCTTCTCATCACCTTTCATGATATCCAGCACACATAGACCTTAGCAAACTCCAATTACATTGAATTAAATTAACTTCTCAAGAGTGTCTGACATTCCCCTCTCTCCCCAGGCCGATCACAGTGCCTTGGCCGTGGTTGGGAACTGTTTGCTGAGGATATTGATGATGTCTGAAGTGTATTCTGACCTTGGAGCTGCTGAGTGCAGAGGAGCCATAGTGCAGCCATTATTCAAAAAGAGGAAGCTCTTGTTGGATCTCTCTCTCACTCTCCGTAAAACAGGAATGTGGCTAATTAGCTTGCATTCTTTTTTCATTAACCAGAGCTGCAGGGTTGGGGTCAGACAAGGTGCCACTACAGCGGAAAGCAGGGGCAAGGACCAGGGAGGCCAGCCCTATGCACACAGATGGCGCTTTCGGAAAGCCACAAACATGGCCCTGGGTGGGTGGGCCAGCAGGCACCCTCCTCCCCGCAGAGAGGCCTCCCTCCAGAGATTAGTATTATTATTACTATTAGAGCCGAAACTTTAATAACAAGTAATGTGCATACAAATCTGGAATGTGCCACTGACTAGTGGGGTGGCCTTCCCCAGCCACTTAACTTCTCTCACCCTCAAATTTCTCAACTGTAAAAAGTTGCAGGAATGTGGATGAGTTAACCTGTCACCTGCTGCATGATCACTCATGGTCATGAGCAAATCTGTCAGCTGGCACGGGAGCTAACCTCCTTCGCTCCTGAATGTTTGCAAATGGACCCAATGTCTTCATTTTTCTATAATTAACAACTTTCTCCCCATTCCATCCTTTGAGTAAATTCAAATTTCTATTTGCAATGGCCAGGTTTCTTTGAGTGAGGCTAACAACTTTAGTTTTCTGATCGGATCCCCAGAATCAAAGGTTTGGATATGCCAGGGATCACACCCCAAAAAGGTTGTGAGTGCACCTCCTGAGAGTGCACACCCATGGTTCTTTCTTTCACCCACCCCAGTGGTCTGGGAGGGGCAGCTAGAGAAAATTAGAAGGCTCTGGCAGGGGACCACTGGGTTGCCCAAGGAGGGGTGAACTGGCCCTGCTAGAAAACAGAGCAGGTTAAATTCCTGTGCTGATCAGTAGTGGGATCACACCTGTGAACAGCCACTGCACTCCAGCCTGGGCAACATAGCAAGACCCCATTTCTAAAAATAAAATTAAAAAAAGACTAACAGGTGCCCATCCATGGGATAGGATGTGACAAGGCAAGGGAGGATCATCTCCTTGTTTCTCCTCTCAAGTATCTGTTCCTGTCACTGAGAGAAATTGCACCACTAGGGAAATCATTTGTTTGGGTCTCAGAGCTATTTTGTCCTTGAAAGTCTGGATGCAAGTGACAGTTTTGGAAATGCTACAGCAGCAGGAGCTTTGTGATGGCACCACAGATGGTGCAGGGTCTTGTTTGTTTGGGGGAGGAGGGTGATATGGGAGAGGAAAGAAAGAAAGGAGATCTTTGGAGAGGGGAGGCATGGAGCCACTTAGCTATGTTATAGTTTTGCCACGAGTAAGCTACAAGATACTGTGGGTCCCACTGAGACCATGAGTGACCAAGACCGTGAGAAAGGGGGACTGTGTGCATACTAAATAAATATGGGAAGAATAGAACTTTTCAGACAAATGATGTCTCAATGTCTTTATTGTGTTAGGAATCAGTCATCAGAGAGACAGCTTTTTCTAAATAGTTCTGATTTGATATTTTCTCTCAGAGCAGATATCGTTGCTTTGTTTGGAAAATATCAAGAGAGGAAAAGCAACGAGTTTTCTGAATCTGGGGACCCTGTTGACTTCCTTATCTCTATTCCCCCAGATCTAACTGTCTAGAACATCCGAGGCACCCATTCAGGGTTTCTTTTTGAATTTCGCTGGACTGTTACTCTAAACTGCTCTAAAAAAGAGCAAGATCAGTTTATCTACTAGAGGCCATTCCCCAGGACACATCTCACCCTCTGAATGTTGTGCTCTGTTCTACAGAATTCAAGCTGCATCCCTAAGAGGGTGTGGGAAGGAAAGCCCTCAGGTCTTGGACATAGATGAAGCACAAGTTTCCACTGAGATCTATCTCTATCCCAGACCCACGTTGTGGGCTGCAGCCTTTGGGAGAGAAGCCACAGCCCACGATGCAGCTGGAATGACAACGGGATGACTGGATGGCTGCCCGGGGCTGCCCTCTAAATCATCTCAGCCAATCAAGCACTTAATGTTCTCTGTTCCTCAAGAACGTTGCACCTCAGTGCTCCCCATGTATCTCTCAAATTTTATCTTGAACATCTTATAAATCATCCATTAAATACCTCTCAACTAATGTATATGGCTGTTGTTCTCAGCCAGGGCTGGAAAGTGCACAAATCAGTTTTACTGCATATTAGTCCTGCCCAGTGGGCTCTAAAAAAAATAAGAGAGAAGCCAGAGAAGGAAAAGGCAGCTCTTGGCAGCCCTGGCAAGACACAGCTCCTGGTGTAGCCTGGAGACTACACCACTAGTCTGGAGACTTCACCAGTGTGGGTGTGTGCACCAAGACCTGGTCTCCAGGATCCTTTCTTAATGCAGATGCTGGGAAAGGTGTGACCTGTGAACAGAAGGCAGCCACACACACACACATGCTGGGCACTGTTTTGACCAAGCCCAGGAAGAAGCTGTTGAGCTAGGAAGAAAGGGGGTTGATTTTAGCAAGGTGATTGGTTCAAACTTTCACTGAACCTTCAACTAATCATCCTGTTTTTCTATGCCTCATTTTCTAAAGTAGGAATGATCCATATCTCATAAGGAATTTATGATTTTAAATAGAATGATGTGCATGGGAATATAGTACCCATAGCAAAGTAGGTGCTCAATGAATGCAATGAAAGAAACAGCAACAACGTCTAAGCTATAGGCTAGCTAGACCCCATTCCAGTCTGACAGAGGCACTGAGTTGGTTCTCTTGCTGGACTTTGTGATGGCTTCAACCTCGCCTCCAACTAGGCCATCCAGCATTAGGCAAGCCATAAATGTGTTAGCTCCCTGTGGGTTGGTAATAATAACATTTCTGCCTCAATTCAGGATCGGGACCAGATAATCTATTCTAATCGGTGACTGATGTGAACAAATCATGGAAGAAAATAGGATGAGCCTGAGGGTTGAGCATCAAAGACACTAAAATGGATCCCCAGACCTGGGCTTGAGCCCGACTCCAACAAGGACTGTCTGATCCTATGGAAGTCACCTCTCCTTTCTGAGCCTGCACTGAAACAACTTATAAAGTGAGAACTCTAGACTAGATAACTGGTTTAAAAAGGTATTTAGTCCCAAAATTCTTTTACCAAACACAATTTTGTGGAAGCTCGGTAAAGAAAACAATAAAAATAAAGTTGCTTTGATTAATGCCGATTGGGGGTCTGAGGCCCCACGGGCTGTTTCTTTTCTTGTCTGACTTTTGGGGTCCCTGAGGCCCCTCTGATGGCTCCTGAAGACCCCTCAGAGCTCAATTTGTAGACCACTGGTCTGGAAAAAACATAAATCCCCTCCTTATGGGAGCTGCTAAATGGCTTCTGGCATTCATACCATGAAAGGCTATGCAGCAGTGAACAAAACTAAGGCAGATCCAGATGGATCTGCATAGAAAGGCATGTCACTGGGTGAGAAAAAGAAGACATAGCAGTAGGATCCCATCTAGGACACACACAGGCACATACACATGCACAGAAGAAGCTCCAAAGCAAAACACAGTCACATTGTTCTTTTCTTTTTTTTCTTTTCTTTTTTTTTTTTTTTTTTTTTTTTTGAGACAGAGTCTCACTCTGTCGCCCAGGCTGGAGAGCAGTGGCGCAATTTCGGCTCACTGCAACCTCTGCCTCCTGGGTTCAATCTCCGCCTCCTGGGTTCAGCCAAGCAATTCTCATGTCTCAGCCTTCCGAGTAGCTGGGACTACAGCCATGCACCACCACGCAGGGCTAATTTTTTGTATTTTTAGTGGAGACGCGGTTTCACCACGTTGGCCAGGCTGGTCTCAAACTTCTGACTTCAGGTGATCCGCCCACCTTGGCCCCCCAAAATGCTGGGATTACAGGTGTGAGCCACCATGCCTGGCCTATACACTCACATTCTAACCACAGTTTCCTCTGGGTGGGGTGTGGTGAGTGCTAAGGAAATTGACTCTATTTAGAGTCTGAGGTTTTCTTTCTTATGTCTTTTTTTGGCTCATATCATATACATATATATATTTACATTATTATATATTACATATATTTGCTTTATTAAGATACAAATGACATATATAATTGTACATATTTAATGTATGTATTTTAATGAGTTTGGACATATGTATACACCTGTGATATCACCACAATCAAGGTACTAAACCTATCCATCAGCTCCAAAAATTTACTGATGTTCTTATGTGCATGTATGTGTGTGTGCATGTGTGTATAAGAACACTTAGCATGCAATCTATCCTCTTAACAGTTTAAAGTGCACAATACAGTATGGCTAACTATAGGCACTGTGTTGTGCACACATCTCTAGAACTTATTCATCTTGCAAAACTAAAACTTTATACACGTAGAGTCACAGTTCCCCTTTCCATGCCCTCCCCAGTCCCTGGCAAACACCATTCTATTCTCTGCTTCTGAGTTTAACTATTCCAGATACCTCATATACTTGGAATCATGCAATATTTGCCCTTCTGTGACTGACTTATTTCGATCACCATAATGTCTTCTAGGTTCATCCAGATTGTTGTAAATGGCAAGAATTTCTTCTTTTTTAAGGCTGAATTATCTTTCACTATGTGCACATACAACACTTTATAAATTTATCTGATGTTTCTTTATATAAAACCAGTGCTTTCGTATAGCATTGGTTTTATAAAATGCACATTTAAAAAAAATAGTGGACTAATGACTTTTTACTTCTGATTCCATCTGGATAGAGTGAATCCTTGTACTTACTTACCTTTTGAAAAGGCTTCTGAAACCAGATACTGTTGTTGAAAGTCAATGCCGCCATAGAAAGTGCCCTCTTGCTTCTATTTGGAATGGGGGGGAGACCTAGTCCTGCGTTAAGGATGCCTTTCCCTGGGCTGTGTGATATGGAAGGTGCCAAATAGCTCACAGCCTGCAAATGGCTCCTCTGCCAGCCTGCTCTGTGTCCATAGTGCCCCCTATTGCATTAACCACTATGACCATCAGGCCTCTGTAAAAATGCACATGGCACCCAGGAGGCAAAGAAGAGGCAGACTCCCATCCATAAACCATCATGGATTACACGTCACACTACTGGAAAAAGAGATAGCAGAGTTTTGGCAGCAACACCCTCTCATAAAATCACATAGGCTCAAGAATCAATCTGGCAGAAGACAGAGTAACTGCAGGAATTTTTGAACTACTATTATGTATGGTCCATGTTTTGTACTGAGAAACCAGAGGAGCTGTGTACTTGGAGGACTTGCCTAGGATGCTGGGGCTTTGCAGGACCTGTTTTCCCAGAAATAAAGCTATAGAGATGAAACCGTAAAAAATAAATAAAATAAAATAAAAGTGGAATTTCCTGAAGTCATTGATTCAAAAGAAAGAGGGGTGGGGATTGACAATGGAAGTGATGAGATGTATCAGCACACACCCACGACAGGTTGGAAGTGGGCAGAATCCTTCAAACTAGGCTCTGGTAATGTTTATTCCTTCAGCAGCTATTACACAACTAACCCTATGCTAATCATTGTCACATATGCTTTGTGCCTGTTTCTTCATCTCTAAACCCAACCAAAAGCCTTTAAGAGTAGAAATACCATAGGTATTTCACAGGCTGTGTGCCCAGGGGAGGTAAAGAATAATTGTGGACCTAGGACAGCTGTCAAGACTTGGTTCAGAGATGTTCAATTTGGGATCAGAGGGTGAATATTGGACCCAAAGAAAGAAAAGAACCTTGTATGCCAATGTGTCCATTAGGATTAGGTTTCACGGTGCCTGGATGGTGGCACTAGAAATGAGATAGAAATTTATGTCTTTCTTCAGGAAAGGAGCCCGAGACATAGAAAGTTTGGTCTTATATGGATGCACTGTGGTTATGAGAGACCCAGGATCTTTCCAGCATCCCTGGCTCTGATTATGGAGGGCTACGCAGGGTGCATGTTAAAAGCATCAGAATGGAGAAAGAAAGAAAAAGCTATTCCAGAATCTCACACAACACCTGTTTCCATCTCTTTGACCAGAACTTAGCTGTGTAACCACACCTAGCTGCCAGAAGTGCTTCGAACGGCAGTCTTTGAGCACCCTAGCTGTTCCTCCTGGAAACGTGCCCACCTAAACACCAGGATCCTGCTATTTGGGAATAAAGAGGAAATTGAATATTTGGTAAAGGGAAATGGAGAGATCTTTAATTCAAACAGCATTTTTGCAGATTAAGAAACAGAGGCCCTTGGGGAAGAGGCTGCCCAGCTTGCTTGGTAGCAGATCCTGATCTAGTCTCCCCAGACCCCTGGCTCCCCAGCTCCTTCTCCATTCCTGCTACACTCACCTCAGCTTCCTGTAATGACCAGCTATGTTTGTGAACAAGAATTTGGCCCCTTGCCTTTATGGATGTCCCTGAGATCTCACAATATGACAAGCAATTTGGGGCTCTATGAACCTCCTTAAAGAGTACAAGGCTCCGTGGTCTGTCTTTGCCTGCAGTCCCAAGGCCAGAGAACCATCCTATCCTTGTCTCATATGCACACAATGCACACACATGGTTTGCTTTCCTTTCCTGGATGGTGGCCTTTTATTTCTACCACTCATATAGCACACTGTGCCATATCCAGTGTCTAAGAGCTGAGACAAATGACTCAAACCTGTACAAAGGAGATGCTCAAAAACTGTGCATTGGCACAAACTGAAATAAATCATTAGGAGGAATAGAGAGATAAAACTAATGCTCCCTAAAAGGATGACTTCTGAAGGTAAAGTCTATGTCTAATATATTGGGGCATTAAGAGGTAACCCACACAGAACAAAAAGCAACTGCAAACCATTCCTTTGAGATCTGGCTTGCCCCAGAATCTGTTGCAGGCTTTTCATGGAGATCTCAGGCTTCACAAAAAAAAAAAAAAAAAAAAAGATTGGGTCTGCTCTGATATCAGGTATGGTGCCATTAACAATCATGGTTGAGATTTACATCTTCTTGGAAAATGCCCCGTTATAAGATGCCCACCACCCTTCTCTTGGGGGTTAATCTTTTTTAAGAGACAGAGTCTCACTCTGTCACCCAGGCTGGAGTGCAGTGGCATGATCATAGCTCACTGTAACAGTCAACTCCTGGGCTCGAGTGATTCTTCTGCCTCAGCCTCTCAAGTAGCTGGGACCACGGGTGCACACCACCGTGTCCAGCTCATTTATTTATTGCTTTTTTCTTTTTAGAGATGGAATCTTGCTATGCTGCCCAGGCTGGTCTCGAACTCCTAGCCTCAAGCAATCCTCCCACCTTGGCCTCCCAAAGTGCTAGGATTACAGGTGTAAGCCACTGTACCTGGCCTTGGTGATCAATCCTGAGTATGAATGGAACCTCATGCATGGATCCTATAGACCCTAGAAGCCTCCCTCCCTATTCTCCAGCAGCTCCACATCCTCAGTTCATCACTAGACTCTAAGTGCCATGAATCAGGAACCTCATCCAGCTTCACTGACCATTATACACCTAGCATCTACCACAGTGTCAGGCACTCAATGTTTAACTTTGAATAAATAAATAAATCTATTCTTTTACCTACCACCTAGTAGATCACACAAAGCACTGTTTGTCATATCACTCCATTAAAAACTATCCAAGTGACTCCTCATTTCATGAAACAAATCCAAGTTCCTCATACCCATCTTCTGCGTGCCCACTGACAAACCTTTCTTCCTATCCCACCTGGAACTCCTCCTGCTCCCAGGCTGGTTCCTCTCCAACCCTTCCACATACTGTGTTGAGTTCAGAGTTTCGTCTTTATTCTTGAATCTTTACCTCCTCTTCCCCCCAAGCCCCCATTCTCTGAGGCCCCAATGTGAGTCAAATTCACATACTCTTCCATCCCTAAATCCAGCCAACAACAACTTCCCCTGACTTTATATTAGAATCAGAATGTTTCACATTTACATTGCACTTTGTGGGTTATGTAAAGCTCCTTCACATTGAATATGCCACTTGGTTGCTTCCAAATTCCAGCTCCATCGTACAAAAGTGGCTCAGATAAGTTAGGTGACTTATTCTATGTCCCAAGTCCAGAAGTGGCAGAGCAGAGACTCCAGCCTTGGCCATTCCATCGCAGGAGCAGTGTCCTTCAACGGGGCCCCATGGCTCCTCATGCCACTGGACCTGGATGGCCTGTCTTTGCCTGCAGCCTAACGGCCAGAGAACCATTCAACAAGCACTCTTCAGCATGAGTGACGATGAACACGCAGAAAGAAAAGACCACCGTCAAGGAGAGGAAAGAGAAGCATGTGTATCATGTGTGTGCACTGTGTGCATATGAGAAAAGGACAGGATGGTTCTCTGGCCATGGCACTGCAGACAAAGACAGGCCATGGAGCCTTGTCCTCTTCAAGGAGGTCCATGTAGCCTCAAATTGTTTGTCAGGTTGTGAGACCTCAGGGACACCCACAGAAGCAAGGGACAAAATTCTTGTTTATAAACATAGCTGGTCACTACAGGAAGCTGAGCTGAGTGTAGCAGGAATGGAGAAGGACCCAGGGACCCAGGTGTTTGTGGAGTCTAGATCAGGGCCAGCTACCAACCAAGCTGGGCAACCTCTTCCCTAAGGGCCTCTGATTCTTTATCTGCAAAAACGCTGTTTGGATTAAAGATACCTCCAGCTCCCTTTCAATGAAAATGCATCCTCTGTTTTTGAATTATGTTTCCAGGGGTACAGTGTCCCATCCAAGGGGTCACTGCCAAATCATACTTACTGCCGTGGTCTGTGCCTTCTCTACTCTGTCTCTGCATCTGCAAGATTCTGGACGATCACTCATTTCCTGACTCCACCCACCTGCTTCATAAAACACTTCTCTGACCAGCCCCTGTGAAATCCCAGAACACCCCACCACCACCCCCAACCCCCTCACCCAGAGCTGGCGCCCCCCAGGACCTTGCAGGTGTCAGTGCGGACTGTATCGTTTGTGAGCGCTGCCACCTGCTGGATGTTCCGCCTCTGGGCGCCCCAGCTGGGGAGCATGCCTAGATGCCAGCTCCAGCTCTTCCTGCTCCCTGGGACCAGCCATGCATCACGGCAAGTGCACTTGTTTGTTATTTACACGATAGTCCCCAGGACCCCATCTGTTACCCTGGACCCTTTTTGTGATGTAATTGAGATTTTTTAAAGTTAGATGTATGAGAGCCCCATGTCTAATCACTCAACCCCGCATGTCCAGGCTCCAGGCTCCTGGCCAAGGTTCCGCAAAGATAATAAATACCAGGCACTAAAACTAGCCTGTCAGGCCATTGGACAAGTGTTCTAGGAGCCAGAGGAGCCTGTGGCTTGGACCTAGCAGGTTGTCTTGTGGCTCTTCCTGGAGCCCAGGCTGGGGTCGTGTTAGCTATTTAATTCTGCTGGTAACTGGTGGGAAAGGCACAGAGATAAAGCAATAGGTGGTGGCTTCACACTGTCCAGAGCTGCCTCAGGATCTGCCCTGATTAAACCTGTAATCACCTCTTCACCTAGGGATGCCCTGACCTAGATACTTAAAATATGTGGGGAGTGAACATGACAGCCGTGGAAGTATTAAAATCTCAGAACGTTAGAGCTGGAAGAAATGGTATGGATCATCTGAGTTCACAGAATGCAGATGAAAAATCTTCCAAGAGGTGAGTCACTTTCCAAGTTCAATCAGCCCGTGATTTGTAGTGCTGGCACAAGAGCCGGTGTCACCTGATAGCCCAGCGCTCCTGTCCACTGCTCAGTGATAGCTGACAATAGAGGCAGTGGGAGCAGGTGGAGCAGAAGAGCACAATTGGAGGACAAAAACCTGGTATCTAATTTTATCGAGTGGCTTGGTGCAGGTTGAGTTAAGTTTCCACAAATATAGAATGTTTATAAGACCATGCACACAAGGCTGTTGAGTGTGCTAAAGAAAATAATAGAGAGCACTTAGCATAACATGCTTTACTTGGTAAGTGCTGAGTGTATATATATTAGCTTAGATTACCTATTCATAATACTAATAAGCCTGTCCATGCACTTGGCCACGAAACAACAGGCCCATGCCTCTAGGCCTTCATAATTTAGAGAAGAGGAAGGGCTTCTATCATTCCACAAATAAATAGTGTAGAAGCCTTGTAGGAAGGAAGGCTACTACACTATTTATTACCTATCTACACTATTTATAGACTGTTTATGCTATTTGTAGAACAGAGATCCACATGCAGCAGTTACCCAACAAGATCATAGTTCTTCACAGGTAACACCAAGCAATAGCCCAAACGCGGGTGTTGGTTGTAGCTCAAAGCCTATAAACTCAAGCATCAAAGGTGAAAATCTATATCCAATCATCATTCTATGATCGGATTCTGGGAAATCAGAAAAAGCACCTAATTAACAAAGAATTACATCATACTTACTGTAGGCCAGGCACTGTTCTAAATGTTTTACCACAACAAACCAACCTAACTTAATTCAATGAGAAAATGAAAGCAATAAGAAGAGAATGTTCACAAGTTCCTGCCACCCATCTATACATCCATCTGCATACACCTGCCCTCCCTTCTCTCCAGTCCCTGTGAAGGAGACATCTGCACCTTTCCTGTCACCTAGATCCCAACCCCTCTTACCTATTCAAAACCTTTGTCCAGCAACTCTCCTCTCACTCTCCCCTATCAGCCTGGGTCATTCGACGTCATCCAAACTAACATAAAAATCTGCTGTGTTTTTCTCTTACTGAAAACTGAAACAAACAACACACACACACACACACACACACACAGACACACACACAAAAACCCTCTCTTGACTCCACTTACCTCCAACTTTCATTTCATTTCTCTTCTTTGAGTAAAATCCCTGGAAGAGTTCTTTTTACCCATTGTCTCCAATTTCTCTTCTCAACTTACTCCAAGCAGTCTCTTACATCCAGCACTCCACCAAAGCTGCTTGTCAAGGTCACGAATGACATCTACTACTCCAAGGGTCTAGCTTAGCCTTCATCTTCCTTGATCTATAAGCAATATTTGATACAGTAGACCAATCTACTTATTTTTATTTATTTATTGAGATGGAGTCTCACTCTGTCGCCCAGGCTGGAGTGCAGTGGCGTGATCTTGGCTCACTGCAACCTCCACCTCCCAGGTTCAAGCGATTCTTCTGCCTCAGCCTTCCAAGTAGCTGGGATTACAGGCATGCATCACCACGCCTGGCTAATTTTTTTTTTTTTTTGTATTTTTAGCAGAGACAGGGTTTCACCATGTTGGCCAGGCTGGTCTCGAACTCCTGACCTCAAGTGATCTGCCCACCTCGGCCTCCCAAAGCAATTTACTTAAAACATTTTCTTTTCTTGATTTTCAAGGTATCACACTCACCTGGTTTTCCCCATACCTCTCTGACTGCTGCTTTTCAAACTGGTTTGCTGATTCCTCATCATTAACTCCTAAATATTGATGATCTGAGTAAGTTTTATGGCTTAACTATCATTGCTAAGCTAATGATTTCAAATGCACATATTCACCCATAACCCCTCTGTGACTTCCAGATGCATTTAACTAGCAGCCTTACATGTTTACCTATAACATGTTCAAAAACTAAGATCCAAAAATTTGTGCTCTCATACCCCCATATGATTCATCAGCATAAAAGCCAAAATACTTCTTATGTTGTATAAGGCCCAATTCAAACAAAGCTAATTGTACTAATAAGTGAATTGAGCAAGAGTGCAGTATACAGAAGCAATATTCAAAAATCAAATTTTTTCTATATGACAGCAATGAACAATTAGAAAATAAAATTTTTAAAAATACTATTTATAGTAGCTCCAAAAATATGGCACACATAGGTACAAATTTAACAAAATGTATACAAGATTTATAGACTAAAAACTACAAAATATTGCTGGGAGAAATTTAGAAGGCTGAAATAAATAAGAGTATACCACTCACAGTTGGAAAGATCCATATTGTTAAAACGTTAATTTTCCCCCAAGATGATCTATGTATTCAACGCAACTTCTGTTAAAAGCTGAGAAGACTTCTTGGTAGAAATTAACAACCTCCAGGCCGGCACAGTGGCTCACGCCTGTAATCCCAGCACTTTGGGAGGCCGAGATGGGCGGATCCCGAGGTCCAGAGATCGAAACCATCCTGGCTAATACGGTGAAACCCCATCTCTACTAAAAATACAAAAAATTAGCCGGGCGTAGTGGTGGGCACCTGTAGTCCCAACTACTCAGGAGGCTGAGGCAGGAGAATGGCGTGAACCCGGGAGGCAGAGCTTGCAGAGAGCCGAGATAGCGCCACTGCACTCCAGCCTGGGCGATGGAGCGAGACTCCGTCTCCAAAAAAAAAAAGAAAAAAAAAGAAATTAACAACCTCCAAAGAACCAAATAGTAAATCAATTTTCAAAAAAGGGGATAGAGTTGAAAAGCTTAAACTATTTGATTTCAGGACTTACAATAAAGCAAGAGTAATCAAGACAATGTGGTATAGGTGAAAAATTGCTTTAGATGAGTAGAACAGAATGGAGAGTTCAGAAATAGAGTTACAAATTTACCATATTTACCGTAAGGTAAATTGATTTTCAAGAAAGCTGCCATGGTAATTCAAAAAGGAAAAAATAGTTCTATTGATACATTGTGCTAAAACAACTAGATAACTGCATTGTAAAAAAATAAATGTTAACCCTCAGTTCACACTATATGCTAAAATTAAGTTGAAATAGATAATAAACCTAAAGGTTAAATCTAAAACTAAAAAATAAAAATTAAAATTAAATTCTAGAAGAAAACAAAAGGAAATCTTTAGAATTTGAAAATCTTTAAAATCTAAGCAAAGATTCTTTAGAACACAAAAAGCATTAACTATGCAAAAATTAAATACGTTTTACTTCATCAGAACTAAGAACATATACTCTTTGAAAGATACTATTAGGAAAGAGAAAAGGCAAGCCATAGGCTAGGAGAAAATAATTCGTGGACTGTATATATCTGACAAAGGACTTACATCAAGAAAATATTTTTAACATTATTTCAACTCAATAGAACAAAAAAATTATTTTAAGCAAAATATTTGAACACTTAACAAAACAAGTTGTATAAATGATCAAAAGCATGTGAAATGGCGTTCAATATTCATGGTCATTAATGCAAACTAAGACTACAATAATATATTACTATATACCCACTAGTATGGTTTAAATTTAAAAGACTGCCAAAAACAAGGGTTGGTGAGGATATGGAACAACTGGAACTCACATACATTGCTGGTGGACGTGTGAAAAGCCATGACCTCTGCGGAAAACAGTGACAGTTTCTTTAAAGTTAAACCAATACTTACCCTATGGTTTCCAGCAATTCCACTCCTAGATGCAAGAAAAATGAAAATATATGTCCACAAGAAAGAAGAATTGAACATCATGTTCCTAGCAGATTTATTCATAGTAGCCCCAAATTATCAACAACTCAAATGCCTCTCAGTAGTTGAAAGATTAAATAAATTATGGTATATCCACATAATAGAATTCATATAATGGCAATAAATAGAAATAAAGTAGTGATACTGACACCAATATGAATGAATCTAAAAAGCATTATGTTGAGTGACAGAATACAGACACAGAAGAGTACCTACTGTTCCTTTCCATTTATATGAAATCCTAGAAAAGACAAACTAATCTGTGATGACAGAAGGCATATCAGTGATTGCTTGGGGCCAGGGATGAACTATAAATAGGGATACTTTTAGGGGATGATAAAAATGTTCTATATTTTTATTGTAGTGGCGATTACATGGATGTCTTCATGCCTACATTTTTTAAAACCTACCGAATGGGTATATTTTATGAAAATCATAGCTCAATAAAGTTAGTTACAAAAAAAAAAAAAAGCCCAGATTTTTACTATGACCTAAATGGCCCAACACAGTCTGGCCTGACCATTACCTCTCTGATCTCACCTTCTATTATTCTCACCCTTATTATCTCCACCAGCTTCAGGTTCCTTTTACCTGCTATTCTCTCCATCTGGAATGTTTTCCCTTTAGATATTCACCTAGTTGGACACCTTATGCTCTCTGGTTCTTTACTTAAAATATCATTTCTTTCAAGAGGCTTTCTGTGAGCACACTATCTCATCTCAAACCCTTCTCTCATGCTTTCTACCCCTTTTCCTGCTTTAGTTTTTCTCTCATGCTCATAGAAAGTGTGGCTTTCTTATGACCACACTATCTCATCTCAAATCCTTCTTTCTCATGCTTTCTACCCCTTTTTCTGCTTAGTTTTAGCAGCTCTCACTGCTTTGCAACACACTGATTTAGCCTGGTTATTGTCTGTCTCATCCCACGAAGAATTTAAGAATTTTAATTCAAGAATTTATGCTCCATGAGGCCAGATATTTTTGTCTGTTTCTCTTCACTGCTATTTCCCTAGAGCCTGAAATGTCTAGCCATGGCAGACATGGCCAGCTGTGGCAGAGATAGCCAGCTATCCCGCAAAGAGTCTCATAAAATACATATGATACTGTAAGTGCACAGCCAGGGACAGCATTTCCCAGCCCCCTTCCTCCAAGTGTGTTGCAGGACAATTCTTGCTAATGAAATGCCAATAAAAGTGATATGTGTCACTTCTAGGTGAAAGTGGGTAAGACGTAAGTGGGGTATGCCTTCATCACCCTCTCTTTCAACAATCACCAGTTGGAAATGAAAGAGTCTGAGAACCTAGTGGATGGGGGAGCCACAAGATGGAAGGAGCCTGGGTCCCTGAATCATGACATGGAAGGCACGCGGCAGAACATTTTAGACCTTTATGTGCAGAAAAAATAATTAACTTTTATTTTTCTTAGATGAGGAAACTCATTTGCCACAGCAGCTATTATTACTCTAATAACTGGCACAGAGTCCATGCTCAATAAATATTTTTTGAATGAACAAATAGATGTCATTAAAGAACAATACGTACGTTTGTAGTAAATATATAATCTAGTATCACACCATGTAACAGCCCATGCCATATTGCATACTAATGATGCACTACTGGCTGCTGACTGCACCTGGAAGTACAATTAGCAATTTCATCAATTAGGCTCTGTTTGCTGGAAAATAATCATGTGTGAGCTTAATTAAAACTTTTTGCCTCAGTGACAGTTGTTACTACATTGAAAGTATAGCCTGATACTGAGATACAGTGTGAAAATAAAACATAGCAATGATAATGCTTTCCTACGTTCACTATTCATGAACACTGTTGGCAAAAAACAAAGGAGAGGATATTACTTAAAAGCCAGAAAGGTAGATATGTGATGAAAATGTATGCAGAATCCCCAGTGCAGACACATTCTAACCATGAGGCAGGAGGATGGGGAATTATGTGGGTCAATTACCCATCATTTAAACACATACCCCGTAGATGCAATGTACTGGGATCTACAAAATTTGAAAGGACCCTTCACCCATCCATCCCAACCCAACGCAGCCTGGCAGAGGACTTACTTTGATTCTTTATTACCATCAGGTGAAGTTTCAGGACTCTGGGACAGAGGCTCTGTGTAAGATTCATCAAAGTGACTTTACTGCTCATTCATTTCCATTTAAGGAAAAGTTAACAAATGTTCAAATAATATTTGCACACTCTCAGTCCTTGCTTAATTGAGATGACTTTCAATCAGGTCTTCTGAAGTTGAAATATTTAGGAGAATCCTGTTCACACTCCGTAACCAAGGTCCCTGGGCATGAGAAACCATCTATTCTGAAGGAGTTGGGTAACTGGACCCCCATTCCCGTCTTCTCTGGACAAAAGCCATAGGCCAGTGGCAACAACCAACCACCAACTCTCTTACCCTGTTTGGGGCACAAAATTGTCTTTATTCTCCAATATAAACACTAAGTAGGAAGTAAGAATAATGTGGACCGAAAGGGATTTCTCCCAGGAATTTTGCAAACTTTACATATTCTTTCTCCTTGTTTCATTATATATAATATATTCTGGAAAAGACTCTATGAATCTTAATGAGACCAACTTGGAAAAAAGAAACAATAGTTTGGGTTTGTTGATACCATAACACTCTCATGAAACAAAAAGAAATATTGAAATATTACTTACATAATAGGTGTCAGGGAATCTACAGGACCATCAATGGGTTATTTTTTAGACTCTTCTTTACAAAATGAAGTTACATTAGCAAATTTTGAGGTCAAGGACAATACTTCATATTTTGTTTGCTCTTCTGTTTGCTCTTCTGTAGAGCCTAGCACAGTACTGGATACAGTAAATATTTAGTAAATATATATGGATGGATGGATTCACATTTGTGACTACTTGTGTTAAACTTCCAACAGTAGCTGCCTAATGTCCACAGCTTTGGAGAATTCACCAATTCATTGGCAATGCCTTGGTGTACATTTTATTCTACTTATCTTTTTGCTTAATTAAGATCTTTGGCCTCAATCAGAGACGTCAGGGCGTGAAAATATTTGTCAAGGCTGCTGCTGGGGTGATGTGTGAGATGTGGATGCCTGAATACCTGCCTGGAATATGAGCAGCATTCATGGGCTAACAGCCCATAACAAAGGTACAAAATAGTCCTTAGTCAAAAGACTATCTTTGGGAGAAAAAAAAAAAAAGAACAATCAAAAGTAACAACTCATGAATTTCTAACAGTTTGTTAGTGAATGAGTAGTTCAAATGTCACCAAGGTCTCATTGACTTGCAGATAGAAATAAAGTAACAATAAATCAGTAATTTGTAGTTCCTGTTATTCTTCCTCTGTGGAAATTTTAAACCTATCCTCAAAAATTTCCAGGAGCCCCAGATGCAGATTTATCTTTATTTACAAACCTGTGTGTCAGGCACACTCCCCAAAGAGCACCTCCCATATCCTTCCTCGTCTTGGAGAGAGGCCACTCACAGAAAAATCACCTAAAAGCCTCATTGCTGCTACAGCTGAGTCCCAAGTTAAGGGAAGAAATGGACAAAGTTCACCTCCTTCTTGCTTCCTGTTTCATTTTGTCCTGCAGTCCCCAGACAGCCCTCAAAATGTCTCCTACAGATACCCTTTTTTTTTTTTTTTTTTTTTGCTTCTTGCCCTAGCCCTTCTCTTCCTAGGAGCCTTTGGCTATTTCCAACAAGAGGGGAAAGAAACAGAACTTGGGACTCTCAGCTGTGGCAGACAAGATGTTATCTCTTCTTTTTCTTCTTTTCTCTTACGAAATCATGTCTTTTGCAGGAACATGGTTGGAGCTGGAGGCTATTATCCTTAGCAAACTAAGGTAGGAACAGTAAACCAAATACCGCATGTTCTCATTTATAAGTGGGAGCTAAATAATGAGAACTCAGGAACAAAACGAAGGAAACGACAGACACTGGGGTCTACCTGAGGGTGAAAGGTGGGAGGAGGGAGAGGAGCAGAAAACATAAACTACTGGGTACTGGGCTTAATACCTGGTTGATGAAATAATTTGTACAACAAACCTGCATGACGTGAGTTTGCCTATGTAACAAACCTTCACATGTACCCTTGAACCTAAAAGTTTTAAAAAATATTTCTTCCACTTTCTTCTGATAAAACAAAAGTTCCACAGTTAGTAGAAGGCACTAGAGCTTGAAGCTGAGGAGGTGCAGTGAGTCATTTCCCTCCCAATTCTTGGCCCTTCCAGGACATGCTGATACCGGTGCAAATGAAACTCTTGCTATGAAATGCACACACCTACAGATGGTGACACGTAGGTACAGTTGCAGGAGCAGACCTCACCCCAGCATAACTGCCTGGAGAAAGCCACAGGGATGATCGGCAAGTTTTTACACCCCCCACAACCACGTCTCATCTCACTGGTATTATTGATAAGATGAAGGAAACACCTGTCCTCTTGGACTGGTAGACTCTTTCTTGTGTCCACTTCAGCCATTGGTGACTCAGAAGGCTGGCGAGGCCTCTTCCTCCACTCATTCCTGAGTCTTCCATCTCAGTTCCTCTGGCCTGTGTAATGTTGCTTCCCTTAAACTGTGATCCTGTCCAATCCCTGCCCCTCTTCCTCCCCCATCCTTCAATTCCTTCTTCACCTCCTCTTCCTCCCACCTCCTTCCCTTTAGGTCCCTTTTCTTGGGAAGCCACTCCTTCCAGCCTTCCCACCATCCTCTGCCATCCCATGGCTCTTCTTCACTCCCTCTGCCCAGAAAGGCTTCATTTCTCTCCATCACGCTGGTTTCACTAGTGCAACTCAGCCTTTTCTTCTTATTTTCTAGAAACACTTAATAAATCCACAATGCTTCAAATAAATACCAGGTGCTCAAACCCTTTACAGCAAGAATCCCCTCATGAGGCTGGACCTCTGGGTAGAATGAAGTGTGTGTTCCTCCCCATCACTCTCCCAGCTCCTGTCATCTCTGTTTCATCACTTCAGCTTCTGTTAGTTTTCGGCACCTTAAGAGTCTCCTTGCTGCTGCTTCTGCAAATTAAGAGGATGATTTTGAAGGAGAGCCTTCGACCCAGAATCCTAACATCCTGCTAAGAAAGCTGTGGTATAATAAAGTGCTGCTGTGATGGGGGAAGAAGGGTTTCTAAGCACATGTGTGCATGCACATATACACACACACCTGCCGTGCAAAGCCAAGTGCCAGCAGGAAGCTAATGGCAGCCTAAGCTGGGCTGAACTCTGAAGTCAGAGGGGACCATCCCTCATCCCTGACACTCGCAGTCCATTAATATCTGCTTATGCTCTGTGACAGAAAGAAGAGAATATAAAGAAGAGATTCCCTCTGAGTTTGGATGTGTGAGCATCTCTTATTTCCCCCAACCCGTACAAGCAAGGAAACACATAGCATTCAGCATTAGTAAAATGATATACAAAATAGTTTCTATATGACACACACTCTAACCCCGAGCTTTTTATTCAGAAAACAGAACAGTAGATAGTGATTTCTTCAGGGCCACACTGCTAATTCATGGCAGTTACAAGAAGAGACTTAGAAGAGGTGCCTGAAATCTCTGTCCAGGGCTCTGTCTTAGGTAGCACACACCTGGAGTGAGGTCAGCTAATGACTAATTTGTCACTACTCTACCTTAGCCATCTAGGAACAAGTTGAAGCTGGCCATTAGCATTTATAGGAGGGGCTCGATTCCAGAAAATATGGTTTGTGGAAAACCACATGGAAGAACAAAAAGATAAATTGAGAATGGCTATTAGTGTTTTAAAAAAAGAACTCTCTATTTCCTAAAATGATTCACCATAGAATTCCCATGAGCAACAAACACTCCCATTACATTAAAATATGATCCTATTTGCCAAAATTCTCATTTTACACAACTTTTTAGGAACATGTTATTACATCAAGAAGTGCAAAGCTGCCTAAATAATGTGCAAACAGCATCCCTGGGGGAAGTTCAATTGTAGAACCAAAGTAAATTTTCATCTGTGTTGGTGAGACATGCCCCAAAACATATTCAAAGGGTATTAATCCAACCTGGATTGACAGGCTCTTATAAAAAACAGAAATCTCAAGTGTAAATAAGAGATGGACTTCAGTATTAGTCCCTCCATTTGGGGGTGGAAGGGGCTCTGAGAAGCTCGAACCAGGTCAGCTTGAGTCTCAAGAATGGAGAAGGACTAATGAAGCTGCGGAATAATGAAGTCCTGCCATGTTGAAGAAGTGTTTCTAGGCACATGTGTGCACACACATGCCCATACATCCACGCCATGCAAACCCAGGTGCCAAGAGGAACTTTTCTATTTCCTATTACTGTTTAAGTAACATGGGAGACTTCACTATTGGCCAACAATATGAAAATAGCATAACTTGAGCAACTGCTAATGCCAGGCATTGGGCATGTGCAGGAACTTCAAATGTGCTGTCACCCATTTTGGCCCCACCACCCAAAGCGAAATGTTCATTCCAAGCTGAATTTCTATGCCCATCTTCTCTTCCTCTCCGTGCAGCACACACTTTGTCAAAACAAGGGACAGTGCCAGAGGTTCACGACCTCAGAGCTATGCCATTCAGGAGCAAGAGGAGACGAGGAATGTTCAAAGCTCCCATGAGGAGCCTGCCTCCGCTTTCTATCCCTAATGTAAGTGTGGACAGAGGCTAGGGGACAGCACAAAGCCCTCCCCTCCATGTCTGAACTGTGCTGCTCAAAGCTGAAAATCTACATGGCTTCTCTTCTCCTGAGGTCCCAAGGCCATGGATAGAGCTTCCTGCAAACATCTGAATGCACAACTTTTTCCTATAAAAAATGGAAATCTCGGCTGGGTACGGTGGCTCACGCCTGTAATCCCAGCACTTTGGGAAGCCTAGGCAGGTGGATGACCTGAGGTCAGGCATTTGAGAACAGCCTGGCCAACATGGTGAAACCCTGTCTCTACTGAAAATACAAAAAATTAGCCGTGCATGCTGGCAGACGCCTGTAATCCCAGCTAGTCGGGAGGCTGAGGCAGGAGAATCACTTGAACCCAAGAGGTGAAAGTTGCAATGAGCTGAGATCCTGCCACTGGATTCCAGCTTCGGTGACAGAGTGAGACTCCATCTCAGTAAAAAAAGAAAAACAAATCTCAAGTGTAAATAACCGAGATGAACTTCAGTATTATTTCCTCCATTTGGGAGTGGAAAGCAGGGACTCTGAGAAACAGGAACTAGCAGGAAAAAGGTGGCAGTACTTTCTACTGCCTCTCCTTGTGTCAAGGCAGCCCCTCTTGTCCCTGGCATCTCTGCAGTCCCAGCAGACATAAGACAGCACTGACCAGAGACTATGTGTCTCCTGGACCACCTGCAAGATCTCTCTGGAGTGGTGGCATGCACAACAGCCAGGCCTCCTCAGTCCGCTGCTCTGCCTTCACCCAGCCGTGGGTCGGCCATTGGATTTCATTGTATTTTTTCCTAGGTTTCTTCTGCTGGCACAGCAGCTTCTCCACAGTGTCAGTCCAGAAGAAATCTTTTCATTATGGCTCACAGCTGTAATCCTCGGGTTAAAAGAAATTACTCATGAAAGGGCAGCCTGGGGTAGAAAGCAGCGGCATCAGAAGAAACCCCAGCTTCCAAGGGAGAAGGAACTTCAAGGATTTATTGACATGAGGGAGATCACAGCTGTGGCTTCAGGCCTGGCTGCTGACATTTGCTATAGATTTAGGCACCGCAGTTTGGCTAGGAATTATTTCTTAAATCAAGCTAAGAGGTCATAGTGAGGTGTTCTGATCTGCTGATGATGGTCTTGCTGATGCCTGGGCAATATTAAGAGAGAGTAATGGGAATCATTTTTCCTCTCCTCTTCCTTAGCTCCTGTTAGTCTCCTCCTCCCGACTTCTACTCTTTCCGCCTTTATTCTAATCCCGTCTTGAAACTTTTTCTTGTTTCTTGTCCTTCTTCTCCTTGTTCCTCCTGCCTGTCACTACTTCTTTGGAGTGGCCCCAAGAGAAGAGCAGAGCAGAGCAGAACCATTCGCAGCCAGAACATCCACATGACAGGGTCTGTGTGCAGCCCTCACACCAGGCTTGCCGTCTAGCCTCCAGTACCCTGCCTAGTACTCAGCTCTGTGAAGAAAGAGCCCAGGCACAAGAGACAAAGGCAGCCATCCTGCATCACTTAACATAGTGCTTCTTAATTTTTAGAGTCTTCCCTAAAGCTGCTGCACCTTTAAAGCTTCACCACAACCCCAAGCAAAGCAGCAAGGAGGTTGATGCCTCCATTTCACAGAGGAGCCCACTGATCTCCCTGGAAAATATTCACAGAGCCAGCAGGGCCAGAGACTTCCAGGAGGAGAACCAGGCCCAGGCTATCAGCTAGGTCTGGGCTATCAGTGTTGAAATCCTAAAGTCTGAAGTTAGAATGAAGAACTTTCAAGATTAGCTACTGCAGTTCCTTCACTTCCTGGGAGAAGAGACTGAGGCTCAGAGAGGGAGAGTGGCATCACCGAGGTCACACCTTGGTGGTTCTATGACAAGGCTAAGTCAAAAACCAGTTCTACTGCCTCCTACACCAGGGAGAGGAACACACATCATTTTCCTACTTCCTACTACCTTTAAGCAACATGAGAGACTCTTACTATTGGCCAACCATACGAAAATAGTATTACTTGAGCAACTGCTATTGCCAGGTATTGGGCATGTGCGAGAACTTCAAATGTGCTGTCACCATGTTGTGAGTCTATTCTTTTTTATCATTTGTTTCAAGCAGCTGAAGCTCAGAGATATTAAGTGATTTGTCCAAGATCTCAAGGCTAATGAGTAGAAGCCTGGATTCAACTCCAGTCCCATCTGGCTCTCCAACAATTCTTTCCACCTTCACAGGGCCAGGGCAGCACTAACTGCTGTCAATAAAAGACGTGTTTCAACAGAATGTTTGCTTCTCAGATCAAACCATCTACCCCTGGGGAAAACCAGGTGTGGTTGCATTTAGAATCCAGGGCAAAAAGCTCAAACATGGAGAATGACAGCTTTCTCCAAGAAAGCTTATTCCTCTGTTCCTGGAACTTTGTTTTTGGTTACCAGGAGAGAAAAACTGAGTGGGGCAGGATGTGTGTCTTCTAGCTGAGCTGCTAGTGAAAATGTCTTTTAAGGATGCATTTTTGATGGCTTTCAGTGGAATGATTTACAGAATGATGGGAAAGGACTATTCTATTTTTCTAGTGGATCCTGAGAATTTGGCAAGAGTGGCTGTGGTTGTTTTTCAAATAGCTTTTTCATGCACTGTCCCGAGATTCCATACTGTGTCCGCTGCTATGGATTGTTCAAGCACCCTGCTGTACCCCCTCTGTCTTGGGAAAGAAAGCCCAAGGTAGGGGTGTGAGCAGCACTCACGGATGCTTCTACCCTGTCCTGGGCCCCTGGAGTAGCTTCCTCACTGGGGTAGAGCTGGTCAGAGAGCCAGTGTCTTCAGGGGCCCAACTGGGAGAACAAGTCAGGCTACTGCATAAATATTTGAGAAGGCTTTAAAAAGCTGTGAACAGATAGGGAAGAATAAAAGAAAATCTTTTTGTGCCCTCTGCTCATTTCTCATACCAGTTTTCTCCCCATTTCAGCATGCACCAGGATCTCCAGGAAAATTCATTTTCTAGATCCTGTCCTCTGAATCATCTAATTCAATAGGTTTCCAGGGAGGCCAAAAGCCAGCAGCCAGCACTTTTGCAAATATCCCAGTTAATTCTCATCAGGTGTTCAAGGAGCCATCGTTTGAAGACCCACAACCGAGTGCTTCCAGCAGGGCTATGAGTTTTACTGTGTCCAGAAACAGGCAGTAGTGACAGCACTTGACTAGGTGTCAAGAGACATAGCTTCCACTCAACTATCCACTAGAAGAAGGGTCTAGGAAGGGTTGGACCTCAGGAAAAAAAGAGGGATATGATCGTTTCTGGAGCTAGAAATGTTACTGACAAGCTAGGTTAGGAAGAGGAAGGAAAGACAGGGCCAATTACAGAATGATTTTTATGTGACAAGTGCTTTACATTTGTTATCTTATCTAAGCTCACAGCAACCCTGTACAATAGATCATTGTAATCAGTGTTTTACTTATAAGAAAAGTATCATAAAAAGAAACTTCCCCAAGTTCACAGTTAGTAAATGACAAAGTCATAATCCAAAACTGAGTCTGATTTACAGTAAAATATTTTTTCTTAGTTATTTTTTCATTCATGCATTCAGATATATTCACTGCTCATTGACTACATGCCAGATGCTGTACAAAGCATTTAATACTGTATTGAAAATACAGTATTGAATAAGATAAAGTTCTTGCTCCAATGAAACTAACTTCCTCACATGGAGAGATATCATAAAAAAGTAAACAAAATAATGAAGACAATTGCAGATAGTGACAAAGGCTATAAGGAAAACAAAAGAGGGTAATAAGTGTGAATCCATGTTGGTGACATTATACTGAAATATAAATGCAAGAATAAGCCAGCCATGCCAATGTCCAAGGGAAGAGTAACCAGAGAGGGGGACAGATTGGACAAGAGCCCCAAATGGGGACTGATCCTCATACATTCACAGAGACAGAAAGGGCCAGAATGGCTAAAGCAAAGCCAGCAAGGGAGAGAGAACTGAGAAACAAGGTAGGAGGCTCAGGCAAGGACCAGGGCACACAGGCCTATAAGATGGGACCTCAGTCTAAGTGTGATGGGAACCATTCAGAGCTTGTGGGCAAGGGAGTGATACAATTCAATTTATCTCTGAAAAGCTCACTCTGGATTTTGTGTGGAGGATGCTTATAAAGGGATACAAATAGGACCCGGGCACAATGGCTCATGCCTATAATCCCAGTACTTTGGGAAGCTGAGATGGGAGTATCCCTTGAGGCCAGGAGTTCGAGGCCAGCCTGGGCAACATAGCAAGATCCTGTCTCTAAAACAATTTTTAAAAATTAGCCAAGCACAATAGTACACACCTGTAGTCCCAGCCACTCAGGAGGCTGAGGCAGGAGGATTGCTTGAGCCAAAGAGATTGAGGCTGTAATGAGTTATGATTGTGCCACTGCACTCCAGCCTGGGTAACAATGTGAGAACCTGTCTCCAAAAGGAAAAAAATTTTAAGGAAGAAAAATAGAGTTCAGAAGACAATCTAGGAGGCTAGAGCAACAGCCCAGGCAAAAGAAGCACATGTGATCTGAGAAGTGGCTGCTTCTCTGCTGTATAGACCACCTAAATGCAATACCACCCCACCACATCATCTCCCGACAAGATATACACTAGATCAGTGGTTCTCAAAGTGTGGCCTGGGGACCTTTGGGCATCCCCGAGACCTGTTCAGGAGGGCCTGAGAGGTCTTCCCTTTCCCAAATATAGATCCATATGAGGCTGGATCATCTTCATATACTTCAACCAAAACAACATATCGTGACAAATGACTTAGGAAGTAAATAAAATCTAGCCATCTTCTACTAAGCCAGACATTGCAAAGATTTGCAAAAGTGTAAAACAAAGCCACTCTTCTTGACACATGTGTTGTTTGCTTTGAAAAATATAGTTCTTTTATGCAAGAAAAAAGTGTTCTATTTATATTAACTCACGAGGCATTTATTTGTCTTATTTTGAAATGGAGTAATAAACTTTTTTGGTTTCTCAGTTATAATATCTACTTTAACAAATGCCAATGAATATGATCAGCATATCGACAAGGCATGGTTAGTTCATGTAATCCCAATACTTACAAATGCCAAGATGGGAGGATCACTTTGAGCCCAGGAGCTTAAGACCAGCCTGAGCAACATAGTGAGACCCCATCTCCACAAAACATAAAAAATTAGCAGCGCATAGTGTCATATGACTGTGGTCCCAGCTACTTAGGAGGCTGAGGGTGGATGACTGCTTGAGCCCAGGGAATGGAGGCTGCAGTGAGCCATAATTGTATCATTGCAGTCCAGCCTGGGCAACAGAGCAAGACCCTGTCTCAAAAAAATAAAATAATGATAACAATAATAATAATAATCAGCATATAGCAGAGTCTTTTGGATTTTCAATAATTTCTAAGAATGTAAAAGCATCCTGAGGCATTAGACCCACTATCTTAATGACCTAAAAGATCCTGGACTGGGAAGGGACAGCCAGGGTATCAGCAAACCTCTGTGAGGACTCCTGGGGGCATGCACTTTCTGAGGCTTCTAGGAGCTTTGCCCTGTTTGATTATGGATTATCAGTAAAGTATCCTCTTTGGCTAGATAGAGACCTCTCTACCAGCTATGGCGGTGGTGGGTAGTCCCCACTGCTGCTGAGTTGTATGGAGGGTGTGCAGTAGTCAGCTTTGTGCAAAGGCAGCCACACTAGCAGCCATAGCAATGTTGTGCCAAGGAGAGTGGGCTGTGCAGCCCCTCTCATTGCAATTTCAGCATATGTGCAGTCACATGACTCAGTCAGCGAGGAGAGAAATCACTGCCTTCTGTAAGGTGCCCCATGCCCCCACGCAAGTACTGTCTGCAGTGCTGGATGATAATGAACCCTCAGGGCATTTGTTACCACTTACACATTTCCGAGGTGGATGCTGAGCATGTAATTGCTGTGCTGGGGAAGGAGAGGGGCCGAATGCTAAGTGCAGCTGGATGCAGTAGGGAGGGAGCAGGCTCCAGAGATCACTCCATTCCTACCCTTGTCTGGCAGATTTCCAAAGGGCAGGGCTTCTGAAGATGCCAGGCAATGTTTCACATCTCCTCTAATCTGGCCAGAAGTGGGGGGCAGAAGTAGGAGAGTCTGGCGGGCAGAGAGGCCTGTATTGCCAAGTCAGCCTTTGGAAGCTGGCTCCAGTTTCTGGACTAGGAAACAAAATCCTAAAATGCTAGAGCCAGATGACCCTAGAAATCATCCTTCCTACCCTTTACCAAAATGTATTTCTCATATTACCAATCCACCAGATGATCCAGTAACAAAAAATGTTCTGTGGTCAAGGAAGCTTTAGAAAAACTATACCCATTTCCCAACTGGAGGTTCTCTGTGCACATTAACATGGCAATTTCTCTTAACAATGCTGCAGTGAAGAAACCTGCTTAGCTTCATTCTGATACAAATGCTCTAAAGAAGAAAAGGGCTTATCCAAGGTCACATAACAAAATTCAGAATTAGCCTGGCATAGCGGTCCACACCTACTATCCCAGCCACTTGGGAAAGCCAAGGTAGGAAGATTGCTTGAGGCCAGGAGTTCAAGACTAGCCTGGGCAACACAGCCGAGATCCAGTCTCTAAAAAAAAAAAATTAGCTGGGCATGATGGTGCATGCCTGTAGTGAGACTCAGCATCAAAAAAAAAAAAAGAAGAAAAGAAAGAAGAAAAGAAGAAGAAGAAGAAGAAGAAGAAGAGTCAAAAACCCCCAGATTCTTTGATTCCCAGCCATGTGATCTTGACCTGCGCCTTAGGTAAAGGAGATCTACTGCTTGATAAGTTTTCCAAGACCTTCTATCACTGGGAGGTTAAAGACAGAGGTCAAGTTTAAACCATCAATTTAGACCATCCAAAATCATTTCAGCTAGAGGCACCCTCGAGGTGCTTGTAGTACATGAAGGATTTAGGAGTGAAGGGAAGAAAACAGGGAAGAGGTGAATAGAAAAAAGAGGCTCTTGTCTGCTAATCCAAGTTACAACTGCTTATCCATACAAAAAATATTTGTCTCTAAGGACAACAACTGAGATTCTTTCATCAACACAAAACCATCAGAAACTGGCTGGGAAGACATGATTTGATGATGTTGTGAATTAGAGTTCTGCAAATATGCATTTAATTTAGAATTAATGGGATGCATTTTTGTGAGTTAATTGAAAAAAATGACTATTAAACACAAATTCACTGATGTTTGACAAGTAGGTAGTAAATACCCATTTTGCACACTGCAGTTAATTCTCAATAAATATGTTTCTTTCAATAACCAGCTAGTTTTAATTTAACAAATAGATTGCTGTCTGGTGAAATCGAAATTGAGAATCAGGAAACCTTCATGGATAGCAGTGCTCAGCACCCCCACCACCTGCCCTGGAGACTATGTGCATCAGAGATGTGCCAGGATAACTCCTGGAAGTTTGTCCCGTCCATCAGTAGCACAATTTCCAAAAAGCCCAATTCCAAGCTGCCAAGCGCCAGGCTCATGAAATAACGAGACTTTATGTATGGCATGCCTTTTGCTAGGAATTCCATGCCCTTTGTGTAATCCTAGCAAATCACTTAAACATCATGCTCACCTTGAACATCACTTCTGTGAAGCTTTCCCTGATGCCTCAGATCAAGTTCATCCTTGACCACCAAGTGCTCCACGTCCCTTACTATGCACCTCTCTCACAGTATTTATAACATTGCATTAAAAATAGAAAATTCCTAAAGGATGGGTTCCTGGTATATGAGAATAACAACTATAAAAACAATAACAACAATCTGGCAGAGGCTGGTATTTGCCTTCCTGATGTCCATTTATCCTTTATATTTAGTCATGGAGCCTGAATTTGACTGCCGGCAGCCATAAGACTCTATTTCCCAGCCTCCTTTGCAGACAGATGAGACCACGTGATGAGGTCCCAGCCAATGAGATTGAAGCAAAGAGCTGACTTGAGAGATGGACCCCTAAAAGGAGCTGACGGGTGTCACCTGTACCTCAATAAAGCTGCAGAAAAAGAAAGGGAGCCAGCTCAACTGAGAGGTGTTTCCCGCATCCCCCCACACACCTCCTCCTCCCTTGGGCTGTTCAGATAATGGACAGGACAGCTGCACCTCCAGCAGCCACACTGGGTCACGCTATGTCCTTGAGCATAGAAGCCACATACTGAGGATGTCAGAGCAGAAACACAAGGAGAGCCTGGGTCCCTGGTGACTTTGTGACCCAGTCTTATTATTCTTGGACTGCCTGTCTCCATACTCCTTTGACAGAAAAAAATGAATCTGGGGGCTTTTAAAGCCACTATTATTTAGTTACATACAGCTGAAGTTAATCCTAACAAATACAAGTAGCCACAAACATTTATGAATGCTTCCAATATGTGGTTTAGTATTAACATTTATCCTAATGTCACCCCTTTGACAACCCAGTGAGGTTGATATCTCTATTGCATAGGTGAAAAAACTGAGGCCCACAAAGGTTAAGTAACAAGCTCAAGGTCACATAGCTTGTAATTAATAAGTTTTGAGACGGCATTTAGGGCTGATTTCAGGTTGGGACTCTTAATGGCATGAAGTACAGCCTCTTGATGAATACTTTTCAAACGAGCAATCCAGTGCTATTCAGAGAATCCATCAGCCTGAGAATGATATCAAGACCAGCACAGCCTCTAACACCTCTCTGGGACTTGGTTTCCTTACTAGTAAAATGATAATAACAGCGACTCTTTTTCAAGCACCTTCTA
The DNA here is from genome assembly GCF_009828535.3 of Hylobates moloch. Classification (NCBI taxonomy): domain Eukaryota; kingdom Metazoa; phylum Chordata; class Mammalia; order Primates; family Hylobatidae; genus Hylobates; species Hylobates moloch. The sequence continues at coordinate 25,330,111 of NW_026652297.1, read as the reverse complement.
TTTTCCAGGAATTCATGTAAGCAACTTACAGGTGTAACAGTCCATACTCACAGCCCTGATATGGGACCAATGCCATCCAAATTCCTATTTTACAGACGAAGAAATTGAGACCTAGGAAGGTAAGCAATTTGCTCAAGATCACACTGTTTGCAAGTGGTCAGTAAAAAGGGAGATGAGAGGACCTAGGTCCATCTGTCTGCTTCTGGAATCTGCCTCTCAATTTCCTGTCAAATCCAAGTATTCCCTTTGTACATATGAGGAAATGGAAGTTTTACCTGCTAAGCGATGGAGTGAGGATTTAAAACTAGGGCCTATTCAACACCAAAGCCAAATACTTTCCCACACTCCTAGAGAAGTCATTGTCTAGAGGGGACGGGACAACTTTCCACCGGCTGTCAGCCCCATGCTGGATGGGTGGAGGATGCCCAGTCCACAGTAGAGCTGCATGAAAGGGAAGTGGAGCTGATGTGGGTGCTGCTGGGAGGGAATGAGGGAAAATCTCAATCAGGGCTGAGCACTCCAGAGCCCTTGAAGAGAGCATGGGGAGCTCCCTGGGGCCAGGGCTGCGCCCGCTTCATCCCCTGCTAGGTCTCCTGCCTCTGGAAGAGCACCTGCCTGGCACTCAGCGAGCACTTATGGACCACATTCATTTCCCATGCCTGCTTTAACAAATGGCCACAAACCTAGTGACTTAAAACAACACGAATCTATTTTCTCACCGTTCTGGAAGACACAGTCTGGAATCAAGATGTCATCAGGGCCATCTTGCGCTAAAGGCTCTAGGGGAGAACTTTGCTTGCCTCTTCCTGCCTCTGGTGGCTGCCTTGGCATCCCTTGACAGCACTGCCATCTCAGCCTTCATCATGCAGCGTACTTCCCTGTTTGTGTGTGTGTGCATGTGTCCCTCCTCTCCCCTTCTTATAAGGACACCGGTCATTGGCTTAGGGTCCACATGCTATAAAGACACACCTGAGACTAGGTAATTTATAAAGGAAAGAGGTTTAATTAACTCACAGTTCCACATGACTGGGGAGGCCTCAGGAAACTTACAATCATGGCAGAAGGGGAAGCAGGCACCTTCTTCGCAAGGCAGCAGGTGAGAGAGAAAACCCATGGGAAACTGCCATTTAGAAAACCATCAGCTCTTGTGAGAACTCCCTCACTGTCACGAGAACAGCATGGGCGAAACCGCTCCCATGACCCAATCACCTCCCACCAGGTCCCTCCCTCAACACTTGTGGATTAAGCAGATTACAATTCGACATGAGATATGGGTGGGGACACAGTCAAACCATATCACCCCCTAATCCAGTGTGACCTTATCTTCACCTTATTATATATGCAAAGAACCTATTTTCAAATAAGGTAACATTCGCTGGTACCACGGTTAGGACTTGAATATGGCTTTTTGGAAAACATGGTTCAACCCAGTACAGGGGCTATTTGCTGTATTGAACTGAATATGTTGACTCTCCACAAAGAAATTATTTTCTGTCAAGGAATCATGAAACCAGTGTTCTTAGTGCTGAGTTGTAAAAGTCTCCCACAAAAAACTGTGTCTGTCTCCGTGTGTGTGTCAGTCTGTGGGTATCTGGCTGTGTCTGTATGTGTCTGTGTATGTCTCTATGTGTGTCTGTGTATGTCTGCATAAGTGGTGTGTGTATATATGTATGCCTCTATGTTTGTGTATATCTGTATCTGTGTGCAGGTGTTGGTGTGTGTGTGTGTGTCTGTGTGTGTCTCTCTGTGTGTCTCTGTATGTCTGTATCTGTGTGCCGGTGTTGGGGTATGTGCCTGTGTATGTCTCTGTGTGTGTCTGTATATGCCTGGATCTGTGTGTATGTGTTGGTGTGTGTCTGTCTGTGTATGTCCCTATGTGTGCCTGTGTATGTCTGTATCTGTGTGAAGGTGTGTGTGTCGGTGTATGTCTCTATGTGTGTCTATGTATGTCTGTATCTGTGTGTAGGTGTGTATGTGTGTGTGTGCCTGTGTGTGTCTCTATGTGTCTCTATGTGTGTCTATATCTGTGTGCAGGTGTTGGTGTGCGTGTGTCTGTGTGTGTCCCTATGTGTGTCTCTGTATGTCTGTATCTGTGTGCAAGTATTGGTGTGTGTGTCTGTGTATATCCCTATGTGTGTCTGTGTATGTCTGTATCTTTCTGCAGGTGTTGGTTTGTGTGTCCGTGTATGTCTATATCTGTGTGCAGGTGTTGGTGTGTGTGTGTCTGTGTATGTCTCTGCATATGTATGTGTGTGCATCTGTGTGTCTTTCTCAGTGTGTATATCTATGTATGTCTTTGTATATGTGTGTGCATATGTGTGTGTCACTCTGTGTGTCTGTGTGTGTTCCTTTTGGCCTGTTGTAATGACAATGTGGAATTCTACCCTTAGAGATTAATTTCTTGGGAAGTCCCCTAAGAGCATTTGCAGAGTGAAGGGCACTGTGAGGATGGCCCTGTTGATGGGGAAGCACAGGCTGATGCTGGCACATGGAGTCCTGGTGATGCTATCTGAGTGGGTCTGCAGTGGGTGCCTGGAAGGCAGTACCAGGAAGGAGGAGTGAGGCCTAAAAAGCAAAGGAAGAGAACCATTTCCCTGGGTGAGCAGTTGGGCTCAGTGACTTTTAAGATTCTACGATGTTTTTGAAACATGAGGCCCTCTAAACCCAGGCCTTCCTGAGAGATGGTTGCCAGGCTCTTGAGTCAATGCTGTCAGTGGTGGGAAGTCCTCCAGAGACAGGGGAAGGAGAGTGGAGCTGGGTTCCAGTCCCAGACCTTCTGCTGTTCAGCAAGGAGACCTTACTGCAGTCACTGCCTGCTGGATCTGCCTCTTCTGTGTCACACGGGAGCTTCGGGGATGGCCCCCACGTCTCCCATGGTCTGGGCAGATTTCCACACTATCTTGTCACCTCTCCACCTGGCTGACACATGCCCTACAGCTAAAATAGATTTACTCCCTGGCCGTCACTAAGAAGAGTGGCTCTGAACTAGCAGCTTCACTGAGAGGGCGGGGGAGAGGGAAAAGGGAGGGAAAAAATGAGAGAGAAGGAACACAGGAGTGAGGCCTCAGAGATTTGCTTCAAGTTGCCGGGAGAGTGGCGCAGTAAAGGGGCCTCCATCAGAAGAATGGCTCTCAGCAGGCAGAGAGGAAGTGGTCCAAATTAACCCTGATAGGAAACTTCACTCTCTACACCGCACGCTACACATCCAGAGTGAAAGCCATTTGAAAATTCTCTGCCACCAAATCAAACCGTTCATTTCCCATTAACGGCCCATCACATGCAGGAGATATTCTTGGCCCAGGCTATTACGCCTCTGGGTTATTGTTTTAAATTTGAGTCATTACAACAAATTACTGTACTTAGACCTTCTCAAGGAGCTCTGAGGACGTATTGTCACCAGACGTCCTGTTCGCCTGCCTCTCCCAAAACTGCACCTACTGAAAGTGGAGGAGAGTGATCCCTGTCTAGATGTTGCTGGGCACTCCAGGTCTCAGGGTGAACTCTAGGGGGTACCTCTGGGCACACTCACCACCCTCCTTGGTTCTCAGAGTTTCTAAGCCAGCCCTTTGGGACAGAAGACACCCCAACCTAAAATTATCAAAAAGCTGACATGAACAGGCCTATCCGTGTGCCAAGCACTGAGTTATGCTCAGACCACACACCGTGCAGAATCTCATACAGGAATTTTGCAATGAAGAAGAGTGGGTGACACCTATTCGGGGGATGCTCTGACTCCATCTTTGGGCTTTGGGAGGCCTGAGCCACGGTGTGTGGATTGGAGGAAGGCAGGGAATAGTAGAGGAAGCTGTTGTCTGGTAGTGAACTCTAGCCACCAGACTAAGGTTTGACCTGGAGGCTGTGTCTGCAGGGGTGCGGGTGACAGAGGTCTCACTGGGCCCACGCAGACATTAGTAATATTCTGGAGACAGTTGGCACTGTGCAGTGTGGGCAGGCAGATAAAGCCCCTCAGTAGGTCCTGGCAGCGGGGCCCACACATGTTCCCATTTTACCCAGAGACCAAAAAATCAGAACATTATCCAGGTCTCAAAATACCACGAAGGCACTTTCAGTCCTCCAGTTGACACATCTATGGTTAAATTGCCTCCTGTGTTGGACTTTGCACACGTATTCATTTCCATTACCAACTCCAAAGCACCTCCCCCGAATGGATTAAACACCAAATCTATTGCCAAGACAAATGTTATTTTAAAAGTACATAGTATCTATAATACCATAGAGAAATTTACTTTCTAATAAGCGTGTTCCCACTTTTTCCCCAACTGGTTTCCTAGCTCTGTCGGACACCTATAAGCAGAAGAAAGATAAGTCATTATAAAACCCCTAGAAATTGTTACTGTGATTACCCGCACTTTGCATCTAAGGAAACCAAGGTACAGAGAGGTTAAGCAATGTGCCCAAGGTTACATGGCTATTAGGTGATAGAGCAGGGATTTGAACCCAGAGAGTTGCCTGTAGACTCCGCACGCCTAACTGCTGTGCTGCGCACACTGCCTCTCCATTTATTTTCATAAATGGATGAATCCAAGTGATCATTCCTTCCCTAACTATCCTGCCTCTTACTTTTCACAGGGAGCTTTCTCACCAGTTCTTCTCCCAGCTCTCATTATTTAAGAACCTGGATGCGCTGCCAGAGGAATGTGAGACCACACAGGTGGAAGTGCTTTATAAACTGTAAAGTGCCATAAAAGTAAAGGGATCCGTCATTATTGTCGACTTACGCATTTCAGCATCGCTTCTGTTCCGGGGAGGCTTTGTCTCCAAAGAATGATTCCTCATTCTTCCTCTCCTGCCTGTTCATAATCTAAATCCCCATATGTCTTTTTTTCCTAACTGGAGCGTGTCCCCTTATTCTTTTCCCTAATCTCTGCCAAATGGCTCCAAAAGTCATTCTCGGCGGAGTGTTCCAGGCTCTCCACAGGTGCTGCTCCTCCTCTTGCCACACCCTTTTCCTAGGCAGACACATTCCTTCTACGCTGATACTTTTTTTAACTCTCGCCAGAAGCTCGTTCAACATGCTCTGTGCACTTCTAGGCTTTGCCAGTCCTCCGCCACCCCCAGTAACCCAGTCTAAGAATCTGCATCCAACATTCTTCCTTTGTCTCTTCCCTATCTTTCCTTCTGCATGTTTCATCTCCCTCCTTTTCTCTGCTCCATCTTGGCCTTTGCCGTTAAGGCGGTAGCTTGCAGCCCCACATGCATGGGTAGCGATACCTAGGTTCCAGTCACTGTCATGCTGCTACCGCTTACTCCGTGAGCCCGAGGAGAGCTTCTTGCCCTCCCTGAGCAAGGTCAAGGTGGGAAGGTTGAGCTGACTGCGCCTCAAGTCCTTTCCAGCTTGATGTTATATTCTCTCAGGCTCTATGATCTCAAAGACCAGAGGTGGCACGGCCCCTCCCTTCAGCTCCAAGATGGATAAAACGAGTAGCCATGCTCATTTCAGGGGATCTGTCTATTCCTTATCAGCACTTCACAACTGATGTCCTGCGGAACAGCATTCCCCGGCACGTTACCACGTGTGCAACAAGAAACATGTTCCTTGTTGAAATAACTTCAGGAAATGCTGGTTATAAAAAGGCAATAACTGGAGTTTTTATTTTACTTTATTTTAAGTTCCAGGATACATGTACAGGAAGTGTAGGTTTGTTACATAGGTAAACCTGTGCCATGGAGGTTTGCTGCACTTATCAACCCATCACCTAGGTATTAAGCCCCGCATGCATTAGCTATTTATTATTATGCCCTCCCTCCCCCTGCCCCCACGACAGGCCCCAGTATGTGTTGATCCCCTCTCTGTGTCTTGAACTTCTAATTGCAAGATATCGAGCTCCCTAATCTATAAGTAGGTATCCTGACACCCTGAGAATGCTGGAGCAGTGGTATGGCCCAAGCTTTTGTGACCGTAACTTTGGAGAAATCCCTATTAAGATCTCCCAGGAGAGTCCCCTAGATACAAGAGTTTGGGAAGCTCTGTTAGGACCACACTTCCACACCAGGGATCATTGCTCTTTCCTGCCCCCTCCGCAGTAGACTCTCTGAGCACAGCAATTATGCACTGTCCTATAAGCTTTGAGATCAAAAGCTCATGTCCAGGGTGTGGAATGAGATCAGAAGGTTCCTCCAGATCAGGCAGATACTGCAATTCTCTATAAGAAGGGAGAAAATAAGTCCAACAGAAGAGGTACATGAATTGTTACCTAGTCAGGCCTTCTTTTTAGAGATATGTTCATAGATGTTACAGCTATTTTTTTTTTCAACTAATGAGGGAGAGGAAGTCTGCCTTAAGCTGTGGACAAACTTTTCTGATTGTACAACACACATACGCAAACACAGACACACACACACATACAGGGCTTTCAGAGTGTAATAAGCTCCTCAGAGAAAGGTAAAAGAATCTTTAAACAAGGCAGGTGACCACCGCAGAGCTGCCTGAAAACTAGAGCAATTTGACATCTGGAAGAAAAAATGGCTTTTAGTCACAGAAATATGCATGTAGATATTGAGTTATTCACTTAAAAACACCTGCTTTAAAAACCTCTCTGGGGGAGAACTTCCATCTATATTAGAATTCATAAAACAAAAACACTCTGAGTGTGTTATTAAAATGTTAACATCAGAAACAGTGCGAGAAGCCAGAGAGACTTTGGTTACCCAAAGAGACTTCAAGAAGGTAAGTCTCCAAGCAATTACAATCCTCAATAAGCTTTTACTTTTATATGTAAAAACACAGAAATGATTGGAGGAGTGTAGATACACAGTTTCAGATTGTTGGGAAATTTTGTCAGATCAACTAGCATAAGAGACAGAAAGGGGTGCAAAGGAAATGAACACTGGCTGAGGTCTCCCCCACAACGTGCCAAGAAGTTCGAACGGGGAGCTGTCAGGCCACGCTGACTGCAACCCTGCAAGTGGACCGGGCTCTAGTTCCTACATGCAGAAACCAAGCCTCAAGGAAGCTAAATTATCTATTTCCACGATGAACATTTGACTGTAACAGAAGCACACTCTCTGCCTCTCCCACACTGGCTGGTGGAAAGGGCCAATCCAAGTGAGTGGCGCAGTTTCTGCCCAGCCGGGACTCTGTCTGGGCTCAGGCTAATTCCGCATTGGAGGCATTGAAATCTCAGCATGACAGCCCCCTTCCTGAATCAGAGTCTACGTCTGTGGAATGAACCGTGAGTCCCGGATTTCTCTAATATGTTTTCATGGTGATGCTATGAAAGTCAAAATGGAATGGGAAAATAATTCTTCTAGACTCTCATCAACTCTAAACGTAGAGTGGGAAAAAAATCAATATGAGCTTGATGCCAGATAAACTTGGGTTTGAATCTCAACTCTGTCACTAACTGGCTAGGTGAGTTCAGGTAGGCTATGTAACCTCTCTGAGCCTGTTTCCATATTTGTAAAAGGGTGAGTGTGTGATTAAGACTGAATAGTAGTAATAATAGCTAAAATGTATTTAGCACTTGTTACATGTTCATTTCTTTTCTGTGTTTTTTGCATGTACATATTTAATTTCTGACAATAACTCCGTGGTGGGGTGTTCTTACCCCATTTTACAGATGGATCGGGAGACTGAGGTGTGAAATTCTTAGATAACTTTCCCAAAACCATATGGATACTTAGTATTACAGGCAGGATTTGAACACAGGCAATCAGAACCCAGAGCTTTTGCTCCTAAGCACTGTGTGCTACCAAATGAGGCAATGTTGGTAACAATGCCTAGCACGGGGCAGACCCCTGATATTTGACATATTTTAGGGACCCTTCACACTTTTTCTTTGTTGTCACATTTCAGGTTTGCCTGCTTTTATCTTGAGGGCCTGAGGCAGGAGTTAACTTCAATCCGTGAAAACCTGGGTCAACGATTGCAAGAGAAAACATAGTCTAAAAATCCTTATGCCAACTCTGCTAGAGTCCAATCCCGGCTGTCTACATTGGTCTAGGAAGCATGACAGGCCGTAACTTTTCCTACAAGAAAACTAGAGATTCTCTCTAGCCCAGTTCTCACAGTCATGAGAAAAACCAAGACCCCTAGAGAACAAGAAGCTGACCCACCTCCACACAGTTTGTGTAGCAGTGAAGAGAAAACCACAGCAACACAGGGGTGTTCTTTTATTTTATTTTATTTTATTCTTTTGTGACAGCATCTCATTCTGTCACCCAGGCTGGAGTGCACTCTGCAATCTCAGCTAACTGGCACCTCCGCCTCCTGGGTTCAAAGGATTCTTGTGCCTCAGCCTCCCAAGTAACTGGGATTACAAATGTGTACCACCATGCCTGGCTAATTTTTGTATTTTTAGTAGATGCAGGGTTTCATCATATTGGCCAGGCTGGTCTCAATCTCCTGGCCCCATGTGATCCTCCCGCCTCAGCCTCCCAAAATGCTGGGATTACAGGCATGAGCCTGTATTGCCTGGATTACCACACCCTCCCGGGGGTATTCTTAACATGGTTCCTGTGGGGAGGACACAGGAGACAAGGGGCAATTAGAGGATGGACCATCTCTGAGATTTTAGGAGACAGATTACTGAACATGTGGCCAAACTGCTGAAAGTGCCCGAGAGTAGTGGGAGACAGCAGACTTTGTAAGATGAAATGAGCCTATATTTCCTCAGCCCAATCCTCCGTTTTGAAGGACAGCTTCCCCCAGCAGGTTAACCAAGACGGAAAATAGATGTTTGGATTCTAGATGCCCTGCCAACCACAGCATTCCTGTCCTCTGCCACAGCTCCAAAGCAGAATCTCATCTGCAAGCTACCAACCAGGGCCTCTGGGGGATCCAAGTCAGGACCACCAGCATCTTTTGAAGCCCAAATAAATGAGTAAGGCATGAGAAACATTCCAGGAACATCAGCTTTCTCCAGTAGCCCTAAGGTATGTAAGTGAAATCAAAGCATCAGATGTCTATGGAGGTGCTGAGACCCATAATACTCACTGTACCCACACACCCTTCACTTGAAATGAACATGAAAGATTGGAAGATACAACTGTGTCTAGGGGTGGCAGTAGAGTAGAGGGGCCAGAGGCCAGTCCCAAAACATCCTTTGACTTTTATAACAAGAAAAGCGCTATCATTAATAGCCCAGCCAGGGGCTTCAGCAGATAAAAGTACTGCATATGAGTTTAATAAAATCATGATTGCTTAGGGGAAAAAAGGGTTAATGAGATACTAGTGTCCATATAAATTGAAAAATAAAAGACTGATCAGAGTAAGTCTACTGCTCAGCGTTTCCTGGCTTCATTTCCATCAGTCTTGTCTTTCCCTCATGAATCTGTGATGTCCTCTACTCTTACGGCTCTGAGTTATTCATGTTGGGCCTGTTTTATTTATTTATTTATTTATTTATTTATTATTTTTTTAGACGGAGTTTTGCTCTTGTCTCCCAGGCTGGAGTGCAATGGCGCAATCTCGGCTCACTGCATCCTCCACCTCCCGGGTTCAAGCAATTCTCTTGCGTCAGCCTCCCAAGTAGCTGAGATTACAGACATGCACCACTATTGCCTTCTTTTGTACTTTTAGTAGAGACGGGTTTCACCATGTTGGCCAGGCTGGTCTCAAACTCCTGGCCTCAAGAAATCCACCTGCCTCGGCCTTCCAAAGTGCTGGGATTACAGGCATGAGCCACTGTGCCTGGCCGTTATTTCTATCTTTTACAAATAGAATAGCAGCCAGGAATTTTAGAACCAAGCGTCTTATGAATAATATTTACTTTCCTATATATCACCAAAGAGGATGCTAAGAATCTGAAAGGTAAGTGACTGGTCCAAAGTCACACAGATGTGTGATCTAAATGTGATTTAGATGGCAGATCTAAACTAGAGCCCATGAGTTCCGGGGGGGGTCTGTCTCCTCCACCTCCATACCTTATGTGTCTACTCAAGTTATTGCTGCACTGTCCTGAATGTGTATACTTGCATCTCTCTCTCTCTCTCTCTCTCTCTCTCTCTCTCTCTCTAACATTCAAATAGATATAATTCCACTGGACAGGTTCCCAGTGGACAGCTTGAGCTGGTCAGCCCCAATAATTCATGTATCTACAACACTGCAAATGCACAAACCAGATACGTGGTGAAGGGCCTCAGATTTTAATTATATCTTACTTCACAGCTGCAGCCAATTCCTGCTATGGCTTAATAACCAGGTTGCACGAGCCGTGAACACTTTCTGTTGCTAATTTTGCTCAGGAAAATTGAGTTTTTACTACCATTTTGGCAGAAATGCTTATCATAACAATTATGATAAAGTGATGAGGATTGGAAACATCTGCAGGAATGAACTTGGAGACAGAAGGATATCAGTTAGTCTGGTTGTACAGGAAAACATGCTGTAGGAAGTCTGGGTGATGGCTCTATTACCTCCTAAGGACAATGGGATGAACAGAGGACCTGGGCCTCCCCCAACTCTCTTGTTGGGATGCCCAAGGGAACCCAAGAGCCCTTGGTGGCATGGACTGACTTCCCTGTAGTACCCACTCTCTGCTATGACTTTGGGGGAGATTTGAAATGAGGCAAAAGATGCTCTGGGGCTAGTCAGAGAATATAACAATAACCTTAGAGAACATCTCATTGTACAGATGAGAAAACTGAGGCTGTGGGAGGAAGGAGTGACACCACCAAGGTCATACAGCTGATGAGTGATAGCTGAGCCTTCTGCTCCTGTGCCAGAGCTCTCTCCTCTGCCTAAAATAAATCCAATCAAGGCTTCAGTCAAGCAATGAATGGAATCTCTTGGGATCCCTGGGAGGAGATCCCAGATGGTCTCTCTGCTAAAGCAGAGACATGATAAATAGGAAAATCACAAGAAATGTGTCACCATCTGTGGCATTGTTTGGGAATCGGGGAATACTCTGTACTGGGAATGCTGGTCATTGCTGCCAAAGAGAAAGAGGGGTGACAGAAGAATCTGGGGTGCCAACATCCTGGAGCAATAAGAAAGAAGAAAATAACTGCAAAGATGTTGAGTCCCAGTATATTGTTGGCTGATGTCACCTGCACCAGCTTCTTCCTAGGGAAACTCCTGATCATCAATGTCTTTTACTGTTGATGCCGTTCAAGAAGGTCTTGAGAAGGGGATCCTCTTTTCTCCTCTGGTAAGGCATCTGAAGGAAGGCTCTCACTAGATTTTATTTAGTGCTACAATAGATGTGTTTAAGACAAGCTACCAGATTTCCTCAATTTTTAGACACCATCAATTAGTAAAATGCATCATCAATTTAATAAGAGCTTTTGGGGGAAGAAAACAAGCACTATACTAAATGTGCACATCCATCATGAGACACAGCCCTATTTTAGAAATGTGAAAATTTAAAAAAAAATTCACCAATAGAATCAAGGATATATATAATTTAGAGAAGCCACATGTCTCAGTATGAAATAGATTACCAGAGCGGAGGGGAGAGAAGAAAAGACTGGTTCCAGGAAGACTATGGCAATAGTCTAGGTAAAATAAGGTACTTTTTGGAATGTGTTTGATAGTAGCAAAAGTGAAATAACAGGAAGAAATGGGTGTATTTTTTTTATTGCTGCATAATAAATGACCACAATATTAGCAGCTTCATTCAACATCTATTTAATATCCCACAGGTCTGTAAGTCCGAAGTCTGGACAGAACTTAGCTGGGTTCTCTGCTCAGCATATCACAAGGCTGAAATCAAGGTGTCAGCTAGGCTTGGGGTCTCATCTGAGGCACAAATTCTTCTTCTACGCTCACTTGTTTGTTGGCAGAATTCATTTCCTTGCAGTAGAACTCATGGTGGCCAATAGGAGAGATCCCATTCCAGGCTGTTACGGCGGAGTGGTAAATAAGCTAACATAATAACAGTAATGACTATCTCATTGTATTGGTCCATCCTCACACTGCTAATAAAGACATACCTGAGACTGGGTAATTTGTAAAGGAAAGAGGTTTAATGGACTCACAGGTCCACATAGCTGGAGAGGCCCATGATCATGGCAGAAGATGAAGAGAAAGCAAAGGGACATCTTACGTGGCAGCAGGCAAGACAAATTTGTGTAGGGGAACTCCCCTTTATAAAACCATCAGATATCATGAGACTTATTGACTATCATGAGAACAGCATGGGAAAGACCCGCCCCCATGATTCAATTACTTCCCACTGGGTGTCTCCCACAACATGTGGGAATTATGGGAGCTACAATTCAAGATGAGATTTGGGTGGGGACACAGCCAAACGACATCACTTATCATAGTCACAGTTCCCACCCACACTCAAGGGGAGAAGATCACACAGAGCTTGTGCACCAAGGGGAAAGAATCTTAGCGGCCACCTCATAAATCTACCTCCTACAATGGGAGAATTAGAAGGAATGTAGAATCAACAGGACTTTGCTTGTTGAATGGGGGATATGCAACACTGCCCCTCACAATACCTTGTAGTCATATAGGGCCATAAATACCTTAAAGCAGTTTTACATATGTGAGCTCTTTTGACCCTTGATGCAATCTTATGAAATAGATAGATCAGATGCCATTATTTCCATTTCACAGATGAGAAAGTGGAGGTCCGGACAAGTGAAATGATTAACATAAGGTCACTTGATAAATTACTGGCTCAGCCACAGACAGGATTATAAAGTGGTTTCCCACTTATGAGCCATTTCTCATACACAATCATCACTGCTGATTTTACTAAAACTTACCCCTATCTGTGGAGCCTTTCATTGCCTCTGGGCAATTTCAGTCCAAGCTGGACCACACAGACTTTATCCTCTGGACCACATAAAAGGGATCTGGACTCCACCAAAGCAGTTTGGTTCCATTTTCCTTGCTTCTATCATGCTAGACATGCCTGAAAACACAACTCCCTTCCTGCATAAGAAGTCCCTGGCTTGATGACACATCGCAAAAGCTTATCTCCAAATGCCAGCTTCAGACAGCAAGTGCAAAGAGCGTGACTTGACTCAGAAGATGTTATGACAATAAAGATGAGGCCACAACCCTAGTCTACTCTTGACGGAGTTACTGTTACCATTTCCAATAGAGAGTCTCATTCGGGGGCTTAGTGGATGATTTATAGACCACTAACTTCCTTAAGCTCCCTAGGATGTACAGAGTGGTCTAGCTGCCAGGAATCAACTGAGAGACAAAAAACAAATCACTCCTGCTTGATCTCTGAACATACAGACATGCATGCGCATCCACACACAAACACACACACACACACACACACACACACACAGAGGCAGGCACACGTGGGTCCTAGTCAAGGCTCCTGCGTATTGGCTGGCATGTTGAGTAATGAGTTACTAGAGGGAGTCTGCCCACCCCCCCTTATGTGAGCATCTGAGCTCCAAACTGCAACAACTCTATCAACTCATTAAATGAGCATCACTTAAATGAACCTGCCATGAAGGGGATTCAAACTATGTTAACAACAAAATCTCTGCGGTGATCACAACACATCAATAAAGACATGAAGGATGAGAGGATGAAGATGAAAGGATTCTCCTCTCCTCCTCTTTCGCTTCCTGTTGCTCTGGATTGAGAAATAAGTTAAGGCATTTTATCTTCCTGCGTCTAAGTTTGCTCACCTTTAAAGCAGGAGAATATAATGGGTGGGAAAGGTGGAGATAGCTTAGTGAGATGAGTCTTGGAGAGAGATTGACTTATTCCACTCTAATTAGTACCAAGACTTTGAGAAAATTATTCCGTCTCTTCGAACCTCAGTTTCCTAAACCATGATTATGTTAAAAATGCTTAAGTCATAAGACTGTGGGAATTAGTTGTGTGTGTGTGTGTGTGTATATATACATATATATATACACACACACACACATATATACACACACACATATATATGTATACACACATGTGTATATATGTATATATAGTGTGTGTATATATATATATGTATAGTTGGCTTCTGAACAACATGGGTTTAAACTGCATGGATCCACTTACAAGCAGATTTTTTTCAACTAAACAGAAATCAAAAATACAGTATTCCTGGGATGTGAAACCCATGTATAGGGAGGGCTGACTTTTTGTATCTCCAGATTCCTCAGGGCAACTGCAGGGCTTGAGTATGCTCAGATTTTGGTATATTAGAGGCTCCTAGAACCAATCCCCCATGGATACCAAGAGGCATCTATGTCAGGCAACTTGCATGGGGTGTGGCCCATGACAGGCATTCAATAGATGATCATTTCTCCTGCCCACCCTGAGTGCCCTCTCCAGCTCCCTACTTCTCTGGCTTTATTTTAAGATTCTATAATCGTCTGTCTCTCTTCCAGTGGTTAAATCATTTGAAGTATTCAGGCATTATAAAAAACTTTGCCTTAGCATTTCTGACAGCCTGTGTGTGGCACCCTGACATTCTCCCACTTCCACACCCTCTTGGAATTACCTTTAAAAAATGATATAAAAGCGTGTCTACTTATTTGTCAGCATCCAGATCAGAAGCTCCTTCCGGGAAGTCTCTTCACTTTGCAGTGAAGACCTCAGACATCCCCCCACCGGTGTCAGGCTTCAGACAGGAGTAAACAGCATACTGTCATGCAAAATCAAGGCAACAGCTTCCATGACAGTGCACATTTAGCAGCTTAGATACACAAGTCTAACCTGGCTATTGAAGATGATTTGCTCTGAAGAATGTCAGCAAGGCAGAGTCAAACCTTACTTCCCAGCCAGAGGGGCAGGAATGGAGAAAAATAAGTGCTTATGTGGCCAAGGGGGCCGAAAAGGAATTAGATTAGATAAAACAGCACCAGGAAGCCTTGTGAGCTATTTACTATGTGCCCTGCAGAAGAATTAAGGTATCACAGGCTCCCAGATGCTATCAGAACATCAGAGAGATCTTTTCGGAAGTTTGATAGCCCTGACTCCTGGCATGCTCCCCACTCTCAAACTCCTCCTGACACTACGATTATAAAGGAACATTATTATAATGGGACTTCTTTTTTCACTTTGTCTTCAGTTTAAAGCACCATGTGTTGCTGGAAAGGAGTCTCGATCCAGACCCCAAGAAAGGGTTCCTGGGTCTCACGCAAGAAAGAACTCGAGGCAAATCCATAAAGTGAAAGCAAGTTTATTAAGAAAGTAAATGAACAAAAGAATGGCTACTCCACAGGCAAGACAGTCCAAGGGCTGCTGGTAACTTATTTTTGAGGTTATTTCTTGTTTATTTGCTAAACAAGGGGTGGATTATTCATGAGTTTTCTGGGAAAGGGGTGGGCAATTCCTGGAACTGAGGGTTCCTCCCCTTTTTAGACCATATAGGATAACTTCCTGTTGTTGGCATGGCATTTGTAAACTGTCATGGCACTGGTGGGAGTGTCTTTTAGCATCCTAATGTATTATAATTAGTGTATAATGAGCAATGAGGATGACTAGAGTTCACTTTTGTCTACATCTTTGTTTTGGTGGTATTATAATTAGCGTATAATGAGCATTGAGGACGTCCAGAGTTCACTTTTGTCAACATCTCGGTTTTGGTGGCTTTTGGCCGGCTTCTTTACCGCAACCTGTTTTATCAGCAAGGGTGTATCTCATCCTGTGACTTAGAATGCCTAACCTCCTGGGAATGCAACTCAGTAGGTATCAGCCTTATTTTACCCAGCCCCTACTCAAGATGGAGTTGCTCTGGTTCAAAAGCCTCTGACACATGCACAATTTGTTTATCTACAACAACTACCAAACTTAGGAATGCAGCTTACAGCCTGCACCTGTAGTCCCAGCTACTTGGGAAGCTGAGGCAGAAGGATGGGTTGAGCCCAGGAATTCAAGTCCAGTCATGGCAACATAGCCAGACTCTGTCTCTAAAAAGTGTTTTTAAAAGAATGCTAATTACTAGAACCAAATACTGCGGGAACTTACAAACCAAATTCCTAAGGCTTAAAATGTATCCATATTCAGCTTTCTCATTATATAAAACCTTCCTATATGAGAATTATTCTTTGGGTTTAAAGAGTAGCATATGTAAGTTAGTAGCAGTCATTCCCATTTCAGCATGATTTCTTTATCTGGCCACGCCTCACAGTGTTAAGTGGCCAAGAGTAGCATCCATCTTTCCAGGATAGGACAAAGCATGTTCTATTATAAAATGGTCAGTCCTAAAAATTGGTCTGGAGCAAGGGGACAGCTATCTGCAAAGAACAGGCCAGCATTAACAATTGCCGAGTAGGTGGGAGTCGTGCTGGTGATAGGGTAGTGGCTGAAAATCTAGTGCCCAGTTCTAGAGAGAAAAATGGCGCTATGCCCCTAGACATGAGAACAGATGAGAAATGCTGAAAGGGAAAGTCCTAAAGGGTTTGTTTAGAGGGCACTAGGACTTCTTATGTGTGTCCTAGAATAGCTCTGGCCCGGTCCTATCCAAGGTTCTGAATTTTTGTTGGTTTTGTCTTGACTATTTACTCCTTTTTTTCCCTTCCTTTATTCTACCTGTTGCACAGTAACTATTAACATTTAATGGCCACTCACAAAGTGAATGATGTTGTATACTGCATTGTTAACTCACTGACCAATGAATAAACATATTGAATCCAAAAACACCTAGTCTCTGTGCTTTGTGGACTCACATATCATCATCGTCAGGGCCTGTATTCAGCAACTCAGCATTTCCTTCATGCTTTTAGCCACTCTCCCATTCATGCATTTAATATTTATTAACCACCTAGTATTAAGCAAAATGTATGGAAAGAAGTGGATGGGTCTGACCTCTGGCTCTGTAACAAGAGTCATGGAAGAGCAGAAAAATCATTTCACTGCTTGCTTTTATTCCATACACAGTTAAGAGGGATGTGGAAAGGAGCCAAGGGCCCAAACTGCACTGGAATAAAAATTCTACATAAATTTAGGGAATTAAAAAATCACGTTAGGCAGATTTAAAATTTAACTACATAAAAATCCAAAACATCTGCATGGGGAAAAGCACAATATACAAAGTTAAAAGACAAATGACAAGCTGGAAAATCGAAGTACTTTACATAATTTTAAGAGATATATAAACAATACAACAGAAAAGAGGATACGGTTCACAGGAGACATCTCCCAGCAAAGAAAATACAATTGCTCTTAAACATGAGAATAATGGCTCAACCTCCTTCATCATATGAGAACTATTTGTTTAAGTTACACTGGGAAACCATTTTCACTTATAAGATTGGTAAAAATCCAGAAGTTTCATTAAAAACTGGGATAGAAAAGCTATAGGGAAACAACTACTCTCAGACAATGCTAGGAAGAGAGAAAATCACAACCTCTACAGAGGGCGATTTGGCGATATCTATCAACTTTACAAATGCACAAAATCTTTGACCCAGAAAACCAGTTCTAGTCTCACACACATGTGAAATGATATATGTGCACGATTATTCACTGCAGCATTTTTTACTGGTGGAAAAAGATTGGGAATAAAATAGATATCCATCAATGGGATTTAATAAATTATAACACATAAAATAGAATGTTATGCTGGCATAAATATAAAAGGAAGCTCTTGGTATAATAAGATGCCAATAATCTCTAAAATATACTTTAGGTGAAATTACAGTGTAAATAATAGTCCAGAAAGAATATATGAGGGGGCAAAAAAAATTATATATATAATATATAATATGTATAATATATTATATATGTATATCAGATTTATATATTATTAATTTTAACTTTGTATATTGTGCTTTTCCCCATGCAGATGTTTTGGATTTTTATGTAGTTAAATTTTAAATCTGATATATATATATAATATATATAATATATAAATAATATTTAAAATATAAATTTTAAATCTAATATATAACATATATTATATAATATACAATATACAATATATAATATACAATATATAATATACAATATATTATACATATATAATATATAATATACAATATATTATACATATATTATATATGTATATGTGATATATTATATATTATATATTTAATATATTATACATATATTATATATTATATATTATATATTTTATATTTTATATATATGCTAACAAACACACATTACAAGAAATTTGGCCAGGTACAGTGGCTTGTGCCTCTAATCCCAATACTTTGAGAGGCTGAGGTAGGATGATTGCTTGAGTCCAGGAGTTCAAGACCAGCCTGGGCAACACAGCAAGACCCCATCTCTACAAAAAAGTAAAAATAACCTGGGCATGGTGGCATGCACCTGTAGTCCTAGCTACACAGGAGGCTGAGGCAGAAGGATCACTTAAACCCAGGAGTTAAAGGCTGTGGTGATCTCTGATCACGCCACTGTATTCCAGCCTGGTCAACAAAGCAAGACCCTGTCTCTTTAAAAAAAAAGAAATAAAAGAAAGAAAAAGAAAAGATAGTCTGCAAGAATAAGGAACTGATAACACTAACTGTCTCTGGGGAGGAGAAATGGGGGAATAGAATTTGGGAATGTATTGAAAAAAAAAACTTCCCCTGCAAACCTTTAAGATTTTTTATATTTGAGTCATGTGACTGTATTGGCTACTTAAAATTGTTTTTTGTTTTGGCCGAGCATGGTGGCTCACACGTGTAATCTCAGCACTTTGGGAGGCTGAAGCGGGTGGATCACTCGAGGTCAGGAGTTCCAGACCAGCCTGGCCAACCTGGTGAAACCCCGTCCCAACTAAAAATACAAAAATTAGCTGGGCACGGTGGCGGGTGCCTGTAATCCCACCTACTCAGGAGGCTGAGGCAAGAGAATCACTTGAACCCAGGAGACAGAGGTTGCAGTAAGCCAAGATCGCACCACTGTACTCCAGCCTGGGCGACAGAGAAAGACTCCATCTCAAAACAACACAAAACAAAACAAAAACAAAAATAAATAAATAAATAAAATGTTTTTCAATCAAAGTCCTCTTAAGGAGAAAGGTGATTGTCATTCTGTATGACTTCAGTATTGATCCCTCCCTCACCTAACTCCTTGCTTTTAACTTTTACACTACCCAGGCATTGCTTTAATGATAAGCTTTTCTACTAAGTGCTATACTATCCTATTTAAACTTATGTAATATCAATATATAGTGCTGTGAAATTTAGTGCTTTTATGCTCTGCGTTTTTTTTTTTTTTTTACTTGAGTACATCTTCTCTTCTTTTAGTTTTTTCAGCTTTCTTCCTGAGTAGCATATGTAGAAAGGAAAGAAATGTTATAACAATCCTTGAGTACTTTGCTTGTGCTCAAGGCTGTTATGATGTCTAACATAATCTCATGACAATCCTAGATCTGAACAGTGTTTCTCTCCTTCTTATACAGATGATGAATTTGGGACACATAGAGGATAAATGACTTGCCAATGATAACTCAGCTAGCAAGTGGTGCAGCTCAGATCCCAGTGCTTTTCTCTGGGTCTGCTCAAGATTGCCTCCTTGTGCAAAAGAAAGGTAATGGTCTTTGACGTTTTCGTCAATCTTGGATGATTGATTTTCTTTCTTTTTTTTTTTTTCTTTTGAGATGGAGTTTCACTCTTGTTGCCCAGGCTGGAGTGCAATGGCACGATCTTGGCTCACTGCAACCTTTGCCTCCTACGTTCAAGCAATTCTCCTGCCTCAGCCTCCCAAGTAGCTGGGATTCCAGGTGTTTGCCACCACGCCTGGCTAAGTTTGTATTGTTACTAGAGACAGGGTTTCTCCATGTTGGTCAGTCTGTCTTGAACTCCCAACCTCAGGTGATCCACCCACCTCAGCCTCCCAAAGTGCTGGGATTACAGGCGTGAGCCACCACACCCGGCCAGATGATTTTCTTAAACTGTCATTGCTTCCATTCTCACATTAATAAAGTTAGACTTTATATCTGTTTTGCAGAGCTGGGTTGAAAATCAACATACATGTACATATCACCACATCTGGCTGGTAATAGATGCTCCATAGTGTTCATTTCCCCTGCGTTTGTATTCCAGTTCCTAGAAAATTATGATACATTTACTTATGTTCAAAAGTACAAACTAACTTTTTTTTCCCTAAATCAAAGAAATTGGAATAATGGTTTTATGGTAAGAGAAGCATCCCAGAGGAGGCATGCCAAAAGTCTCCTGGGATAGAAGGGGCAAGTTTATTATGTTCTGAGATGTCCTATTCCCTTCCTGGTTTATGAGCTGAAAGGATCCCTTAAAGGGATCTGTCAAAACTGACTTTATAGTTTCATCCAGGCTGGGCATGAGCCAGTTTATTAAGCCAAAGGCAGGGGCTCATTGTGCCAGCTAAAATTGTACCACTTCCATCCAGAAATGGGCAGAAGTCAAATGATGTTTAAAATATAAATCCACTCCAGCCCACGGCTTCAGCAAAGACGGTAAACGGGTGACAGAGGGCATCTACAGAGCACCTGTAATTTCACATAATTGGCCAAAGGACTTCATTGTTCCGTGATGCAAATGAAAGATCATTAATGGGCAGTAAAAGGGGGCGGGGGGTGTGGAGAACGCATAACAGAGACAGCTTAATGCTTTCAGAGGAGATTGGCACATCAGAGCTCTGCTGTAATATGCAGTTGGCTAATTTCACTGAGGTATTGAACACATGATGGATGGGGATATTTAACAGGCACCATGACAGCAATAATGAAGATACTCCCTTCCAGCAGAAGACCTCTGCTCCCACTTCCCATTTAAATGACTTCTCATACCACTGAATACCTGCTTGTCAGGAGTACCTCTTTCCTATTCCCTGATGGTTCAGGATGAGATGCTTTCTCTCCAGAGGACCATCTGGCTATCCACTATCAACCTCCCTGTACCTCCTGCCCTTCTCCTCTATTAATGTGATGTACCTAGGAAAGTGCAAAGCCAGGAAATTGAGCTACAAGGAAAATTGAACTTAAGAGCAGCACCGCAATTTCTACCCAGTTTGATGTTTTTCATTGCTTCTAAGTGGCTGGCGGTCTTCAGTATTTTCAGGGTACCACAATGTCAGGACAGACAGCCTTTTTATTTAATGGACTATTGTTATGGTGCTGTGTTTATGCCTTAGGAAGGTCAGATGAGGTGTATGAGGGCTGTGTAAGGTTTCCCAGAGACAATGACTATGGGAAATAAGAGAATGGGGCAACGCCATGTTCCTGAGTTGGAGGGAATGGCTGACAGTTGTGCTGGGATTTGCCGGATTCAGAGACTGATTAGTGGGGAGGTGAATGGCTTTTCTAATGACTAGGAATGCAAGGCAATGCAAGCCAAGAAGACTTATGAAATTTACACATATCATGACCTTGGAATCAGTTTAAGCATCATTCAATTTGAGACCAGCTCTATTAGGCTGAGATAATAGTACCTAATTTCACTATCATTTTAATTTTGTCATCTCTCTCAAATATACAAGAATAGTCCCATGATCTGACCTAGATAGTAAGTATGCAAAAACATAATAATGATACTTGCATATTGCCATAGCACAAAATTATACTGAATAAAGTATCCATATATTATAAAAAGAAAGCTGCAAATGGCAGTTTGCTATATGACAAGGAGATTAAAGGTACATGTTAGACCTTTTCAAGCATAAGTAACTAAAAAGGGCTTGAAAATGAAAGGAATGAAATGACCAAATGGATTAATAATGACACAGCCTTCCATTTGGGAAACACGAAGTTCAATGTTGACTTAAATATCAACGAAAATAGGTTGGGAGGTCAACATTCAGATTTCAAAAGATGTAATACAGCAAAAATCACTAAAAATCAGAGGGTGTGGGGGAAGGAAAGGAATTCTAACTTCTCTTCTCTGCTTCTCTGCCTGATCAAAGGCAAGTACATCCACAAAACCTCCACTGTTTATGGAATGTCTGTGATGAGCCAGGGTTTTAGTCATTATTTGGAACTCCAAGAGAACCTTGAGAGGCAGCCCTACTTGACAATAGAAAGTCCCAGTTTCAAAAGGGAAAGGGACTAACCTAAGGTCACTCAACTAGTGGATGTTTGAGCCTAGATTTAAGTCCAGCTCTGTCTGTCTCCAAACAGTATCACACTGCTGTTACCAGAAAGGTGTCCCAATCCAGACCCCAAGAGAGGGTTCTTGGATCTCATGTAAGAAAGAATTTGGGGCAAGTCCAAAGAGTACCGTGAGAGCAAGTTTATTAAGAAAGTCCAGGAATTAAAGAATGGCTACTCCACAGACAGAGCAGCAGCAGGGGCTGCTTGACTGGGTCTATGTGTAGTTGTTTCTTGATTATATGCCAAAACAAGGGGTAGATTATTCATGAGTTTTCCGGGAAAGGGGCAGGGAATTTCTGGAACTGAGGGTTCCTCTCCCTTTTAGGGAGGGTAACTTCCAGATGTTGCCATGGCATTTATAAATAGTCATAGCACTGGCAGGAGTATCTTTTAGAATGCTAATGCACTATAATTAGCGTATAACGAGCAGTGAGGATGACCAGCAGTTACTTTCCTCGCCATCTTGATTTTGGTGCGTTTTGGCCAGCTTCTTTATTGCATCCTGTTTTATCACTGGTGTCTTTGTGACCTGTATCTTGTGCCAACCTCCTATCTCATCCTGTAACTAAGAATGTCTAACCTTTTGGCAATGCAGCCCAGCAGGTCTCAGCCTCATTTTAACCAGCCCTTATTTAAGATGGAGTCACTCTGGTTCAAATGCTTCTGGCACTGCTATACACAGAGAAGCACCAACATGCCCAGAGGCTTCTCTCCAAGGTGGCTGATAACTCCAGCTACCTAACCTTCAAGGCCTCTTGACAGAACAGCCCCCAATCCAGGTAAAAACCTCACCACAAGGTTGCCTTCTCAACTTGGGTAAGTTTCTGCTGCTATCACTCATGTGATCTAGGGTTTCTCTTCTAAAACCATCTTCTTTCCTAAACCTCTCTCTCTCAGTCCTCTCTACAATGCCCCTTACAGTTCAATAAAGATAAAAGTTTACATTTTCTCATAGTATGAGAACCTGGCGGTAGATTCAGTTTAAAAAATAATAATAATAATAACTGGGATAAAGATGGGGAGGGGATGGCAGTTTTCATAAGTAGGGTCAACTGGCCTCATACTCACGCAGTACCCCATTTGTGCATTTAATCCCTCACTTTAAGCATTCTTGAAGGGCACCATAGGCAGACCACTGCACAAGAGCTAGGGACAAACCCAAAGCCGGCTAAAATTGTACCACTTCCATCCAGAAATGGGCAGAAGTCAAGTAATGTTTAAAATATAAATCCTTTATATTTATAAATGTATAAAATATAAAGAGTCCTTTCTTGGGAAATGCTTGCTATCTGGAATCAGACCTCCTTTATTTTCTCAGGAACCAGGTCCTTGTCAAAACCACCCTCTTTGGGGCTGCTTCAGAATCAGCAGCCTCCTTGGCTCTTCATCTAGAATGTCTTCTCTCCTGGTCCTCTCTGCTCTTGGTTTCCTGCTTTGGATAAATGAGAGATGCTGCAGATAAACAAGAGTACAGGTGGTCCTTGAACAATGCAGGGAAACCCTGTCTAGTCAAAAATTCAACTATAACTTTTGACTCTCTAAAAACGTAACTACTAACAGCCTACTGTTGACCAGAAGCCTTATCGATAACACAAATAGTTGATGAACACATATTATATAGTTTATTCTTACAATAAAGTAAGCTAGAGAAAAGAAAATGTTATTAAGAAAACCATAAGGAAGAGAAAATGTATTTACTATTTATTAAGTGGAAGTGGGTTATCATAAAGGCCTCCATTCTTATCACCTTCATGTTGAGTAGGCTGAGGAGGAAGAGGAGGGGCTGATCTTGCTGTCTCATGGGTGGAAGAGGTGAAGGAGGTGGAAGGGGAGGCTGGAGAGATAGCAACGCTCATGTAACTTTTATTGAAAAAAAATCTGCGTAAAAGTGGAACCATGCAATTCAAATTTATATTGTTCAAGGCCAGCTGTGCTTATTTGGCATTTGTATATGCCAAGCAACCTGAGGCAAATTATTTAAATCCCTTTAAATCTCAGGCTTCTCTTCTTCAAAATAAAATAAGGCCAGGCTCAGTGGCTCACACCTGTAAACCCAGCACTTTGGGAGGCTGAGGCAGGCAAATCACTTGAGGTCAGAAGTTTGAGACCAGTCTGGCCAACATGGTGAAACCCATCTCTACTAAAAAATACAAAAATTAGCTGGGTGTGGTGGCATACACCTGTAATCACAGCTACCTGGGAGGCTGAGGCAGGAGAATCACTTGAACCCAGGAAGCGGAGGTTGCGGTGAGCCAAGATCGTGCCACTGCACTCCAGCCTGGGCGACAGAGCAAGACTCTGTCTCAAGAAAATAAAATAAAATAAAATAAAATACGGAGGACAACTCGCCTCATGAGCTTCTTGTGAAGATAAAATAACATCACAACTTTAAAATACAGTGTCTGGCACATAAAAACACTCAATAAAGGGAATCTGGCACTATTAATATTATGATCATTATCATACAAAGGTTCTTCTGCCTCTTCCTCCCCAGGTTGCTTCTCTCTCTTGCGTCTCTAAAACCCCAGCGTCTTCACAACTCCACTTGCCTTATCCCTCCCACACCAGATCCCCTGCTCCAGGACTGCTAATCTCTCCTGCTGGGATGCACGTTCTCCCACCCCACCTCTCCTAGGTACTTATCTCTTAGACTATTGTCTCCTCTCAATACACACATTAGTATAAATGTTATTATCTCTAAAATTCAATTAATTTCAATTACTGTGGCCCTAGACAGATTGCAAGTGCTCTCAATTCATGGAAGATTGTGAGGAAGCAAGGTTGCCTCTGACTTCTGCAATTGTACATGGCCATGAGGACCAGGGAAAACAGACAGATGGCAGGACGCAGACCACATCAAACCCCTTCACCTACTCACCCCAACACTCTCACTCTTTTCTAGAGTGAAGATGCTATCAACTTGCCTGGCTTTCACTGGTCTTCTCCGCTTAGACATGATTATAGGTTGCAAACAAATCATAAAACAGGCCAAAAATGGGCAGCAAGAGACAGTAAGTGATGATCTAAAAGCATGTACGAACTAAAGAAGAACTAATCAAGAAGTGACTATGCATGCACATATCTTTAAGACCCTGAAATTGCTATTTTAGCCAACATACACACTATCGAAATAATCAAGTCTATTTGATTATTTGATATTGCATATGTTGGCTAAAATAGCAATTTTGATAGTTTGATACTGCGTTTGTTGGCTAAAATAGCAATTTCAGCCATGGTCTATTTTTTTAACCCGTTCATCATTCCTCCATCGAACAAATGTTCACTGGGCACCTGTTTTGTGACAGACACTCCGGTTCTGGGGCTACAGCAGAGACTAGGACAGACAAGATCTCTGTCAAATTTATATTTAGGGGAGGAGATGGACAGTAGACAAGATATTTTGGTCATGTGATTTTGAATCAGCAATACCTCCGCTTCCTTTTATCGATACAAATAATGATGGTAGAATAAGAACTTTTGGCTCCTATTAATGATTTGATATCTCAAGACTGTGTGCAGCCCTTGGAGCCACGGAGAGCTTTGGCTAACCCACTTTTTGTATAGACAATATGCATTGGAACTCAATGACTGGCTCTGTCCACCTGGATATTATTGTCATGAGTCATTGCTTGGAAACCCCAAGATAATCTTAAGAGGTGGTAAGCCTCTAGAGATGACACCTCTGCTGCCCTCAAGCAGCTGTCTCCCACAGAGCCCGGCATCATACTGGGGCCATATTTCCTGATTTCTTCGTGCTCCCTGCCTTAGTCTGGGCTGCCATAACAAATTACTCCAGACTGGATGGCTTAACATAAACATATTTCTCATGGTTCTAGAGGCTGGGAAATCCAGGATCAGGGTGCCAGCAAGTTGATGTCTGGTGAGGACCTGCTTGCTAGTTTGCAGATGTCTGTCTTCTTGGAGAAGAAGAGAAAAAGAGAGAAAGAGAGAGGAAGAAAACTGATAAAGTTTGAATATATGTCCCCGCCAAATCTCATGTTGAACTATAATTCTCGATCTTGGAGGTGGGGCCTAGGTGGGAGGTGTCTGGGTCACAGGGGCAGATCCCTCGTGGTTTAGTGCTATCCTGGCAGTAGTGAGTGCATTCTCTTGAGATCTGGTTATTTAAGAATGTGACACTACCCACCCTCATTCTCTCTTGCTCCTGCCCTCCTGTGTGACGTGCCTGACTCCCTATTTGCCTTCCACCATGAGTAAAAGCTCCCTGAGGCCTCCCCAGAAGCTGAGCAGATGCCAGTGCCATGCCTGCAGAACCGTGAGCCAATTAAATGCCTTTTCTTTATAAATTACTCAGTCTCAGGTATTTCTTTGTAGCAACGCAAGAACAGCCTAACACAAAAACAAGCTCTCTCCTGTCTCTTCTCACAAGGGTACTAATTCCATTATGATGGTTCCACCCTCATGACGTAATCACTTTCCAAAGGCCCCACCTCCTAACACCATCACACTGGGGGTTTGGAGTTCAGCATATGAATTTGGGGAAACACAATCATGTAGTCCATAACTCCCAATTTTCCTTCAGGATCCACTTTTCCTGTAATTTTTCAGGAAGCATGTCAATGACAGTTCAATTAAATACTTTACATGCCAGTTCTAGTGCTAGGAACACTAAATACATTTAAGCTTCAAATTAGACACGATTATCCTCATTTTACAGAAGAAGAAAGGAAGACCAGAGGGATTGCAGTATTTCCCTCAGTCACTCAGTTTTGGGGAAACAAAGCTTGTACCAAGGCCCCCTCCAGAGTCTTCACTTTGTACAACATGGAGACATCCCAGGCAGGTGGTACACAGAAGGCACACAGGCCAGGAGGAAGCCCCAGGCCAGTGTCCTGGACACCTGCTGCCACCCACCAGCCACAGGGTCTCACGGACCACCTCGGAGTTTGAGTTTCTAATATTTAAAATCAGTGTTGGGCCTTCGATCTCCATGTGTTATAAGTTTCTTAAGGAGGTTAAGGCCTTCTGAAAGAGCCAAAGAGGTTAAAACCTGCAAAATGTGGGGTGGGAGAACGTGCATCCCAGCAGGAGAGATTAGCAGTCCTGGGGGCGGGGGGGTCTGTTGGGGGAGGGATAAGGCAAGTGGAGTTGTGAAGATGCTGAGGTGTTAGACTTAAGACCTTAAACAAGTCAGATGGAGATGGGGTCTCCATTGGTGTCAAGCAGGGCAACCAGGGCTGGTGACATAGGATGCAGTGCAGGCAGCTTCACTCTGGGGATTTTGGCTTCATGGCAGTGGCTCAGGAAAGACTCTGGGCTCCAGGAGGTCACAGCCCCAGGAGATGGCTGAGATCAAGGAAGGTGTCTGATGTGAGCACACGACAGGAGGAACGTGCTCCCCAGAGCCCACATGCACTCATTTCTCTTCTCTAGAACTTTCTGGCTGCTGGAAGAACCCAGGTGCAGAGAGTTGGCCAACCCTTAACCTCTTGGGCTCAAGCAATCCTCCCGCCTCAGCCTTGTGAGTAGCTGGGAATATAGGCACGTGTCACCACACCCAGCTATTTTTTAACATTTTTTTATAGAGATGAGGGGTCTCACTATGTTGCCCAGGCTTGTCTCAAACTCCTGGGCTCAAGCAGTCTTTATACCTTAGCTTCCCAAAGTGCTAATTACAGGCATAAGCCACCATGCTGGCCAACTCAGCTTTTCAAGTAGTTCCTCTTATCTTTTGTTATGTAACTGTTCACACCCTTTTCCTTTAGGGTTTTGTTAAAGGCCAACCATCTAACCCCAAGTCAGTGGTTCTCTTTGAACATTTAATCCCTAAAAACAACAACATCACATTCAACTCACAAAAGGCCCAACTGCATTATGGTAACCAGGGTTGAAATTCACCTCAGCAGCACTTCCAAAACTCACATGGCTGGGATCTAAGTGGGAAAATGCCTGTATTGTATGTCTCTGTGATGGTAAATGGGGCTAAGTCGCCAGAGTCCAAGAGCCTCAAACTTCTGCCAGGAGCAATGGAGCAACATGGCTGCTCTCCTCTCACCCTTCCCTTTAGGGGCCCCAACAGGCTTCCCAGGCCTCAGGGGATAGACATGAACTTTCTGGCCCCTGGGCTGAGGTGTCTGAAGGGACTTCTTGAATTACAGACCCAGACACCAAGAAGCCTCCCCTTCTCCATTTGGGTGTGTTGTGGCAAAAAGAGAACAATTCCCTCCTTTCCACCTCCAAGCTTGTCTTTAGCTCTCTCTCTCTCTCCTAGCACCTAACTCATCAGCATACAGAGTAGTTTTGATAGAACCCCTATAATGCTTTCTCTCCAAAGAGGGATTTTAATACCCTCCTGAGTGACATTTCATATGATAACGGTATGTAAGTTTGACAAGAAGCTGTTTTCCAATAGTTAAAGTCCTAACAGTCCCACAGATCAGACTGACAATGGCTTTCCTGATCATTATTAAATTCCCTGTGATTAGAAAATGGGCCAGTGCTATTGATTTAAGCTCTTTGAGTTAAGCTAAGCTTTAGAGGCCTTTCACAAGGCACAAAAAGGGCATTTGAGACTGTATTTGACCTTCCAAATTAAAGTAGTTTTCTGAGTACAAGCAGCAGACAGCCAGACATTAGGCATGGGTTCCAGAAGGAAAGGTAGAAGCATTTGTCCAGAACATGGAACCAGAAGGCAAGCGCCATCACAGCCAAGACAAGCCCCATCACAGCTGATGCCACAAAGTGCAGACAGAGGATGAGGCTCAAATTCCCTAAGACAAAAGGCTTCCTACTCCCAACAGTGCCTGGGTCAATGACACTTTGAATTCAACCTCAAAGCATCTATAGGTGGAAAGAATTTCCAGTCCTAGAATTTCCAGTTTCAAGGATTTCAATTTCGATTTCAAAGATTTTGTCCTGTGGTCTTTCAATCATGGTCAAGCTGTCTATACAAATTTTGCATCAAGAAATTATCGCCAAATCTCCAAAGGCTAAAGATTCCAGGTTACTTTTTCAGCTTAATAAGTGAGAAAAGAATAAAGGCAACGGTGTTTCTATTACAATCTAAAGTTCTAGAGAAAACAAGGATCCCTAGAGGAAAATCTTGAGCAAGCAGGGTATTAAGTGCTTTGTGTCTTTCTGAAGGAAAGACTTGAGGTTTTTAGGTGAGCCTGCAGTGCCTATTTGTTGCCCAGACAATAAGCAGTTTGAGCGACTGTGCTCAGGCCCCTGAGCATTTCTTCTTTTGACTGCCTGTCTTATAAACTGCCCCAACCCTAGGAGAGCTTTTCTGAAACCAGTTGCTTCCTCTCCAGCTGGGAGGTCTTGGTGCCCAGTGTCTTTGGTTCTGCCCACAGGGGGCTCAGCATCCAAGCTAGGAGCCTTGTCATACGCATCCTGTCACTGTTTTTTTCTTTTTTCAAACCATAATCAAAAGTAAGAAACTTATTTTTAAACCACAACCCAGCCCATGACAGGCATTTAAAACAAAAATGAAAGTTTCAGCAAACAATACTCATGTGTATTAGGGGCATTTTGATGTCACAGCCCACAAAATTGATGTTATGGTTCCAACAGGTGTCAGCCTGCAAAATGAAAACTGTTCAGTATTATCAAGGATCACAAACATTCCTTTAAAATGTATTTATTTAGCAATTACTTAGAGAGCACAGGGCATGTGCCTGTGTTAAGTGTTGCATGGGGACAGGGAAGAATATGGAAGTCTCTCTCCTCAAGCAGCTCACAGTTGACGTGGAGAGGCATAACTGATATGTAGGAAGATGTAAATAGCAATGCCTAAGAGATAGGTATTCAGATGGAGTATGGGTCTGTGCAGTGGAGATACCAGGAGGGAGAGGTGGGCGGGGGCCTGCACACTGAGCAGGTTGGGAAAGCTGCAAGGCAACTGTTATCATCCTTGGGGGAGCTGTAACTCCTGCATCTTCCTATCTCTTGCAGGTACATGTGCATCACAGGCTTTCAATAATTGTGCATTGAATGGCTCTCTGGTTAGATCACATTAAGGCCGTGAAGGAATCCAATTGCCAATGCTTGTTGAGTAAACTAAAATATGCCTGGGTCTATGCTGGGAGTTTAACCTAGTTATCATATTTACTCCTCATGACAAGCTAGTGTAGTAGTTGCTATTATATCCTATTTAATGGTGAGGAAATTGACCCTGAGACATGTTCAATGGCTTACCCAAGGTCGCGCGACTTAAGTAAGGTGAGGATCTAAGACTTAAACCTAGATTTTT
Source organism: Hylobates moloch (assembly GCF_009828535.3). Lineage (NCBI taxonomy): Eukaryota > Metazoa > Chordata > Mammalia > Primates > Hylobatidae > Hylobates > Hylobates moloch. The sequence goes on along the minus strand of NW_026652297.1, from coordinate 25,299,988 downwards.
AAATCCAAAGCACTTGCTCCTTCCACTCCCTTGCGGACCATATAGATTTAGATAGCCTTAGGGGAGACCAATGAGGACAGAGTCTAGGAAGGGAAACGGTGCAAGCATCGTGCATGGCATCTTTTGGGAACAAGTGAGGAAACCAGCAAGATAGAAGTAGAAGTTTCATTTTAGGAGAAAGGTGGGCAAGGGCCAGGTTAGAAGATCATGAGAAGGGAAACAGAGCTAGAAAATAACTTTATGTTGCTGAAAAATACCAATATCAGTAACAACAACAATGATTTTTTTTTATATACAATATGCTATGCACCATTTCAAGGTTGATATCTACTTAGTAATTTTATTCTATAATTAAAGAAACTTAGGCACAAAAATTACTGAATAGCTTGTCCAAGATCAAACAGAATAATATTTGATAATCCTAGGCTAGTGTGAAATTGGTGTTGCCATTACCAATGTACTATTTTTGCTCCTCTACTTTTTTTTTTTTTTTTTTTTTTGGAAACAGGGCCTCACTCTGTCACCCAGGCTGGAGTGCAGCGGCATCACCACAGCTCACCGCATCCTCGATCTCCCAGGCTCAAGCAATCCTCCTGCCACAGCCTCCCAAGTCGCTAGGACTACAGGTGCAAGACACCATGCCTGGCTAATTTTTTTTTTTAATTTTAGTAGAGATGAGGTCTATGTTGCCAGGCTGTTCCCCACTTTTTCTAAATCCAGTTCTTGTTGCTCAGTGGGAACCATGAGCACAGGGTACCTGCAGCAGGCACTCCAGTGCTCTCCTCAGATCCCCTCATCAGGGCTGATTTGTCAATTCTCAGATGCTGAGAATACTGACTGCTGAGGATTCACAGCTGTGACCCTGGCTGCGCGATGCCCTAAGCCACAAAGAATTCCCTTGCCCAAGCTTACACCCCTCCAAAGAGACAGCCTGTGGCCAATGATGGACTGATATGGGAATCCAAAAAGTTTCAACTTTGCCTCAACTGGGAACAACTCTGAAAGGTCGGAAAGGTCATCCTAGCTCAAAGCTCCCCACAGAACTGGCTGAATCCTCAGTGGAAACTATTTTTTAGGTCAGTAATTTCCGCTACTGCTGCTTTCTTCTTTCTCCTCCTCCTTCTTCTCTTCCTCCTCATTCCCCAACCATCCCTTCCTCATTCTTTTTGAACAGGTGTTTTTCCCAAGAGCACTCCCTAATAAACCCTGAGTGAAATTCTCCATTTCATAGTCTGTTTCCAGGGAACCCAATCTGAGCCCATTAGTACCAGGATTGGACCTAGATAGTGGGCTATCAAATGTGCTTTTGGAGGTGAATTATTCCCTGGCCATTTGGCAATGAGGACTCCATCCTGGTGGTCAGTATAGTATGGATAGTCTCTGGTGTGCATTAGCAGTGCAACTGCAAAATGTCTACCTAGCTTAAAGGTATTAGAACACCAGTAAAAGGTGATGCACTGGCTGGAGTAATATCTCTGGCACCTTAGAGGCATGAGGGAAATAGTAACTAGAAAGACCATGGAATTGGTGGCCGTTGCTGAGTGCTACTGATTCACTCGCTGAAGAGAGATAGTATCAAACTCATGATAATCAGTTGACAATTCGAGGCAAAATGTGAAAGCCAGGTGACTTCCTTTGAAGCATTTAAAAAAAAAAACCTATAACAGAGGGTCATCCACACAAAGAATCGGATTCAGTAATTAATAATGTAATAGCAACAGAACTTCAGAGAAGACTGAATTCTCAGCTGAGAGGTCTCCTATGCCAAGGTCAAGGCCATAACAGAAAAGGAGTAGGACTCTGACACTTGGGATGTGATTACCTGGGTAATGATGTAGTTGAGAATTTTGAACTCCCATCTTCCTCCAAACCTGCTGGCCTGCAGAAGTACCTATTCCTCTTGATAAAGGATAGTGCCCCCACTTCCTTGCCTGAGTATCATACAATGATGGCAAGTGAGTCAACTGCCTTGCAAGACTGAACTGGCCCCCTGGGGATTCCTATGCCAATCTTTCTTTCCGTCAATCAGACCAATAGGAAAAAGCAAATCAAGAAGACCAAAAGGCCAGAGAAGAGAGGGACTATATGGAAGAGAGGGACTATACACCAAAGGGGTGCAGGTTCTGGCTGATATGTATCAAGAAGAGATGGGATTGTGTGCATTAGGCTGGATTCTGAGCACAATGGATCAAGGGGATGGAACACAGTTGGATAAAGGGGGTTATATTAATATGAAAATGTATTAAAATTTCCCCATGATATGGAATTGAACACCCTGGCAAGGATCCTGGAAGAAGATGCTACTAAATTGCCAGGTTGAATCTTGTAAGTTTGGAACCAGTAATGGCCCAAACTAAATGGATGTACCAGCACTTCCCTGGCAAATGGTGGAAGAAGGGCTCAAAGAGCTCAGAAAAATGGGTGGGACAGACTGGACACAGGCAGAAAACCCACTTTCGGACTACGTTCTATGAAAACCAAGAGGACATTTTATTTCCTAAAGTGATAAAGAATGTGTTGGTGAGAGGAATACCAGCATCATTAATATGCTCAGTGGTGTCTGTCTTCTTTCAGCTACAGCTGGCAGCAGGCGATGCTGTTACAATACTGGACTCCCTGATAGCAATGGGAATGCTAGCATCCAAAAGCCAGATAGATCATGGTGAATGAGAGTGGACTACTGCCAATTTAACCAAACAGCAGCCCCCAATTGTGCCTACTTTGCTAGATGTGGTACCTTTTTTAGAGCAGATTAACATGCCAACACATGATATGCAGACATTAATCTAGCAAGTGCATCATTCTTTTCCATCCCTTCTCAAGGAGGATCAAAAGCAGTATGCATTCACTTGGGACAAGTTAACAATATACATTTCTGCCCGAGGGCTTATTTAATTCACCTTCTCTCTGTCATAATATAAAACAAAGAGGCCTACACCATCTGCACATTCCACAGATTATCACATTGCTTTACCGTATTGGTGACATCATGCTAATTAGACCAGATAAGAAGCAGTAGGTGTTCTGGAGGCCTTGATAAGGCACATGTACTCCAGAGGTGTAGATGAACTCTATGAAGATTCAGGGACCTGCCATATCAGATTTTTTTAGGGTCCAGTGATCTGGGCATAGCAAAGCATTCCCCTAAGTAAATGACAAATTTTTGCATTTCATAACTCCCACCACTAAGAAAGGAACACAATTCTTGGTAGGCCCCTTTGGGTTCTGGAGGCAGCATACTCCACATTTGGAAAAACTGCTCTCACCCAGTTACCAGGTGACATGAAAATCTGCCAGCTGTAAGTGGGCATAAAAAGGGCTATGCAAAAGCAAACTTGTCACTTGGCCATACAACATGGCAGACCTTATGGTATGAGACGTTTCTGTGTTTGGAAAAGACATCAAGTAGAGTAGATGGCAAGCCCCAATAAGAGATCACAGTGTAAACCCTTAGGGTTTTGGAGCAAGGCCATGCCATATACCACAGGATTATATTCCATTTGAGAGGCAGAACCTTGTTTGCCACTGGGGCTTAGTAAACACAGGCCATCTGACCATGGCTTCAAGTGGCCATGCAGCCAGAGCTGCCCATCATAAGCTGGGTTCTGTCATACCCACTGAGACAGTCAGGCTGACCTAGCATCAATCTGTGTAAGCTGGAAGTGTTGTATCTCGGACTGAGCAGGAGCAGGGCCAGAGATCACAACTGAGCTGCCTGAATCGGTGGTCTCAACCGCCACATCACCTTCTCTGGTTGCATTCATACCTCCTTCCACAACTCACACCTGTTGCTCCCTTACCCCCAGCTAATGGAAGAGGAAAAAGTGTAAGTTTGGTACATGGATGGATCAACTTGGCACATCAGTGTGAGTACAAATAGACTCATTGCTTTATAGCTCTATTCAAAAGTGGCCCTGAAGAAAGCAATGAGGAGAAATTATCCAAATCGGCAAGGTTTTGTGTGATGCATCAGGCCCTCCGCTTTGTGAAAAGACAAGTAGCCCAAAGTGAATATATCTGTAGACTTAGGGCATTTTTAAATGGACTTTCCAGCTGGACCAGGGTCCTGAAAGAAGAAAGATTAGAAGATTGAGGATGAGGTCTTAGAAAGACTCACTTAGATGGACCGATGGGAATGGATATAAAGAGGGAAGATTTTAGTATGGCATGTAATGGCCACCAAATGGCCATTTGATTTGGTGTAAGAGACACTATGTATCCACAATGTAAGAGACACTAAACCAAGAAAGTGAGCAGAAGGACTCGGTCATTTGACATCACCCAGTATTTGTAATGGGCCAACCTAGTGCTGATACAATGGACATGTGAGTGGAGTAGCCATGGTAGAAGTGTTGGAAACTATTCATGGGCCCAGTAGAATGTGTTTCCACTCACTGAGGCTGATCTGCCTACTGCTGCTGCTGAATATTCAACTTTCCAGCAACAGAAACTAAGACCGCACCCATCTTTGACACCATCCCCTGAAGAGATGAACCAGGCACACGGTGGCAAGTTGACTACTCTAAACTCCTTTCACCCTAAAAGGAACAATGATTCCATCTTATTAATATAAACACATTTATTCTATATGGTCTTGACTTTTCTACTTGTAGGACTTTGGCCAACACAACTATTTGAGGACATGGAGAGGATTTCATCAGCTGACATAAAATCCTAACCAACTTTGCCTTAGGCCAAGCAACCCACTTAATGGCAAAAAAAAAAAAGTACAGCAATGGCAGTGGGTATTTGACCATGGGACTCACAGGTTCTGTCATCTACTGTACCTTTAGGAGTCACCAGCCTGATAGAGGAGTGGAATGGCCTCTTAAAGAAACAATGGAGATGTCAACTTGAAAATGACAACATCTTCTGAGTGCAGTATGGATTCTAAATTAATGCCTATTATATGGCACTGTGTCCCCTGTGCATAGAATACATGAGTCAGGAAACTAAAGGGTGAATGTGGGAGTGGCCCCACTTACCAACAACCCATAACCACTTGGGGAATTTATGCTCCCAATCCTATAATCAGGCTCTGTGGGCTCTACAGATCCTGGTTCTCAGAGAGGGGAGCACTTGTACATGCGTGCTCCATAAAAGTCCATTAAACTTTAAACTGCAACTGCTAACCAGGCCTTTGAGTTCCTCATACCAAAAGACCAACAGGCATGGAAAAGCAACAATCATATGACAGGAGATTGGGCTGCTGTTAGATAATGACAATGGGGAAGAATATGCTCAGCTCTCAGCTGACCCACTGAGGCATCTATTGGTGTTCACGTGCCCTAGTTTTGTTTTGTTTTTTTTTATTTTCATACTTTTATTATTTTTAAATTTTTAATTTTACTTCAACTTCTAGGACATATGTGCAGAAATGTGCAGGTTTGTTACATAGGTATACATGTGCCATGGTGGTTTGCTGCACCTATCAACCTGTCATCTAGGTTTAAGCCCTGTGCATTAGGTATTTGTCCTAATGCTCTCCCTCCCCTTGCCCCCCACCCCCCAACAGGCCCCAGTGTGTGATGTTCCCCTCCCTGTGTCTATGTGTTCTCATTGTTCAACTCCCACTTATGAGTGAGAATATGCAGTGTTTGGTTCTCTGTTCTTGTGTTAGTTTGCTGAGGATGATGGCTTCCCGCTTCATCCATGTCCCTGCAAAGGACATGAACGCATTTTGTTTTATGGCTTCACACGCCCTGTTTTAATAGTACATTGGCAGATACAGCATCCATGTCCTGAAAAGAGCATTCTAACAGAGGCTAAGACACCTCAGGGTTGAGGATCCAGTCCACCTCACGAAGCAAACTGCCTAGACTAGTAAAATGGTCAGCTGAAGGTGAGGGTATCTAGAATGGGTGATGGAGTGGGGGGAAGGTAAGTGTCAGTTATGGCTTCAAGATCAACTGTACAGAAAGAGCTATGGTTTGTCCCTCTAATTATTTACCTGTAAGTTCCCCAGAAAGTGAGACCAACTTTAATCCTAAAGGACTTGTCCCCAGGTGAGGAAAACTAAAGACGTCAGTGGGTCAGAGAAACAAAAAACAGACTGTAGTGGATACTGCTCTGATTCCCTTTCCTCCTGTCATTCATTACCCTGCTGATGGGGATCTTGCTGCTGACAGCTCATAGCTGTGTTCCTCACTGGGAATTGCCCTTGGTTTCAGGGAACTAGTTTGTCCAAGATTACTCAACCTCCCAGAAGGTAGCTCATAGCCAGTGATTATGAGCTCAAGCCATCATGCCCTTGCCTCAGTTTGGGACAACTCTGATAGTTCATCCCAGATCCAAAGCTCTTTACAGGATCAGCTGAGATTCCAACTGCAACAGCATTATCAATTGGTTTCTCTCACTGCCCAATCCGGTCTTCCTCACTTTCCTACAGGTACATTTCCTGAGAGCAGTCCACAAGAAGCCTTCTGAATGCAATTCTCTGTCTCAGGGCCTGTTTCCAGTTAATTCAATCCAAATCAGCACATATCACTTCACTGTTTCAAAGTTTACATCAAATGCACTTTTCTGCAACTGTATGAAGATGTCGCCAAGCACCCCACACCCCTCCTCCAGAATAAGTGAGAATTGACATAGGTCTGGTCCCACGCAAAGATTTCTAAGGGCTTACATGAAATAAATCTGTGTATCACCAGAGTTATCTCAGCCTGGTGGAATTACCAAGATTATAGACTGGCATGCACTAAAAATGAAGCCAATGTTGCTGCCCCAGAGTTGCGAGACCCACGGGCTCCCACCCAAGCATATGGAAGGCTGTAGACTTAAGAGATGGAGGCAAGCAAAACAAGGCTTCTGCAGAGAGGAAATAAAGCGTTACCTCCTACATCTCTGCCTTGTGATACTGAAAGTAGAAGTTGGAGGCCCCTCGCCACAAATCCACCAGAAAGCACCTTGGAGATCTCTCACAGTGGAAACAAACTACTTGTATCTGGGATTAAACTCTAAGCAGGAAGATGTTCTAAATTATCAATGACCTTGAAATTTACCAGATTCACATCTATTCAGTTAATGACCTCTTCCTCTCTGTTTCCATGATACTTAGTAGATTTCCAAATTTTAGCATGCTCCATGCTAAACTATAGTTTTTTATTTGTTTATTTGTTTCTGGGACCATTCTCCTAACATGCTAGGAGAACTTACAGAGCAAAAACCCAGTTACATTCATCTCCATGTCCCAAGAGTCTGGCTGAATAAATATGGCTTCAAGGTCCAGGTCCTGGGAGGTAGGACAGATAACACGTCACCTCAAGCTATCTCTAAACTGCAAGCATCAAGTCAACTGAAAAGGCTCTTTAAATATGTATGCAGGAAAACTTTAGGTGTTCTTTGATTAAAAAAAAAAACTAAATATATTTCTAAATAAAGGAATACGGTGATTACTTTTCTACAGACTCATTTGTTTTCTAATTTCTTCACAATAAAGGGCATATACGTTGTAATGTTTAAGTTTCTTAAAAAGAAAGAGAGAAAGAAACAGCAATCCCTAGAAAGTGTGTCCATTGTTCTAACAACAAACTGGTTTTAGGCACGCTTTGTGAAGATTCTTAGCTTTGTGTCATTGTTTTGTGGAAGTAAATCTAGAAGTCTCAAGTTCCGCCAGGATGCAATTTACATACAACTTGCATAAGGAGAGAGCATAGGGCTCCTGGTGCCCAAAATACAGGACCTAGCTCACAGCTGGGGACAAACACATCTCACTGCCCTCAAAAGAAGCTGGTTCCTTCTCTTCTTTTGCTGTGACAGCTCCAGTGGTCAACATGTCAGCAGTCCATGAATCAGAACCTCAAAGAACAAATCAAAATCCCACAAATCCAAACACATATTTACATCATTATAAGTGTGTTTTTTAAAAGCCTGGGAGCACATACACCATGTGGAAAGTGGTTATCAGGGGAATTTCACTTGGAATGTCTTCTTTTTACAACATGTATGTGTACTTTCATAATTCAATAATTTTTTTTAATTTCATTTGGGAGAAATATATAGAGATGGTGGAACCAAAAGAAGTCCTGTAGTTTAGTACTGTGCTGCTCAGTGCTTTCCAAGAGTCAGAAGGAGGAAGGCTGAAGGGTGTAGTCAGCTCCGTCCCTTCATCTTGTCCCCACTGACACTGCTGTGATGGTGATAGCAGGCTATGACTTAGGGAGGCCAAGGGGCACCATGTCTTGAGACCTGAGTAGAATGGCTAGGGAGTCCTGGACTGTTGGAGCTGCAGGGAGTTCACAAGAGCATCTAGTACAACCCCTGTGCCTTATAAGTAAGTAAACTGAGGCCCAGACCCCCAGGGATCATGGGGCTGTCTAGTGGCAAGGCCAGAATGGAAACCCTGGCTACTGAGTCTCAACAGCATTCCTTTCACCCTGCAACACTGTGTCTTCTGTTTGTAGCTGCTGAGGCTTGTGACACTACATGTGTCACTAAACCTCCCCCACTAGACCCTTCTTTTAAAAAGGGAAGAGAAAGTTATGGAAGGGATGAGAAAGGAAGGAGAGCAACACAGAGCAAAGAGGAAAAAAAGGACACAGAGGGAGAAAGGGCTCTTCTTATGACTTTGACAAAGAAGACGAGGAGACAGCCTCTCTCCAAGCTCGACCTGCTCCTCTCACTCTCAGGGAGGAGAAATGCCTCTTATGACATTGTTTTTCCTCCAAGGCTACCTTTGATCTTCATCCAGGTGACATCTAGTTAAGATGAACATCAAAGGCGGAAGGGAGCCAGAGCATGTCTTGTCCAAACCCAGCTCTCACTGAGGATGGCTGAAGTAAGTGTGTCCCAATTGTGTGAGAGACAAGGCCAGGACCCCAAGGGATTCTTATTGGGATGAATGGCAGAGGGAGAGGATGCTTGCTGCTTGAATTGTGCTCATTTTGCCAGGAAATAACTCTTTCCACCTTTTCTTTCCCACCACAAGCAATTCTTGTCTCAGAAGGAGAAGGCAGTGTCTCTTTTTCCCCCTTTCAGCAAGTGTGGTAGCAAACACTTAGTGCACTAGCACACACGCACATTAATTTATGCTGCCTGTCGCCTTTGTGTTTGGGAACGAGTCAGACTCCTTTTGTAACTGCTTGATGAAATATTCCTGTCCATTCTGTCAACACAAATTATACCATTAAATAATGAGAGCTGCCCCCCACCCCCACTGCTACACAGAAGAGAAAGCATCTCCTAGCCCCAGCGACATGGCCTTCCAGGAGGAGCACCCCAGGACCCCTGCCTCCCTGCCTGCCACCTGCCCTACCCCAATCTCTAGACCTTGCCATGTGCCTTCCACCTTCCAAAGACGGTTGCTAGGAAACAGAAGATAAAGCTGGACTGCTCCATTGCCTGTCCATGTAGGAGCAGGGGGAACAGAGGTGGAAGGGCCAAAAACCAAAACACCCAAGGTCTCGGTTGAGGGCTTCTCTACGGTGAGGCTCTTACCCCACAGAGGAAGGGGTCTTTCACCCTCAGGGAGAGCATCTCTTAGTCCTTCTCTGATGCCTTTTCTTCAAGTGTTTGTCTAAAGAAACAGAATGTACACATACACACACACCCTTACACATACATAAACACAAATGCATGCACATGTGCTCCTACACATACAAACACCCACACAGCCCTACACACACACACACACACAATCCTACACACACACTCTTACCCACAAATACACACACACTCTTACCCACAAATACACACACATACCCTATACACACACATACACAACCCTACACACACATAAATACACACACCCATACGCACACATACACACACCCATACACACACATATACAACCCTATACACACACACTTACCCACAAATACACACACATATCCTATACACACCCCTACACACATATACACATGCCTACACGCATACACACATGCATATATATACATGCCTACACACATATGCATACACATAGAACACACACACACCTTGCATCACATACATACACATGCACACACATGCCCACACAAATACATGCACATGGTCTTATAAACAGACCATGTCTTATAAACACACATGGTCTTATAAACAGACCATGTCTTTTTATATACGCATACAACCTCCTACACACATACACGCACATATACACATACAACCCTCCACACACAAATACACACAGAAAGCCAAGTACCTCACAAGGAGGAAACAAGTTCCCAGTTTTAGGAAGATATTCTCAAGTAGTATGAGAGTAGGAAGGAGGGGAGGGACAGTAGACAACCAGCAAGGGTGGGTCCACTCCAGTGAAGGAAACACGCTGTGTCTTCAGGCATCGTTTGGAGGAATCACACACATATGCCCACCTTTGCACACACACACCTTTCCCTCACTTTAACAATCGTTAAGTCAAAGTACATGGGCATGCTGTTGGGACAAGGAGGGTGTGTTAGCTTGGGCTGCCATAACAAAACACCACAGACTAGGTGGCTTGAACAGCAGACACGTATTCCCTCACAGTTCCGGAGCCTGGAAGTCCGAGATCAAGGTGCTAGCAGGATCGGGCTCTGCTGAGGGCACCCCCCTCAGGTTGCAGACAGCCACCTTCTCACTTTGTCCTCACATGGCCTTTCCTCAGTGTGTGCAGGGGATATGGTGAGAAAGAGAGATCTCTCTTACTCTTTTTATAAAGACCACCAATCCTATTGGATTAGGAACCCACCCTCAGGACCCCATTTAACTTTAATTACCTCCTAAAAATCCTATCTCCAAATACAGTTACACTGGGGGTTAGAACTCCACATATGAAATTGGGGTGGGGGATACAATTCTGTCCCTAACAGAAAGAACTTGCTCCCCCAAATACACCTACATTGATTCTCTGGCCAAATGAAGTATCCATTTGTAATGTAAATATCATGGCCATCTGTTCTACAGCTTAAAAATGGTGGCAGTAAGGACTTTTTTAAAGCAGGAGCATGAACACAGTTTTATTTTGATCACATAACCAGGAAATATGAAGTAGAAAAGAACTGCCATTCCCCACAGTCCAGAGCCACCCCCTACCCAATTTACAGGAAGAGGACACAGAGGCACAAAGGGTAGGAGAGGAGATTCCTTCCATCCTACCAGTGCCTTCCAGCCACACCCAACATTGCCAGGGGATCGCATGTTCTCCTGCCCCTCCTGCTCACACCACTGGGCCCATGGTGGGTTGGGGGAATTGCAATTTAGCCCCGTCTTTAACCCAACCTGAAAAAAGCACCCAAAGCACAGGAGGTCCTACCTGTATGGAGTGAGAAAAAGACACCACAGCCAACATCGCCATCCACCCCTGCAACTCATACTTTTACTTAACTACTTATTTATTATTTATTTATTTTGAGATGGAGTCTCACTCTGTCACCCAGGCTGGAGTGCATTTGATGCACTCTTGGCTCACTGCAACCTCCGCCTCCCGGGTTCAAGCAATTCTCCTGCCTCAGCTTCCGGAATATCTGGGATTACAGGTGTGCACCACCACACCTGGCTAATTTTTGTATTTTGGTAGAGATGGGGTTTCACCATGTTGCCCAGGCTAGTCTGTAATTCCTGAGCTCAGGCAATCTGCCCATCTCAGCATCCCAAAGTTTTAGGATTACAGGCATGAGCCACCACACCCGGCCCTTATTTAATTACTTTAGAGACAAGGTCTCACACTGTCACCCAGGCTGGAGTGCAGTGGCACAATCACAGCTCACTGAAGCCTCCAACTCCCAGGCTCCAGCGATCCTCCTGCCTCAGCCTCCTGAGTAGCTAGGACTACAGGCATGCACCACCATGCCCAGCTCATTTATTATTATTTTTTTTTGTAACGATGAGGTCTTGCTATGTTACCCAGGCTGGTCTCAAACTCCTGGGCTCAAGTGATCCACCCATCTCAGACTCCCAAAGTGCAGAGATTACAGATGTGAGTCATCACACCCAGCCTCCAAGCCATACTTTAATCTACACCAATTTTTTCTTCTCCCCTCCACACTGAAACGAAGGTTGGGCAGTGTCTGAACAGTCAATGTTGTCCACATGCTTTCACTTTCCACTTGAATCCATAAAGCCCTCCCCAGGAGCCTGCCTCTGTGTGCAGCTGGCCAGAAATACAAACAAGCAGAAAGAAAGAGGAAGCTGCGGGTGTGCCAGTGTCCACTCAAGCCCAGAGGTCCTTTCATAGAACCACCCCCATCCTCCTTCCCTTTGATCTGTGACCTTGGGGCACAACACATGCCTCTCTGAACCTCAGCTTTCTCATCTGTAATATACAATAATAAAGCTTCCCTTTGAGTCATGATGAGGATTAAACAAAATCACATATAGGAGGAATATGCATAGCAATGAGCCATAAGTCAGTCCTTACTGCCTCTCGCTGGACACAAGAAAACCTCCCCAACACCCAACAGGATTAGAAGTAGGCTAGAGAGCATTTTCACTCAGAGATGTAGCCTGGAGCAGTGCTATTAAATCATAGATTGCAGGGGCTGGAAGACCCCCATGAGATCACCCAGCCCAGGCATTCGGGGCACAGGAGCAGGGTAAGGAAACAGCTCCCAGAGGTGGTCCAACTTGTCCAAGGTCACACGGCTGCTGAGATCAGAACTGGATTTCCACTTAGGCAGATAAAATCAGCCCCTCTCTAGTCCCACTTTCAGCTGAAAGAAAGCTTTTGGAGGGTTTGAGACTGAGCTAATGCTTATATGAGGTACAGCAACTATTTATAAGCTGGAACTGTGGCGTTTCCAAATTCCCGACAGATATTAATCTTCCAGATTCAGAACCAATAAATGGAAATGTCCAAAATCTTGTTATTTTTTAAATACTTCCAACATTCTCCATAGTCTTTATTATTATAATTTTATGTATTATGGAAGATGTTTAATAAACAAGAAATATTCAGCTTCGTTCTGCTTACAAAGGACCATAACCTATAGAAAATATTCAAACACCAGGAAACACCAGAGAACATCACTGGGTGGCAGTTGAACCATGTAACAGTCAGATCTCCTAAAAAGGAGGAATAACATCACACAGAATCATGTGTCAAATGGCCACTTTAAGGACTTACTTTGCTTCCAAAACCTGTTATTTCTTAGAACACCATTCAACAGTTCTGTATCAAGTACACTTTGCACGTAAATTTAGTGATATGTATTTTAATTGCATGAAGGATGCACCACGTGCAGCATACAGGGCCATAGACACACACGTTAACTCAGCCATGAGATTATGAGAGACTGATGGATTAGGTCATAGCCACCTCTCTACCTTCTTCTGACCTGGCTCTCAGAAATGCCGATCTTAACCCTTGACTCTGCTTTCAACTCAGCATCAGTGCCTTCCTTCAAAGCTGTAAGGTCTGCATGTTGATTACAAGCTTTAATTCCCACAAGAGACTTATAATACTTTTCCCCATTTTCCTGACTTCTCGACTGATTTTTCTCAGGATTCAGGATTCAAAAAATATAAATTTCTCCCAAGAAATGCCAAGAAGAATTTTCCACATGCAAACACAAGGGAGGAGGGTGGCCCCCTTCCTGCCTGGCAGGCTGTGCTCTGCAAGGAGACATCCCTGGTTGGACACAGGGGACTTCAAGGCCACACACTGGGCACAAGAGGAAGGGCCAGGCATGCTGGCTCACGCCTGTAATTCCAGCACTTTGGGAAGCAGAGGTGGGCAGATCACTTGAGGTCAGGAGTTTAAGACCAGCCTGTCCAACATGGTGAAACCTGTCTCTACTAAAAATACAAAAACTAGCTGGGCCTATTGGTGGTCACCTGTAATCACAGCTACTCAGGAGGCTGAGGCAGGAGAATAGCTTGAATCTGGGAGATTGAGGCTGTGGTAAGCCGAGATCATGCCTGGGTGACAGAGCGAGACCCTCTCTCAAAAAAAAAAAAAAAAGAGGAGGAGGCAGTTGATGGGGTTCATTCATTCAGCCCAACGCTGGACAAGGATGCCCTCACCTCCCAGGGCCGGGGCTCTGTGTGAGTTTCCTGTGGCTGCTGAAATAATGTGCCACATGCTGGTTAGCTTAGAACAGTAGAATCTAATTCTCTCCCAGTTCTGGAGCCTAGAAGTCTGATATCAAGGCGTTGGTAGCTGTTGGTAGGGCCATGCCCCCTCTTAGAACCCTTCTTAGAATGAGTCCTCTAGAGAAAGAATCTGTCCTCGCCTCTCCTAGCCTCTAATGCCCCCAGCAGTCCTCGGCGCTCTTGGCCTGCGGCTACATCACCCCAATCTCTGCCTCCATGTTCCCATGGCCTTCTTTCCAGTGGCTGTCTCTGTCTCCAAATCTCTCTTTCCTTATCAGGACACCAGTCGCTGGACTTAGGGCCCACCCTAATCCAGTATGACCCCATCTTAACTTGATTACATCGGTAAAGACCTCATTTCCAAATAAGGCCACGTTCACAGGTATCAGGGGTTACAGCCTCAACATATTGGTTTGGGGGTCCCAATTCAACCTACAACAGGCTGCAATAGCAAACAAATCAGACATGGATCTGGCTAGGGCTGAGTTTCCCAAGTCAATGGCTCGGTGCCTGGGGTGCACCCTACAGCACAGAGGGTGAATGAAGAACCATGGCAGGCAAGTGGAGCAAGAGCAGAGGCACTCCCTCAGTGTGCAGTGATCCAGGAAGGCTTCCTGGAGGAAGAGACATCCACCAGAATCAGGAAGATTGGGCTTGGGAAAGTTCCAAAGAAAAACAGCAGCAATGAACAAAGGACTGAGGTTGACAGAGCAGGGCCTTGGCCTTTGCCCTAGTTGCCCCTTTGCTCAGGAGGTAGGTTCCCAAGATCTTAGCACAGCTACCTCCTTCCCTGTCACCTCTTTTGGAAAGATGTTTCCTGGCCAGGCTTAATCCACTCTTCTCTATCACATCACCCAGTTTATTTCCTTCAAGACACATCATAACTTGCAATGGTTAATTATTTGCTCACTTATTGTCTCTAGAAGTTAAGTCTCTGAGGGAAGGGTCCTGCCACCTTTTTTCACAGATATAGCCAGAGCACTTAACACAGTGCCTAGCGTATTGTACACAATAAAAATGAAGAAATAAATGACTGAATATGTGAATGAACAAGTGGAAATAGTTTCATTGCGGCTAGATTGCAGAGTTTGAGGCAAGAACTGGCAAGACAGGAAGCTGACGTGGGAAATGTAGGCTAGAACATTCAGGATTCGGTAGTCAGATCCAGGAGCTGGGACTTGTTCTGTAAGCAATGGAGATTGGGGTGGAGTGAGATGGGGTTTTTTGACAAAGGAAAGGGCATAGGGACTTGAACTTGGCATCTAGCAATGGGCTAGCAATGGGCAAGCATCCCAAGATCTGGGTAGAAACAGATTCTGAAAGAGCTGGGAATTCATACCTAAAACATGCATTGCTTATAGCAGGTGCTCAGTAAATATGGAGGTGAGTGAGTGAGTGAGTGAGTGAGTGAGTGAGTGAGTGAGTGAGTGCGTGCATGCATGAAGGAGCCTCTTACTAAAAGCCATTGAAGTTTTATATGAAGAGGGCACAGAATTCCTTCTTTCCGGGAAACCCTGCATCTTTGAAGTATTCTTCTCCAAATTTTGGGAAGCAAGTCCCATTACTAGGACCCTCGCTGCTTTTTCTTTTTTTCCCCTCTTGCACTCTCCTGAACCAAGGAGAGGCAGATCTGTGCACTCCTGGGAGAAGACTGCCCCACCAAATGGCCAAAAGCCAGAAGAACCAGAAACCTGCAGGTGGGAGTTGAAGCCGACACCTCGCTGCTTCTATCAGCTCCAAGCTGGCTTCATAGGCACTCTCCTGCAGCCAAGATGCAGTACCTCCCACTGTGTGAGCCCTGGGCTCTGCTAGGCACAGAAAGAGATGCTGTGGGGGAAGCCTTTGAAGGCCCAGCCACCTGGCCAATTTCAGAAGCCTCCAGCAGCGTCCTGCCCCATGTTGCCTGCAGGACTAGAAGGTCACCAGACACCTGCAAACTACGGATCTCCCTTTGCATCTCCACAGCAGAGGATTTTCAGGCCCCTGGGCCTTTCCCTTCTTACTGTAAGCAGGAACTGAAAAGAGCAGGCTTAGCCTGGTTTTATTTTGATTTTTCAACATATGAGTGCTGCTGCTGCTGCTGCCACCACCCATCGCTGCTTTGATGGCTGTTATACCCACGACAGAGCCTCTGTATCTGCTGGGTAAGGTCAGAAAACCTCTCTGGTTTTCTAAATAAATAAATCAAGGACATTTTGAATCATTTGCTGTGGAGATGCAGGAGATGTAATTTAATCCTTAAAACATATTGAATCTCTATGATGTAACCTATTCCAGAGGGGTTAAGGAAGACGGTGAGGGTGGAGACAAACCAGCCTCTCATCTGTTACTGATGGAAGTATACATTGGTACAACTTCTATACAACAGAGTTTGGACCAGGAACAGTGGCTCATGCCTGTAATCCCAGCACTTTGGGAGTTTGAGGTGGGCAGATCGCTTGAGGTCAGGAGTTTGAGAACAGCCTGGCCAACATGGCAAAATCCCATCTCTACTAAAAATATAAAAATTATCCGGGTACTTGTAATCCCACCCACTCAGGAGGCTGAGGCAGGAGAATTGCTTGAACCCGGGAGGCAGAGGTTGCCGTGAGCCACTACACTCCAGCCTGAGTGACAAAGCAAGACCCTGTCTAAAAAAAAAAAAAAAAAAAAAAAAAAAGAGGAAGAATTTGGAAAGACTTTATTTTTTTAAAAAACAAACCTTTTGCCACGACTTTTCTATTTCTAAGAATTTATTCT
Source organism: Hylobates moloch (assembly GCF_009828535.3). Classification (NCBI taxonomy): domain Eukaryota; kingdom Metazoa; phylum Chordata; class Mammalia; order Primates; family Hylobatidae; genus Hylobates; species Hylobates moloch. The sequence continues at coordinate 25,283,248 of NW_026652297.1, read as the reverse complement.
ACAGGTGTACTCACAGACAGGTGAAATGATGTATTTATAAAGTTTTCCATGCCTATAATCCCAGTACTTTGGGAGGCTGAGACAGGAGGATCACTTGAGCCCATGAGTTTGAGACCAGCCTGAGCAATATAAGGAAACCTCACCTCTACAAAAAATTTAAAAATCAGTCAAATGTGGTGGCATGTGCCTGTAGTCCCAGCTACTCAGGAGGCTGAGGTGGGAAGATTTCTTGAGCCCAGTTAGGTGGCACAGGCTGCAGTGAACCTAGACTAGACTACACCACTGCACTCCAGCCTGGGCAACAGAGTGAGAAATTTTCATAAAGTTTTCCATTGCAGCATGGTTTGAAGAGCACAAGCTTAGAAGTAGTCTAAATGTTCATTAGTAGGGGATTGGTTGAAATAAATAGTGCTATGTCCAGTGAACAGAATACAAAGTAGCTATGAAAAGGAATAGGCACACTAGGCACTCAGGAAGAAGGACCTCCATGTGTATTATCTGTCGCCGCATAAAAAATATGTTGGCTTAAAACAACAAACATTATCTCACAGTTTCCAGAGGGCAGGGATTGGGCAGTGGCTTAATTGGGTGGTTCTGGTGCAGGATCTCCCAAGAGGTTGGCATCAAGCTGTGGGCAGGGACTGCAGCCCTCTCAAGGCCTGTGCGGGAGGACTCGGGTCTGCTTCCAAGTCTGCTCATGTCACTGTTGGCAGGTCTCAGAAGATCGGCTTCTACACTCTCAGCTGTGGGACCCTCAGTCCCTTGCTACCTCGGCCCCTCCCCAGGCTGCCTGAGTGTCCTGAGGACATGGCAGCTGGCTTCCCAGATAAGTGATTCATGAGACAGATGGAGAGAAAGAAAGAACGTACCCAAGACGGAAGATGCAGTTTGTTTGTAACCTAATCTCAGATGTGTCAGCCCATCAAGTCCTCTGTATTCTATCTGCTAGAAGCACATCACTAATTCCAGCCCACAGTCAAAGGAAGGGGAGTTTAGCTGCCCCTCTTGAGAGGACAAGTATCAAAGAATTTGGCAGACATATCTATAAAATCACCACACCAGGATTCTTAAGCAAAAAAAAAAAAAAGAAAAAAGAAAAAAAAGAAAAACAGTCTGTATAGCAGGCTACTACATATGTAACAAGAGGAAAAAGAATAGTTATATGTATTTGCTTGCAGATGCATAAAATATCTCTAGAAGAATACACATACACAATAAACTGTTAACATTAGTTGCCTCCAGGGAGAACAATCTGGTAGCTTAGAAACACGGATGGGAGGGGAACTTCACACTAGGTGTCTTTATCTACCTCCTGAATTTAGCACCATTGTAAACAACCTGTTTTTAAAGAAGAGGGGATGTAGCCATATAGTTATTCCACTAATGTTTGCTGAGCATCATGGAGTGAGGCCAAGGGAGTGTTTATATCTTTATGGAATTTGAAGCTTCACTAGATAAATGAGACCTCAACCCACTTGAAATGTGGGGAAATAATTCCTCATCAAACAAACTGAGTGTGAACTGTATGGCCCAGACAAAAGGTCCTACCTACACAGATGGTCTTAGAAGGCTAGAGAGAGGAGGGATCTTAGTCAGCTTGGGCTGCTATAACAAAAGACCATATGCTGGTGGCTTACCAACAGTAGACATGTATTTCCCACCATTCTGGAGGCTGTGAAGTCCAAAATCAGGGAGCCTCCATGCTGAGGTCCTGGTGAGGTGGTCTCTTGCAGGTTGCAGACCGCCAAGTTCTCATTGTATCCTCACATGGTGGAATGAGAATGAGAGAGCTCTCTGGAGTCCCTTTTTTTTTTTTTTTTCTGAGACAGCATCTCGCTCTTTGGCCCAGGCTGGAGTGCATGGGGTGCAGTGGTGCAATCTTGGCTCACAGCAACCTCCGCCACCTGGGTTCAAGGGATTCTCCTGCCTCAGCCTCCCTAGTAGCTTGGATTACAGACACATGCCACTGCACTGGGTTAATTTTTGTATTTTTAGTACAGACGGGGCTTCACATGTTGGCCAGGCTGGTCTCAAACTCCTGACCTCAAGTGGTCCACCTGTCTCGGCCTCCCAAAGTGCTGGGATTACAGGTGTGAGCCACCATGCCTGGCCTGGAGTCCCTTTTATAAAGGCACTAATTGCATTCATGAGCCTCCACCCTCATGGCCTAATCACATCCCAAAGGCCCTCCTTCCCAGTCCCATCATATTCATTGATTTCAACAAATGAATTTGGGGTGGGGGAAATACAACATTTAGTCTATAACATTACATCCTTTACCCGCCCCCCAAATATCCATGTCCTTCTTGCATGCAAAATACATTCATTGTATCCCACCAACCCCAAAAATCTTCTTTTCTGAACATCACCTCTAAAGTTTGAAGTCCAAAGTCTTATCTAAATATCATCTAACATATGGATGAGACTCAAAGCATGATTCATCCTGAGGTAAAATTCCTCTCTAACTGTGAACCCGTGAAACCAAACAAGTTCCGTGCTTTCAAAATACAATGGTGGGTCAGGCATAGAATAGACATTCCCATTAATCAAGTCCAAATCCTAGCAAGGCAAGCTCCGTGAGACCTTAAGACTTGAGAACAATCCTCTTTGGCTTGATGTTCTGCCTTCTGCATCCACTGGGGAAGTGGTCTCACCTTTCAAGCCCACTAGGATGGCAACATCACCCCTACAGCTGAAAGGGATGCCCATTCTCTTTTGGGGTGGGGGTTATGCTCCCAGGCTCTGCTACATGGCCTTAGCCCCTGAGGTCCACTGGGCATTGGTTCTAGTCTTTGAAATGAAGGTGGAGGAAGTTCTGCTCCCCAGGCCCTTGCACTCTGAGTCTGCGGTGGGAGTGGAAGTCATGGTGATCTCTGAATCACCCTCAAGGTCCTTCTTTCCTTGTCTTAAAGAGTAGCTGAGTGTGGTGGCTCATGCCGGTAATCTCAGCACTTTGGGAGGCCGAGGCGGGTAGATCACGAGGTCAACAGATCAAGACCATCCTGGCCAACATGGTGAAACCCCATCTGTACTAGAAAACACAAAAATTAGCCGTGCGTCATGGTGCATGCCTGTAGTCCCAGCTACTCAGGAGGCTGAGGCAGGAGAATCGCTTGAACCCAGGAGGCGGAGGTTGCGGTGAGCCCAAATCGTGCCACTGCACTCCAGCCTGGTGACGGAGATTTTTTTGAGATTCCATCTCAAAAAAAAAATAAATAAATAAAAAGAGTAGCACATGAAGAGTGGCAGCTGAATAGTTCTATGGTCTGCTCCTAGTCCAGACTTCTCTAAGAAGTGTGACAGGCTCCCTTCATTTTGTACATTTTCTTTGATTCCTTTAGTCCCAGCCAGCAGTGTTTCTGCTGGTATCATCCCATCTCTATTCGTGGCTTTTGCAGAGATGGTTGATTAAATCTGTGGGTCACACCCACACTAATCTCTGTATCACATTGTTGGTCCACTACGGCAGTTGGGTTATCTTTCAAACATACTTTCTCAGTTTTTATAGTATGGACAGGCTGCAGATTTTTTATTCTCTAACTTCTGGTTCCTTTTCAATTAACAACTCCACCTTCAGTGCATTTCCTCTCTCATTTTACTATAAGCAGTCAAGAGGAGCCATGCTGATCCTTCAACACTTTGCCTCACATTCTACCTCCCACAAAATGCTAGAACACAAACAATACCATTCAGCACGTTCTTTGCTACTTCATCACAAGAACCCCCTTTTCTCCATTGCTTGATAACATGTTCCTCATTTCTACATGTGAATATCAGAATAGGCTTTACCGTCCATGTTTCCACCAGCATCGTGTTCATGCTGACTTAGGTGTTCTCTAACAAGATGGAAGCTTTCTCTACAGCTCTTCTCTTTTCTTTCTGAGCTCTCAGCAGAATCACCTTTGGAATGCCATTCATGGCAATCTAGGCTTTTTCTGGCATGCCCCTCAAAACTCTCCCAGCCTTTATCCATCACCCAATTCCAAAGCTGCTTCCACATTTTTAAGTATTAGTTATAAGAGCATCTGACTTCTCAATGCCAATTTCTGTCTTTGTCATTTCAGGCTGCTATAACAAAATGTCAAAGACTGGGTGGCTTCTAAACCATAGGAATTTATTTCTCACAGTTCTGAAGGCTGGAAGATCAGGGTGCCAGCATGGTCAGCTTCTGGTGAGGGGTCTCTTCTGGGTTGCAGACTACTGACTTCTCATTGTATCCTCACATGGAAGAATGAGGATGGAGAGTGCTCTGGAGTCCCTTATATAACGGCACAAATCCCATTCACGAAGGCTCTGCCCTCATGATCTCATCACCTTCCAAAGTCCCCCATCTCCAAATACTGTCGCTTGGGGGTTAGGATTTCAACAAATGAATTTGGTTGATGTAACAGGAGAGTGCTTTGGTGGGATTCCAGTGCAAAGTATAGGATAAGCAGAGAGAAAGGAGAGAGAGTCGATAGAGGATAGGAGTTGAAAAGGGGATAAGAATGAGCCTGTGTGGGTAGAAAGGGGAAAGGAAGGTTTGTGAGAAGATCTGCCCAATGCAGCTGAATGTTTGTGTTCTTTATTATTTTCCTCTAACCATGCAGCTCTGTTTCTTTCTCCTGTTGCTTTGAGAAAGCTGTGGAAGACAAAAACATTCCACATATGGTGTAAAAACGGACCTTCTGCATGTCCCTATTCTAGAGAAGTCATTTTGATGCTATAAACAGAAATCCCATGACTTTAGGTCAAATCAAAAGGAAGTTTCCTGAAGGCTTTAGAGGAAGCTCACAGAACCCAAGTAGAGTTGAGCCTAGTGGCATGAGCTTGAACTGGAGAGTTGAGAACCCATATATGTATTGGTTTCTGCCTGCAAACCACACAAGCTAGGGGAGGTCCCAGAGTAGATCCTTTCTCATGCCCTCAGAAGGAACCAGCCCTGCTGACACCTTGACCTTGGTGTTCTACCAAGACACCTTCACTTTGATCTTGGATTTCTAGCCTCCAGAACTAGGACAATAAATATCTTTTGCTTAAGCACCTGATTTGTGGTTTTTAGTTACAGTAGCTCTACCATCTCTATATATACATAATATACACATATATGTATGTATATATAGGTCTACAAGACAAGGCACACCAAAGATTGCCAGGAAACTATGTATGTGTGTATGTATGTATGTATAGAGAGAGAAAGGAGAGAGGGCCAGTGGGGGATGGGGAGCTGAAAAGAGGACAAGAGTAACCCTTTTGGGGGTGAGGCATGTATATATCTCACCTCTAGGGTCTCTCAGGCCTGCCTCTCTATATACACCTGTTCCATTTCCCCCCTGCTGCTCACTGCCCCTTCATTAGTTATAGTTTCTGTTCCTCCTTTGTTATGACTTGAATTATGTCCTCCCAAATTCATATGTTGAAGTCTGAACCTCCAGTATCTCAGAATGTGACCTTATTTGGAAATAGTATCATTGTAGATATAATTAATTAGGTCAACATGAGGTCATTAGTGTGAGCCCTAATCCAACATGACTGGTATCCTTAAAAAGGGGGGGGGGAATTTGGATACACGGACACACACACACACACACACACACGGAGAATATCACATAAAGAGGAAGACAGAGATTGGAGTGATGGGTCTAGAAGACAAGGAACACCAAAGATTGCCAGGAAAGCACACAAGCTAGGGGAGAGGCCTGAAATAGACCCTTTCTCACAGCCCTCAGAGGGAACCAACCCTGCTGCCAGCTTGACCTTGGTATTCTCCCAAGACACCTTCTGCTTGTTGGTGTGCAGACCCCTTTACCTTGATCTTGGACTTGTAGTCTCCAGAACTAAGGCAATAAATGTCTGTTGCTTAAGCCATCTGGCTTGTGGTTCTCAGTTACAGCAGCCCCAGCACCCCTCACGCTGACCTGCTCCTGGCTTTGGTTTTCCATGGCAGACCTGCTCACCCGGAGCACAGCACAGGCTGACCACAGACCCTGAGTCTGTTAGCTCGCACCCCATGGACAGTCTGACTGCCCAAGCTCACCCGTTTAGGGAAGAGTCACCACTGAACCTGGTACCACTTTCTGTGAGAGAAGTGGATAAAATTCTCTGCTATAAACTGGTCACCCAGGTTCCATGCCTGCAACAGGGATTGAAGGGGATGAGGCAGTCAACAGAGAAGGGACACAGCTTCCAAACCCATGTCTGCTGCACCTCAAGTGTAACATTCTCTTCTACTTAACATATTTCTGGAATCCCAGTTCTCAGCCTGAACAAAAGGGTAACCAGCAGTAGGGGGAGAACTTAGGGATCCCTCACTGCTCAGTGACCCTATTCATCCAAGAAGGTCAATAAAGCCTTTTATGAGATAGATATTGTGCTAGCTTCTGGAAATACAAAGTTGAAGAAGACACTGTACTTTTCTGAAGGACCCCATGGCCAAGTGCAAAAGACAGACAATAGACATTAATGTATTATTGGATGCTTGATTACTGTAACTTAAGAACTTTGCAGGCATTACACAATTTGGTCCCCTTAACAGCTCAATGGAGTAGACCTCTCTATTCCTGTCTTACAGAGGAAAAATCAGCATTGCACAGAGATGAAGAAACTTGCCTGAGGTCACACAACTGGTAGGTGGCAGATCTGGGCTAGGAACCAGGCCTGGCTGATGCCAGAGCCCTCATCTTCAATCCCTACATGGAGCTGCATCACATTCAGATACAGCAACAACACTCGACTGTATTGAAAAGCAGGACCAGCACCAAACAGAGCCACAAGCTGGAAGTGCTGGGGCAACAGAGGGAGGGGCAGTCCATTATGCCGGGAGCTGACAGAGATGGAGAGGCGAAGTGTAAAAGGCCTGGATGTCTGGTTGCAGACTGATGCCTGAAGAGCTGGTGGGGGCATCTCTCTGGCATCATTGGCAGGTGAGTGGCAAAGAGGAATCTCATGTAGGAAGCTGGACAGGAAGGGATGGGTCAGGTGAAGAGATAGAGACCTTGAACATCAGGCTGAGGGGTATGGAGTGAGAATATTAGGGTCCACAGACTTTTCTTGGCACAATATCATAATCAAAGCATAATTTTAAAGATGCTTCTGGCAGCCCTAAAAAGACAAAATATAAGAAGTTAGAGACGGGATGCCAGAGAGTATTATGGAGAGTACACACAGAGAGGAGGGATTGAACAAAGGCAGTGACGAGGTGCTCGAAAGACAAGAGACTCCAGGAGGTGGAACCCAGAGGGTGTCTTACACAGAAGAAATGAGAAGGTGGAATCCAGGCCTTGTGGGGTCTCTTCTGTGTTTCTCCTGTAGGTGATTCTAAAATGTACCTCTCAAAAATTTCCAATTTCTTCCCACAGTTTCTTTTCTTTTTTTTTTTTTTTCAGACAAAATCTCACTGTCACCAAGGCTGGAGTGCAGTGGTGCAATCTCGGCTCACTGCAAGTTCCACCTCCCAGGTTCATGCCATTCTCCTGCCTCAGCCTCCCGAGTAGCTGGGACTACAAGCACCTGCTACCACGCCTGGCTAATTTTTGCATTTTTAGTACAGACGGAGTTTCACCATGTTCATTAGGCTGGTCTCAAACTCCTGACCTCAAATGATCTGCCCACCTTGGCCTCCCAAAGTGCTGGGATTATAGGCGTGAGCCACCCTGCCTGGCCGTCTGCCCACGATTTCTAATGTTTTTCTTTCTATCCAGCTCCCCCAGTATTGGCCTGTATGTTATAATAGCACTTGCCTGCACACACATACACACAAACACACTGACTTGTCACATCTAGTACCTTTAATTATTTTACTGGAACAATTTCTTTGACGTAAGAAAAGGTAATCAGAATATCTTTTTCAGGAAGGCAAGCACTGGTTATATCCTTGACCTGATTCCAAACACCCAGCAAAATCTCTGGAGAGCAATTAATTAAACGGTTATCTATATGTCTGGCTTAGAGATTTTTCCTATCTTCTCTCTTGGTCTCTGTCTCCTGTCCTCCCTAACCTTTTTCTTATTCCCATTCCCCCACTTTGTACCTACTGGTTAAGAAGCTAAATTTCATTTCCCCTGGTGGTGGAACATAGCTTTGTTTTTTAAAGACACTCACAATCTAAGAGCTTTATTTTCTTTCCCCTTTTAACCATGTTGATGCTATATTTAGTAATTTTATTAAGGAGATAATTTACGTAAATTCCATACTGGTGCCCTGCTGAGTAGCAAGCTAACTAATTCTATTCTTCTTATTAGGGAAAACAGACAAACCAAATGAGATTTAAAGACTAGACAGATGAATTTGTGTCTGTGCTGAAGTCAGGCGTAGGGCCTCAGGAGACAGGTCCACAGATGTGAGGAACAGAACATGGTGTTCCATCCACCAGCAAACAATTGATAGGAGGGAAGTAAGGTGGGAGGGAGAGGAAATAGATTTCAATAAAGGGGAAAAAACACAGCACCAGGGTTTCACCTGGGGCACAGTGGGATCTTGGAAGAGCATCCACAGATCTCAGATGAAAATGCCCCTTTTTTTGCCCTCCTCGAGAGGTCCCAGCCACAACTCGACAAGTGCCAATGGACTAATATTCCCAAGAGTTTTCTGTGGCTGTGTTTGGTCTCTGACATTTTGAATCTCGTTCTCAGCTGCACTCCGATGGCAGGGAGGGACCAGATCTCTTCAATTGACACATTCAATCTCCTTCCTAGTTCCAAACATGTATACGTGGTTTTCTTAATAAATACAAGGGAACCCTACTTTCAACAAAGCCAATAAATGAAAAGGCTGCTATGTACCACAGACATCAAGGGGTGGTTATTAGCTTTACAAAAAGACAAACTAGAGAATTCTTTCCAATCCCCAGCTCCCTCAGTGCATGGGAAATGAGATTCAATTTAGAAAAAAAAAAAAAATTCAACTGATACACAGCTTTGGAGAATGCTCTGCTGTGAAAAGAAGACACAGCGGGGACGAGGCATTGATGATGATTAAGGAAAGGAAGAGGGCATAATTTCCTTCCTTCCCAATAGGTCTGATATTAAAATGTGGTGCAGGCCTAGTACATACCAAATGCTTTCAAACACCTCCACCATGTCTGGTCCTCATAGGAGCCCTGGGGGAAGGAGATTCGCTTTATAGTATAAATGAGGAAACAAGCTCAGAGAGGCTACACCGCTTGGACACAGCCAGGGAGGGGCAGGGCCAGCATCAGTACTCGGGTATTTTGCCTCCAAGCCTCTCCTGCCACCCCACAATTCCTTCTTCCTCAGAGGCACATTTGCATGGGATTCTAAAGCTGCATTTCCTTCTCTAAAAAAAAAATCTTGTTGCAGAACATGAAAAGCAAACTCCCCTAAAGATCAATATACACTTATTCTGGGAAAACAACTGTGTAATCCAGGGTCTTTTCCCTGTTTGGTCTATTAAAGATTGTAGGGAACTCTAGGTATCCCCAGTGGATTCATAGGAAACAGAACTCCAGCACCAGATGGAGGCAATAGGCCCCAGAAGGAGGGTGGCCTGGGAAGTTGACTCCCATGGGCTCCTTATTCTTTGACAATCTCATCTTGACCTTTGTCAGCCAAATGCAGAAGTTCTTTGTGGCTAGTGCAGAGTAGCTGCTTTCCAGCATCTTCGCAGTGTGGCCAAGTAACTGAGTTCTGGCCAGAAGGACTGAGCAAAAGTGAAGCATCTCATTCCACCTCCCAGGTAAGATTCTTCACACTCCCTCCTTCTACAATGATAGATGAGAACGGCAATCCCAGAAGTAAGGTATCTGTTCAAGAATGGACTCACAAGTTGAAATTTTGAGCTTTGGACAGCAGTTAATGTTACCCTAACTCATACAATCTCATGTGAAAGCACAGATGAAGGCTCAGGGTAGGACTTGAGAGAGTAAATTGGGAACTTGAACCACTGAATGTGGTATGGAAAATGTATTAGTTCATTCCCATGCTGCTAATAAAGACATACCCAAGACTGGATAATTTATAAAGGAAAGAGGTTTAATTGACTCACAGTTCAGCATGGCTGAGGAGCCCTCAGGAAACTTACAGTAATGGCAGAAGGGGAAACAAACAAGTCCTTCTTCACATGGTGGCAGGAAGGAGAAGTATAAGAACCCAGCAAAGGAGGAAGCCCCTTATAAAACAATGAGGTCTTGAGAGAACTTACTCACTGTCACGAGAATAGCATGGGGGAAACCGCTTCCATGATTCAATTGTCTCCGACTGGGTCCATCCCATGACATGTAGGGATAATGAGAACCACAATTCAAGATGAGATTTGGGTGGGGCCACAGCCAAATTAAATCAGCAGAATAGCCAGATCACAAATCTGGGACCAGAGAGAACAAATTTAAGTCACAGCTCTACCACTTACTAGCATTTGATATGGATCAAGATTCCATCACTATCTTCATCATAGTGCATAGGTTAGAGCTGACTGACATAGACGTTACCAACACCCCTGCCTACCCACAGGAATACACAAGTGCAGAGGAAAGACCCCAGATACTGGTGTCATTTGGACTGATTTGAACACCATCTCTTTAGCACTCACACACCCAGCACAGAGCCTGTGCTGCTCTCCCCCCTTCCCTCCTATGCCCCCGCCTCTTTCCCGGCTGTGACTCAGCCTCAGGGTCCTCTGATAGGATAACTATGCCACCTCCTCCTTCTTTTGTGCCCCCTCTCTCAGGGGGCCAAGGGTATCCAAGTTAGGAATGAAGCAAGAAAGGATATTCCCAAGTTGTAAGAACTGTCCCTGTCTCCACTGGAGGATGGTGGCAGAATTTAGGGGTTTAGTGGGTAGATGTAAGGTTTTATGGCATTTTTTTTCCCTACGATACAATCTGGAAAAAGTGAGAAATTGGCATTTTCTAAATAACTGTCTTTTTACATCCTCAGAACCAACACTGCCAAAGCCTTCTACATACTTTATCTCACCTTCTCAATAACTCTCTGGAGAGGGTAGTAGAGTCTAGTCTCATGGATAAGAAAACCGGTAATCAAGCCAAAGTGACTTGTCCAGGCTCACACTTCTAGGATTCAAGGCCAGATTTCTCTGACTCTGGGATTCACATACTCATTTCTTACCAGATCCCTCCTACCCCCATCACCTCCTAGATGTTTTAGAAAGAAAGCCTCCAGCCTCCTGTCACACTTTCATTCTCCCTTCCCTAGTGGACTGGACTTTCTTTGGTTTAGACAAGAGCTTATCATGCCATCCACTCACCTCCTTCCTATTCTTTGTTTCTCTTGGCTAATCCAGGTGATCTCAGGTGACCATGCAGTCCTCCAGGAACTAAGAAAGAAATATTGATATATTTGCTCACTCACCAGAGCTGGGACTAGGATGAGGCAAGGGATAACCAGGGGGCAAAATGAAGGGAGGTGCTCTTTTGTAAGGGCAACCCTGGGCTTGCAGATCCCCGAGAGCAAAGCCCCTTTCGATTTTGTGCGTTAGTGCCTCTCTTGCCTCATTGTAGTCCCAGCCCAGCCACCCACATCTCAATAATCACACCCTTTTAGCCCTAGAATTTCCCTTAAAGGTTGTCCATCTAATGGTTCCTAAACTTTTCTAGCATATAATCACTGTCATCAAACCAACATTTTCATGAAAGCCCAGTTACTCCGGTAACTAAACCCCCTGTTTGTGGTGTCACACCAAACTCACCACTGAGTCAGAAGGAGCCCAGGCCTCCCCAGCCACTGCTGCGACCACCCATCTCCCACCTCACTGAGAAGGCACTCAGCTCTCTCTCGCTGGAGCTTCTCACACAGAGGAGACACAGGTTCCTTGGTGGAGAAGATCTGAGAGGCAGCCTCTGGGAGATGAGCAAGGGAACGAGGGAGGTGGCCAGTGGTTTTATTCATATTTGTGGGAATATTCACTATGCATTGCCCTATGCCAGCTAACTTTCTGCCAGCCCCAAATCTCTTCCTTATAAAGGCTTCCATCAGCCACGTGTGGTGGCTCATGCCTGTAATCCCAGCACTTTGGGAGGCCAAGGTGGGCAGATCACCTGAGGTCAGGAGTACGAGAACATCCTGGCCAACATGGTCAAACCCCATCTCTACCAAAAAATACAAAAGTTAGCCAGGTGTGGTGGCAGACATCTGTAATCCCAGCTACTCGGGAGGCTGAGGCAGGACAATCACTTGAACCTCGGAGGCGGAGGTTGCAGTGAGCCAAGATTGCACCACTGCACTCCAGCCTGGGTGACAGGGTGAGACCCAGTCTCAAAAAAAAGATTATAAAATAAAATTTAAAAAATAAAGATTTCCATCCTTCCTGTGTTCTCTGAGAACTGTGGTCATGGGAGACAACTGAATAGGTTTCCATCATCTGCAAGACTTACCCACCCGGCCCCCAAGAGACGCAGCCCTCTACTGCCTCACCCTACTCTCCCCAGTGAAGTTCCCTCCCCAAAAGCTGCAAGTCAAACAGTGGGGGAAGCCACATAGTCTTGTTTTCTTTTTATTGTCACCATTATTGAGAAACACTATTGTTACCTTATCTCCCAATTTATTTTAAAACCATTTGTGAAAGCATTTGAGCCGTCTGAGGGGGGAGAAAACCAATCCAGCCACAACAAATCAACTTTTGTCCTAACTGGCTATGTGCTTTTCGGCTCAGGCAACATTGCTTTTTGTTTTGTCTTATTTTGTTTTTAATTGAGCTATAGGGGAAGAAGAACATGACTTAAAGAAGGTAAGCATAAACTCGAGAGTCCAGGCCTGGGAATTCTAGTTCCAGCACTCTCTGCTTGCAGGGCTTCTGGGCAAAGCATTTCAACTCTCTCTGCCTCTGTTTTACCCTCCAGAAAAATGAGAGTAAGTTTCACTGTCCGGATGGTGGAGGAGCGGTCACAGTTAACACTCACCGTGAACATAAAAGCTTCATGGGGGGGGTTAATTACTTGAGGAACTGGGGCTGATAACCCACCTTGCTGTGATGAACAGCTGCTTAGTCAGCACCTCTCCTCCCAGCCAGAGACAGTGAAGGCTCCAAGGTGAGCACAGACCTTCGTTTGAAATCCAGCCTTTACGCAACCATGACCCCTGGTCAGGGGCAGTCATCTGGCCCCTGACAAGCAGACAGAAAAGGAAACATATTTAATAAGGTATGGTCCTCACTTCCCACTTCTCTTACATTTTTTTCATTCAGTCTTTTAGCATTATAATCTTCAGTTTCTGGACGAGAACACCGAGGTTCCAAGACGTTACACAACTTCCCCATGGCTTCACATCTTCTTAATGACAGAATCAAACCCAAGACCTTCTCAAAAGCTTTTTAAAGTTTGAAGAATAACAATGTGTTGCAGAATAGGACACACCTGGTGCAGACTTCCGACTGCCTACTTTCCAGGAGTCCCTGGCTTTTGCTGTCCATGGTGCTAAACTTTCACCCTGTGAATGCCACCTCTCTGCTAGCCCTTTCTGGGTCTTTTTACTATCCTCCTTCCAGGCCGGGTTTTCCTTCACCAGTCCTGAGACCACCCTCCACCAGGGACCTGTGCAGCCCTGGGGGTGGTGGGGTGCCTCTTCTAGTCGCATCTGACTTCACGTCTTCTCCATGCACCAAAATCAAGGAAGAGGTATCTATGACTCTGAATAGCCACCAGAGAGCAAATCTGGGGGCATGGGCCCTTTCTCCAATGCTGTCCTGAGGTTGTCTTGACCTGAAATGTCCATCTTGTCCTCCAGCCTGGCCAACTTCTCCTCTTTCAAGACCAGACTCCCAAAGCACGTCCTCCTGGAAGTCATCACGGGCCCCCTTCCCACCAGCCCTAGGGTGCAGTCTCCTTGGGGTTCCTTTGACACACAGGACATGTCTCTTCTATGACACCTGGGCCATCAGGAGAGAAGTAGGTACAATGAGCTGCTGTTCCCACTGAGATAGGGACTGCAGTTTGGTTTCTTTGTGTATAACCAGCATGTAAGAGGAAACGAACATTGCTGCCATGTGGAAGACTGGTGCTGGATTTGAAGGCAAGGCACATAGTTTTAAGACATGAAGGGATTACACCCCAGCCACAGAAGCTCTCCAAGCCTCTTTGTTTCTGAGGACTTTATCCCTGGGTTGTTGTGAGGTTCAGAAGCATAAGAAGAATATAGTTGTCCTTTGAGAATGATACCTTCTTGCTGGGGGAAGGGGGACTGGAAACATGATAAGTGAAAAACTCATGAAAGAAGTAATCTTTTAGTTGATGGAAAGAACATGTAGGCTGTAGAGATGCTAAAATGGGGATGGGGTGAGGGGGAAGTTCAGGTGAAGGAAGGAAGGAGAGTGAATACTCAGAAGCAGCATCAATTTAGTTGACAAATTTTACTGAGCAACTACTATGTGCCACTCACTGTACTAAGTGCTGGGGATAAGACATGGTAGTGGATACCTGTAGTCTCAGCTATTTGGGAAGCTGAGGCAGGAGGATTGCTAGCGCCCAGGAGTTCGAGGCTACAGTGAGCTGTAACTGCACCACTGCACTCTAGCTTGGGTGACAGAGAGAGACTCGTCTCAAAAATAAGTGCTGGGGATACAGGAGTAAAGAAGACAGACATGGTTCCTGACCTCATGGTCTTACATTCTAATTGGGAAGGACAAACAACAAATGTAAATAAATAAAAAATACTGGATACCTTCTGATTGGGAGAAGGGACATGAAGTCAATATGCTGGGGAGACTAAAGATGGCAATGCTCCAGAGGTGGTGAAAGAGAAGTCCCTTCTGAGGTGGTGACGTCTCAGCTGAGAAGACAGTGAGGAGATGGAATGGGCTGAGGAAGAGCACAGCAAACGCACAGCAAGTGCAAAGGCCCTGGGGCAGGAACAAGCTCAGCATATTCAAGGAACCAAAAACAAGATCAGTGTAGAAAGAGCAGAGTGAACAAGGAGAAAAGGAGGGTGACCTGAGGCCCAAGGCCATATGTAAGGAAGAGTGATCTGTTGCTTTGGACTAGAGTTGAAGTGTCCAATGAGTCTGGAAAACTAATTTGGACTGAAGTTAGAAAACCTCAGACACTAAATTAAGGCAGATGAACTTCATGCATCAGGAGCAAGAATGGAGGCATGAAGGCACGAGCCAGGCCTGCTAGGTAGTTCCTCAGGGATGCACCCAGATATTTCTCACAAAATAGGGTGACCTTGGGGAGATCAGAGCACCTGACTCAGAGCCCCAAGACAGAAAGATAAAGGAGTGCAAGACTGTTGGGCATGTTGTGTTTAGTTTTGTTGTTTTTAAAAATAGGGACACGGTCTCACTATGTTGCCAAGGCTGGTATCACACTCCTGGCCTCAAGCAATCTTCCTGCCTCAGCCTCCCAAAGTGGATTACAGACAAGAGCCACCATGCTCAGTCTGCTGGGCATGTTTTACTTCAGAATGTCTGGGCAGAACGTCATCTTGTTCATCTTCTTCACTAAAGGAGAAAATGAAGCTAGAGAAGGAAACTGAGAAGTGGAAGGGGTGAGAGTCAAAAGGTGTAACTCGTGTTTATGAATAACTGGTTACACAGGAATGAGACCTGCCTTCTGCAATTGCCAAAGTGTTCTGTGGCTGGCATTTAGCTATGATCCTGTGGTAGTGATCACCTGTTAACACAGAAGTGCCACGAGACAGGTGCAGTGTGGAATGCAGAGCCAACACCTGTGGGGAAGTTGCCCTGGAAAATCACCTGGATCCACAGGAAATTTGTGAAAGAAAGAAATAGACTCTGCTTGTATTAAGTCCCTGAGCTAGTTGTAAGTTGTTTGTTATGACAGGATAACCCAACCTGCAATGACTAATACCAAACGCAGGCACAATGACCCAATCTGATATGACTAATAATGGTTTTGTTCAGAAATTTCTGTGAGTTTCTAGCATGCATGTGTGCATGCCCGTGTGTGTGCATGCCCGTGTGTGTGTATGTGTGTGTGTGTGTGTGTGTGTGTGTGTCTGTGTGCAGGGTTGCATGTGCATAGCCGCGTGTGTCCACTGCTGGGAGTATATGCCTGTCTAGATGAGTGTCCACCATGCTCCCAGGAGGGCTGCAGAGTCCTCACTGCCACTCTCTGACACCCTGGCTGCGCCTGGTCAGACTCTGGGGATACTACCAGAGCCCACCTGGCCAGGTACCTTCGATGTGATCACAACCTGCAGAGTTGGGGCCTGGAACCAAAAGGGGGTGCTGTCCCTCCAGGTGGTCCTAGAGCACGCTGTGGAGTCTTCATTTCCAAAGGTCTCCCCCTAACCATTTCTATCCTTCTGAAAACCCCATCTTCCCTTAGAGCCAGAGGGAGTTGGAGGCAAAGGTCACTTCGATGTAGCAATGCTCAAGAACCTAGAAATCTGACCCCCCTCCTCCCTGCCTGCCTGCCTGCCTTCTCCAGCCCCTGGACCCATGGCCCTTCATGCCTTCATCCTTAATTTATACAAACCATCTTGTAATAAGAAAGTCACCTCATTTTATAATAAGAAAGTCACTCCTTACCTCACTTGCTTCTCATTATAACTCAGGAAGGGAGGCTGGACAGGAAAGGTAACCCCACTTCACAGAGGAAGCAAACAAGGCACGCTCCAGAGGCCAGGGTGTGGAATCCCAACAGCTTTCGAGAGGAGGAGGCAAGAGCCTGTGTCCCCTTCTCCCACCATCTCCGGTGTTCCTTCTCACATACCTTCCTGGATGGGTACCAGTCAGCCAAGAAAAACAAATAAACGCTAAATTTTCCACTTCTCTGAAAGCATTTTTGGCACCCCCTACACAATGCCAACAAGAAGAGAAGGAGAAAAGAAATCATTCCATCAATAGCTCTGGCTTCCTTGGGTACAATTCTAATTAAAGTTAGACTGCCGGGGCCTTCTGGAAAGGGCTAAAAATAAACTAAGGGCATTTTTAGATTGGAGGAAGAGTGTTTAGCAGGGAGGCTGCGGAGTGGGGGAGTGGGTGTGGGGCCCAGCAGGGTACCAGGCCCTGGGGAGACAAGCCTGGTTGTGACTTTGAATGAAGGGAATAGCTGTCCCTAGCCTCTCCCTGCATTCATTTCTCTTTTTCTCCTTGCCTTCCCCTTTGAATAATGTGTTTTCCGCTGCTACTTCAATCTCAGCCCATGCTCTCCACATTAACATGTATATTGCTTGGTTAAGGGCTATCTGGCCGGTTGGTTCTAAATAACTGGAAAATGACAAGAAGGTGATGGGGGCAGGATGAATGAGGTGCTCGTCAAAAGCTCCCAACTGCCTTTGTCGTTTATAAACAAACGCCCAACTGAGTTCCACAATTCCAACTGCAGCTGCACTCTCCTAAATAGAGTGAGGTGGAACCTGCCTGGGTTTGCCTCCTTGATCTCTCCATCCCCAGGTCCTAGCCCTGGACCATGCAGTCCAGGCATTCACTCACAACCATCAGCTTGTATTTACTCTGAGCCAGGCACCACACTGAGCAACGAAGGTCACAATCACTGACCTCAGGGAGCTTATAGCCTCTGGAGACAGACACTGATCACAAGTTGTGTTTGGCGCATTAAGCCCTGAGACATGGTATGGCCGGGGAGGTGGGGGTGGTGCTCTGAGAGCACTGACAAGGGGCATCCATTCAGATGGGCTCTGATCCAGGAAGGCTTCCTGGAGGAAGTGACCCTTGATTGGAGTGTAGATAAACAAATAAGCGTTAGCCCAATGAATTAGTAATCCAAGGCTACTGTCCCCTCACCCCAGGGACCAACACACTATGCTGTTTAATTTCCCTCATGGCATTTTCCACTTATAAACACACACACACACACACACACACACACACACACACACACACACGTACATAATTACATCCATTCAAAATACATACATATTTTTGTTGTTTGTTCTCTTTCTAAGGTGTGTCTCCCTCCACTATAATGCAAGCTCCAAGGGGCCAAAAACGCTGTCTTGTTGACTGCTGTAACTTTGGCAACTCACACTATGCCTGGCATGTAAAGAGAGCACAATTATTATTTACCGAATGCATGGATGGATGGATGGGTGGATGGATGGATGGATAGATGGATGGGAGGGGGTGTTTGAAGCAGAGGGACCAGGATCTGCAAAACCATGGACTCAGGAGACCAGGCAGGGTTTTCTGAATCATTCAAACCATTCAAGTCTGGAGCACTGGGTCCCCTGAGGGGACAGTTGAGGTATTCCAAGGCCAGCACAGACAGACTTCCTGTGCTATTCTAAAGAGATCAGACTTTAACTTCAGGGTAGCGGGTAGCCATGGGAGGATTTTAAGCAGGGAGGAATGGGATCAGGTTTGCTCTTCAGAAAGACTGTATTTGTGGGAGAGGAGAGGATAGGTTAAAGGGCCAAGTAGAAACTGAGAAACTAGCTGGGAAGCTGTTAGCAAGAGTCCAGGAGACAGAGGCTGAGTGCGGGACAGGTGCAGTTGCCCTCCACTTACAGAACAGCCTGGTGCTTTTGAGCAGCCAGGAGTTGGCTGGGCAGCAGGGCCTGGACTCTGGGCTGGCTGGACTCACTAAGTCCCTGGGCAAGTCACAGATCCTGGCTGCTCCTTGGAAATGCTCTGGAGGGAATAAAAGGAAGGCCACAGAAGAAAATAATTCCCAGGTGACAGTGGAGTGCCCAGCACACTTGACCATGAGCTTTTCCCTCTGACTGGGCTTCGAGTCTCCCGAACTATTGTCATCTGGGGTAAAAATACTGACAATTGCAAACAGTTTCAGGGCACTCCTTCTATGCCTGGGATATGTTCTAAGCATTTGGCGTGTCTGATTTAAGCTTCGCATGTTCTTGAAAGCACCTGGCTCCATAGTCAGTGCTCCATGGACAACAGCCACACTGCTATGCTTTGCTACTGTCATTCTCACTGACATTATCAGCTTATCATCATCTATCCTTATAAGACACACATGTGCAGGACAGCTGTTATCATTCCTTGAGTCACAGGTATGGAAACTTCAGGTTCAAAGTGTATGTGAGGCCAGGCACAGTGGCTCACTCCTATAATCCCAAAACCGGGAGGCTGAGGTGGTAGGATCGCTTGAGCTCAGGAGTTTGAGACCAGCCAGGGCAACATAGCAAGACCCCATCTCTATAAAAAACAGAAAAATTAGCTGGTCATCATGGCGTGCACCTGTAGTCCCAGCTACTTGGGAGGCTGAGGTTGGGAGAATTGCTCAAGCCCAGGAGGTCAAAGTCAAGGCTGCAGTGAGCTGGGATATCACACCACTCCACTCCACCCTGGGCAACAGAGTGAGACCCTGTCTCAAAAACAAACAGACAACAACAACAAAAAACAGGAATATGTGACTTTCTCAAAGGCCTATAGACAACAAGGGACAGAGTAACTGTAGAATCCAGTTAATAAGAGTGACTCCAGGACTATAAACGGAAAGCGACTTTTAACACAGGCCCCAGCACCAGGCCAGGGGCTGCCCATAGTTTCTCTAAATGACGCTCCAAAAACCTGTACAGTGAGTGTTTCTATCCAACCTCTGTTTGCAAATGAGAAAATGGAGATTCAGAAGGTTGAGAAATTTACCTAAAATCATACAGCTAGTATGAGTTCGAGCCAGAACGTAATACCAAATGATCCAGACTCCAGGGTCCACATTCCTCCAATTCCATCGCTGGGATTCTGAGCGCAGATTCCCTCCGTTCACTCATTCCTTCCACAATGACTTATTTCACCTCTACTGCATGCAAGAGGGCTGAGGTCTGCACCTGAATATGTTCTCCGTCCTTCCAGAGGATAGAGATTTGGGGCTGCAAGTGGTGGTCTGCAGTGACTCTCATCTCAAGAGCTGGGGCACACTGCACAGCTTGCATGATAATGCCATGCAGAAGCAGAGACACATCCCTGGTCACTGCCCTCCCTGGTTTTCCAAAGAGCTAGTGCTGCCTGTAAAACATTTTCCTTTGAGCCCTCAGGCTTCAGGTGAAATGCTGATGCTAATCTTCCTCCAGACGCATGCATCCCCCCTGCTGTCTGCATTGCCAACGGGTACCACAGGACACAGTACAAGGTGCTCCCCATGAGGCTGCTGTGCTTTGGACCCAGACGATCCCCCTCTATGACTCTTGGACGGGTTACTTTACCTCTCTGAGCCTCAGTGTTCTTCCTTATAAAATTGGGGTGATACGTTACACTTCCCTGGGTTGAGGCTCATTGGTGATTATTGCACCAAATTTCTGAGCCTCATTCATGAGGCCTCTGAATTCTTTTCTTCTCAGGAGCTTCTGAGGAAGGCTCAGCCTTGGGCAAAGTCAGAGTATTCCGCGTCTTCCAGCCTAGAATTTGATGGGTGTCTTCCTGGTCTGTCCTGATGTCTGTGATGTCAGCAGTGCCAGCCTGCTGCAGCCAGTACAATGTGTCTGATGTTCTGTCCCTGCCCAGATGTGCAACTTTGGGAACCCCTTAAGGCTCCTCCCTCTCCTCCTTCAAATAGGAGTCTTGGGCCAGTTCTTTGGGAATCTTCCAGCTCTCGCATCCACATGCTAAGACTAGGGAAAGATGACCAGGCATGGTGGCTCACGTCTATAACCCCAGTATTTGGGAAGGCCAAGGCAGGAGGATCACTTGAACCCAGGAGTTCAAGACCAGCCTAGGCAACATAGTGAGACCCCATCTCTATAAAAGATAGAAAAAAGGCCAGGTGTGGTGGCTCACGCCTGTAATCCCAGCATTTTGGGAGGCCGAGGCGGGTGGATCATGAGGTCAAGAGATCGAGACCATCCTGGCCAACATGGTGAAACCTCATCTCTACTAAAAATACAAAAATTAGCCAGGCGTGGTGGCAGGCACCTGTAGTCCCAGCTACTCAGGAGGCTGAGGCAGGAGAATCACTTGAACCCGGAAGGCGGAGGTTGCGGTGAGCTGAGATTGCGCCATTGCACTCCAGCCTGGTGACAGAGTAAGACTCCATCTCAAAAAAAAAAAAAAAAAAGGAAAAAATCAGGCAGATGTGGTGGTGCATGCCTGTAGTCTCAGCTACTTGGGAGGCTGAGGTGAGAGGATCACTTGAGCTTGCAAGGTCGAGGTTGCAGTGAGCCGTGATCATGCTACTGCACTCCAGCCAGGGTGATAGAGTGAAACCCTGTCTCAGAATAACAAAGGGAGAGAAAGAGAGGCTGGGGGCAGAGGGGGTGGGGAGCCAGCACCAGTGGCTTTCTTCTGACTTCTCTTTAAAATCAACTGCTCCTGGGAGAAGTGACACATTCGTCTCTTAAATTAAAGTATGTTTTAATGTCTTCTGTGGCAACTGCCTTTCAATCTTGCTACCTTGAGATGTTCCCGCCAAACGGGGAGAGAGAGAGGGGGACAGCAACCTAAAAGATAAAACTGTAGGCCATCAGATCAAATCATTAAAGGGATCATGCGAATTAGCCCATCTTCATCACTTTCCTCAAACACTTGTCAGTAACAAATATTTAATGAGCACCTGCTAAGTACAAGCTACTTTGCAAGGTACAAAAGAGGCCCCCTGTCTTCAGAAAGCCTGTATTCAGGATAGAACAACAGGATGCATTTTCATGAAAAAAAGAGCTGAAAATATAGAGCTCGATGCCTCTGGGGTGAAAAAGGAGACAGAGGGTGGTGTGAGTTTAGCACCCCAGCTGAGGAGCGCAGCTTTGTCTGCCAGCTCTCCACATCCCGACCAAGCTTCTATCGTGTGTCCTCGCCTTTCCCCAGGACCTGAGAGGACCTCCCAGCCCACTCTGCCTTCAGCTTCTGTCCAGCCCCTCTAAAGTCCCCCACAAGGAAGTGCACACAATACAGGTTAGATCTTTCACTCCATTCTGAATATAGCTTCTCATTTGCTATAGAAAAGGCTCCAAACTTGTTGGCAATGGGATGGTCCAGAAATCCTCCTCTCTCTCGGAACTAACCTGCCCACGAGCATGTTCCGTTCACACTCTTTCTTCTATCAGCCTTGGAAAGCAACTTCCCCACTCTCCCCAGCCTCCTTCTCCTCCTCTTCTTACTTATAAAAATCTAGCTCACCCTCGAGGCACAATGTAAATGACATGGATGTGGGGAGGCCACGTTGTATCTGACTGTGTGTCCAGAGCTGTCGCCATCACACAGGATATGGTCTGTGGATCAGGAGCACTGGCGGACCTCAGGGCTTGTCAGGAGTATAGAGTCTCAGGCCTTGCCCCAGAACCACTGAAGCACACTCTGTTTTAACAAAATTCTTGGCTGCGTGTGATGGCTCACGCCTGTAATCCCAGCACTCTGGGAGGCCAAGGTGGAAGGATTGCTTGAGGTTAAGAGTTCAAGACCAGCCTGCCCAACATGGTGAAACCCCATCTCTCCTAAAAATACAACAACAAATAAAAACCTAGCTGGGCATGGTGGCATGCACCTGTAATCCCAGCTACTTGGGAGGCTGAGACAGGAGAATCGCTTGAACCCAGGAGCCAGAGGTTGCAGTCAGCTGAGATCATGCCATTGCATTCCAGCCTGGATGACAGCAACTCTGTCTCAAAAAAAAAAAAAAAAAAATCCAGGAGTGCTTCACATGCAAAATAAAGTATGACAAGTTCTGTCTAGAGAACGCCTTGTACACAGTGCCTCACACGTTGCAGTGATTCAGGAGGTGTTTGTTGAGTGAATAAGTGAGTGAAACCAGGAAAGATCATCAAACCCCAGACATGGTTTCACCCACAGCCATTCCTGAAACCCAGAGATGCTTCTTAGCTGTTTAAATAGAGTTATCGACACAACTGAAGAACCTCCCACACTCTCCTCTCACTTTATTTCTCCACTTCCTCCTCCAGAATCAGGCACCTCCCACCTCCCATGGACAGCCACATCCCAAGCTCAAAAATGTAATTAGAAAAAGTAGTTTTTACAGCAGCTCATCTATAACCCACCCTATAGCCCTGTCTTTGTGGAAGGAGGTAATCCATCGGGGGTGTGAGTGATGGGCCAACCAGCAGACCATGGCAGGGAGGAAGCTCCCATCCGTCATCCCTTCTCCCTCGATCACCCTGCAGACCGCACAGCAACGCAGAAATGGCCCCCTCCAGGCCTGCAGGCAGCTGGCGGCTCTTCATCAACTTCGGCACTGCTTCTCCCACACACACCACCTCATGCTCCTTGTAACTTCCAGCAGAAGAGCCTTCCACAAAGACTGCTGGGAAAATCCCGGGGAGACAGGCCTGCCATCCAGTGTAACAAGGAAGGCAGTTTACCTCTTAACCATTGTTCCCCCTCACTCTTGTCTCACCCCAAACACCTGGGAAACCTCATAGATGGGCAGTCAGCCTTACCCTACAGCAAACGCCAATCACCCTCTGAAAATAAGGCACTGACTTGTGAACTGTTAGAGTCAAAAAGTCTCACGAAGACCACTCTCACTCCAAACTCCATTTTCCATACGTCGGCCAAGGACTCATGCTACACGTTTTGAGGAATATAAACAACAACAACAAAAAGCAATATATTATTTATGTTACTTTGACTTCGTGTAATGTTTTGCTCCCATCAAATTGTTTTCATATCCGTTATCTCTTGAGTCAGGCAGACAGGAACTGTTATCACCATTTCACAGATGGAGAACCTGAGGTGTAGAGAGGTTAAGCCTCTTCCCATTTTTTGTGATTTATACCCTCCCTATGTTCAGAAAGGATTTTCTACAGCTTAAAATAAAATGATATTTACATAATGACTCGCATTTGAAGTTTAACTGTAGAAACACTTCCACATTTGGTCAAAAACTATGTGCAGAACACATGTTATGACAATCAAAGTACTTCAATTTATGAAGAAAATCACCATTTGCAGGTTTTATTTGCTCAATAAACTTATATTGAACATTTAAAAAAACATAACAACTGTACTTGTATACATGTGAATATAAAATAAAGATGTAAAAGGAATCAGAAATCATCTAGGCAAAGGAGGAGATTTTTGTGCCAAGAGTCAGAAACAGACTCTTCACTATAGCTAGCCATAAATTGGCCTCTGGGCTTCCTAGCAGGCAAAGTAAAATGTGTTGCAAGCCATTACTGTCATATGAAAGAAAGAGAGCACATTTATTCAGAAGAAACAACTTTTTCCTGGCATTGAGTTCTAAACAAAAGTTATCAATGGAGTTACAGGGAAATGGAATGGAGTAAGATACTCAGTCGTCTCCTCAGCAGTGACCCTCAATGGATATGGAAATGTCCTTCATACCAAGACTTTTCAGTTGAATATTAAGCGAGATGTCCTGCCCTAGAACAAACATTTCGTAGAGACCTCCTAGATACTTTGATCCTCTGTAGCTATTGGATAAACTCTTCCCTCTGTTTCTCAGCCAAAGGTTTTTAAAGAATAGTCTTCAATCGGCCAGGCCCAGTGGCTTACGACTGTAATCCGAGCACTTTGGGAGGCCGAGGAGGGTGAATCACAAGGTCAGGAGTTCAAGACCACCCTGGCCAACATGGTGAAACCCCGTCTCTACTAAGAATACAGAAAATTAGCTGGGCGTGCTGGCGGGTGCCTGTAATCCGAGCTGCTCAGGAGACTGAGGTGGGAGAATTGCTTCAACCCAGGAGGCAGAGGTTACAGTGAGCCGAGATTGGGCCACTGCACTCCAACCTGGGCAACAGTGCAAGACTCCATCTCAAAAAAGAAAAAGAAAAAAAGAATAGTCTTCATGCACAGCTCCTATTTCCACGTCTCCTATTTACTGCTTAATTTATTAAGCCAAACATCTGCCCCAACTCTCCCCTGAAGACAGCTCTTCATAATGAATTCCTGGTCCCAGAAGAATCAGGAAATGGTTCACCCTAGTGAACTCCTATAACAACATACCAGAGACCAATGAATTCAACAACAGACTTTTTTTTCCCCCTGTTCTGGTGTCTAGGAAGTCCAAGATCAAGATCCCAGCCTTGGTCTTGTTTTCTGCTTCCTGGCTTAGACAGCCACCTTCTCCCTGTGTCCTCGCAGGGCTGACATGTGTTGGGCAGCAGGGGAGAGCTTTGGTCTCTCGTTATGGGGACTCTAATCTCATGATGAGAACTCCACCCTCATCTAAACCTCATTACCTCCCAAAGGCCCCACTTCCAAACACCATCACATTAAGGAATAGGACCTCAACATGTGAATTTGGGGGAAGTACAAGCATTCAGTCCATAACACTGCCCTTCAGTTTCCTTTGCTACATTCCTGTCCTTGGCTCTGGGAGAGCCCACTGCCCCAGTTCTCTTCTTCTGGCATTCTGTTTTGTTCTTCGATTCCCTGATGGGCTGTTGCTTCTCCTTCTGACGTCCCCAGCCCCCTGGACGCCTTCTCTCTGGGGAAAGCTTAGGCACTGTCAGTGTGGACACCACTCTAAGATGAGGAGCCTCAAGTCTCCACCTCCAGTCAGCCTTTTCCCTCACTCTTCCCTCAGACCCATCCACACACAATTGCCTGCTGGACATCTCCACCCAAGTTCCCAAGTCTCTGACTCAGCCTTCCCAAATGAAATGACCACTGTCCTCCCTCCCCCCACCCTCACACACCCCGCTCTTCCCAGAGTCTCTGGCTCAATCTGGGTCACCTCCCTCTACTGCCCTCCCAGAGCCAACCAACAATCTCTCCCACAGCTACTTCCTAAACGTTTTTCAAACGTGTCCTTTCCTTTCCTTCCCTTCTCCCAGGGAACTACTGCTATGGCCTCCCAATTCACCTCCTGGCCTTCCTCAAGTCCATCCCTCAAACCAATGCTAGAAGAAACACACATTAGAACAGGCACCTCACCTCCCCTGTTTAAAATTTTTAAATGGACCCTCATCGCTTACAAGATAAATTCCCAACCTGCCCTCCTACAGCCTGTAAAATCCTCCAGGATCCATCCCAAACTCATCTCAAAGCACTCCCTGCCCAGAGCGTAGCAGCAATAAATCCACATGCATGTCAGCCTCTGGCAAACGCAGTCCCTCCCAAAATGCACGCCTCACAGCTCGAAGCTGCTTGCCTTTGCTTCAGTGACTCCTCTACCTCTGATTTCCTGCTTCTTTCTTTTCTCCTCCTCTTTTAGCTTCTCTGACCCAGGTCAGCTGCCCCTTCTCAGAAAGGCAGCTCCCTTTATCCTCCCAGGCTGGGAAGAATGCCCTTCTCCGTGTTCCCTCCATCTCTCTCCTGTCTCGATCACTGCACTGCCACAGTACCTGGGTTGTGTGTCTGTCTCCTCAGAGACAATAAACAATTTCTGTGCCAAACTTTCCTTTAATCATTTCTGTCGTTCCCTAACCTCTAGCTGGATGCCAGGCACAGAGCTCACATTGAATGTCTGATGAATAAGTGAATGTAGGAATGAACAAAGGGATGGTTGATTTATGGAGAATTGGGACTGGAATCCAGATCTCCTTCATTTGACGTCAAAGCTTTTTCTCTTCCACTCGCTGTCTGACAGTCCAGAGGGCTATATTCTCTGTCTTTGTGTATAGAGATCAAGAGAGATCATCAGGGTGAAAAATGTGTAACCAGCCTAAGTAGCTGGGTAGGTCTCTAGAGGACTCAGCTGGAAGTTGATGATGGTCAACAGCAGGTGGAAGGACAGAGGCCCAGCCTCTTGGACTTGACCCCCAGGACTTGGGGGACAGAGAAACCATGTCAAAGACTTGGGGGTGGTGGGCTTTTGAAGGCAGGGAAGAAGGCAGAGCTTCAAGAGTGGGAAGGCTGTCTGGGAGAAGCTAGAGCAGACTTCAGAAGAGTTGAGGAGGGAAGTCATGGGAAAGATATGAAAGATACAGCCAGGCTTGGAGTATGACAAGGAAGTTCCAGGGAAGGATGAGGGGCACGGTGTTGGGCAGGGGCTTGAGGACAAGGGTCCAGGGAGGGAGCTGAAGCCTTGTTAAGCTGCCAGGTGACCATAGGCCTGCAGGGACAAGGAAGTGCATGTTTAGGGAGGTCTTGGGGTGGCGAGGACTCGCCCATCTGTCTACTCATCTCCTTTCTTTTCCTTCTGCTTTTTCTTCTTTTACTCCGTGAAAATGTAGCAAAACCTAATTGTTTCCTCTGCTCAGTTGCAGTAACAAAATTACACCAATAATTCACCGATTCTGAGAGAAACGCACATCTGGGGGTATCTTTGCTCTTTAAAGCGTGGGTAGCTGGGGACACTGGATAGGCAACTGCAGGGATAGTGAGGGTCTCTCACCCTGTTACTGGCCCCGGTCATTCTGCCTTTCCAGGAGGTTCCTTCAACCAGGCTGTCAGCCAGACAGAAAGTTGCTCAGGACTCAAAAGCAGAGAATTAATCTCAGGCTGGAGAGATGCCTGGTGGGGAGGTAGAAACTGGGAACCACTTCTCCTTTGAGCCTATTCCTTTCTTTTATGACAATGGCATCAATCCAAACTCAGGAGACTTATATTTCAGTCTTGGTTTTTCCAGTAACTCCTTGTGGTCTCGGGGCCTTTTATCTTCCCATGGATAAGACAAAACTATGATTGAAAACCTCCAATGTCCCTGTACTGTGGGAAGGGTGAACAGTGCTGCTGTTCGCATCCTCTGAGACCCCTAAATCGTGTATTGCCCAGGGATGATCACAGTGGATAGTGTGATTCTTGTCCCTCTTAAGACCCAGGAAAGGATGCTGTGTAAATGAGGTTGAAGTAGATCTCTGAATGATCTGCAATATCAAATTAGATATCAACAACAATAATATTTTTATAACTACCGATTGAGTTTAATGAGAAATTTGAAACCGTGCTGCCCTGTCACCCTCCCTGAAAGCCTTGGGTCCCACTCAGTCAATCCCTTCCTGGCATGCAAATCTACTACCTGAAGTACTGAGATTTCAGTCAATCTGAGCTCCAGTTTCATGCTACCTAAATCTCATCCTGCCATCCCTCCATCCTGAAATTTAGTCTTGCAGGTTCCCAACCTTGTGTGAGGCCCTGTAGGGAGGTAGGGATACCAAGAGATGAGTTGTCCAGCTGGGGGAGGAGCTTAAACAATGGTCATCAAAGCACAGGGAAGTGTGGTCTGTTGGTCACGATGACCAAGGCATGGCGTGGGTGGCCACAGAGGCAGGTCATTGAGAGCGGGCAGCTTCTGAGAGGAATTCGTGGAAAAGCAGAAGTCAATTTGGATCTGGAAGGACTTAGGCAAGTGAAGGGAAGAAAGCAAGGCAATGGGGCCGGGAATGGTGGCTCACACCTCTAATCCCAGCAGTTTGGGAGGCCGAGGTGGGCAGATCACTTGAGGCCAGGAGTTCGAGACCAGCCTGGTTAACATGGTGAAACCCCATCTGTAGTAAAAATACAAAAATCAGCCAGGCATGATAGTGCTTGCCTATAATTCCAGCTACTTGGGAGGCTGAGGCATGAGAATCGCTTGAACCCAGGAGGTGGAGGTTGCACTGAGCCGAGATTGCACCACTGCACTCCATCCTGGGTGACTGAATGAGATTCTGTCTCAAAAAAAAGAAAAAAAGAAAAAAAGGCAATGCAGGAAATAGAAGCTCAAAAAAAAAAGGCAAAAAGTTATGAATGAGAACTTACAAGGTGTTCACAAATAAGAGTAAGATGGCACCCAGTTACACAAGGCTTTGAAAGTCAAGCAAGGGAGTGTGGGACCCACAACAGAGACACATGTAGCAAGAGCACCAGCTTTGGGCTCAGCTGGCCTGGATTTGGCTTCTGCTTCGACTTGCAAATTGGATACCCTTGGGGAAGTTATTTAACCTTTCTGAGATTTTTCTCAAATGCTTGTTCTCAGGGTATTTTTTGAGATGCCTTGTTTCATATCTTACTGCCCCCTTCTTCTTTCCCCAAAGCAAAGTAGTCAACACACAGCCAAGAAAGATTCATCCCCAATCTCTCCAGGTGAGAGGAAAACATTCAGGACATTCTTAGGGCTGTGGAGGAAGATTCTCAGGTCCGGGGCCACTTACTCAGCCTCAAGCAGATGCCACACAATTTGGATAATGAAGAGTGTGTAGGTCTTGTTAAGGGAGCTCTCAGTTTATAAGCAGGGGTTAGTTCCCGGACGTAGGGCCAGTAAATGAAAATAATGATGATGATATGATGCTGTGTTAATAACATATTACATACACTTCATATGCACCAGACACTGCTAAATATGATGCATTAATTATGTCATTTAATCCTCAAAAGGCACTCTGTGAGATGGGTAAATCTCCATTTCATACATAAGAAAACTAAAGCACAAGAGAGATTAAGTAACTTGCCCAAGATGACACATCCAAAATGCATTAGAGATAGATTCTGATCCTAGGCAGTCAAACTTCATACATACACTCTTTTTTTTTTCTTAATTTCAGAACTGTCACCCAGGCTGCAATGTAGTGGCTCGATCATACTCACTGCAGCTTTGAGCTCCTGGCTGTAAGCGCTTTTCCTGCCTTAGCCTCCCACATAGCTGAAACTACACAGGTGTATGCCAATGTTTTGTAACTTGGCTATTTTTATTTTATTTATTTGTTTTTTTTTTAATTTTCTTGCAGACACAGAGTCTCACTACATTGCCTAGGCTGGTCTCGAACTCCCAGGCTCAAGCGATCCTCCTGGCCTTGGCCTCCTGAAGTTCTGGGATTACAGGCATGGGCCACTGTGCTGGCCACACCTACACTCTTAACCACTTTATTGGGCAGACTGGAGCCTCACAAGAGTCTGGTCACCTTTGAAAAGCTAGAGTTCCTAGGACTTCCCATCGCAGTAGACATTAGCTGTTTGGGAGCACCCAGGCAGCCATCCCTTGCCTTCTGTTGACAGTGCTCCCATTGCTACTCTTTAGAGAACTGCTCCACCCTCTCCTGGTTCCTTTAACTTTGACAGAGCTGCCAATCAGGGCTCCCCATCCCCTAGGGCTTGGATTGTAACCCAGGCTGGACCGATCAGAGTTCTTCCCAGGAATTGTCACAAAGTGGAGATGAAGAAAGTGCTCATTCTTTCTCCTTGGGTTTCCAGGTATAAGAATGTTACTTCAGAATTTCCCATGGCCAGGTCCTTAACCAGATGGAAAACATGAGAGAAGGGAGTCAACACAGAGATGGAAACTGACTTGAGAAAGGAAAGGAGAAAAACAGGAGGTTTGAGTAAGAGGGTGGGAGAAGGAAAGTTTCTGTCGGTCTTATGCCACCTTTATTTCTGCTTATTTGAAGATTGGTTATGCTTTTTCTTTAAGCTAATATGAATTGGGTTTCTGTCACTTGAAACTGAAAGAGCCCTGGATGATGTCCTAGCCCTCCTAAAAGACTTTAGAGATCTCCTATCTGCTGTCTCTTAGGCCCAACATCCCTTAGAAGCATATTTGAATACAACCCTAACTGTTTTGTTTTTGTTTTTGTTTTTGTTCTGAAACAGATTCTGGCCCTGTTGCAGGCTGGAGTGCACTGGTGCAATCTCAACTCCCTGCAACCTCTATCTCCCAGGTTCAAGTGATTCTCCCGTCACAGCCACCCAAGCAATTGGGATTACAGGCACGTGCCACCATGCCTGGCTAATTTTTGTATTTTTGTAGAGATGAGGTTTCATCATGTTGGCCAGGCTGGTCTTGAACTCCTGACCTCAAGTAATCCGCCCACTTCGGCCTCCCAAAGTGCTGGGATCATAGGCATGAGCCACTGTGCCTGGCCCAACCATTTTTATTTCCATGGCTATTACATAGGAGTACAGACTTTTCAATACCTTATCATAGACCCGAGGTTAAGATGATTACTGAAAGACGATTCACAGCAGTGCCTTTGGCCCTGATCATAAGAATGACATTGTTGATTAGAGTGATCTTATTACCATCAATTTGTTAAATGCTTACTCTGAGTCAGCATGCTTTACCTCATACAATGCCCATGAGAGAAAGCCTATTATTATTCCCATTAAATAGAAGAAGAAACTGAGGAACAGAGAGGGTTAAGGAATAGCAGGCATGAGGCACAGTGGAGGTTCAAACCCAGATATGAGTGACTCTTTAGAGTCCCAGCACCATACATGGCAATCTCTCAGGTGGCATCTGAACATCATGCTACACAAAACTTGTGACAACCAGTGAAACAGAATACAAAAAGAACCCGAGCTGAGGGGGGCAAGTCAGCTGCCATCTTCTGATGGTCACAGGAGGAGAAAAAAAGAAAAGCTCCAAGAATATCGGCTTCAAAAAACAAAGCACAGGAACATAAACATTACAATAAGCCTCAGAAAAAGACTATATTTTGGAGAACCTGTTATTTAAACAGTTGTCATTTTGCTGATCCAAATATCCAGTTGTGAGACATCAGCTCCATCTCAGATCTCTGTGATCAAATGGACTAAAAGCAATGCTATCAAACAATGTCCCTAATCTGGCTGTCAGCAGATGCCCCACTACAAGAGGTGTGAGTACTCAGACCTCCAGTAGTTACACCATTGAATCAAAATGGTGTTATCAAGCTGGGATGGGTGGGAATCATGGAGATGGGAAGGGAAATCTTCTGAGAAACCCCATATGATGGATGGGACCCTGTTACAGATCATTTACTGGGATGACAAAACAGTGTGCCTCCTTTGCTTGTGTTCTCTTTCCCCAGCACACACGCACACTGACCACTCCCTGCCCCAGTTGTGGTGCCATTTAACCATTCCTGTGACTGAATTTCCCCAAGTCTGAGGCCTCTGTTGGCCCCTATGACTTGCTGCAGAAAGATACCATCTGTTCTCACAGCCGGCCAGACATCCATCAGAGCCTCTGTGCTTCAGTAGTGGGAGGCAGGATGGAAGCTAGAGTGAGGACACGTTCCCCTGCAAGACCCTGGAGCCTCTCCTACATTCTCCATATGCCAGCCTACCAGCCAGCCTTCATCAGAACACCTCCAATTAGCCATCAAGGACACACCCTTCCCCAACACTGCTCAACAGGAAAAGGCAAGATCTTTTAAGATTGCATCATGAGATTCAGAAACTTTTGCCATCGCTCTTTGTTGCATTTATTTATAACCTTTTCTCCCTCCATCCTTCCCATGTCCTCTTATGACTTCTACATCCACGTACTTGATCCATGAAACACGCTCACTTCCCAGTGTCATGACATCATCTTCAATAATCAGCTCAGTAATCATCTTGGCCCCACCTCAGCCAATCACTCCCATATTCACAACCTGGATCTTGTCATACCACCTCTAATATCGTGTTCCACCTCTAGTATCTTGATAACAAACATCCGACTCTGGCCATCACCTCCAAAATTCCAGTTTACTCTCTCTAGTGTTTCTACTCCAATGATTTTTGACCCTCCATGACTTCCAGATCATAGGCCTTGTGTGCACTGGCCATCACACCTTTTCTGTTTTCATTCCAGAGTCCCTTACTAAAATCAATCTATCCTTTGTCTGCTTCTCTTTCCATTTTGGAAGCCATCCTGGGGAAGCCTCCAAGCTTGGGCTAAATACTTGCATCTAGGTGAACAGAAATGATGAAAAATATGCAAACACCTCGAGTGGTATCATCTGGAGTCCATGAACACAAGCCTCAAGGAGGTGGGCATTCCTACTATATATTCCTGCTCATTTCACTCTCCTACTTTGTGCAGTGAGCATCTCACAACTTGTCACTACTCAAATCTCCAACAGTCCTCTGCACTTCTTCACTCTCGAATGCTGGTCTATTTCACTGAGAACATAGAAGCAATCAGATCATTCTTTATCTTCCCCTAACCACACAATTCCCAGCCTCTGCGCCAACAGGCTCTGTCTTTCTTCTGTGGCAGAGGACAAACTGTGACATTCCTAGTGAAGATTAACCCTTCCACTTGTCCAGAGAATCCCTCTGCCTTTCACCCACAGAACTTTATCCTCATTGCTATCATATCACTCTCCTGCTTCAATTCCTTTCTCTAGATCGGTATATCACACAGAAACATGCTGAAATAACATTCATCTCAACACCAACAAACAAAGTTCTCACTTCATCCCAGTTCCCTCTCTAGCTACTGCCCTATTCCCCTACTCCCTTGATATTAAAATTCCTGAAGTTTTCTATAATTCTTATCTTTATTAAGTCACCTTCCATTTTCTCTTGAACTTCCTTTGTGGAAGATTGGGTTATTGTTTTCAATTATTGGCTCCTCCTTTCTTTGTAGGAGGATCATGTGTCCCTGGTGCTTGCCATGTGACCTGCTGTGCCTCCCTGCAGGGACAGTAGGCCTCCTACCCATCAGCAGCCTTGGCCATATGGCTGGTGCTACTCCACAGAAGCTGAGCAGACATGGTATGGACCACATTTGAGTACAAGCTTTACAAAGCATGTCAAGTTTCTACTGGCAATCTTGCTTTTCCCTTTGACCATAATAACTGCAACCCCAGATTGGAGCTACTCCTTCAGCCTGGATTTTGAAAGAAGCTACGAAGAACAAAACCGTAGCTGATCCACAGCCTCCAACAGGTAACGCGATAACAACAAAAGATTGCTGTTCTGCAAGCCTTTGAGAGTTGAGAGTAGTACAAGTAGTACTGCAGCCTTGCCAAGTAATGCTGGTTTTCCAAACAGGCTTTTGTCCCTATCACTCTATGAAAAAACTTCATACATCAAAACCACTTCCAAGTTACAAAATCCAGAGGTCAACTCTTGGTCTCCCTACTTTATTGAGCCTATAGTCAGCACTCAATACTGCTGATGATGCCATCCTACCTGAAACACTTCCATTTCTTGATATCTGGAAACCCACTTTTTCTCATTTTCCTCCCACTTTCCTGGACCCTCTTTCAGTTTCCTTTGCTGGTCCCTCCTCTTTTTCAGATCTAAACGTGGAGGTTCCAACACATACCACTTCTCTGCCATTTTTTCCTCTAAGTAATCTCATCCATCTGTGGCTGGGATTCCAAAATTAACATGTCTAACCCCTTCTTCTTCCCTGAACTCCAGGCTCAGGTATCTTATTTCTTACTCAAGATCTTCACTTGCATATCCAAACCAGTACTGTTACTTACCTCCTGTACTACACACAAACCTGCTCATCCTCACTCTTTTTCATTTCAGCAAATGGCACCATCACCATTGCACACCCATTTGCTCAGGTCAAAGGGCTTGATGTCATCTTTATTCCTCTCTTTCTCTCATATCCCATGTTCGATTTTTTCCAACTCTGGCACTTGCACCATTATCGCTGTGATCAAATCCCAGAATCTCTCTTGCCTGGAATATTGCAATAGTCTCCATTCTGGTTCCTACTGCTACTCCTGCCACCCCTCACTCCTGCCATAAGCTGAGTATCCAGGATGGTTTGAAATTTTAAATAATCTAACTCAATCTCATTACTACCCTCGCTCAAACATACCTGTAAGGATTGCCCATAATTCTTCAGACAACAGCCAAAGCATTTATGGACACCAAAGCTTTACAAGATCTAGCCTCTGACATCTTTCCAACTCATCTTCTGTCACCTTCCCCCTTGCATATCCACTTTGTTCAAACCAGCCTTCTTGACATTCCTCAAACCCACGATCCTTTGCCCATCTCAGGGCTTTTTCCTTCCATGGTTCCCTACGCCTAGATCACTATCTTTCTTTCCCTTGATAGCTTCAGACTGGCCTCCTGACTTCAATCAGATTTTGCTCAAATGTCATCTCTTCTTACCCATTCTACCTAATTAGCTACCTCCTCTCTACTATATTTTATTCCCTGCCCTATGTCAGTTCTAGTCCATAGCACTAATAGGAAACAGTATGGATTAGTGGTTAAGAGCAGTCTCCCTGGATTTGGCAATTAACTTCTCTGTGCATCAGTGTCCCCGCCTGTAAAATGGAAATCAGAATAACAGCACTTAGCCTAACATGGCTTATATGAGTTAATACCTGTAAACCGCTTAGAAAGAAACATGGCGGGATGCAATGGTGATTGGCTATGTTTAGCTGACATTGCGTTCTCTAAATGCACATTGTCCATCTTCCCCACTAGAGCAGGAACTTTGTGTTTGTGGCCCGCTGCTGTGCTCCCAGCACATGGGAGGGGCTGAGGCTGTGGTAAGAGAGCCGCCTCTGAAACCCATCATAAGAACCTACGCTCACACCTGCAATCCCAACACTTTGGGAGGCTTAGGTGGGCAGATCACTTGAGGTCAGGAGTTTGAGACTAGCCTGGCCAACATGGTGAAACTCCATATCTAATAAAAATAGAAAAATTAGCTAGGCACGGTGGCATGCACCTTTAATCCCAGCTACTCGGGAGGGTGAGGCAGAAGAATCGTTTGAACCCAGGAGGTGGAGGTTGCTTTGAGCTAAGATCGCACCACTGCACTCCAGCCTGGGCAAAAAAGCGAGGTTCCATCTCAAAAAAAAAAAAAAAAAAACAAAACAAAACAAAAAAAAAAAACCTACACTTTGTGTACTATTTTTTAAGCCATATCTAAGTTGGATTTTATTAAGTCTGACTCCATCCTTCCTTAAACCCAGCATTACTTTATCATTATTTTGAATCGATCTCTCATTGATAACTTATTTTAAAGTTTCTTGCCTTTTTCTCCCTCTGTATGAAGCAAGATAAGATCAGGAAAACTGATAGCTAAAGATCCCCTACTTGAAAACAACTATTCTCTAATTACATCTGTTTATGACAGTTTCAATCTCCATCTATTAGATTTACATAAAATGGATTATACCACCGTCTGGGCTAATATTGTGTAACTTGGCTGGGGTCACTAAAAGTAAATGTCACACTCAGAATGATCACTTGAGAGTTTCCAGAATTTTTTGTTGATTTCCTCTACCCTAATTATTATAATTAATAATAATCTTTTGTGTAGCATTTAGGTGTGTTCAAAAGCAATCTTTGCCAACCATTATTTTGTTCCACCTTCATTACTACTCCAGAAGGCAAGAAGAGACCATGGTCATCATATGAAAATCACACAAAGGGAAAAGGTCCTGCCCTGAATCATCTATGCCAGGAAAGAAAACATCTACCATAGATGGCCTCAAATGCAAGCTGCCCAAGACAGGGACCAGAAAAAAGCTCAAAATATACCATGACTCAAGCTCAATGTGAAGCTGCCAGGGTTTGCTGTCCTCCTTCATGGTGTCACAGAACCAGAAGCTGTTAAATTCTGCAAAGACCCCAGAAATCATTCTGGCTACCAGTCTCTGCTTTTCCACATGAAGAAGCTGAGTATCCTAGCTGAGATCATGCTAGTTGTTACAATGGATAAACCTTCAAATCCTAGGGACCTCACATGATAAAAATACATTTCTCACAGGAGTAATTCGGGGACCCAAGTTTCTACCATCTGTGGCTCCGTCATCTTCAGAGCACGTGGCTACTAGAGTCACCGTGGAAGAGGAAGAAACATGGAGAAGGTCACAGGTGAGAGGTTCTTTTTTTTTTTTTTTTTTTTTTTTTGAGAGGGAGTCTCGCTGTCTCCCGGGCTGGAGTGCAGTGGCGCGATCTCGGCTCACTGCAGCTCTGCCTCCCAGGTTCACGCCACTCTCCTGCCGACAGGTGAGAGGTTCTTACCAGCCGAACCTAGAAGCAGCATGCACCAATTTCACCCACATCTCAGTGGCCAACACTTATTTGACCACCCCTAACTTCAGAAGGGCTAGAAAATTCAGTCTAGCTGTTAACCCAAAAGAAAGAGGAAATGTGACTGGTGAATATTCAGGCAGTGTCAGCCACACCAAGCAAGTCATCTAACTTTCTTGAGCCCCATCCACCCAGTCTACAAGTAGCAAGCTGAGATTTCATCCAAGACCTCTGTTCCTAGATATGAATATCTTCTACTTAAGTTATTCTCACCTTTCTCTCCTGCTCTCCTCTGTATTCTAGCTTTAATTATGCAAATTTTCTATTGTTTCTAATTTCACATTTTCCTTGAGTTTTATTCCGTTGACTGTTATCAAAAAAAAAAAAAAAAAGGGAGAAAAAGGAAAGAGAACCTGAGAGGATAAATTGTTAGTGATAAAAAAGAAGTTGTCCTGTTGGAAGCTTCCTAGCATCCTACTCCCAGCTGTAATCGATTCTGATGTTTCTCTCAATGGTCCCAGTAATAGAATATCAGAACTGAAAGGACCTCAGAAATAGCCAGAACAAAGGAAAGAATGTGCCACTTTTATTAATCCATCATGGAATTGTGGGCAGCACCCCTGGGCCTTCCAACTAAAAAACTGAGATGACACCTCATGCCAGGTTGTTACACAGATTAAATGTGATCATGTGTACAAAATTACCCAATGCCTGGAACACAGTAAGTACTCAATCAATGCTAGTTAGTTTTGAATCTGAATCAAGTTCAATGTTGTCATTTTATAAAATGCTCTGCACCCCCTAACCAAGTGAGATTAATTGAGTGCACAGGTAAGGTCTGTGAGGTGTTAAATGACCTGAGTACTGTGTGTAGAAAGCTGCAGTCGCCTGGATAGATCTAGAAGTTGCCTCCTGGCAATGAGAACAAAGTCTGGGCCTGTAAGCTGCTTTCACAGCTTGTTTCTTATGCTAGAAGCAGCAGCGTGCCTTGGGTCCACTCTCTGCTCCTCCCCTTATTCCTCCCTCTTCCCATACAGCCCTCTGTTCATCAGATTCAAAGTCAGGGAGACCCACCAGCACCAGCATCACCAGCCCCAAGGCAATGCCCATCCCAATCACAGATAAATCCTCACTTGCATTTCCATTCACTTGCTATGTCATTTTGGACCTTCAGTATGGTAGCCAATAGGACTCTTATTATCACTATTATTGAGTTATTATTTTTTTCACGGCACACTGATGTTACCACTGTCAAAGGGTCTCTACTAGCTCTGAAAAACACACCTATCTACAACCAAGGGATAAAAATGCAATGTCTCATGTGTGAAAGGCAAGTCCATTAACACTTAACCACTCTTGAGTATCCCATACAGCCAGTCTTACAACACTCACTCTCAGACTGGTCCCTGAAGTCTGTAAAGATGATTTAGAGCAACTTCATGATAGAGGACTCCAGTGGTCCTGATGACTTGTGCAAAGAGACCTGGGATGGCGAGAAAGGGGGCTTGAGAGACAGGGAAAAGATTAGTGGCTCTTGCACTAGATTTTATGATGTTCTAAGGGATCAGGTAGAAGAGAAGGACGTCATGGCAAACAAATCCACAAACTGTGTGCTGCTGCTATCACAATGTTGAAACATGAAGCTTCATTTCTGCAGAGCTCCAGCACCCACAGGCTTCAAGAAAAAGCAGCTATGGTGGCACGTTCAAGGATTCTGTGCTGTTCATGTCCAGCTCCTTGCCCTGTGATCCATGTCCATGACATGACCTCTGTCACATACTCCTGAAGTCCCATCAGTCCAGAGAAGACAGAACCACTCTTTCTTTCCAATTCCCGTGGCATTTTTATGCACCCCTATTACCATAAACAGCACATGATACTGTAACTGCTGGTTTCGTTGTCTCTGTCCCCACCGGGGTCAGGAATCATGTCTTACTCATCACCTGTGGTAAGTAGGTGTTCAGTGACTATTCATTGACTGACAACTGACCCATTCTTTTGCTGGATGCCTGAGTGTCCCTGACCCCTGGCTCTTATTCGACAATGGATCCTATCTCTCTGCCAATCTGATTTCCAGAGACACCAAAGATTAAGCTTCTCTTGAGCCTGGCCCTGAGTTTTTAGGAAGCATGAGGGTTCCGACATGCATGTTTTACTGCGCTGCTGCACCCTGGAGATGTTTCTCCTTGTCCTACCTGGCTTCACTACCTCCACATTTGAGCACTGGTATGGTGGTTTCGACTGGCCTAGTGTCCCCCACCCTGTTCACATAGCCTGGGCCCAGTTTGCAGGGCCTCACAGGACCGGCACAGGGCTTGGCGTGAGATGGCAGGAGCTCATCTCCAGGTCCCCAGTATAGGAATAGTGTCACCTCTTGCAACTCACCTACCAGTGCCACTCCTCAGTTTGCTCAACTGTAAATGGATGAAATGATACCAACCTGAGAGTTGTTCCAAAACCAGCAATGGAAGCGAACATAAGAGCCCTTGAAAAGAGAAAGCTGTTCCATAAAAACAGCGTGTGGTTCAGACAGCCCCGCCTGCCACCACGGCGGAAAGCCAGAAAGCACCCGGATGTGTCACCCACACCACTGTTTGGCTAAGGCTGACTCTACATGCTCCCTCCACCCCAAAGGACGCCTCCGTCCAGGCAAGGGGATTGCTGGCAGGGTGCCTTCTACACTGCCATCCTCAGACTGCAGATTCCCACAAGTGGGCTGGTCTAGGAGGAGAGGAAGATGTAGGTGTTTCTTAGGCATTGTCAAATAAGAGGATCAGCACAATAGGAAGTGGCAGAGAGCAGAGACTGTCTGTGTTATTTCAAGCTTGTGATCACATCTCACACGCTCTGCTGAGCCAGTGAACAAAACAGCCCTTGGAAAACTGGTACTTGGCGTGGGCGGCGCTTGCCAACCCGCCGGCAACCCTGGCTCTGCTCCATTCACTCACCAGGAAAGCTGACCTCCGCTGAGGACATCCATTGCTGGCCTCCATGTCCTTGGGGCTCCTACCACCCATCCATTCAATTCAACATCTAATGAACCTTTACCAAGGCCAAGCATGATGCTGATCCGTGCAAGAGCCATAGGAAAGAAGCACCCACCATCCTTGCCCTCAATCACCTCCCAGTCATGAGCCATAGTTGAGAGTTATCTCAACTAATACTTCTAGTCAGTCACTATCCTGCTCAAGAACTTGCAACAGCTCCCTACTACGGTGGTATCAAGAATCAATTCCTTAGCCTGACTTTTGGGCACCCACACTCAACCTAGGCCCACCTTCTCTTGCTAACTGTAATATGAACCCTCAATCTCTGCAGGTAAAATGTCCTAATTGTGCCAGGACCTTCCTGTCTTGTCTGTCACTCTGTAGCTTATTATTATCTAAACCCTCAACACTTGCCTCAAATTCTATTAGCCCAGTGCTATCTCTTTTTTTTTTTTTTTTCTGAAGTCCCACTGATAGTAAGCCATGGTCTTGAACTAAATTATTCTCCAATTCTCTCTCTCTCTCATAAGGTTCTGAAGTGCAGAGATGATTCAATTAAACACAATTCAACAAATATTGACTGAACACCCACCATCTTCCCCTGCCTGTATTTGTGGACAGGTTGACTGACAGGCTGATCCAGACTCCAGGCTATTCTGTGCAGAGGGACAGCTTTGATGATAGGAAGTTTAAACTGCAACCTCATGCAAACCTCAGCGCTATGCCCTGCCTTATTGACCCCAGGGCACCCCTGAAATCAAATGAAACCACAGCCCCTCCTCAGTGCCACCTTGAGAAATAGGAAACCATTTGTTCTCCCTGTATGAATACCTAGCATCCCAAAGGTCACACCTGAGCACAGCAGGAACCAGGTGTGGTAACGCCCAGGCCAGTGCTCCACCCTCACCTGGCCAGGACTTCACAGAGCAGCTGGGGCCCCAGTGGTCAGTCCCTACTGGGGAGCAGGCTGAGTCCTGCATGGGGGCAGCACAGCATCCTGCACTCCGGACACCTCTGTCCTCACGTGCGGCTTCAGACCCCCCCCCCCCCCCATTTCTCAAATGCCTCCCTCCCTGC
This sequence comes from Hylobates moloch, assembly GCF_009828535.3. NCBI lineage: Eukaryota > Metazoa > Chordata > Mammalia > Primates > Hylobatidae > Hylobates > Hylobates moloch. Next base: position 25,242,815 of record NW_026652297.1, on the reverse strand, counting down.
CTACCTATGTGTCTGTTTCCTGCCTCTTCTTTCGCCACCCTCCCCCCTCACCCGGCCTTCCGTGGGGAGAGATGCTGGGAGAGGCGGCCGGTAGGATTTCGGGCAGCGTGCTTTTTGCACGTTTGGCTATTGCCATCTAGTGGCCATAAGGCATAAACCTGTCCCCACTCCAGGCCTTGCAAATGCCCCTTTCCCCTTTTTAAAAAGTAGGGGAGAAAAAAAGCTCTCTTTTTCAACCCCAAAAGGTCCTAAAAACTACAAGCAAAGACTACCAGGAAGCTTCAGTGTTCTCCAGGGATCACTTGACTGCCTGCCGCCCTGCAGTCTTAGGATCTGGAGTGGAAAAGGCCCTTCCCACTCCAGTGCCAGCACAGGCATCAGGGCTTTCTCTAAGCAGATTGGAGGGTTGCAAGGAAAGGGAGACAGAAGTAGAGAGTTAAGGGGAAAGAGGAGGAGAGGACGGGGGAAGGAGAAAGCAGTGAGGTGAGGAGGGATGAGGGAGTCATTGCAAACCCTGGGCCTACACCAACAAAGACATAGGATGTGAGGCACAGCGCTGGGGTCATAGGGGAAGGTGTAGCCCATTGTTGCTGAATGACCTGCAGGATCTAGGATAAGAAACCTGAGCCCTGCCTGGACCAAGAGGGAGAACAGCAAGGCTCTGACCTGAAGCCAGCATGGATGCCCTCAGAGCTGCCCTTCACCTTTGTAGGGAGGATGGGGCACGCGGGGCCCCTTTGCACAGCGATGCTGGCTACCTGCAGAGCTGACCTGATCCCTGGAGGGGAACACACCCCCTTCTAAGTGATGTCATTCATCCCTGACTCTGCCTTCCATTTTTCACCAAAGCTGATCTCAGGGGCCAGACCATTCACCAGGACTGAGAGCAAAGAGGAGAGACCTTCGGCAGCCCCAGGGCAAAAGTGGGCTTCCACTCCTAGCCAGCCTGTCTCTGCCTCTCCCACCCTACCTTCAAGCCTTCTAGCTTCATTTGGAAGAAATCTCCTCCTGCTGGAGGAAGAAGAAAAATACACCCAACCCGCGAGGATTTTACCCCTTGCCTCATCTCTTGAGAAAGCTGCCAGTCCCCAGCCCTACCTGCCAGGCCACTACCCTCCATGAGCCATGTTAAGTGATGAGGATAGCTATTAAGTAAATTCATTATTGACTATTTCACATTAGATTCCATTTTTTTCCCTTTGATGCCAACACAACTAATAAAAATGCACTTTATCTTCTTGGATTTATGGGATCGTAAAGCTGCTTTCATGTACCTCTGGGAATTGGGATTAAAGGAGAATTAAACATCTCCAGTGCAAAGCCTGCTCAGGTAAAGAGAGTGGGGGAAGGAATCGGAGGGGTGGGGGGAGAGAAGGAGAAGAGTGATTCAAGGACAAGAAATAAACTGAAGTAAAAACCTGGCAAAAATATGGCTTTAATATATTGTAAAAGAATAAAAACCTCATAAAAAGTTATCACCAGACATGAGGAGTTCGTAATGTCGCCCATTGTGGATTCTGGGGAGGAACTTTCTGGGAGATGAGAGTCATTAAGTAAAAGTGAGCCTGGAGCTGGCAGTGAGATGCAGGGTGGAGGCGGGACAGAGCCACAGTGAAGGGGGCCAGCCTGGAGGCAATGGGCCAGCGGGCACCTCCTGAGCCATCCCTCCCCTGATGGGAGAAAGCCTAGGCACAAGACACGGTGCTTCCCGCCCCTCCCTCCACCGTCCCACAGGGCTCCGAGGTGATACCAGGGGCTGAAGAGGAGAGATCTTCCCCTGGCTTTTACCAACCAGCCGTGAGACTCCAATGACGTCCTTAGTCTCTCCGTTTCTTATTTTCTGTTAACCAGGGACAACACTCCCTGGTTAGTTCCTCCCAAAGTCATTGCAAGAACCAGCTAGAACAGTCAAGGCAAGGGAAGGAGCTTTTTTAAATTTAAATCTGAGATTTTTGAGCTATTCTTGCCATATCCTTTTCTTCCTCCCCAAATCCAAGCCAGCACCTGTCCTTCCATTTCTACCTCAAAAATCTACCTCTTCTCCTTCTCCTTTCCTGTCTGTCCAGCTCCCAGGCACAGACCCCTGTTGTTTCCACCTAGTCTACTGCAATGCATTCCTCATTCACATCTTCCAGATCCATCCTCCACACAGCCCCTGAAAGGATCTCCCAGGACTTTGAGAGGCCGAGGCGGGTGGATCACCTGAGGTCAGGAGTTCAAGGCCAACCTGACCAACATGGTGAAACCCTGAAACCCTGTCTCTACTAAAAATACAGAAATTAACCAGGAGTTGTGGCAGGTGCCTGTAATCCCAGCTACTTGGGAGGCTGAGGGAGGAGAATCGCTTGAACCTGGGAGACAGAAGTTGCAGTGAGCTGAGATTGGGCCAGTGCACTCCAACCTGGGTGACAGAACAAGACTCTGTCTCAAAATAAAAATAAAATAAAGCAAATCCAATTATGTTGGTTTCTGCTTAAAACTCTTCAGGAGTTTCTCCTAGATCTGAGGATAAAATTTAGAATCCTTAAGCTGGTCTGACAGGCCTCATCTAGCCAGGCTTATGTTCCCAAACGCATCCTGCTCTTCCGGCCCTGCTTCGTGTCCTCTGGCATACCGAGCTTTATTCCACTCCCGGGCCTTCTGTGCATGCCTTCATTTTGGCTTAGAAAGCTCCCCCTACTCTTTGCATGGTTACCTGCCTTTTCTATACTCATCTCAACTCAAATGTCACTTCAAAGGCTCTTCAGTGACTTCAGTGACTTCCAACCACATATAACCTGTGTTCTGACTCTATGCTTTTCCTATCTAACTTACATCACAACTTGAGTTATATATTTACTTGTGTATTGAAATTTCATATCTGGCTGGGCACAGTGGCTCATGCCTGTAATCCCAACACTTTGGGAGGTCGAGGCAGGCAGATCACTTGAGCTCAGGAGTTTGAGACCAACCTGGCCAACATGGTGAAACCCCATCTCTATTAAAAATACAAAAAAACTAGCCAGGCATAATGGCAGGCACCTGTGATTCCAGCTAGTTGGGAGGCTGAGGCAGGAGAATCGCTTGAACCCAGAGGTGGAAGTTGCAGTGAGCCGAGACCACACTATTGCACTCCAGTCTGGGCATCAAGAACAAAACTGTATTTCTAAATAAATAAATAAATAAATATCTGACTCCCCTATTAAATCATAGCCCTTGGCTGCACTGGTCCCCATCTAAAAAATGAAAAAATAAAAATAAATTTAAAATAAAGTGTATCCCTTTATTCATTTTAAGAGTATGCCAATTTGTTATTCACTACATCCCCAGAACTTCACACACAGCCCAACTTATAATCTGCCTTCAATTAATATTGACCGAGCAAAAGACAAAGAAGCTTAGATTACTACAAAATAGAGGTTCAGGGCTTCCCATGGTTGGAGTAGGAAGAAGAGAGGATTTGGGAGGGGCATGAAAGAGCCTCCTGGGTAAATGTAGGGCAGGACACATAGAAGAAGAAGTCAGGAACGACACAGAGACAGGTGGTCAAGGTCAACCATCTTTTTCCAGGACCCCTCTCATCTCTGCATTGCCCTGTTTCATTCAGTTCATCAGTAAGTACAAACTTATGATGGGCAAGACATTGTGTTCAATAAGGTTGGGAATCCCAACCTTGCCCTCCAAGAAAGCTAAGAGCAAAAGTATTAATACAAAGAGAGCCAGAACTCAGAGATGAGACTTTGGATGTCACCTAAGCACAGTACTCAGGTATGTTGAGCCCTGGGACCTTGTCCTGGCTGCAAGGAGAGGCCGACTGGCTGTCCTGCAGAGCCTGCCAAGGTGGCCATGTTTGGTGATGTCATCATGGCTCTGGATCTGGCCCTCAGCTTCGCAGAGAAAAGCATTTATTTCTAACCAGTGAACAGGGCTGAGCAGACTTGGAAGGACTGACTCGCCCTAACCAAACTTGCCAACAATCTATACAGAAATGATTTAGTTTAGAAATTAGTCCCATTCAAATCTCATGTTCAATTGTAATCTCCAATACTTGAAGTGGGGCCTGGTGGGAGGTGTTTGGATCATAGGTGTAGAGCTCTCATGACTTGGTACTGCTCTCCTGATAGTGAGTTCTCAGGAGATTGGGTCTTGTAAAAGAGTGTGGCACCTCCTCCCCCACTCTCTTTCCCTTGCTCCTCCTCTCACCATGTGAAGTGCCTGCTCCTGCTTTGCCATCCTCAATGAGTAAAAGCTCCCTGAGGCCTCCCCCGGAAGCTGAGCAGATGCCAGCACCATGCCTGTACAGCCTGCAGAACTGTGAGCCAATTAAACCCCTTTTCTTTGTAAATTATCCAGTCTCGGGTATTTCTTTACAGCAATGCAAGAATGGCCTAGTACAGTAAAGTCAGTGCCTGTTTATATGATGGGAAACCCAATTTTCACCCAGCGGACTCCTTCCCAGTATAAGGGTTTACGGATTCTCCAACTATATCTGCAGTGATACTCATCCAGCCTTACTGCACACTTAATTGCTTTTGGACCTGTACCATGCCAAGCTCAGTTTTTCCTCTTCCCTTGGGCCTTTCCTTTAGGTAATTCACAATGTCTGAACTACTCTCCCCTACCTCTTCCCCCTTCCCTTCACGTGGATAATGCTGGCTCTCCATTTCAATGCCTCTTACTCTCAGATGTCTGCTACGGCTTGCAGACTAGGTTAAGTCTCCCTGCTAAATATTGTAATAGTTCCTTATATTTCTGCTCATTGTTCACTCAACAAATATTGATTTGCATTTATTTGAGCTACTAAGTGCCAAGTGTTGCCTGGATATTGAAGGTACATCAGTGAACAAAACAGACAAATACTTCTGAGCTCTTAGGAAGTACATGTTTTACACAAATGCACACACATACACATACACACAAAATGGACTGTAAGTTTCTCGGGAACATTACAAGTGCATTATATTTCTTAGTACTCATTAATTCATTCCTTCTCCATTCATAGAACAGATTTTGCTTAAATGTCTCTTCTGCCATCAGACACTATGCTTAACTCTAAGGTGCTATTGGCAGAACAAATACACATGGTCCCTGCCTTTATGTATCATACCATGTAAGGTGAGCAATAGTTACTAAAAATGAAAACACAAATAAACAACAGGTGCTTCGAAGGGAATGGACAGGGGGCTTTAAGAGACAATAACAGAAGAAGAGTCTGGTTGAGATTGTGTGGTCAGGGAAGGCTTCTCTAAAGAAATTACATTTAGGATGAATTTGGAAGGGAATCAGGAGGATGATAAGGAGCCAGTGGTGTAGACAGTGAGAGGAACAACATTGTGGGCAGAGGGAACAGCCCATGCGAACGTCCTGAGGTAGTAAAAAGCCAGCACATCTGTGGAACCAGTAGAAGGCCAGTGTGGCTGTAGATGGTGAATGAGAGAAAGAATGGTAAGAATCAAGGTTGGGAGGGTAGTCAGGGGCCCAATCCTGCAGGGCTTTCTGAGTCATGATCAAGATTTTGGATTTTATCCTAAGCACAAAGGGAAGCCATTGAGATGTTTTAAGCAGTTGCTATGGAATATTTTAGAGCAGACATAGAAATGGGAAAACCAGTTAGAAGATTTTTGCAACAGGTAAAAGATGATGATGTCTTGACCTAGGGTGATAGTGTTAGAGATGGGATATCTTTTTGGAGAGTGAATCCACATGCCTTGGGACTACCTTGGATGTCGTATTTTTACCAGCTTGCACAGTGGATGTGCAATACAGAAGATTCAGCAACCTTTATTTCCCTGTTGCCCATTAATGTGTGTAAGTGCCCATAAAAATGTCCTAATGTCCACCCTAATCCATCTTGTAGCATTTTATATTCATTTATTTGTGCCCTAGAACAATTAGTGATCTGAAGTGCTTTGGTAACTAGTGGGTGTATTTCCTCTACGTGTGGACTCCACCTTCATTCTAAGTAATTTTGAATGCCCCAACACATTCCCTTGTAGCCAATGTCTGATTGTTTTTCTCATGATCCCTAACAGTGTCATAGTGTTGCTCTGGGTGACCTCAGGGGTCAGAGACCTGGGACGATGTTGCCTTAAAGAACAAGTCAAAAGGAAGGGTGAATTGGATTCAGAGAAGAGACCGGGCTCCTGGAACCGGCTCAGCCTGTGGGAGCCTTTGTGATCTGAGATAAGCAGCACACCCACCTTTTAGATCCAAGCAGATCTCTGTCCTTCCTGGGGCTCTTGTTCATCCATCACCATGATTAAGGGCCTACGGCCTACTATGTGCATACACTTTCCAAGTGCTGTTGGTGCAATGATGAAAGAAAGAAAGCACCATTAAGGATAAAATAATTTGAAAGGCTAAATATGCATGTCTGAGAGGTGCAGGGACAGCCTTGCCTTTTAGACCAGGAGCTCAGGTCTCCAGAGAGTGCTCATCTGTGAGCGACTGACTCTTCACATGACTTGCCTAGTCCCCCTCGCAGAAAGATCGAGGCTTTAAGGAAAATTTCTTAGCAATCAGCTCATGCGTGATTTATAAGTTGATGGTTCTGGGAGGCATCTGCACATTGGGGCATAGATCTCAGTAATTAATCCTAGGAGGTCCCTAATGACAGAGGAGATTGTGCTGTGTGAAAGTTGCTTTAATACTAAACAGCTTGTGTTATCTAACAAATGAGAACATTTCACACCCAATAAACGTCACTTTTGATAAGTGCTACTAGCGGTCGTAAATCTGACAAACAACACAGGCAACATCTCCCACACACTTGCCCTTCCCTGCCATCTTCCACTGGGCTCTCTTGTGCTCTGTGCCTTTGGGAAAGAGCTGGGCCAGAGCATACCTCTGTCCTCACGCTAACCACTCAGACTCCTAGCCAGCCGCTCCATCCTGCCAGCACCACAGTGCCTGCATCCAAGTGGGAGCTCTGCAGTTTCCAGGTGAATTTGGATCATTGTAAGTGCAAAAGTTGATGATTCAAACAAATAAATACAGCAAAACAAAACAAAACTCCCATGTCCCTGTCATTTCAGTTCTCTTCTTCAGGACACATCAGAGACTGGGGGGAGTTGGCTTAAATGATAACGATCATCCCAGCTCATCATCAAAAAGTATTTAAGTGATTAAATGTGCTTTACTGAATCAAGGAAACTGCAAAGATCCAATCTGTCCCCTCTGGGCTAATGGTGGATCTATCCTCCTTGCTAAGAGAGAACACTTTTATCTTGTACATTTCTGCCTCTCAATTACATGAGTGAGCCTATACGACTGTGGGAGGACAGAGGTTTCTTAGTTCCATCACTCCGGGATGGACGCAGCCACCAAATTAAACCAAAATTGAAAGGAATTGTGAACGGAGAAGGGTCCTATGTGATTGCAACTATATAACATCTTGAAAAAGGCAAAATTATGGAGACAGTAAAAAGATGAGTGGCTGTCAGGGGCTAGGAGGGTGGAGGAAATAGAGATGAATAGGCAGTAAATGGAGGACAGGAGTTTTTAGGGCAGTGAAACTATTCTTATGATACAGTCATAGTGGATACATTTAATAATAACATGTCGATATTGGCTCATCAATTGTACCAAATGGATCACACAAAAGCAAGACGTTAATAACAAGGGGAACTTGGTCGGGGGTCCGGAGGGGTATATCAGAACTCTCTGTATTTTAAGTTATGGTTTTTTGTAAACCTAAAACTGCTCTAAAAAATACATTCTCTATTGAGAGAAAGAGAGAGAGCTGTCTAGTAGCTCCTGGGCTCAAGACCATAGATTTCTTGAAATTCTTGAAAGTACCCGCAGTTTTACCTTTGGAAGCACTGACCTCAGTGAGTACAGGATGCAAGCTTACATTGACAATAGATGAGGGAGATCCAGATGGTTCACAGGTGGCTTTTGACAGGTCATCTCCTGACCCACTGACCACTCTCTCCATTTCCTCCCTCCACTTGCATCTGTTCACACCTTAAGTGTTATATTTCCCCTGCTAGCATGTTAGCTCTGTGAGAGCAAAATAGAGGTTGTATATTTTGGCCGGGCACAGTGGCTCACTCCTGTAATCACAGCACTTTGGGAGGCCAAGGTGCAAGGATCACTGGAGGTCAGGAGTTCAAGAGCAGTCTGGCCAACATGGTGAAAACCCCTCACTACTAAAAATACAAAAATTAGCCAGGCTTGGTGGTACATGCCTGTAATCCCAGCTACTCTTGTGACTGCGGCAGGAGAATTGCTTGAACCTGAGAGGCAGAGGTTGCAGTGAGCCGAGATCACACCACTGCACTTCAGCCTGAGTGACAGAGTGAAACTCCATTTCAAATAAATAAATAAATAAATAAATAAATCCAAACAATAGACTTTGTAAATTTTTATTAACTGCTCTATCTATAGTGCTTGGATCTATGCCTGGAACACCGTAGTTAATAAAAAATTTGTTGAACTAAAGAATAAATAAATACAATCACATACCCACCTATTCACCAGCTATCTCTCATGGTCTTCTGATGCACTATTCCAGGAGCTGTGGAGAAAGTGAATTTGTATAAGATATAGGCTTGCCTTTAAGGGGCTTACAGTCCACTAGAAAGAAACCATCTGATTTGCAAGTTGCAGTTTCAGGCAATTCCTAATAAACATTCTAGGAGTCACAGTCTAGTTGGATTTATCCCAACACCACGATATACATGTAACAGCATAAAATGCCTAAGACACGATCTGGCAATTGGTAGTCTTTGTAAATGTTTAACAATTCCCCCTTCTTAAAAATATCTAGTACTAAATTTATTCTCAAACCTTACCTCCTGCCTGGCACAATGGCTCATGCCTATAATCCCAACACTTTCAAAGGCCAAGGCAGGAGGATCACTTGAGCCCAGGAGTTTGAGACAAGCTTGGGCAATATGGCGAGACACTGTCATTTTTTAAAAAATTAGCCAGGCATGTTGAAACATGCCTATAGTCCCAGTTACTAAGGAGTCTGAGACAGGAGTATTGCCTGAGCCCAGGAGTTAAGAGGCTGAAGTGAGTCATGATCATGCCACTATATTCCAGCCTGGACAACAGAAGGAGACCCTTTCTCAAAAACAAACAAACAAAAAAACTTCCTTCCATTTTCATGACAGTATTGCACCATCTAATGCTACCTATGGGCCACTTGGCCCCAATCTTGATAAATAATAACAAAATTTTTTAATTGTACAGAGGCTTACTATTATTAACATATATAAATAGATATATAAATTAGTACTACATCTCTGGAAATCAAGGGCTGGAGTACCAATCAATCAAATCAAATCAATACATATATACTATATATAAATATAATATAAATACATTGTGTATTATATTATTATATACAATATATAGTATATAATATAAATGCATGTATATATATATTTACATATGTGTATATGTACATATAATAAACAATATATGTAAATTGGTACTCCAGCCCTGGAAATTAAGACTGGTAGGAAATTACCTAACTGAAATTTCTAACTATTTCAAGAGAGCAAGGGGAATGAAGATTTGTAGGGTGACTAGAGTGTCAGGCCCTGTGCCAAATGCTTCATGAAGTTATCTTGGGTTTTGTTCACAATGAGAAAGTAGAAGGGAGCTGTAGCTCCAGGCTGCTGAAGAGGGGCTGGAGCTCTGAGAGATTATGACAATTCTCTGTGAGAATGTCTTAGTCAGTTTTATGCTGCTATAACATAATGTTTTGGACTGGGTAGTTTATAAAGAACAGATTTCTTTTTTCTTACAGTTCTGGAGGCTGGGAAATCCAAGACTGAGAGGCGGGCATCTTGAGAGGACCTTCTTGCTGCATCTTCCATGGAGGAAGGTATCTCATGGGGTGAGAGAGAGAAAAGGAAAAGGACCAAATCGTTCCTCATTCTTTTTATCAGGAACCCACTCCCATCATCACAGCATTACTCCATTCATGAGGGCAAGCCCTTGTAACCTAATCATCTCTTACAGGTCTTACCTCTCCACAGTGTTATGTTGGGAATTAAGTTTCTGACAAATGAACTTTGGAGGACACATTCAAAGCATACCAGATAATAATTCTAGTTTATAATAATTATAAGCTAGAAGTTTAATAAGTGATAATAATTCTAGTTATCTCCCAGATAAACTAGAATTATTCTAGTTATCTCCCAGATAAACTAGAATTATTCTAGTTATCTCCCAGATAAACTAGAATTATTCTAGTTATCTTAATAATTCTTAATTATCTACCAGATAAACTAGAATTAAAATCCAGGTCACTCTGATTGCAAAGACTAGATTATTTCCAGAGACCAGCTTATTAGAAGACTAGAAGTCTCGAATTCTAGGAGTTTTAAGACTTCTATGGATCTATGGATGAAGGATTAGAATTTGAATTGCACACCAGCAGTAGTTTGATAAAAGTCATACTCTTACTTCCTTTGTACCTGATAAAATGTGCTCAGTGTCCCATCAAACTACCCCTAAGTCCTTTGTGTGTGCTAGGCACTTTAAATGCACTATCTCACTTAATTTTCATAACATTTCTGTGACCTTGAGAGTATTTTTATCTCCATTTTACAGCTAATTACTTGAGACTTAGAAAGGCTAATTAACTTGCCTAACTTCATACAGTTTAGGAAAAGGCTAAATTGCCATTGGACCCAGATTATTTGACTTTGGCACCCAGAGACTAAATCCTCCACAGAAAATGATTTTTCTCAAGGTCTCAGGTTTCTGCTAGGCAGGGAAAGTCCTTCTCTTGGTTTAATCTCAATATTCCTTGCTGCAATAGCAGGTCATTTTCTTTCTAGCCCTTCTGTGTAGAGCCAAGAATAACCACTTAAGTCAGGTTTAATGTCATTCATCTGTGCCAGGCTTAGAACCTGACCCATTAGCCATTTTCAGTCTTAGAAGAAGAATCCAGTCAGGTTATTAACAAGGAGAGACAATTGCCTTTTATTTCATTCCTCCTTTCTTATTCTAAAAAGGAAGAGTAACGAGTTAGCTTCTGCTGTCAGAATATCAACAAGGGCACTTTCTGGCAGTTGGTTCATAAGGAAATTTGTCTCGTAATTGGAGTTTCAGAAGCTAACCCAGCATCAATGGCATCCACCGTATAAATTAGCCTCTTCTCTACGCTTACAGATTTTATCCTAATTATTGCAGCTAATACGAATGCAGCCTGGCCAACTTCATTGAAAACCGAGCCATAGCAGGGGCTCTGTGACCCTGGGGAAGGACAGGGCAGGCCCTAGAGCCCTGCAGTCTGTCAGTGTCCCTGTTCTTTGCGGGCTCCCCACAGGCTTCTCTATGAACCCGCAGGGGTCTTCTTCCCTCCACCTCTAGCCCGTGGCTCTTGGACCCAGAAGACAACCGGCTCCCCAAGACTTCCCAAGCACTGCAGGGCATACTCCAGCCCCATCCTCTGCCTTACTTACCCCAACAAAGAACCTGGAAAGGAGCAACTTGCTATCTCTACTGTCCCAGACCTTTGGCTCCCCAGCCACCCTGAGAGCTGCCAGCAACTTCCTTTCTTCCCAGTGCCAGTTGTCCTAAGGGGAGATGCAATTCTGAAGTGCACACAGTGATATGTCTCGCCAAGTGAGGACGCTGACTCGGACAGCCCTGACCGAAGCAATGGTCTGGCTCAGAATCAGGTGTGGGCAACAATGGGACAACAAACACCCTTGAAGGAAAGACAAGCACCGAGAAACCCTTTCATAACCCCAGGAGCAGAGTCCTCCAGTCCTCAGGCAGCCAGGCAGGGAACGCACATCCTAAAATGGCAGTGCTGAAAAGAAATAGAAAGAGCATCTCGTCCAACCTTCGCCTTACACAGAGAAGAAACCTTAGGCAAGAACATGTTGTGAAGCAGCAGGTCATGACGTTTAGCAGAGGAATCGGGCCTCCTGAGTCCGCAGCCGGGGCTCTCTTCTCTGTTTTACAAAGCCACAGAGACAGGACCTGGCAAGGACACCTGTGCCCACCGCCCCCCCACCCCCCACCCCGATGGACAATTAGCATCCTCCTCGGATGTATTGGAGCCCAAGTCTCCTGCTTCCCAGTTCCCTGTGCTTCCTAACTTCTCTCTACAGAGATTATTTCTTCCTCCCTGCTCTTGTTTTCATATAAAAAGCTGAAATCTAGGTTGGGGAATTGGCTTCCCTGGATTTTCCTCAGGAGATAAAATTGCTTTCAGGCTTGGCTCTCTTGAGCCGATCTGACCCTTTCGCTAACTTGCTTTTAGCATGAGGCTTGGGAGAGGCAATTTTAAAAGCAAGAAAGTAAGTCTTCCCAGAGCCCATTCTCTCTCTCTCTCTCTCTCTCTTTCTCTCTCTCTGTCTCTCTATCTCTATCTTCACATGGGCTCGATTTTGACTTTCTATCCACCCTCAAATCCATTTCAAACAGCTTAAGACCCATACGGGGAGCAATGAAGTTCTTGCTAACAAATGCCACGCTGGTTTTTTCATACACCTGTTTTGTATTCCAGCCTGTTGTGTTGTCTGCATCTCATTATGTAAAGTTCCTGGTTTGTTAATAGTTTTAGTATCCTTCCTATGCATTTAAAACCTGGGCGATGGAATAAAGATGGGTGAGGATAGGCTCTGGGCTGATGCAAATTGAAACTGAAAAGATATTAGGCTGAAAGTGTTAGGAAGAATATAAGAAAAATCTGCTGCACAAATGGAGGCAGTGCTGCTCTGCCAGGAATGCTACTATCACCAAAGTGAAAGCACGTCTGTGAATTTTAGTGCTGGGTAGCGGCATTAGCCTAGTAGCCTCTTTTCTCAGAAGGGCCGGATTCTTCATCACAGCTAACATTACTGAGCACTTACTATGTTGTAGGAACTGCTACGTGCTTCACAAGCACTATTTCCAGGATAAAATCCCTATTGTGGAGGTGCTGTTATTATGCCCATTTCACAGATAAATTAACTGAGGCTTGGAGATGTTTTAAAATGTCGTGTGGCTCACAGAGCTAACAAACAGGAAGTCCAGAATTTAACAACCCAGGCATCCTGACAAGACAGGCCAAATCCTGACTCAATTTTCTTGATCTGTTTGCTTTCTTTAAATAAACCTCCTGCCAAAGTACCTGTGAAAAAGCTGAGGAAGATGTTATGGACCTAGAATAGGTCCTGGGTCTTCAGCCAACAGGAAGAAATGAACCAAAAGAGATGCATATTTTGTCCTTTAGTTTCGAGCCTTAGGCTCTGGTTCCATCTCTGCCCTCTCTACTAGTTTCCATGTATGCAAAAGGAGAGGGCCAGTTGGAAGGTCTCCCTTCCATCCCTGACAGTTTCCACGGATGGTCTGTGGGGAGAGGCACAGGACCAATACGGAGACAGGAGCATGGAGCTGGCTCTGCCGACCCGCAGCACTGCTCCAGCCCTTCCTTCAGCTTTCTCCAATGAACAGGAATTCTCCACTAAAATCAGCGAAGTGGAAGGAAAGAGTTTCTCCCAATTCACAGATTAAAAAATACTAAAATGTAGAAAGCTTTCAGGTAACAGGGCCTCTTTTCTTTCACACATGTTGTTGATGAATTCTGTGTTTTCCAACAACAGCTGTACCATATCACTCAAAGTGCAGATGGAGGGACACGGCCAGGAAAACACGTCTCAGGGGTCTGATGATTCACGCTTTGTTCTCCTTGTTGCCCTAATGTCAGAGAAGCTCTGGTGGGTGTCTAAATCCTGGTAGAACAACAGTGGCTACCCAGGACCTCTTAATCTTCTGAATGCATATTCTTATGAATCTCATGGCAATGGCACCTAGCCAGTTTGCATAGAATAGGGACTTGCTGGACAAAGCAGCTGTCATGCTGGTAACAACAAGGAGACTTCATAACGACATCGGAACCAGACAGTGGTGCTCCACAGTGGACAGGCCACAAAAGGCCTGCTGTTGTGTGCTGCTTCCTAGGAGCCTGCAGAAGATGGAATGTCTGGTGACCTGATTTCCTAGCACACAAGCTGTATGTTTGAGACTGGGTCTAGGGAGGTAAAAGGGGATGTGTGGCCTCTGGATGGAAGGTCTGCTCTTGAGGCCAGTGTTTCTCACCGGAGATGATGGGAAGCACGAGCATTTGTCTAGGCTTTCATGGAATTGCTGGTCTGTTGACTTCACCAATAGAGTAGACAAGCCTCTTTTGCAAGTGTAATGGAAGCACCGTAACCCCACCCACCCCACCCCACCCCCTTCCTGGGAGGCGGAGGGTCTCACCAGGTGGAAGAGCATAACGCAGTGTAAGGAAAGACCTCTTCTTGGAGCAGAGAGCGCTGAGGGGCTCCAGGGTAAAGAGATGAATGGAGGAGTGGGCACCTGAGCACATCACGGGGTAATTATAGGATTCACTGAGATCCGCTCACTTGTTTGTCCGTTCATTCATTGATTCTTTCACTCAGCATCTCCTACACCGTGCCACTCTGTGAAAGGTTCCAGGGCCACTGCAGGAACTAATGCAGACACCACAGCCCCCATCCTCATAAAACTCACAGTCCAAATGGGAGCACAGAGAGCCAAGACGAAAACCACAGCAGACAGTGAAGCCCGTTGAGATGAGGGCAGAAAGGGGACCTGGAGTGGGTGATGCTGCTGCCTACCCCCAAGGGATCCTCATTAGGAAGACACAGTCAAAACTGGGGCTGGAGGAAATGGGGTCATGTGGCCTCTGGATGGGAGGGTTGCACTTGAGGCCAGTGCAGGAATCACTCCTCACTCCTCTCAATTCATTTCTCCAATATCTCTTGACCACATCAGCCATTATTTTTGTCCCCAGCACACTGGCCTCTTTCCTATTCCTCACACACGCCAGGTAATCTGTGACTGGGAGCCTTTGTGCCCGCTGTTCTCTCTCCCTGGAATACGATCCCCCAGACATCAGGGTGGTTTGCCCCCATCTTCCCCAGGTCCTGGCACAAATCTCTCTTCCGTGAGGCTTTCCGGCACAGCCTGTGTCAATTGCAGGGAATAATTAGACATAGTGTAATGTGGATGAACTTTGAGGACATCATGCCAGGCGAAAGAAGCCAAACCCGAAAGGATTTATACTGCATGATCCCATTTATAGTACCTGGAGGAGTCGGATTCATAGAAACTGGGAGTGGTGACCCCTAGGGGCTGGAGGAGGTGGAGGGAGGAATGTTACTGTTTCATAGGTAGATTTTTAGTTTGGGATAATGAAAAAGATTCTAGAAATGAATGGTGAGGATGGTTGCACAACAATGTGAATGTGCTTAATGCCACTGCACATGTAAAAATGGTTAAGGTGGGCCCGGGGTGGTGGCTCATGCCTATAATCCCAGCACTTTGGGAGGCCAAGGCAGGTGGCTCACCTGAGGTCAGGAGTTGGAGACCAGCCTGACCAATATGATGAAACCCCATTTCTACTAAAAATATAAAAATTAGTCGGGCATGGTGGTGTGCACCTGTAATCCCAGCTACTTGGGAGGCTGAGACAGGAGAATCACTTGAACCCGGGAGGTGGACGTTGCAGTGAGCCAAGACTGCACCATTGCACTCCAGCCTGAGCAACAAGAGCAAATCTCTGTCTCAAAAAAAAAAAAAAATGGTTAAGGCGGCAGCCAGGTGCAGTGGTTCACACCTGTAATCCTATCAGTTTGGGAGGCCAAGGCTGGAAGATGACTTGAGGTCACAGGCTCAACACCAGCCTGGGCAGCATAAGGAGACCCTGTTTCTATGAAAAAAAAAAAAAAATTAATTAGCCAGTCATGGTGGCAGGCTCCTGTAGTTCCAGCTACTTAGGAGGCTGAGGTGGGTGGATCACTGGAGCTCTGGAGATGGAGGCTACAGTGAGCTATGATCACACCACTGCCCTTTAGCCTGGATGATAGAATAAGACCCTGACTTAAAAAAAAAATTAAGTTTAGGTGGTAAATTTTTGGTTATATGTATTTTACTACAATAAAAAATGCTGCATAAAAAAGTAATAAGTAGGAGTGAAACTTGCAAAAGGACTGAGTGGATGACAATGTGGAGATGACGGGAAGGAAAGGAGGATGGGTTCCAGCACTGGGAACACCATGAGCCCAGGGCTGGAGCCGAGAGACTGGGCACACTTGGGGCTTTGTTCTGTTCTCTTCTACTCTGGCTAGCCAAGAACAGAGTTGGCCAGGGAAGAAAAGTTTAGGGCAAGAAATGAGGCACAAAATTGAACTGAGGCCAGATCCATAACCTTGCTGTGGAGTGTGGACTTCTTCCTCCATCAAATGGGTAAATGCTGAGAGCATTTATCAAGAATGTGAAATGATCAGAATTACATTATTTAAAGACCACTTAGGTAAATGAGCTGAAGTAGGGCATGAAGAGTGGGGAGGCCAGTGAGGAGGCCTCTGCAGAAGTCGTGGCAAGAGACAGCGGCAGCAAGGACTCATGTGGATCCAGAGAAGGTGGAGACTCAGGTCTGGGCTCAGTAGGTGTTTAGGAGGCAGAATGAATCACCTATGTGATATATCAGACACGAGGTGTGAGATGGGGGGAGAAGCCCACGTTTCTCCCATGGACCTGAGTTACATGGCAACACCATTCCCAGAGCCCAGACAAAGGAGAAAGACAGACACATGGCAGGATCAGTGTTGAAGTCCCAGGGTTGTCATCCCTGGGGAAATGGCTTGTAAGTCTGGTCACAGTGGCGGGTGGTTCTAGGAGAGAGTTACAGGCTGGAGACAAACATTAGAATGACCAACAGAGACAGATAGAGATAGGTAATAGAAATAGAGATGGAGATATACAAACAGTGAAGGGAGGCCTGAGATAAATGAGCCCATCCCAGGGGTGGGGGAATAAGCCCTAGACCACGCCTCAGGGATGGGCCTCAGTACAGACCCCCAGGAAAATGGTCAGCTGCAGGTGCACTCATCCCTGCCCAGGTATACAATATTCTCTTATATCCTGCTCCTGCCCTATTCAGTTTGACAGACTCAAAGGCATGCTAGCCTTTGAAACAGGATACTTTCTCTCTTCAGATGAGCAGTTGTCTTAGTTTCCACAGGATGCTATAATAAAATACTAGAGACTGTGTGGTTTAAACAATAGTAATTAATTTCTCATAGCTCTGGAGGCTGGGAAGCCCAAGATCAAGGTGCCAGTAAGGTGGGTTTCATTCCGAGGCTTCTTTTCTTGGCTTGTAGGTTGCCATGATCCCTGTGTGTCCATGTGACCTCTTATTTGTGTGAAAAGGAGAGAGATAGAAAGAGAGAGAGTGAGAGAGCTCTTGTGTCTTTGACTCCATCATAAACTCACCCTCAGGGCCTCACTGAAAGCTAATTACCTCTCCAAAGCCTCACCTTCAAATACCATCCTATTAGGGGTTAGGGCTTCAACATAAGCATTTTGGAAGAACACAGTTCTGTTCACAGCATCAGTATTTCCTCTCCCTCTCACATCAGAAGAACTCTTAGTTTTTTTACATTGGTTGAGTTCTTTTCTGTGAAGCAGCTGATGTACTTTCCCACTGAAGTCATCGCTATCCAACACACACTTAGACACCCCATTCTATGCACACAGTGTGTGGACATCCCCAAAACCAAGTACAAGAACATAAAACTATGTTTCTCTAGAGAATCAGGGGAAACACTGGTGGCTCGGGATCCACAGGGTTCCCAAAGTCAAGACATTGTCTCATACAGGGGTCCTCACCCCCAGGCCACAGACCAGTACCAGTCAGTGGCCTGTTAGGAACCAGGCCGCACAGCAGGAGGTGAGTGGCAGGCTCGCGAGCATTACTGCCTGAGCTCCACCTCCTCTCAGATCAGTGGTGGTGTTAAATTCTCATAGGAGCTGAACCCTATTGCGAACTGCACATGGAAAGGTTGTAGGCTGTGAGCTTCTTATGAGAACCTAATGCCTGATCTGAGTTGGAACAGTTTCATCCCAAAACCATCCCCCACCCCCCATCCATGGAAAAACTGTGTTCCACAAAACCAGTCCCTGGTGCCAAAAAGGTTGGGGACCGCTGGTCTTATGGTAGCAAAGTCTAGCAGCCTTGGGTGAGAAGCCAGGGTTGAGAAAACAGAAAAGCTGAGGCAAGAGGAAGAAAGAGCCCTGACCTTGTAGAGACCCAACCATGACTTGAAATCCTAATTCTGCTATTTACACCCTTAATAGCTCCGTGTTCCGGGTTTCTTATGCAAAAATAGGAATCAGCACGTGTCTTAGTCGGTTCAGGCTGCCATAACAAAATACTCTCAACTGGGTGGATTATAAACAATAAAAATTGTATTCTCACAGTTCTGGAGGATGGGAAGTCCAAGATCCAGGCATCAGCAGATTGGGTGTCTGGTGAGGGCTCACGTCCTCATAGATGACATCTTCTTACTATGTCCCCACATGCCGGAAGGGGCCAGGGGTCTCTCTGAAGCCTTTCATAAGGACACTAATCCCATTCATGAGGTCTCTGCCTCCGTGATCTAATCATCTCCCAGAGTCTGCACCTCTTAATACCATCATCTTGAGGGACAGGACTTCAATATTTGAATTTGGGTGGGGACATAAACATTCAGACCACAGCACTATTGTTTCTTCATATAAACACAATTAGACGTGAATGAGAAAATGGAAGTATATGCAAAAGTGCAGTGCCTGAGCCTTCTCAAGTTCGTTCAGCAATTCATTCAGTAAATATTTGCTGTGCATGTAGTGCCAAGCACCAAGGATGCCCTGATCCAAGCCAGCGTCAACATACTTATGTTCTAGAGAAATTCAGTAAGGTTTTTCTAAGTGGCAGGTTCTTGCTCTGTCACCCAGGCTGCAGTGCAGTGGTGCGATCATAGCTCACTGCAGTCTCAAATTCCTGAGCTCAAACGATCCTCCTGCCTCAGCCTCCTGAGTAGTTGGACTAAACATTCTGTACACCACCATGCTCAGCTAACATTTTGTATTATTTTTTGTAGAGGCAGCATCTTACCATGTTGCCCAGGCTGGTCTCAAACTCCTGGCCTCAAGCGATCTTCCCACCTTGACTTCCCAAAGTGCTGGGATTACAGATATAAGCCATCATGCCCAGCAAAGGTTTTCTTTATCTTCCTTAGAGTGTAAAGAAGTCACTGGTTTGTTTCAGCCAGTTTCCATGGTCCCAAATAAAAGTGTGACCTTGGGAGCGATGTGTCATGTACATCACCTAATCCAACCTTTGCTTTCTGGGTGCTTCAGGGTTGATCCTTACACTGACCCTAGACCCCAACGAACTCCTTCTCAGCCTCCTTACTATGCAAGAAGGCTGACATTTTTCTGACCACCGTCTGTCCTAGAGCACCCAAATCTCTAACTTCCTGGCCTGTCCCACCTCCTTTCTTCAAAGCCTGACTAGCTGATTGAATTAATCTACTTATTATATTGCAGCCTCCCTGAGGCCAGGGAATTTTGTGCAAGGTATTCACTTCTATTTCCCTAGCATCTAGTTCTGAGCATGAGGCAGGCACCCAAAGAACGCTCAAATCACCGCATGTTCCTCCCATGTCAAGACACTGGATAGCTGAGAACAGCTCAGCTTGTTGAAGGTCTGCCTTCAACAAGAGAATGTGTGAACCGAGCTGTCAGTGCTGGGATCGGACCATTAGCCAGGGGTAGTGTGTGGAAAGGGAGCCTCCGACCCCTGCCAGACACAGCTGCTGCTCCTCCTGTGCAAAACACCTGTCTGTGTGCCTGAGCTGAGCCAGCCATGGTGAAGGCAAAGCAGCACCCATGAGAATCAGAAGGTTTGAAAGGAATCTCTTCTCCCCACGCCTCCGCCTTGCTTCACTTAACCAAAAAAAAATAACCGTGATATGGATAAGAGTCCATGAGGCTCCAAGATGTGCTGTCTGCTTTCCGTATACTTCTCGGGAGACACCATCATCACTCTCCTGGACAATTAGAGCTCACTCTGGAAGGGCAGGGACTGGAGAGCAGGAGTGAGGCTGACCTTCTGTGCACTGGGTAGAAATCCAGTTCTCCCACCAACTGGCCATGTGTCCTGGAGCAACCCACCACTGCTCTTGGCCTCAGTTTCCTCAAATGTAATGAGAAAGCAAAGGGCTTCTCTGAGAATTAAATGAATGTGATCACACATTTGATGGCAAAGATGAAGTCTGACAGCCAGAATGACACCAGGCTCAATCAGTGTGTGCTTCTGTCCATGTGCCAGGCAGATGGAAAGTGTTCAATCTAGAGGAAGTCTAGAACTATAATTTTTTGCAAAATTATCTTGTTGGTATTTGACCTTGTCTATGCTGCTAGGCCAATAGAATACAGAATCTAGGACAGTTGTGTTTTTGTCCAGTGTAGAAGGTATTTAATAAATACATTAAGGAATTAAATGAATGAACTAACTTTATCTTTTGCTACTCTGTCACCCAGACTCTTAGACCCAGAAACACGGCCTTCTTACTCTTCCACATTCATATCTAGCTCAACTAGCACCATGACTCCATTTCCTATGAACCAAACAGTAAGTATCTAATATTCCCCTATGTTGTGTTCAGTACCATTTGGGGGCCCGTGGGAAATAAAAAAGAAAAAGAAAATACAACCCTATCCCCCATGGAATTTATAATATGTTTGGGGTGGGGAATGACATCTACCCAAGATAAATGTCAAGTGGACAGGGTGAGCAGTAAGTGTTGGAGGAGGAGAACTGGGATGAATGAGGTTTCTTGAAGGTTGGAGTATTTGAACTGGGTCTGGAAGAATGTATGGCCTCAGGTTCCCCAAGTAAATATCACCTTAATATGAGACTTTTTCTTCGATCACCCAGTTGCCCCTGACACAGTTGAAGCTTGTAGCCTTTAAATATAAAGCCAAGTGGTGCAATTTAGAATAATACACAAGTTTGAATTGAAGTATTACAGCAGACAATTAATTGCCTGCTCACTATCTGTTGTTGCCTTCTCTTTGACAGAATCTCAAACCTGTTTGAGGGTGGCAATGTGCCTAAGTAAAAACACTCACTTTCCAACTCTATCCCAGGCAAGGATGTCTATGTAACCCAGAACTAGATGATGAGATAAAGCAGAAATTAGCAGGTGGGGCTTTTAAGCAAGGGTAATATTAAAAATAAATAAATAACCACCAATTATAAAAGATGCCAGATATGAACTACGGGTAAATATAGCCCGCTTCCAGGAAAGGAACAGGCTCAGTGTCATGTGCTCTGCCACTTTGCCCTCTCCCTTCTTACTGCCTGGAATGTGATCCGATGCCTGAAGGCACAGCAGCCACCCTGCAATGGAAAATAAAAGCTAAAGATATGAAAGATGATGGAGCAGGAAGAAAGAGAAGCAGTCTGAGCCTTCAGTGGCCTATTTGAGCAGCTGCTCGTGAGGACCACCTATTTCCAAAGCTCATGTTGCACTGCATAAATTGACCTCTTATTTATGAAGGCCTCTCTTAGGTTTTCTGTTGCTTGCACCCGGATGGAATCCTAGACTTCAGTGCCATGTTTAAAGTCTAAGAGTGTGACCAGCTTTTAATACACACATAGGAAAAGGATTTGAGTCTTACTTGGTATTTGAGCTGTTCAGCCTCTTGATGCCTAGCTTGTCTCACTAAGAATAATCCCAACCACCAGATGACTACAGAATGGATGACCTGATAGGGTTCAGCATGTACCTAGTTTATGTTGTTACTGCTGCATCTTCTAAGTTCCACTGACAAGTGTGCAGTCTTGTCCAATAAAACAAGAAAGGGTGTAATTTGACTTGTGAGCTGCAGGTTTTCAAGATGAAATATTCTTCTCTACTGTCAAGGTGTGCCGAACCTTGCCTAGAGTGCTGAGAAATTATAACTCAGAACATTCTTCTTTGGTTAGAAACCTGTTTTCTTCTCCACTTGGTCTTCAGAGGCCAGGAGGTAGCTTGCTTTGACTTACTTGTATTCTGCCCATTCTTTGTGAGTCTGTGTCTCACGGAAATGTCCACACAAATGGAGATAGACCAACCCAGTTATAGAAAAGGAAAAAGACATTTTAGGGGACAGTGGCCAAAGGCATAGACATAGAAAACGTAGGTCTGTGCATATGTGCCACATTTTCTTAATCCAGTCTATCATTGTTGGACATTTGGCTTGGTTCCAAGTCTTTGCTATTGTGAATAGTGCCACAATAAACATACGTGTGCATGTGTCTTTATAGCAGCATGATTTCTAATCCTGGAATACTATGCAGCCATAAAAAATGATGAGTTCATGTCCTTTGTAGGGACATGGATGAAGCTGGAAACAATCATTCTCAAAAAACTATCCCAAGGACAAAAAACCAAACACCACATGTTCTCACTCATAGGTGGGAATTGAACAATGAGAACACATGGACACAGGAAGGGGAACATCACACACCAGGGCCTGTTGTGGGGTGGGGGGAGGGGGGAGGGATAGCAATAGGAGATATACCTAATGTTAAATGACGAGTTAATGGGTGCAGCACACCAACATGGCACATGTATACATATGTAACTAACCTGCACATTGTGCACATGTACCCTAAAACTTAAAGTATAATTAAAAAAAAAAATAAAACTTAGGTCTGTGCATGGGAACTTGAGTAGAACAGTCTTGCTAGGGTGAGAAGAACACTTCTAGGATCTTTGAGAAAGAAGCTGAGAAGATAAGCTAGAACTAGATTGTTGGGTGCTAGGCTGAAAAGACTGAGCGTTATCACACAGTAAGGAAAGAAAAAACTTAGAATTGTAGAGTTCTATTCACGTTTCAAAACATTTTCACCTATTTAAGTCCTCTTGATCTTCAAGATCCCCTCTGAAGTGTGTGTAGCACTAGTTGCTCTATCTTTGCTTGAGGGAAAGAGCTTGGAGAAGTTAAATGAGTTATCCAATGACACACAACTAGAAATGGTAGATTAAGACCCAAATCAGGTCCTTAGCTTCTTAATCCAGTGTTCTTTTCATTCTACCCTGCTGAGAATGGGAATGGCATGACTTTTGTAAGCACGAATTTATGCAGACACCAAAAGGTAAGTGTGGAGACGGCGAGACCACACAGTGTACTTTTGTAATAGTTCAGGGTTAGGTGAAAAGGGCTTGAATTAAACGTGTGTCAAGGATGCAATAAAAGAGAGGGAAGAAGACAAGAATTCTGGTCAGGAAGAACCAGCAGTGCGGGAGAAGCTCTCTTACTCAATGTCCACTCAACCAACTCTCCACATACACCAGTATTCTCCCTGCTGTCCTTAAAACAGTTGACATCCATGGCCAAATGATGCTTGTGATGAGTAGAAAAACACCCAGTGTTCCAAGCCTTCTGTTTCCATCAGTTGACTTTGTTCCCAAACTGGTTTATTCCAGTTATTATTGTCATTGCAATGATTTAATTTAATTAAATATTACAAATGTTATTGTTATGTAAACCAAGTCAGATATTCAGAAATAGTCAAGAAAGATGAGTCACTCAAATGAACTGTTCAGATTCCTTTGTAAAGTCTTTAGTTCTTACTCTGCTTTTAAAAAACCTGAAAATCTTAGCTCATGCATCAAAGATATGGGTTACGCAAAAAAGCTGTCACAGAAATACAGCCAGCAGACTCACAGTCAAAGAAAGGCCTTGACCCTACATCAAAAGATTGACTTCCTTTCATTAAAATTAAAGGTTTCACAAATGTAAGTAGCATTTCTTAATTGTAATTAATTCTTTTTCAATTAATTGGCTATTAATTCTGGTCATGTGGCATGAAAGTGTGCTTTTGTAGTTAGAATCACAGAAAGTCAGCTGAAAGGAACCAACCCCAGGGCTTCTTTAACCCTTACACACATCAGAATCTCCCGATGGGCTTGGTAAAATACAAATTGCTAGGTCCTACCCAAGATGTCTGATTCGATGGTTGTGAGGTGGGGCCCGATAATTGACTATTCTAACACATTTTCAGGTGAAGTTGATGCTGCTGGTCTGGGGACCACACTTTGAGAACCATGGAACCCATCCATCATTGCAGAGTTCTGAGGTGTGGAGATTTAAAGGGGTTCCCTCATGTACACACAGTGGGCTAACAGGAGAGCCGAAGTTAGCATCAAGATCTTCCCATTGCCTCCTGCTGTCAAAACGAATAATATAACGCTCATGATAGATTACATGTGACCACAATTGCTTTGACACTCTTCCCATCCACAGGTGGGGTCTTTGTCCCTTCCCCTTGACTAGAGGGTGGTTCTGGGATTGCGTCACCAGTAATATAGGGCAGAAATGGTGCTGTGGTTGTTTCCAGACCCAGCCTTGAGAGAGTATCAGGTTCTGCTTACTGTCTCTTGGAGCTCCGAGCTCCCATTTAAAAGCTCTGACCACCTTGAGGTCACCATGCTGAAAACCCCACGCATAAGCACTCTGGTCAATGGTTCTAGCTGATCTCCCTTTCCAGCCATGCTCAACAAGGAGACAGACACAAAAATGCAGCCACCACATGCTGTCAAGATCTGCATTGTCCAGTGAACACCAGTGAATGCTTCCATGAATGCCATGTGAGACAGAGAAACTATTCAGCCAGGATTCCTGACCTGCAAAATTATAAGGTATAATAGACCAGTTGTTGTTTTAAGCCACTAAGTTTGGGAGTAGTTTGTTACACAGCCATAGATAACTGGAATGATATTGAAAAGACAAAAGCCATTGAGAACCTGAAATTCTATACACAGGCTGAACTTAGAGACAAAAGCAATCTATATGAAACTTAATCATAGGTGACTGATTAGATATAGGTGTCTAGTGAGAGAAAAAGGGAGAATTGCCTGAGTTCTTTTGCCTAGGAGACTGTAAGTACACTGACAACAGGTACCAAAAGAAAGAGTCCAGAGCCAGGGTTAATTAGAGAAAACATAGGTCTAAAGAGGTTCAGATGTGGGCAGTGCATTTGTGAGTTACAATTTTAGACATTTCAGGTCCCCAAGTCAGAAGGCCAAGCCCCCATTTCTATTCCCTGAAGTCTTTCAGGGACCCTCTCAGTTTCCACATCTGACCTTTTACCCTGCTCAATTCCTACCCACACCCTTCCTCCATAAATTCAAATAGCCCTTCTTGTCTGGGTGAGTCATTTCAGCACTTCATCGTGGACTGGTGTGCATTTTAATTTAATGTTTTCATCTGCCTCTCCCCAGCATAATTGTAAACTCATAATGAACACGGTTTGCCTTTTACTTTCTCCTCAATGCTCTACAGTCCTGTGGACACTATTGGTGTCCCTGACACTCAGCTGAGCGGAAACTGTGTAAACTGACTTAGGTTCCAAGAGCAGCAACTGGCGAGATATGGGTTGGAGGGAGGGCACCCAGGGTTGGGATCTTCTTGATGTTAGTTTCTTGCTTTCTGGCAACCTCAGGAAAGTCAGTCTCTGAAGGGGACCACCTTGAAGAACAATACTCATGTCAGTATAATACATTCTGGGCTGTTTGCAGAAATATCACTCTTATGTGTGGCTATGAACCTACACACTCTGAGAGCTCCGAGCTCCCGTTTAAAAGCTCTGACCACCTTGAGGTCACCATGCTGAAAAACCCACGCATAAAAAACAAAAAAAAAAACCTCTAAAAAAAACCACACATAAAAAACCTCTAAACCCTTACTGTTTTATCTGTTTGACAATTCAGTTCGATTTCCCTTGTTCTAGTCCTCTGAATTGGTATTCTCACCAGAACTAAGTCTTCTCCCCACCATGTTGATATTGATGATCCTATAAGCTACTAAGAGACCTTCAACCCTATTAAATCAGTCAATCAGCAAATGCTTTTTGATCTTCCTACTCTGTCAAGCAGTGTTCTCTTGAGAAAACAAAAGAAATACAAGGTACCAGGCCGGGCGCGGTGGCTCACGCTTGTAATCCCAGCACTTTGGGAGGCCGAGGCGGGTGGATCACGAGGTCAGGAGATCGAGACCACGGTGAAACCCCGTCTCTACTAAAAATACAAAACAATTAGCCGGGCGTGGTGGCGGGCGCCTGTAGTCCCAGCTACTCGGAGAGGCTGAGGCAGGAGAATGGCGTGAACCCAGGAGACAGAGCTTGCAGTGAGCCAAGATTGCGCCACTGCACTCCAGACTGGGCGACAGAGCGAGACTCCGTCTCAAAAAAAAAAAAAGAAATACAAGGTACCATGGGGGCTGAAAGGAAGAAAGTTCACACACAACTGAGGATCAATCAGGGCATGCTTCCTGGAGGAGGTGGTGTGTGAAGGTGATCTGAAAAAATGAACAGAATTTAGTCAACAGAAGTGTTGGGGGTAGGTGTTCATGGATCTCACAGGGCATTTATCCTCAGACAAAAAGAACGTGAGGTAATATAGGTGGAGGCACACGGGCATGTGCAGAAAAGTCCATTGGTTGGAGTCATCTATGTGATGCCTTAGACACCAGGGCAATGAGTTTGGCTTGAATTTGCTGAACTGTAAGAAGATATTGAGTTTTTTAATGTTGTATTATTTATGTATTTATTAATGTATGTATGTATTTATGTATTTATTTATGTTTGGAGATAGGATCTCGCTGTGTCACCCAGGCTGGAGTGCAATGGCACAGTCATAGGTCACTGCAACGTCAAACTCCTGGGCTCAAGGGATACTCCTACCTCAGCCTCCCAAGTAGATGGGACCACAGGCACATGCACCACACCTGGCTGATTTTCTTTTCAATTCTTTTTTGTTTTGTCTTGCAAAGACAGTATCTTGCTCTATTGTCCAGGTTGGTCTTGAACTCCTGGCCTCAAGTGATCCTCATGTCTTGATCTCTCATAGTGCTGGGATTACAGCTGCGAGCCACCACACCTGGTCAAAAGCTATTGAGTTTTTTGAGAGTGAACAGACAAGATTCCATTCACGTTTTTATATTCTCCACAGTCCCTAACATTATGCCTTCCATGTGGTCAGCAATTATCAAATATTTGTTGATTGATCAATGAACTGCCAAAGCCATTTGGATGCACTGCTGGAGTCTGTATTTTCCCCAAGACTTGATTCTCCACTTTCTTCTCCCGTGTTCAGGCAACATTTATTCTAGGAAATGGCTCTAGCTTTAAAGACAAAGGAGAAGAAAAACTCCCAGTAAAACAGAGATCATCAAAGCAGAACCATTTCTAAGTGAAATGATTTCTTCCTACCCAAACTTTACCGCAAGGCCCCATTAAAGAGCTGCAGAGCCCCAGCACGGAAGCACTATAAATTACAAGACTCCTGAAATCAGGAACAGAGAGTCACAATTCCCACTGGAGTTTGCTGTGCATTTCTTTTTGCAAAGCATCCAAAGCAGGTTGAAATCCTGGCTGAGGAGCTTGCGGAAAGAAAGAGCTCAGGCAAAGGGCAAAGGCATTAAATAATATATAGATTTTCACAAAAGATCATTTCTGCTCAAATAGCTGACTGGTCACGTTGGGGACCAGGTTTGGCAAGGAAGGAGGCTGGCGCTGCTGACAGTGGAGAGCACGGGGCTGATGCAATCGACGGGGACACAGTGACCGTCGTTTAAATGCCCCAAATTGAAAGTCCAAATTTCTAGGAGGTATAAGGTGAAGGCAATTTATCGTAGTTGTATTAACTCTCATAAAAGCACTTCTACCTGCTCTCTGATACAATCATCTATCCAGTGGTATAAGTTAAGATATAAGTTGAGCAGCATAAGTTAAAATTCCAGACATCCCTATACTACTCCAGGAGTGGTTTCCCCACTTTCAAGGTTTCAGAAACCAGCTCTTCCATGAGAGTCTCTACAATAACAAAGGGCTCATTTCCACCGAATGGAACACCAGCTGGTTTTAGGGAGAGGAGGACTAACAACAGCAACTAGATCCAGCTGCATGACTTGATTCAGCCTTGCAAATAACTACCTGCCCATTCACCCAAGGCAAACACAGATTTATACTGAATGCTGAGTGAGTGGAAAAGAGTGATGACTCACTTTCACTGTATGACCTTTCTAATTTCACAAGGAGAAAGCAGACAGTTTAAAAGGAAGAACAATTTGTCTTCTGCTGAATTTTCTTGTATGAAGTCTGAATTCCTCTGACTAATACTCTAGGAACTACCTTCCAAGGCAAGTGTCCCACCACTTGTTAACTGAGTCTACACTTTTTGGCATCCTCTTCTGCCCCCAATACAACATGCCTGCTTCTGTTTCTTTACTCATGATGTTCTCCTCTCTGTTTTACAAATCCAGCTCTCTCAAGGTCAAAATTCACCTCTTCTATAAAACCTTCAACTATGACTCTTCCCATGAGCTTTCACAGTCTCACCAAAGCAAGGCAGACCACTGTTTTCCTCTAATTGAGGAGCTTACAATTTTTATTTATCTCTAAATTGTAATCTCCTTAAAGGGGAGATCTGTGACTTTTTATCTATGTGTGACAATTAGCACTGTGGCCTGCAAATGGAGAGCTCAATGGACACTTGTTCATAGCAGGGCCAATCTATGTATTTAACTTACTAGTTTGCAGAAGCCAGCAGATAGTTGGGGCTCATTTGAAATCCAGCTCATTTGAAGAGTTAAGAGCCTTTAAGCTAACCATCGTCTGACCATCCCCACAATCCCATCTTTTTATATTTTATTTTATTGATTGTTGTTATCATTGCCATTGCTATTCCTTTATTTGATGAAGAAAAAGAAGACAGAGGAGAAGGAGGAAGAGGAGGAGAAGAAAGAGAAGACCTGACATTTCCTGGGAATTTACTAAATACCATGCACTATTTTCAGCACTTTACCATATTACCTCATTTATTCCTCATTGCAATTATAGCAGAAAGTATTTCCACCTTACTGATGAGGAAACAGAGCCGCAGAATATTAGTAACATGCCCAAGATCATTTCACAATGAAGGGTAGAGTTGGGATTTGAGTCCAAGCAATCTGACTCCAGAGCTTGAGCTCTGAGTGGTACCTCGTCCCTCACACCGGGTTTCACCAAGTTTGTGAAGCACATAGAATGACAGGGAAGTCATAACCCTTTCCCTGCAGGCATTAGAAATTATTTAGCACTTTATTTTTTCTAAGTACTTTCACCTGCATTAACTCATTTGCTCTTGCCAAGAGACCTCTGTGGAAGGTAGGCTGAGCATTTCTATACTTACGAATAGATGGGGAAATGGATGCCTTGCCCTAGAGTACAAATGGGTGTGTAGAGCCAGGAAGTCATGGATGCATAATGACAGGAAGCTAGAGGAGAGAGGAGAGCCACAATTAAACAAGTCAGCCATTCATTTTATAGCAAAGCAGTTGAGCTACCAAGACGTGACGTGCTTATGATTGTGCAGCAAATGAGTAGAAAAACATGTCTAGACTGGAATTTTGTGACTTCTAGTCCACGGCTTTCCATTGCGGCATCATGGTCCTGAGTGTGATTCCCAAAACAAATGGTGAAAATGACGTCCTGGTCAAATGTGTTGGGACCTACTGTGGATCGTGTCTGCCCCTTGGAGAGGCATGATGCATGGGCTTTGAAAAATCATGCTAAGCTGTTCATAAACTAACCAAGGATATTTTTAACACCTTTCATTAATATCATTTTGCAGAACTAGTATACTATGGAAGTCAACTTGGGAAACAATGCAGAACAGATACATTGGTATATGCACATATAAATAATTACAATTCTTTTCTTTCAGCTCTTGGACCAGATACAAAATGAAAAGAAAAATAGTTCCTCTTCATTCTCCCTTCTTATCTCCTAAACACCCCCTCCCACCACCAAATCTACACATTCCATTCCTCTATCACACAATAAAACATATATAGGAAAAAATTTCAACCCACTTAGATGAAACATGAAACATAATGGAAAATTCACTCTAAAGAAAGAACACCTGTACTCCTGCCTACACACACACACACACACACACACACACACACACACACACACACACACACATTGGTACCATCCCCACTGTTCCTTTGGGATTTGCTTGTTTATAGAAGATTATATTACTCTGCTCAGGCTGCCATAACAAAATATCACAGACTGGGTAGCTTAAACAACAGATATTTATTTCTTACAGTTCTGGAGGCTGGGAAGTCAGTCAATGATCAAGGTGCCAGCAAGGTAGATTTTATTCTGAGGCCTCTTTTCTTGGCTTGTAGGGGGCTAGCATCTCACTGTGTGCTCACAGGACCTCTCCTTCACGTGCCTACAAATCAGGGTCCCACCCTTATGATCATTTAACCTCAATTACTTCTTCCTAGACCGTGTCTTCAAATACAGTCACATCAGGGATTGGGGCTTTGACATAGGAATTTTTTTCAGGGGGAACCTAGTTTTGTTCATAACAACGATAGAGAATGTAATAATAACATCGAAGCAGGTTGTGTAGATGGTGACCCGAGATGATCTCTTAGAGGTAAATAGAATTTGATTTTTAAGACTAAAGATAGAAACTTGGGCAAATTATCCACACATTGCTGCCTCACATCCTTTTCACAAGTTGGGGGCTGCAATAAAGGATTTCAATGGATCATAATAGCTACATCTGAAAATGTTAATCCATTATGAGCAGAAACAAGGTGGAAAATGCATATTGAGATATGGACAGCTGGCCTGGTGTGGTGGCTCACACCTGTAATCCCAGGGCTTTGGGAGGCCGAAGTGGGCAGATCATTTGAAGCCAGGAGCTCGAGACCAGCCTGGGAAACACAGCAAGACTCTGTCTCTACAGAAAATAAAATTAGCCAGGTGTGGTGGCCTGCACCTGTAGTCCCAGCTACTGGAGAGGCTGAAGCAAGAGGATTGCTTGAAGCCCAGGAGTTCGAGGTGTCAGTGAGCTATGATCATGCCAGGCACTCCAGCCTGGGCAACAAAGCAAGACCCTGTCTAAAAAAAATAAATAAATAAAAGATAAACAATTGACATCTGTTCCTTTGAGCACTTCTTTGTGGCAGGGGTGGCCAAGAAACCAGAAGTGGAATGGAAGGAGGATGAACTCTCCAAGGACAAACCTGCCTTCCACTGAGGGTTGGGGAGCTGTCTCCCCTGCCCAGGTGACAACCACACTCTCTTGTCTTCTTGTGGGTGGCCTGAACTAAGTCCAGTGACCACAACTTCTCCATCCATCTTTCCATCTCCCCTCAAACTCCAAGACAGCAGGCAGTGCGGGGACACACGCAGCCTCTCCCCCAGCTTCACCGCCACCCACCCACCTGCAAGTGCAGCCAAGCCAGGCAGAAAGAGGAGGGAAAGGCATGTGAGCTGGGAAAGGGCACAGCTCTCCGGGGGTCTGAGGGTGGCATTCGAGACATTGGTAAGAAGGACCTCACTGATCACTTCCTTCCTCATTATTTCAGGATTATTGTAATTTTATGCAAACACTCCTTCTTCTCCACGCAGCTTCTGACGGCCACAGTTCTTGTTTGGTGCTGGCCCCCAGCAATGCTAATAAACGGCTTCCGGATCATTTTTATTCATTTTGCACATTTCACTCACAGTACTTCATGTGACTTATGTAGCCCCTGCAGCTCATATTTCTATTTGAATTGCAGGGCAAGTAGTGAGTTTTAACATTCCAACTGCACACACATTCTTCTTTCCCTCAAAATGAAAGATCATTTGAACTTTGAATTGCATTAGCATGACATTTTTCTACCAAATTACCCTGGCTGCACTCAACAGCCTGAAAAGAAACAAACCTCTTTTAACTCTATAGGCTATGTGAGTGAATAAATACCAGAGGAAACGCCAGCAGAGAGGAGGAAGGAACCACAGCCTGGCAAGTCTTGGACACTCCCTGTGCCGTGGAGAGCCCATCTGTGATGCTGGCCTGGCAGACTGGGGGCCACTGCTGTCCCCCTACCATGCCAGGCCATGGCTGGGGCATTTGAATGCATGTAGCAGAAAGTGAATGGTTCTCAGCAGCTGTTGCTTTGTGAAAAATGAGGTGTAGCTTCTCATATCATTTTTTAAAAGTAATAATGTTTGCTTTTTCTTGTATTATAATTGCAGGCAATATTCATTGTGGGAAATCTGGAAAGGACAAAAAAGAATAAAGAAAATGAAAACCACCCCTACTCTTGCCATTTAGATAAATGATAACTTTCAGGGATATATTTTTGCAATTCCTTTTGAGGGAGTGGATGAAGTCCTATTTATATATGTGCATAGCATCCTTTTGTTTATCTTGCATAAATTAGGATATATATTTATGATTTGAATCTTTCTCCAACTTGACATTTCCTTGTGAGCATTTTCCCATTTCTTTAAGAATCATGATTTGCAACGATTGTACAATATTTCATCATAGGAGTGGATGCCATTTTTATTGGTATACATTAACGTCACTTCCAAGGTTTGCATTTAAAATGCTGTGATAAACATGTTGTTGCACTTAATGAATATGATAAGTGATCATAGTTACCACTTCCTGAGTTCCTACTATGTGCCAACCATGGTAATAGACTCTTCCCAGAGGGCATAGTATATATTATAGTAATTTAACATATAATCATAATATATATTAACCCTTGTCATTTCCCTTAGAGGTGGTCATTATTCTCCACAATTTATAGGCAAAAAAAAGTGAGGTACAGAGGTTAACTAACTGGTTCAAAGCCATCAGGGAAGAAGGAAACAATTCCCGGATTTGACCCCAGCATTCTCTGAGTCCAGTGTCTGTACTCTTTCACCTACATCCTGGGGTGTTACTACCACGCACCCCCATTTCCTTCTCTGAAAGTTGTAGGAAAAGTTGTCCAAGACCACTTAAATAAAAACCCAGCTCTGCCACAGAAGTCTATGTAGAGTCAGAGTCAGATCTGAGTACCAGGAACTCAGCAGGAGTTTGAGATTTGCCTCAGTACAGGGATTTATTTTCTGGATACATGTTGTGGGTGATAAAGATTCTGCTTTGGGCAACTGCAGACACAGGATCCTCAGCTTCTCACTGTCTGCAGCAGGGACCACATTTAGTGAAGGGCATCATAGCCTCTCAGAGCCACTTGGACTGAGTCTTCAGGCCACATGGACTGCTGGGTGCAGGGTGAGCTCCAAGACAAAAATTTAGAGAGAAAAATAAATTGCATCTTCTCAATGCTTGTTAACAAGAAAACTCAGTGATACACTTGACATTTTCTGTTGAAGGAGGTCATATGGACCACCTTGCAGGATGATATATAAATATCATATTCCTACTAAATGAGTTGATGAGGATAAGTGATCTTCAGTATATGACTGGATACATCGCAGTAACTCTGGCAAAGACACATAGATTCATCTGCTTTCATGAAGCTCCATGACAAAGCAGTAGTTCTTAGCCCTGTCCTCCTCTCAAAGATCTATGTGAGGCAACCTTAGCCTCCGGGTGGAATAGAAACAAGATCCACCGGTCTCTCTACATCTTTACAACCCTATAAATGTGAGGTCTTGATTTGAACTCCATGGCTACACATTCCACACAGTGTGCAGGCACCAGATGTGGCAGATACATTCTAATAATTCACAAACTGCCTGCAGGGCTCCAGGACAGCTTAACTATGCATTAGCCCTGGGTTAGAGCCATTTAGGCTGCCTCTTTATTCCTCTCCCAAATTTTGTAAGATAGGGAGTAACATTTGGTACAGAAACATAAACTTCTCCTGAGCCAGGCAGGGAAACACTCCTTGAAATGCCACTCCACTGCTTGCAGGAGAGAAACAAAGCGAGCAGCATGTTTACATGGGAGCAGGGACCTGCAGTGGAACCTCAGCTAGTCATGTGGCCTCAGGTCAGTGAGTGACCTTATCTGAACCTCAGTTTCTTCATCTGCAAAACTACTAGTTCATCTGTTAATTTAATTTTATTCTTTTACTGACTCCCTGCTATGATAACAACAGGCACCATCTGTTGGATGGTATGTGCTAGCATAGTAACAGGTGCTGTTCAAACACCAAGCAATAAAACAGGCACTGTGTCTGCCTTCGTGGAGTTTGCTATCAGGTGGGAATTCACAGAGGAGACATACGTGATCATATGTAAACAAGTGAGTATATAAACACACATCGGGATGAGCACTGTTAGGCAAATGAACAGAATGCAACTCAGAATGCAACACATTGCACTTGGTAAGAATGCAACACATTGCACTTGGTAAGAATGCATTGGCGAGACTCCATCTCAAAAAAAAAAAAAGAAATTAAATTTTATGTACTGATCATATATCCTGTGTCCCATGATTATTTCCTGAACTTTTTCATAGATTCCATAGGATTTTCTTCTTAGATGATTATGGTTGTCTATGAAATAAGACAGGTTTACTTTTTTTTTTTTTTGAAACAGAGTCTTCATCTGTTGCCCAGGCTGGAGTGCAGTGGCACGATCTCAGCTCAGTGCAACCTCTGCCTCCTGGGTTCAAGCAATTCTTCTGCCTCAGCCTTCCATGTAGCTGGGATTACAGGCACACACCACCATGCCCAGCTAGTTATTGTATTTTTAGTAGAGACAGGCTTCACCATGTTGCCCAGGCTGGTCTTGAACTTCTGACCTCAAGCAATCCACCCGCCTCAGCCTCTCAAAGTGTTGGGATTACAGGCATAAGCCACCACACCTGGCCAAGTTTACTTCTTCTTTTATGATCTGGGTATGTTTTATTTCTTTTTCTTGCCTTATTGCCTTGACAAATTCTTCAGTACAGTGTTGAATAAAAGTAGTGAACATAAACATCCTTAACTTTTCACTGATCTTAGGAGGAAGACATTCAGTCTTTCAGTCTTTCATCATTAAATGCAATGTCTGCTGTAGGTTTCTCCTGGACATCTTTTATTAGGTTGAGGAAATACCTTGCCATTCCTAGGTTGCTGACAGTTTTTTTTTTATCAGAAATAGATGCTAGATTTTGGTAGTGTTTTCTCTGTATTTATCAAGATAATCAGGTGGCTTTTTTCCTTTAAACTAGTCAACATAAAGAATTGCATTGATTGATTTTCAAATGTTAAACCAGCCTTTCTTATTATCATTTATATTTTCCTGCTTCATAATTTTTTGTCAAACGCAAGACACTAAAATATTTACCATGTTTGTGCTGGATATTTTTATGTGCTTATTAAAATTATTGATCTTTGTACTGGGATGCAGTTAAGTTCATTGGAAAGAGTTTGATCCTTTTATGTCTTGCTTTTAAGCTTTGTTAAGTGAGACCAGAGTGACATTAGGTCTAGGTCTAATTTTCTCCTATTACTATATCAAACCTTTCTGAGTACTCTACCCAAACTCCGACAAATTATGACTGTTTTCACTCTGGCTGCTATGAACAAGAACAATTCCCAACCCTCTTTGCCCCCTAGAGTATATTCCACTAATTTTGGGAGGTGGTATCTGATCTTTGACAAACCTGACACACACAAGCAGTGGGGAAAAGACACCCTATTTAATAAATGGTGTTGAGAAAACTGGCAGCCAAATGCAGAAAACTGAAACTGGACCCCTTCCTTACACCTTATACAAAAATCAGCTCAAGATCCAGGAAACAACAGATGCTGGAGAGGTTGTGGAAAAATAGGAACACTTTTACACTGTTGGTGGGAGTGTAAATTAGTTCAACCATTGTGTAAGACAGTGTGGCGATTCCTCAAGGTTCTAGAACTAGAAATACCATTTGACCCAGCAATCCCATTACTGGGCATATACCCAAAGGATTATAATCATTCTACAATAAAGACGCATGCACCCATATGTTTATTGTGGTACTATTCACAATAGCAAAGACTTGGAACCAACCCAAATGTCCATCAATGACAGACTGGATTAAGAAAATGTGGCACATATACACCATGGAATACTATGCAGCCATAAAAAAGGATGAGTTCATGTCCTTTGCAGGGATATGGATGAAGCTGGAAACCATCATTCTCAGCAAACTATCACAAGATCAAAAAACCAAACACCACATGTTTTCACCAATAAGTGGGAGATGAATAATGAGAACACATGGACACAGGGAGGGGAACATCACATACCAGGGCCTGCGGGGAGTGGGGGACTAGGGGAGGGACAACATTAGGAGAAATATCTAATGTAGGTGACGAGTTGATGGGTGCAGCAAACCACCATGGCATGTGTATACCTATGTAACAAAACTGCACATTCTGCACATGTAACCCAGAACTTAAAGTATAATAATTTTAAAAAATGAGGGGTGGTATTTTTCTCTGCCCTTGAGTAGTGTGCTCACATATCTGCACCCATCGGTGCTCTGCTGAAGCCTTGAGTGGGACTCTGTAGCCCTCCAGAGTCCTAATTTGACCCTCTTCTCTCGGGCCCTCTGCCCTGCTATTCTAGTCTCCTTGGCCTCCCCAGATTTCCAGTTCCCGCCCCTCAACTCAACCTCTACCCTGTTTCTCCTTCCTTGTGCTACAGCCTGGAAATTTTCTCAAGCTGAGGCAACCCTACAGCTTACCCTGTTGTTGCCCATCTCGCGGAGATCACTGTCACTTGTTGCCTGTTGTCCAATGTGTCGAAAACTTGTTTCATACATGTTGTCCAGTTTGTAGTTGTTTCAGGAGGAAAGGAATTAACAATGGGACATTGACTACACAGAAAACATTATAATCAGTCAGTGGCAGACAGAAGCAATGATGGACAATAGAAGGGACAGAGATTATGTGAACACCAACAGAGGAACCACAGAGACGACCAACAGAGAAGAGCCGCCAACCCACCATGAGTAATCACATAAATTCTTCTCTCTTTCCCCCAGCTCAATTCCAACGAATAAGTAAAGGGAAGATGGAGAGAACCACAACAGCCAGTCAAGGTAGCAGATAACAACAGCCCTCCACCCCAAACCACTGGAGTCACGCTTCACCTACAAGGAGATGAGGTGAGGTTTGAATCAAAACTTCAAGCCTTTAAATGGATAGAACTAAAACTCAGCAACCCATGTCATTTTTATTTTTAAGTGAACAAAAATTATGAAAGTGGATTTAGATATATTAAGGAAGCCCACTTCCCTGTGGAAAAGAAGGTTTCAAGAAAACACAATTTAGCAGCTATTGAAAATACATAGGTAATTTATGGCTACACTTCAACAAGTTAAGACATCTCAATCAAATCAGTTATACATATACCAGTTCAACTTCTTTGAAAAATAATATGGCAATAAATTTATCAAGAGTAATAAAAGTTTACATGCTTTGATCAATAGTGTGCTGGTAAGTCAGCTCTCCATAAACTAAACAAAAAATTAGATTTGTAGCGTTTGCTAATTTGTGTGACCTAAATATTTCTACCTCTCACAGCTTATTTTAAGGGAACTTTCTGAACACAGAATTGGCAAGAGATTTGCAAAATGAGATCTCACAAACTGGTATGACCTAGCGCCAACATACACTGCCTTTGATCCTCCTCCTAGACATTAATCCCAAAGAAATAAAATGATTTTTCTGCATCTATTGAGATGGTCATAAGATCTTTATCCTTTACTCTGTTAATGTGGTGTATGACACTTACTGATTTGCATATGTTGAAACTTCTTTGCATCCCAGGAATAAATGGCACTTAATCATATTGTATGATCCTTTTAATGCGCTGTAGAGTTCAGTATGCTAGTATTTTGTTGAGAAGTTTTGCATCTATGTTCATCAACGATATTGGCCTGTAATTTTCTTTCCTGGTAGTACCCTTATCTGGCTCTGGTATCAGGGTAATGCTGGGCTCATAAAATGAATTTGGAAGTGTTCCCTCCTCTTCAATTTCTGGAAGAGTTTGACAAGGATTGGTATTAATTCTTCTTTAAATGCTTGGTAGAATTCACCAGTGAAGTCATGTGTTCCTGGGTCTTTCTTTTTTGGGAGGTTTTTGATTACTGATTCTATCTTCTTAGTCATTAATAGTCTGTTTAAATGTTCTGTTTCTTCATGATTCAGTCTTGGTAGGTTATACGAATTCATTCATTTCCTCTAGGTTATCCAATTTGTTTGTGTATAATTGTTCATAAAAGTCTCTTATGATTCTTTGTATTTCTGTAATGTCAGTTGTAATGACTCCTCTTTATTTCTGATTTTGCTTATTTGAATCTTTTCTTTTTTCGTTAGTCTAGCTAGAGGCTTGTCAATTACATTTTTTTCAAAAAAAAGCACTTTTATTTATCTTTCCTATCATTTTTCTCATCTCTATATCATTGATTTCTGTTCTGATCTTTGTTATTTCTTTCCT
The DNA here is from genome assembly GCF_009828535.3 of Hylobates moloch. Lineage (NCBI taxonomy): Eukaryota > Metazoa > Chordata > Mammalia > Primates > Hylobatidae > Hylobates > Hylobates moloch. Next base: position 25,204,768 of record NW_026652297.1, on the reverse strand, counting down.
GTTAACTTTGGGTTTTAATATAATGGAACATCCCTTCATGATAAAAACTCTCAACAAATTGGGTATAAAAGGAGTGTACCTCAACATTATAAAGGCCATATGTGGCAAGCCCACAGCTAACATCATACTCAAGGGTAAAAAGCTGAAAACATTTCCTCTAAGATTAGGAACAAGGCAAAGGTGCCCACTCTCATCCCTTCTATTTAACATAGGGCTAGAAATCCTAGACAGAACAGTTTTTTTTTTTTTTCAGAGACAGGATCTGTCAACCCTGTTGCCTAGGCTGAAGTATAGTGGCATAATCATAGCTCACTGCAGCCTCGAACTCCTGGGCTCAAATGATCCTCCCAAGTAGCTGAGACTACTGGCATGTTCCACTATGCCCAGCTAATTTTTTATTTTTTGTAGAGACGAGATCCGGTATGTTGCCCAGGCTGATCTCGGACTCCTGGCCTTAAGATACCCTTCTGCCTCAGTCTCCCGAAGTCCTGAGATTATAGGCATGAGCCACTGCACCCTGCCTACGCAGAGCAATTAAGCAAGAAAAATAATTGTAAGACATCCAAATCAGAATGGAAGAAGTTAAATTGTCTCTGTTTGCACATGACATAGAAAACCCTAAAGATCCTGCCAAAAAACTGTTATAATTACTAAATGAATTCAGTAAAGTTATAGGATACAAACTCAACATGCAAAACTCAGATGAGTTTGTATACACTAACAATGAAATATCTGAAAAAGAAATTAAGAAAACAATCTCATTTAGAATAGCATCAGAAAGAATAAAATAGGAATAAATTTAGGAGATGAATGATCTGTACACTAAAAGCTATAAAACATTGATGAAAGTAATTGAAGAAGACACAAATAAATGGAAAGATATTCTGTGTTCAAGGATTAAATAAATTAACATTGTTAAAATGTCCATACTACCCAAAGCAATCTACAGATTCAACATAATTTCTATCAAAATTCTAATGGCTTCTTTCACAGAAATAGAAAAAAAAATTCTAAAATTTATGTGGAACCACAAAAGACCCCAAATCATTAAAGCAATCTTGAGAAAGAATAACAAAGCTGTAGGCATCACATTTCCTGGTTTCAAATTATATTACAAGGTTAGAGTAATCAAAACAGTACAGTACTAGCATGAAAACAGACACATTTACCAACAGAACAGAATAGAGGCCCAGAAATAAACTCACATACATGGTCAACTAATCTTGGACAAAGGTGCCAAGTCTATGCAATGGAAAAAGGATAGTCTTTTCAATAAATTGTGTTGGGAAACTGGATATTCACATGAAAAAGAATGAAATTGGACCATTTTGCCATAGACAAAAATCAACTCAAAAATGGAAAAAATATTTCAAAGGCCTGAAACTCCTAGAAGAGAACATAAAGAGAAAGCTCCTTGACATTGGTCTTAACAATGATTTTTGTGAATATGATACCAAAAGTAAAGGCAACGTAAACAAAATTAAACAGGTGGGACTATAACGAATTTAAAAGTTTCTGCACAACAGAGAAAACAACCAAATGAAAAGGTAATCAATGGAATGGAAGAAAATACTTGCAAATCACATGTCTAATAAGGGGTTAACATCCAAAATGTATAAGGAATTCAAACAACTCAACAGCAAATAATAATAATAATAATAACCCAAATTTTTAAATGAGCAAAGAAGACATACAAATGGCCAACAGATATATGTTTTTAAATGCTCACAATCACTAATCATCGGGGAAAACCACAATGAGATATCACCTTATACCTGTTAGGATGGTTATATCAAAAAGTCAAAAGATAACAACTGTTGGTGAGGATGCAGGGAAAAGGGAGCCTTTGTCCACTGTTAGTGGAAATATAAATAGTACATTCATTATGGAAAACAGTTTAGAGGTTGCTCAAAAAATTAAAAATAAAAGTACTGTTTGATCCAGCATCCCACTTCTGACATAGCAAAAGGAAATGAAATCATGATCTTGAAGAGTTAGCTGCACTACCGTGTTCTCTGCAGTATTATTCATAATAGCTAAAATATGAAAACAACTTGTGTCCATTGACAGATGAATGAAAGAAATGTAATATATATAACTATATAATAGAATATTATTCAGCCTTAAAAAAAAGAAAATTCTGCCATTTGCAACAACATGGATGAACCTGGAAGACATTAAGTTAAGTGAAATAAGCCAGACACAGGAAGATAAATACTGAAAAATATCATTTACATGCAATATCTAAAAAGGTCAAACTCATAAAAGCAGAGAGTAGTATGGCAGTTACCAGGGGCAGTGGGTAGGGGAAATAAGATGTTTCTGAAAGGGCACAAAATTCCACTTATAAGATGAATGAGGCCGGGCACGGTGGCTCACGCCTGTAATCCCAGCACTTTGGGAGGCCGAGGCGGGCGGATCACGAGGTCAGGAGATCGAGACCATCCTGGCTAACACAGTGAAACCCCGTCTCTACTAAAAATACAAAAAATTAGCCGGGCGAGATGGCAGGCGCCTGTAGTCCCAGCTACTCTGGAGGCTGAGGCAGGAGAATGGCGTGAACCCCAGGGGGCGGAGCCTGCAGTGAGCCGAGATTGCGCCACTGCACTCCAGCCTGGGCGACAGCGAGACTCTGCCTCAAAAAAAAAAAAGATGAATGAGTTATGGAGCTATAATATATAACATGTTGACTATAGTTAGTAATACTATATTGTATACTTAAAGTTTGCTAAGAGAGTAGATCTTAAACATTCTCACCACAAAAAAAGTGGGGGAAGCGTACCATGGGAGGTAATAGATGTGTTAATTTGCTTGATTGTGGTAATCAGCTCACAAAGTATATGTATACCAAGTCATCACATTGTACACCTTAGACACAACTACAATTTGTCAATCATACCTTCACAAAGTTGGGGAGAAATAAATTATTTAAACAAGAAAAGAGCTGTATACACAAAAGCATTACTGTATGGTTGCTTCTGACAGCAAAAAGATGTAAATAATCTCATAGTTTGTTCACCTGCCACATGGAATATTATGCAGCTATTTTAAAAGATAACTAGAAAAAGAATGGAACAATATAAAGAAAAACTTGATATAATGTGAAGTGAATAAAGGAGAATAAAAAATGTTATGTTAAGTATGATTACAATGATGTAAAATATGTATGATTATGGCCAAAGCCTCCAGAATACACAAAAATAAAACCTATTTTGTTACAGTCTTGTAATAGGGAGTAATTTGTTATTCTTCTTTCAAAGGAACCTTTGAAGTTGTTATAATAATATATTTTTAAATACAACAAAGCAAAATCAGCAGTAGTTGACTTGACCCATCTCTAAAGGCAAATGCATTTGCAGCACTGGATTAGACTGAGGATATCCAGGCAGTTGCCTGGAACGAAAGCACCACCGGAAATCTGATGAGAAAAACGTTGACCAGAGCTGCTATAATGGAAAGCTCCAGGTTGACACCTTCTCCTCTCCCAACGACAGGCTTAAGGGTTGCTCAAAGGCTTCTAAGGAGGATGACCTGTTTCACAATAGATCTGTTGTTTATCGGAAAGGGCCTGAAAATGTGAGGATCCACTTTAGCAGCACTTGCACCTCTTCTCCAAATAATTGTTGAGAAAATATTCAACAATATTGTTTAAAATGGTGCCAAGTTGCTAGCTTGTCTGGGGCACCCTCTCAGCCCTGAACATACCTCACCAATTTCTTTAATTTCCATTCAAATCAGTAAAAGTTAAGGGAGTCCTAATTCACTGCCAGGCTCTAGCTACACGCTGGAGGCACTGAGGGATAAAGACACAATTCTTGTCTTTAAGAAGCCTTCAACTGCAAGACGGTTATGTAAATAAATAATCTCTGTGCATTGGGTAAGTGCTGCTGCATATAGGAAGCTTATAGTTCCCTTCCCTGGGCCTCTCCCAAAGAGCTTAGGAAGTGCTTGATGGGATCCCTTGGTGCCCTTCAAAAGAAGCCAGTCCCCAAGTCTGTTAACCTCTCAAGCCGCCTTCTTCACCTGGGCTCCCTTGCCCTTAGCCAAGATCTTACCATTCCCTGCACGAACTTGTTCCAGGGCAAATGCAGCCTGAAAGACTGCAGCTCACTCGGCCACCATAAGGTCTCCAGGCCAGCCCTGCCAGCTGGCAAGAGCTTCCCTGCCCTCCCTGCCCTTATCTGTCTCCTCCAAGCAGAGCAGGTGGCAGGAACCTGGCAACAGGGAGAATCCACACCATGTGCAGACCCCAAAGCTTGCCAGAGAGACCCAGGTGCCTCTTGCCATCCACCGGTGCAATAAGCAGGAAGAGACAGAGAATTAGGGCAGCTTTATGGCTTCTGGAAGCCACTAAGGTTCTCCAGGTGAAAATAACGAAGGAGAAGAGCACAAGTACTGATTTCCAACTCAGAAGCTGGAAGAAGAAAAGAGACCTGGAGTGATGCTCTTGTCTGAAGGCGTTTAGGTCTGAGCTGTGAGACGGAGCTATGATGGTTCTCTTCTTCTCTCCTCTGCACAGCCCAGCCTCAGTCACATGGACATCTGCCCAGCTCTCTGAGGACCTGGAAAAGGGAAGTGAAAAAGAAGGCTCTTTTCCTAAGAACAGAAAACAATGAAGATAACAATTATCCCACGCTAGAAAGCAGCAGAAATTGAGTTCAGAGAGCCCCTCCACCTTGTTCTCTGAGGAGGGACCAAACAAAGCAAGATCTCTGCAGGAACATGGGGAAAACACAGTGGGAAAAGGATAGTCAACAATGGTTGAGTAGATAACAAGGCACATCTTGAACAGTGTCATTCAAATACAGTGAAATCTAATTTCTCAAGTTCCTAAAATGGACGCTTCGCCCTCAGAGGCATGAGAAGATCAATGGCTTATATCACTATCTTGTATTACTTCTTCTCCCGGAAAGTTCACACAACAGAAAGACTACAGAATGTTTAGATACAGCCAGTTGCACAGAGTGCCCTGTGGAGCCCGATCCTTTCCGGTCTGAACTGCAAGGAAACCAAAGAAACAAAAAATCAGTCCCAGCAAACTCGTGTGTACTCACTCGACTGAAGGTGACTGGTGTCGCAAATGGTTACGTTACCTGTGCTTGCACTGAGCTTGGTAAACCAAAAGAAGAACTCACTGGAAGGTACTTACAAAACATTCAGGCCTGGGTAAATAGGTTTTAATTAGATGGAAGAGAAAGCAAAACTAGTTCCCATGGGAACCAGCTTTTATCTGTCTAGGAGACCTGAAGTCAGGGACACCAATCCTAATGGCTTTGAATGGTCTTAAACGGTACTACCAATGTAGAAATAAGTGATCTCCTGAATAGAAACAGACGTATTTACATCTGAGCCATAACACAAGTATTTTGTAGCTGCCGTTCCACAATAAGCAAGACATTCTCTGGAGGTTATTTCAAGTAAATCAAAAGATCGCCCCCGCTTCCTCCCACCCCTGTCCAACTGTGAGATCACACATTGTCGTACCAGTGTAAGGTGTGTGATCTCTTCAAGTGATTGCTATATTGTTTTGCATATTTGAAATAGAAAACATTCAACTTCTAGGTCAGGAATTAAACATAATAATCATTCTTAACACTTAACTGAGTTCTTACCACGTGCTGTATGCTTTGCATCCATTCTCTTAATTCATTCTTCTGGATACCCTACAAGTACGTGCTGTGATTATCTTCCATTTTACAGATGGAGAACTAAGTCTCAATAACCTGCCCAAGGTTTTACAGCTGATAAGCTGTGGAGCTGCCACTTATGACTGCGTGTATCTTGGTTCCTAGAAGCCATCAATATCTCCCATTGCCTAAATAATTCCCCACATTTATTTTCACTATTCCTCTTCCATTCTTATGCCAGAAGTCGTTGAGTTTCAACCTAATTTCTTTGTTAAATTCAACAATAATATATAAAATGCTTTCTCTGTATTCCTGGCTTTGGTTTAGTTACAATATAGTAAGAAGACAAATAGCACATTTAAAAGTTTCATCCACTTTTCCTCATTTGAAAAGAATATTGGACCATTGGGGTCAACGTATAGGTGGTTTTTCTGATTGATAGATCCATGCTGTAGGCAAGTAATACCTATCAGTAGCCAAGAGGAAAGGCAGGCATCTACAGAAACCTATTCTTTGCTATGGTATCCATAAGTCATGGCTAAAAATGTCAGGTACCCAAGATACTAGCCTGCTTGGATTTCTAGAAGATCCTGTCTTCTGACATCCTTAAGCCTTCCTTAGGAAGTAGGCTAGATCCAGGCCTCCCTTTATGTGACTAGAACTGGTCTTTAACAGTTCCCATTTTAGCTTTGATCACCACCACTCCCATCACACCTTACTGCACCGAATTTCTACCCCATATACTTTGAGGCTGCCCCATCTTTGCATTTATTCATGCATGCAACAACACTTATTATGGCTCCATTACATGACGAATTAATGATGTTAGTCCCTACTCTCAAGTAGCAGCAATAAATGAATGTAAAAGTAAAAATCCCTAAATATTATGACAGAAAGGATTCAGGCAATTATAAGGCGAGTACAAAAACACATTCATGGGCTGGGCACAGTGGCTCATGCCTGTAATCCCAGCACTTTGGGAGCCCACAGTGGGCAGATCACGGGGTCAACAGTTTGAGATCAGCCTGGCCAATATGGTGAAACCCCATCTCTACTAAAAATACAAAAATTAGCCGGGTGTGGTGGCACACACCTGTAATCCCAGCAACTCAGGAGGCTGAGGCAGGAGAATTGCTTGAATCCAGGAGGCGGAGGTTGCAGTGAGCCAAGATTTTGCCACTGCACTCCAGCCTGGGTGACAGAGCGAGACTCTGTCTCAAAAAAAAAAAAAAAAATTCACATTTAGGTTTACATAACTAAATAGTACTAGTTCTACGAGTGTTTGCTGTTTATAGGAAGACTGAAACAAAGAAGACTATCTTTAAACTAAGGGGAAGAATTATTCATAGCACAATGACTTGGGTATCACTGAATTGTGGACATGATTTGGAAGATACCCAAGTATTTGCTCCCAGGAACAGACAGCATTTAAAAGGTAAAAGACAGCCGGGCACGGTGGCTCACGCTAGTAATCCCAGCACTTTGGGAGGCCGAGGTGGGCGGATCACGAGGTCAGGAGATCGAGACCACGGTGAAACCCCGTCTCTACTAAAAATACAAAAAATTAGCCGGGCGTGGTGGCGGGCACCTGTAGTCCCAGCTACTCGGGAGGCTGAGGCAGGAGAATGGCGTAAACCTGGGAGGCAGAGCTTGCAGTGAGCCAAGATTGCGCCACTGCACTACAGCCTGGGAGACAGAGCAAGACTCCGTCTCAAAAAAAAAACGTAAAAGACTACCTTCCTTTGCAATAAAGTCTGGCCCTAACAGTCAAAAATATTTTCATTCTCTCTATCTCTCTCTACAAGCCTGAGAAAAATATTCAATATCCAATGGAGAAACAAGAAAGGCGTTTTTTCCCCGGGTCAAAAAAAAAGGTCTCTTGTGTACCCAAGGCTTGGAGCACCAGTCTCCCTGTGGCTCTATCCCCCATGATGGCCGCCTCTCAAACCCTGTTCTCCCTGGTGTCATGGCCTTTTTCCCAGACTCTACTTCCAGGCCCAGGTGCTTGTTCTTTGGCCATCAAAAGTGAGTTGAGCCCCAAAGAGCTGCTTCAGTAATTGGCCTGAGCAGCACACCACCTGTGGCCTGTGTAGATTTTGCGGTCCATCTTGCACCCACCCTCTACTTTTCAGGCCTCTCATTTGGAAGTGATTTCTGAGCCCCCCCTTCGTGTGCTCTGGGGCCCAGGAGTTGGCGGGGCGGAGAAGCACCAGCAGCCAGACATCCCTTTTTCCGTATCCATATGCCACCAGCCTGCCTCCTCTCCCTGCCTTCCCTCTGAGTCTCTAGCTGCGCTCCTGCTCAGTCCACATTGACCTCCCTTGCCAGCCCCACTTCCCTCCCCCACTCCATACTGCATCGTTCCATGTTTATGAGCATTTTCATCTGAAAGGGGGAATTTTTTTTTAATCTCCTGAGTTGGAAACACGGCCGATTGTAACTATAGTGATGCATCAATCACATCGCAATAATTGCACAGCACAGGGTTTCCTGTTAGAGCTGAGCTACCTGCCAGAAAATGGCAGCAATCAGGCTATTGGCAGCAGACAATCAGGCATCATTTGTAATTCTTTATGGCTGCATGTTTCCCGGTCCAGGAATTGGATGCTAATCAATCAGTTGTCATGACAACCCAGCATCACACAGCTATCAATACAGAAAAAAAAGAATGAGAGAAATTATAAAGGTAGTGAGTGCCACAGTCCCTTGAAGGGTGAGTCAGGTGACCTCACTAGGTGCCAACCCATGAAAAGCAGGACCAAGAAAGAGCCAGAGACCCCAAGAGTGAAACCTCATCACTGGTCTGGGTAAGAGCTATTGTCTTGGCCACAGGGTAATACTAGCAGGTGGGTGATTTGGGGGTCATCTCACCGTCCTTGGACGCCGGCTGTGCTCCTGGCTCCTAGGGCCAGGCAATATACAGGCAGTTTGAGGGGGAAGAAAGTCAAGTGATGAAGGAGAGAGAGAGATTGATTAATTATCCAATCAGTGAGCAAATGTTTATGGAGCACCCACTAGGTGCGAGGAGCTTCGTGAGTCAAATTCTTACCATCTGATCTGGGCCACTCAACATGTAGACAGCAAAACCCAACCTGGACCTTCAGCCACATTTGTTGCACCATATGAACAATTCAGCCTTGAAGTGAACCTGCAGAGGAGGTCAGAAAACAAGGAACCACTAGGGTAATCAGAATGGTGCAGGGAATAGTTCAAAACCATATGCCAGGACTGGGCTACACATGCTCACCTGTCCTGTTTTAATAAATTCAAACAACATGGGAGGTATATTTTATTTCTATTTTACAGCTGAGGAAACTTCAACATAGAATCATTGCCTAAGCTGTCCAGTGTCACACAGCTCAGAAGGACTGGGGTGAGACTCAACTATTGCTCAGACCTGGTCTTCCCCCAGTGCCATGAGGAATGTTGCAGCTCAGTGTAACCCTAGGGAAGTCATTTCATTTCTCACGTCCTCAATTTTCTTTTCTGTAAAATGGGGATAAGAACTCTTTTGAAGAGTGGCAATGCTTAAACAAAACAGTGTGTGCTGGGCACAGTGGCTCGTGCCTATAATCCCAGCACTTTGGGAGGCCAAGGCAGGAGGATTGCTTGAGCTCAGGAGTTTGAGACCAGCCTGGGCAACATAGTGAGACCCCATTTCCATGAAAAAATAAAAATTAAAAATTAAAAAAAAATAAAACAGTGTCCACAAATTATCTGAGGAAAGTTCCTGACACCGAGTGGCTTCTTCTTTCTTTCTTTCTTTCTTTTCTCAACCCTGCCAGGGTACCCTAGATCTAGTCTGCACAGTCCTCTTGAGGGGGGTTAAGAGTTCGTTCTGAAAAGATTTCTAAGCTTTCCAAATAGCCCACCAGAACTAGCTGAGGATTTGTTGGTTTCCACATCCTTAGTCCCTGGCCCCATATTCCTTCCCTATCTCAACCGTTTGGGTGGACTTGAATGAGAAAGACAAATAGTTCCTCCCCAACATAACGTGCCCAGCCCCCAGCGCCATGCCCATTTTCTCTCCATCAGGGCAATAGCATCATGATGCTCCTCAGGCAATTACTGACAAGACACTGTGGCATTATAAAAATGACACTGGAAGCACCATGAATATGAATCTAGTGACAAGCTGATTAATTTACCAAACTGTTCTTGTTAAAGTAATTGCATACTTCAAGCCAATTTTCAAACCTAGGTCACAGGGGGTTTGTTTTATGATCCACGGCTTTCTTGCCAAACTCTCTGAACGTGGGTGCAACATTTCATGGCCTGGGAAGAGGCTTCCATATGCAGGAGGTTGTTCTTCCTATAGTAGAAAAAAGGATGGGCCTTGGGTTCTATTCTTATTTCTGCTACTAATTATTGGTTCTATTATCTTGTACCAGTAATTCCTTCTCTTTGAACTCCTCATCTGTATTGAGACCACTTCCTCAACACTCTACTATATATTCATAAGAGAACACTAGTATACACATATTTTCAGATATAAATAGGTGACAGGGATATGTGTCCAGCAGTGAAATGGTCAAAAACAAGTTGGAAAAGCATCGGGAGAAGCCATGTTTTTCAGGTTTCCTTACTTGATGAATTCCAGGAAACTTTAATAGGCCATTGTAAGGCGGAATCTCAAATGCAGTGGTTTCCATGTTTGCTTGACCTCTGAATCTGTTTTGTTGTCACCAAGTGTCTCTAAAGGCTTGTGTTCCAAGGATCAAACTTTAGAAACCACTGAATTAAAGGCTGTCTGAAGAAGCGCTGTTTGCAGCAGCAACAAGCTAGAAACAATCTGGGTGCCCACTGCTTGTTGAAACCAAAATCCTCTCCCCTCCAGGAATACTGGATGGCCTTATAAAGAACAGGGCAGATCTAAGCTAGGAGGCGGGGACTCAACTCTGGAGGCAGGGCTCAAACTTGGGGCCAGATTGAAGACTAGCTAAAATAAGGAAATGGGAAAAACACCTCTCCATAAGACATGCCCACCAGCGCCATGTCAGTTAACCTTTGCCATGGCGAGACCTAGAAGTTCTTGCCCCTTTCCATGGCAAGTAACGCCTGGAAGTAACACCCTTTTTCTAAAAAATTTTGAATAATCCACCCCTTAATTTGCATGTGATTAAAAATGAGTATTAGTATGACTGCAGAACTGACCCTGAGCTACTACTGTGGGCACACTGCCGATGGGGTAACCCTGCTCCACAAAGAATAGTACATCTGCTTCTGCTGTTCACTGCCACTTCAAGAAAAGTTGCTAACACCACTGGCTTTCCCTGGGTGAAGCCAAAAACCCTCCTGGGCTAAGTCCCAGTTTGGGGGCTCACCTGCCCTGCAACAGATCCATAAGTGCTAGTGTGGAAAATCTCCAACTTGTATCATTAAACACAGAAAGCAAGATGCAAATTTTACAAAATGTCTACATATGTGTATGTGTGTGTGCTTAAGTGCAGGTGGAAGTGAGTTGATACAGAGATCGTATGAATGCATGATTTTGCACAGAAAATTTCTCAGGAGATACATAAGAAACTCATTACAGGGGATTCCTTAGGAAGGTGCACTGAAGGTGAGGTTAAAGGACATTTCTGCTTTTCATTTTATACCACTAAATACCATTGGAATTCATTTTTACCGGGTCATGTACTGGTTTTATAATTTAAAAAGAAAGGTTAAATTTTTTAAAGGTCTCTAGAAATGCTTTTAACTCAAGTTCTATAATTTGATGGTTTCTTGAACCCCAAATTAAGGCAAAATTAAGCCTATTTTCTTGATTTTAAAAAATGGCCAAAACGTCACACGCTTAGGTCCCTCGCAGTACCAACTCATGTATTTATCCAGCAAGCCACCAAATGCAGAGTTTCATGAATAAACACCCTGAGGAGGAAAGGATCCATCTCCCTGGGGGCCCACACTTATGGGCTGGATCTGTGTCTCAAAAAGGCCATAAAATCCAGCCGCAAGAATGAAGATGAATCTTTGAGTCTCATTGTAGGCAAACATTAACAGGCAAACCACGACTAAGCACAGACTCTCAGAATCCAAAAACATCTGAGCTGGAAAGAACCTGAGAGTTTAGCTAATCCATCTGCCTCATTCTACAGGGGAGAAATATGAGACTGAGATCCAGAGGGTAGAAACGGAAGATCAAACAACCAATCCCAAACCTGGGACTCTTGATTCCAGATCCAGGAGTATTTCTACCATGCAATTCTGTCTTTTTAAAACAGTGGAGGCTGGGCACGGTGGCTCACACCTGTAATCCCAGCACTTTGGGAGGTCGAGACCGGTGGATCACCTAAAATCTAAAGTTCGTCTACAGCCCGACCTACAGGGAGAAACCCCGTCTCTACTAAAAATACCAAAAAAAAAAAAAAAAAAATTAGCCGGGCGTGGTGGTGCATGCCTATAATCCCAGCTACTCGGGAGGCTGAGGCAGGAGAATCGCTTGAACCTGGCAGGCACAGGTTGCGGTGAGCCGAGATCGCGCCATTGTGATCTTGTTGCCTGGGCAACAAGAGCGAAACTCCGTCTCAAAAAAAAAAACAGTGGAGGTTACTTCCTTTTACCAGCCAGCTGGAGATAAAATGATATTCCTAGCTCCAAGAATGGCCAAAGCAAGACACAGTGAGCTGAGGAAACAAAGCCTAACCAGGAGAAGAGATAGCCAAAGATGGGGAGAAAAGCCAACCTGCTTTTCTGTTTTTGTTTTTTGTAGAGATGGGGTCTCGCTCTGTCTCCCAGGCTGCTGGAGTGCAGTGGTGCCATCCTAGCTCACTGCAGCCTCAACCTCCTGGCCTGGGATCAAGCGATCCTCCTGCCTCAGCCTCCCAAGTAACTAGGACTACAGGTATATACCACAATGCCCAGCTAAATTTTTCCTTTCTTTTCTTTTTTTTTTTTTTTTGAGACAGAGTCTCACTCTGTCACCCAGGTTGGAGTACAGTGGCGCGATCTCGGCTCACTGCAAGCTCCGCCTCCCGGGTTCACGCCATTCTCTTTCCTCAGCCTCTCGGAGTAGCTGGGACTACAGGCGCCCGTCACCACGCCTGGCTAATTTTTTGTATTTTTAGTAGAGACGGGGTTTCACCGTGGTCTCGATCTCCTGACCTCGTGATCCACCTGCCTCGGCCTCCCAAAGTGCTGGGATTACAAGAGTGAGCCACCGCGCCCGGCCCTAAATTTTTTTTAATTTTTATAAAGATGGGATCTTTCTTTATTACCCAGGCTGGTCTTGAATTCCTGGCGATCCTCTTCCCTCGACCTCCCAAAGTGCTAGGATTACAGACTTGAGCCACCATGCCTGGACAAGAAGACCAATCTATTTAACTAACTTAGCTAATGCTCCAATTGATAAAAATCATAGGGAGAGGGTACCAAAGGAGAATACATGGATACAAATCAAAGAGCAAGACAAATTTGGACCAACTGAGGAAAGAAATTGGTGAGCGCTGTTTTGCTGGTTGCCTTTTGTACCAACTCTGCATAACTGGGAGGAACCACCTTCCCAGCTGGTACCCAGGATATAAACGTAATTGTAATTGGGAAGCACAAGGATCAGTCACGTAGATGAAGAATGAGCTTTTCCACGTAAGTAAATGGTCCGAAGGATGCAGGCTGTTTTCTCAATGGTAGAACTTCTATGTATTTTCACAATTGTTATGGAAGTCTTTATTAAAAGCACTATATGCTTCCCCACATTATTAAACAGAATATGCTGCACACCAGTTAACCTTTTTCCTCAGGTTTTTGGTTTGTTTGTTTGCACATTGAGAAAGTAAATTGTCTTACTGAGTTTTTGTACAGAGGGGCCCTTGAAACCATTGAGACCTAAGGAACTCCTGCTCCTTTGTTTTCTGTTTCTTACATCTGTGTATAAGTTTTACAAAGCGCTATTACCATCTAAAAAAATCCATTATTCTTTTTTTAGTACACAAGGAGTTGTTTTTGCCACAAGTAAGTTTGTTGTTTTTGTATCAAACAAATAAAAGAAGAAGTAGGGAAAAATGAGAAAATAGCACTCTGGCACTTGTTTCTCATTTGATAGGAGCCCAGAAGTATTGGGGGATTGTTATTACTCCCATTTTACAGATGAGAAAACTGAGTCCCAGAGAGGTTTAATGGACCTGTCCAAGGCCTCCAAGGGAGTGAGGGGAAGAATAAGAGTGTGAGCCTGGGTGCTCTGATTCCTGGGCCCCCACACTCTCCAACAGCAATGCGAGCCCCTGGCAAGTGCTGCCTCCCCTAAGCACTGAGCTCACTATGTTCTTCACCAAAACCCAGTCTGTCTCTCCCATCCTCGCCCCATGGTCATTATACCTGTTCCTAGCAACCTCTGCTCCCTTCTTCTGTTTGTTTGTTTGGTTAGTTGGTTGGTTGGTTGGTTTTGCTTTTGAGACAGGGGCTCACTCTATCGACCAGGCCTGAGTGTAGGGGCCTGATCACGATTCACTGCAACCTTGACCTCCCTAGCTCAGGTATCCTTCCACCTCAGCCTCCCAGGGAGCTGGGACCACAGGTCCCATCACATCCCATGCACCATCACACCTGGCTAATTTTTATAACTTTTATAGAGAAAGGGTTTCATCATGTTGCCCAGGCTGGTCTTGGACTCCTGGGCTCAAGTGATCCACCCGCCTCAGCCTCCCAAAGTGCTGGGATTACAGGCATGAGCCACCGCACCAGGGGCTCTGCTCTCTTCTAATCTGCTGTTTTCTGCTGTTTCTATGCATTATGGTCTGAAAGGCCAAACATAAGATCTCTCTGAAGCATGCTACAGAAGAGGAAACAAGTGTCCCTCAAATGAAGCATGAGTGCCTCAGCCCACGGTCACCTGGCGATACTGCCTCCTCAAAAGCCACTTCCCTTCATTTCTCATTCCTACAGGCATCCCAAGAAGTTGATACACATACAGTCTGCACATCTGCAGCTAGAGTACACACAAACAAGACCAACTGAGAGTGTATTCCTGCTGTGGAGATCTTGGCCAGTGTAAGAGAGTGAAGAAAGAAAGAAGTGGAGCGAGAAGATGAGATTGGGAGGCACTTTAGTTTCCAAGATTAAGCCCAAAGAGCAGTGGTGACTTTAATGAAGGCATGAGCAGGCAGCATGGAGGGGTGCATTGAACTCTGGTGTTTCCCCTATATCTTCATCAGACTCCTAGGCTACCCCTAGCCAAGATGTAATGCAAGCACAAACAGTGGGCTTGCTATAAAACGTGAGTTTCTAGAAGGCCTTTAGTTGGCCTTTCGAAATACTGCCACCCCTAAGCCTCTCTTATATAAAAATTCTGGAATTCACCAGCATTGAGATTTCCCAGTCAGTCACTGGCTTTCCAGCCATTCTTGGATAGGGTCCTCCCCAATGACAAGTCAAGATACCATGACAGACTGGGCACAGTGGTGCACGCTTGTAATCCCAGCACTTTTGGAGGCCGAGGCTGGAGAACTGCTTGAGCTCAGGACTTTGACACCAGCCTGGGCAACATAGTAAACCTTGTCTTTACTAAAATTAGCCAGACATGGTGACTCAGGCCTGTAGTCCCAGCTACTTGGAGGAGACTGAGGCAGGAGGATGGCTTGAGCCCAGGAAGTGAAGGCTGCAGTGAGCCTTCACTCCAGCCTGGGCGACAGGGCAAGACCCTGTCCCCCCCAAAAAAAGATGATACCATGACAGATTAAAGGATCAAAGATGCCCAGAGGCTTCCCAATGATGAAGGGAGATCATTTCCTATCTTGCCCCCACGCTGCCAGCCTGCTGAGGCCAGGTCTCCAGGGAAATCACATCAGAACCTGTGGAGGCCAATCCAATCCTGCTTTGTGGCCCAAGTCGCAGACATCAGTCCACACCAGCATGGACACACAAACCCCCACCTGCCCTTCAGCTCAGGGCCCAGTGCCTGTGAGAACCAGGAGACAGTGCTGCCCAGAGGTGGCTCTCTCCAGGCTGCAGCTCTCGGCTGCCATTCGACTTTTCACAAGGGGTAGGTAGCTAATAGGAGAATGCCTGTGTGCTGTTCAGTTAAAAAAAAAATAAAATGACCCATAAGGCTGGTAATAACCATCCCTGTGAAGAGATATGAGTGACACTAAAGCCGTCATGCTAGGAAAAAGGAATGATTGCTGTTATCTTCTCGTGCTCTCCCCACTGGCAGGAAGCTCAAACATGCATGGTCATTGACTCTGGGCTCAGCTGCAGCTGGTCAGAGAAAGAATGGAGCTGACAGAGATGGATTTATTTCAGTTCAGTCAAGCACGCTGGGTGCCCACAATGTGCCCAGCCCTGTCTCAGACAATGTAGCAAACTGGCCCCCAAGCCAATGCGCTTCAGAACTACCCAGGGAACCGTTATACAAAGACAGACCCTAGGGCTCCACTTCTGCATATCCAGAATCAGAAATCTGTGATTTTTTTTTTAACTCCCCAGGTGATTCTGTTGCAGCTTGTCCGGGGCCTGGCATTTGGAAACCACCGCAGTAAGGAATGTAATAAAAGCATAAAATACAGTTTGTCCTTAAGGAGCTTACCATGCAAGCAAAGAGATAAGACTCATTCAAATGAAGCAAATTTAATTATTTCCTCATCTGTGTTCGAATAGTGCTTTTATACCTATCTCTATTACAGCTTTTGTTACCTTGGTTTGGAAATATTTATTAGTCTCTCTCCTTTACAAGCATTCTGTGAACTGTTTGAAGGTAGGGGCTATGTTTATTCATCTTGGATACATTCAGTCACATGGTCTTTTGACCATTCATGCATTCTTTTATTTAAACAAATATTGAGTCCAGCCAGGCACTGTTCTGGGCTCTGGCAGTGTGGCAGAAAGCAAAACTGACCAGTCTCTCACTGTCCTAGAACTTACATTCTAGTGAAGGGAGAAGGATTGGGAGAAACAAAATAAATGAATAAGACAAGTGCCATAAAGAAAATAAAACAAAGTAATGAGAAAGAGATTGACAAGGAGGCCAATATTTGATAGTAAGGTCACAGGAGGCTTCTCTAAGTTGGTGACCTTTGAGCTAAATCCCAAATGATAACATAGAGTTTATGGCATAAACAACTGGAAAGAGAATCCCTGGCAGAGACAGCAAGTGCAGAGGCTCAAAGGTTGCAACCAACTTTGCTTCATGCTGAAGCAATGGAGAGAAGGCCAACGAGGTGGAACTTAGAGACTGACAGGGAGAGAAGCAGGAGACGGGACCAGAAAGGTGGGCAGAGGCCAAGTGACATGCACCCTCATAAGCCATGGGTAAGGATAGTTCTATTTTATTTTCTAGTTCTATTTCTATTTCTGTTTGATTCCAATTGCAATAGGACAAACACCACCGGAGGATTTTAACCAAGGTGATTAACCAACATGATCTGATTTCCTCCCTTCAAGAATCACCGTCTATGGGGAATGCATTACATTGGGGCAATAGTGGAAATGAGGTGATTCCAAAATCTAGACTGGAGATGCTGGGTGAGGCAGAAGAAGTGGAGAAGAGGCCAGGCACAGCACATATCTTGGAAGCATCTCTCAGCCCGATTGACAGATTGGTCCTGGAGAGAGAGAAAGTCATCAGGGATGACTCCTAGATTGATGAATAAGCCCAACGCATGAAACATAATAATAAGCACTCAATGAATGATTACTGAACAATTGGATAAATGAGTATAAAACAATTCAACATCAGCATCTCAAACATAATTATATTCCAACGTGTCTGGTGCAGACAAAAGTGCTCTGGGTCATGAAGAAAGATGTCAGTGTGGATTCAAATTACCTAGAGGCGGGATTTGAATTCTGACTCAGAAGTTAAGTAGCATTAGGTTACAGAAGCAGACAGAAAGGGGCATTCTAAACCACAACATAAAAACGAGCCTGGCATGGCTTTGTGTGTGGTTTTTTGTTTGTTTGCTTGCTTTCTTGTTTGCTTTGATCTTTTTGGCTCTAGGTGGTTTTTTTTTTCGGGGATGGGAGCTTCAGGAGAAGGGTTGAGACAACGACGCTGGCAAAGCAGAGGATAGAGATGCACTTGGATGAATATGAAAACCAGAGAGGAATATGAAGCACCTTGAAAGCCAGGCAGCAGTTTGGATTCAAAAAGCAATAGACATCCATCACAGGCCCTTGTCTAGGGAAGCAGCACACCGTGGGTGATTTACGTCCTGAATTTAGAATGGTCTGGGGCTGGAGGTGGGAGCCGCAACACAGACAGACAACAGATAAGATAGAATTACAGTAATCCAGGCACTAGTTTCATCGAACTACCCTCCTTGAAGAAAACCTACAACGCCACAAGCCTGGGCTCCAACTAGGAAGAAATACCATTGCGCCAGAGGCTCTCACAGCTGGCCAGAGGGGACAGGGCTGGAGAACAGGTTGGGACGCAGGATGTGGGAAGGAGCAAGTAGCTCTGAGCCAACCAAGCAGCCCTTACTGAGGCTTGGAGAGGACACCCAAGAGTCATCAGTTACAGGTGGGTGCCCTGGAGCAATTTGTGTAATTTCTGTCTCTTTCAAACAGATTCCAAATAAAAGCAGAATTCCTGGTCCTTCCCAAGGCATTTGCAGCTGCAGTGAGGGGGTCACATCTAGGGGAGCATCCTATCCTCCCTGGCAATCAGGGACTTAAAGACCAGCCATGACCTAACCCCAACCTGGCAGCCCTTGCTGGGAGTGAGAGAGGTGCTCTGTAGAGGATGGAAGCAGAGGTCCTTTTTCCACCCCCCATATTCGAGATCCTGCTAGAACCTGGCCTTTTCACAGGTTCTCTCTGTCTGTCTCTGTCTCTGTCTCTGTCTCTCTCGCTGTCTCTCTCTCTCTCTCTCTCTCTCTATATATATATATAAATTATATAATATATAATAAGTATATATATAAAATATATATATATGAGAAAAGGCTAGGTTCTAGCAGCACCTCAAATATGAGGGAAAATGTGTGTGTGTGTCTGTGTGTGTGTGTGTGTGTGTGTATGATATATATATATATCTCTCTCTCACACACAAATCTGTGAGTTTCAGGGCCCCCATCCCCACCTCCAATCCCCAGCAGGTCAGTAAATGACAATCTGTTACCTGGAAGCTGGAGGCAACAGAAAAGGGCAACAGATGATGGAGTCAGGGCTCCAGAATGAAAAGGAATTGAAGGAGTGACAGAGAATGGCAGCAGCAGCCTCTGGTGGACACTCGCTGTCTTACAGCCGGAAGCTTCAGGCTGCTCCAGTCCGGGAAATGAGGATGCCGGCCCCACAGCCAGGAGACAGCAATACAAGCTAAATCTGCAAGGAGGCTGGGATGGTTCTAAAAGGCAGCCATTTAGAACTCATCAGAAATGATTCATAGACGGGCTGCACCAGGGCCACCTGGCTCAGTCAAGGAGCAGTGGGTCTTTCCTGAGGTGCACACACAGATGACAGCTTCTGCCCCCCTAATTTTTATTCTGAAGTATAACAAGAAGTATCAAGGATGCAGTCCATCGACAAAAAAAGGGACCTAGCATGTTCCTTCTTACTTCAGGCTCCTTCACTGTATCGTCCTTCACCCCAAGAACGCCACACATACACCTGCACAGACAGACACACCAGTCAGTCAACAGATATTAATTGGGCATCTACTGTGCCTCTGTCATGATGCTAAGACCTAGGGACACAGATGACTACGACACGGTCCCTGACCTCCAGGGGAAGATCAAGCCCTGTAGAATTGGGTCCATTAGAGAAGTTTTCCCAAGGCTAACATATTGGAGCTGTATCTTGAATAAGGGTTTTTTCCCAATCAAATAACAATGATAAAGAAATTCCAGGAAGAAGAAATAGCACATAAAGGGGCAGGACATCCTGAAGGAGTCTAGGGAAAGGTCCAGGATGCTCAGGGGTTCTGTATGGCCAGCAGCAATGGCAGAGAAGATGAAAATGCCCTGGTCAGTTGGCAACAGATTATAAAAGGCCTCTGCTAAGGAGGCTGAGCTGCAGAGACAGAAAGAGATTCAATTAACAGTTCATTGGAAACAAATAGATGTTGACATCTGGTGACTGAGGACCCAGGAATGCCTAATCTTACCCAGCAAATCACTTGTCCTCTCCATCAGGTCTTCAAGAGAGCATGCACATACCAATAGCATGACTATCAGTTTTGCAAGCCCTATAGACTCCAAATCAGGAACATCTGGCTTAGAATTGAAGACCCATGTGTGATCTTTTGTTCTCTCTGCTCCCAAACCTAAATTAAGAGAAAGAAGGGCATCGTGTGACCATCAGGATCTGTCTTCACACTCCTACCCTACCCCCTCCATGGAAAGAGCTGTGGCTACACTGCCCTCTTGAGACAGGAAGAAGAGGAGCACCAAACCCAGGTGCCAAGGACCAATTAGTGCCATGACTTTGGAAATTCAACATTTCAGTGGTTTAAAACTGCACTCCTGCCGGGCGCGGTGGCTCAAGCCTGTAATCCCAGCACTTTGGGAGGCCGAGGCGGGCGGATCACGAGGTCAGGAGATCAAGACCATCCTGGCTAACATGGTGAAACCCCGTCTCTACTAAAAATACAAAAAATTAGCCGGGCGTGTTGGTGGGCGCCTGTAGTCCCAGCTACTCGGGAGGCTGAGGCAGGAGAATGGCGTGAACCCAGGAGGCGGAGCTTGCAGTGAGCCGAGATCGCGCCACTGCACTCCAGCCTGGGGGACAGAGCAAGACTCTGTCTCAAAAAAAAAAAAAAAAAAACAAAACTGCACTCCAGTTTCTCCCTGTGACCTGTCTCAACCAGTGAGGTCACTGAGAGAACCGTAGATCTCATCAGGGTTCTTTCTTCATCATGGGAGCCTGGGCTACCTTTCACTTTTCCCAATTTTCAAAAAGTGTACATACAAGATGCACAGCAATATGACTGCACTTCCCCACAACCCAACACAGCTTCAAAATACAGAAAACAAAACTGAAGCATTAGCTTTTCCCAAACAAAAGCCAGTTCCCACTTTGTCCGCCAGTCATGAAATACAGCCAAGTGGTAAATATTAGGGAAAAAGGAAAAGTGACGGGAGAAACTGGCTATTGAGCTGACCAGGCCACCATATGCAAATTTTATAGAAACTCAAGGCTTTGATAGGACTGCTGGGCCTAAGGCAGATGGCAAAAGAGGCCCTCCAGAAAAGGGACCTTCAGCACAATGACCAGATCCACTAGCATGTGGAGGTAGGGCGGTGGGGTGGCTGTGAATGAATGCTGGTCTATTAGACTAGCAATTTCCAGGATCATCTCCAGGGGCCAAATGAGAACACTTCCCTTGAGCCTTTTAGTGCTGGAACATTGATTAAGCTTCATTTTCCCAATTGCAGTTCAAACATTTTCTTCTATCACCAAGCTTCTCACTGAAGCAAGGCCTGACTTTCCCAAATAATGATGTAACAAATCAAATAGCACTTCTCCTGAAATCTCCCCCAGTTCTTCCAGCTGTAAACAGCCTCTCCACACTTAGCACTTCTCTAATCCTTCTCTGTGCCTTTCTTGTAATTGCATATACGTATAATTTCTCTCCTCTTAGAAGATTATAAACTCCTTGAAGACAGAAGCAAAGAACAACTAAAATTGGGAGTCTTTTTCTTCTTTATATGGGAAGGAGAAACTCCATGGAGCTCTGTTTTGAACTCCAGGGTTAGGTTCATAGCTCCCACAACTCTCAGCGTAACCACAGCTAACCTTGGGGATGAGACACAAATGGCAGAGCCAGGCAGGCACACAGGCAGAGTAGGAAGTGGCTTGGGTGGTATTCTTTGGGGAATGCAAGGAATTTTCCAACTGTGCTCCCAAACCTCCCACCCTCAAAACACAGCACAATATCTGAAATTCCATCATTATTAATACATTCCTTTCAGTCTTTGAGATTTCTCTCTCATATTAGTCCATTTTCACCCTGCTATAAAGATCTTCCCTGAGACTGAGTAATTTTTAAAGGAAAGCAGTTTAATTGACTCACAGTTCTGCATGGCTGGGAAGCCTCAGGAAACTTACAATCATGGCAGAAGGGGAATCAGGAACCTTCTTCACAGGTGGCAGGAGGGAGAAGAACGAAGGAGGAACTTCCAAACACTTGTAAAACCGTCGTATCCCATGAGAACTCACTCACTATCATGAGAACAGCATGGGGGAAACTGCCCCCATGATCCAATCACCTCCCTCCCTCCACATATGGGGATTATAGGTCCCTCCCTCAAGAGGTGGGAATTACAATTCAAGATGAGATTTGGGTGGGGACACAGAACCAAACCATATCATCTCTTTTGCAGTTCCCTCTTGAATAAGCACTAATTACCCCATAAAAGGAGAATATCTTAAGCTCTAGCCATGCAATGCCTTGGCAAGGGATTCCTCGGCCCCAGTGACAAGTAAAGTTTTACAGGACTATGAGAATGCCAGCCTGAAGGTAGGTATTTGAGCATGTAAAAATCCCTAGGGATAAGGTTTGTTGTTTGGTTTTAATCTACCCTTATAACCTCGACACCCATTATGGTACCTGGAACATAGAAGGTGCTCAATAAATGTTTGCCAAAAAGTGAATGAGTGAACGATGAAGGAAAAGTCCAGAGGACAGTGATATTCCCCTGGAAAAGGTCAAAAAGCCAGAAAAAAATTCCCTGGGGTTAGAATTTGTTCCCTTTTTTAAGAGACAAGGTCTTGCTCTGTTGCCTAAGCTGGAGTGCAGTGGTACAATCATAATTCACTGAAGCCTCACACTCCTGGGCTCAAGCAATCCTCCCACCTCAGCCTTCCAAGTAGCTAGGGACTACAGGCATGCACCACCATGCCTGTCTATTTGTTTTTATTTTTTTGTAGAGCTGAGGGGGGCTTGTCTCACTTTGTTAACCAGGCTGGTCTTGAACTCCTGGCCTCAAGTGATTCTCCTACCTTGGCCTCCCAAAATGCTAAGATTACAGGTGTGAGCCACTGCACCCAGCCCTTTACTCTTCTTGTCTGACCTCTACAGTGTCTTTGACTGCATAACAAATACTCAGCCAATTTACCAGAACTGGTATGTCTGTAAACCATAAAAGTATCTGGAATAGGTCTCAATCAATTTAAAAGTTTATTTTGCCATGATTATGAATCATGACCAGCGACACAGCATCAGGAAGTCCTGAGAATATGTCCCCAAGGCAGTTAGGCTACAGCTTGGTTTTATATGTCCTCGGGAGACATAAGACATCAATCAATACACTGGTTCTGTTGGGAAAGACAGGACAACTCAAAGGATTGGGGAACTTACAGGTCATAGGTGGATTCAAAGATTTTCTGATTGGCACTTGGCTGAAAGAGTTAAATTATTGTCTAAAGACCTTGAATCAATTGAAAGAAGCGTCTGGGTTAAGGTAAGAGGTTGTAGAGACCAAGGTTCTTATTATGTAGATGAATTCTCGTAAGTGGCATCCTTAGAGACAATAGGTGGCAAATATTTCCTTTTCAGAAGTTTAAAATGTGCTAAACTCTCAGTCAATCTCTTCAGAATCAGAAAAAGACCTGGAAAGTAAGGGGATTCGCTTTATAATGTAAATTTTCCCCACAAGAGACAGCTTTGCAGGGCCATTTCAAATTATCTCAAATAAATATATTTTGGAGTTAAATACTTTGGTTTCTTTCACTTTGGAGTAAATACTTTGGTTTCTTTGGCCTTGTTATCTGTCATATGATGTTATACTAGAGTCGGGTTGGAATTTTGGATCTTGTTGCTACAAACAGTCTGTTCCATCAGTTTTAGGATCTCTGTTTTAATATTAATGCTGGTCAGTTGTGTCTAAACTCCAAAAGGGAGAGGATATAATGAAGCACGTCTGACCGCCAAGCCTCCTGCTTCCCATCATGGCCTGAACTAGTTTTTCAGGTTTATTGGGGTCCCCTTGGCTGAGAGAAGAGTCCATTCCATCAGTTGGGGAGGCTTAGAATTTTATTTTCGGTCCACATATCCTCGTTCTTAACAGCTTTGCGGGATGACTCTGTGGCTTGGCCCAGGAGTAGCCCTCCCTCGTTGTCAAAAATCAGCCTTACCACCAGGGGGCAATGTAGACCAAAGACCAGGGTTTTCTTGTACAAACCCGTGATGCCTAACAGCAGGGGGCCCCCAAATGCCATTTGCACCCCAAAGGCAGCATTCCCTCTGCATATTTGTTAACATCAAAATCTCATCTAAGCATCTTTGCTTCTTGGACTTACATCTGAGGTAATGGTTAAAAAGCCATCCT
Source organism: Hylobates moloch (assembly GCF_009828535.3). NCBI lineage: Eukaryota > Metazoa > Chordata > Mammalia > Primates > Hylobatidae > Hylobates > Hylobates moloch. The sequence continues at coordinate 25,180,938 of NW_026652297.1, read as the reverse complement.
AAAATCAATAAAAACAGTGGCCTATATTTGGGAGAAAAATATATATAATAATAATAATTTCTGCTGTTGTTACTGCATTCACCGTTAGAAAAATTCTTTATTGTATTTGTCTAGGCAACTGAAGTATGATCCCTGAGGAGCCTGAAGCATCCCACAGATGATTCATATTTAATTGATAATCAATATGCAGTGAGTGCTGCATAATATCCATGAAATGTACATGAGTCTTTTCTCAGGAACAACTAGCACTAGACTAAAATCTCGTATTTGGAATCCAAATGGTCAGGATTTTAGCTAAGCTCTTCATTGTTCAGTTGTAAAAACAAAACAAAACAAAACAGAAACAAAAACAAACAAACAAAAAAAAACTGGTCCAAAATGGGAAAGAGACATGCCCAAGCTAAGGAAGGAAGCAAAAAGGGAATATGTAATATCTGTTGATCCAGGCACTGTATCTCATTAAGCACATATGGAACACTGAACTTATTCCATCTCTACCAGGCTATAATTAGCACCCATTTTCTCACATGAGGAAGTAGACTTAGGAAATTACAACACTCTTTGCTTTATTTCACTAGTGCTTTCATTCAACATTGATTGAGCTCTTATTTGGGGCCAGCTACTATGCTGAGCTGTAGGGATAGGGAGACTGTATGACCTCAGGTGAGTGAGGCAGAGTCACACAGACATTACCACGACTGAGTATAGTGAGTATTATTCTATAGCCTCAGTTCTCCATTAAGCCATAGCTTGATATTGTACTGCATTTTGCTGCCTGCACTATATCATCACCTCCCTCCTTCCCAGGGCAGGTTCTGTGCTGTATCCTCTTCGTTTCTCCAGTGTTTAGTATCTTGTACTCCAATAATGACTGGTTGACCAAATGGATGGAAGGAAGGAAGGGTGGGTGGGTGGATGGATGGATGGATGGATGGATGGATGGATGGATGGTTGGTTGGTTGGATGGTGGATGGACAAATGAATGGATCAATGAATAAATGAACAGATGAATGAATTCTGGCCACTGTGGGTCAAAAAGGGAAAGAAGTGAGACATTGTAAGACTTTCTTCATTACTATATTCTTATTATCTGTGCAGATATTTGATCTGCTTAGCATGTTGTGAACCCCTTGAACTTTCCTGTATTTTTCTACTGCTGGCACATGTTAGGCAGCTTCCAGGTGCTTAGTAAAAGCTTGTGGAATGAGTGGTATTTTTCCATGTTTGACTTCATTCTCTCTAGTTTCATTGACAAGTTTGGCGGGGGGCGGTGAGATTCTTCGGCCTTTCATGCAAAGAGGAAGACGAAGCCCCAGAAAGGTGAAGTGTCTGGGGGTCTAAAATATCTAGAACTCTGAGATTCGGAGATCCCAGACCCTGGGACAAATCCATGAGAGAGCCTGTGGCCCTTACAAGAAGTACCTGGAAGTCCCAGCCCTGAGGAGGGAGGAGGAGAGCCTCCCAATTGTGTCTGGAGGAAAGCCCCAGGCCTGAACCTTTGAGCTACAGGTGTCTGTACCCCCAGTTGCCAAAGGGGATTGTGGGAGCTGGGGCTGGCTGCTCTGGAAGAGAGCAGGGAGAAGGAGGCAGGAACGAGGGCTGGAGTCCTTTCAATAGAGGAGCGGGGAGGGGGTTGGTGGAACAGCAGGTGCATCTCCAACCCAGACAGCTCAGAGCACTCTGCCCTCCTTACTGCCCCAGGCCTGCGGGGTTAGTGAGGGGCCACCTGAAACGCAAGGCCCAGGGTCGGGCCTCCAGGAGGCCAGAGTCAAACTCTGGGTGTCTGCAGTGCTGCATTTTACCCAGGTTTTGAAAGGAATACGCTTAGTTTGAGGAGGCCCCCCCTTCTCTGTGCCTCTGTTTTCTAATCATTGCAATGGCGTTATGGAGAAGAATGAGTGAGTCACTGCTTGAAAACACCTGACAGTGGCCAGGTACATACTAGGTGCTCATTAAATATGTTCCCCTCCCTCCCTTTTCACTGTTTCCTGATGTGGCACCTTAGTTTCCTCATGAGCGAAATAGGAATGACAGTCCCCACGCCAGCTTTGTCTTAGGGATCTTATGAAAAATGATAATAAAATTGATGTAAAAGCACTATAAAGTCTATAGGTAAAATGTGAGAGCGAGGTCAAACGAACAAATGAGGGCCTCAGGATAGAATATGCCAAGGAAAGCAAATCTCTAAGGTAAAAATCTGGGGGAGAAAAACCTCCTTCAGTTTCACCCAATTTGGCCTGTCCACAATAGCCTCTTTACTGGCTGCTGCCAAACCCTCTCACTATTCCCTCCAGGCGTTAGGAAGGCTCCTCCTGCCGCCGACTCCCCCTCCTCCTCCTCCTTCTCTTTCTCTTCCTCCTCCTCCTGCCCCTTTTCCATCTCCTCCTCTTCCTCCTCCTTTCCCTCCTCCTCCTTTCCCTTCTCCTCCTTTCCCTCCTCCTCCTTTCCCTTCTCCTCCTTTCCCTCCTCCTCTTCTTCCTCCTCCTCTTTTCCTTCCTTTTCTTCCTCCTCCTCCTCCTCTTCTTTCCCCTCCTCCTCTTTCTTCTCCACCATTTCCTCCTCCTCCTCTTCCCCCTCCTCCTCCTTCTCCTTTTCTTCCTTCTCCTCCCCTTCCTTCCCTTCCTTCTTCTCCTCCTCCTCTTTCCCCTCCTCCTTCCCCGCTTCCCCTCCTCCTCCTCTTCCTTCTCCTCCTCCTCCTCTTCCTTCTCCTCCTCCTTTTCCTCTTCCTCCTCCATCTCCTCCTCCTACATCCCCACTGCTCTCATTCCAGTGTTCACCATCACAGGCATGTTGCTTCCACCTGTCCTTGGGAGAGGACTGAGGTTGCTGTCACTGCCACTGGACAGAGGTGGGAAGAACAAGCCCAGTGGCCCCCTAGCGTCCTGTAAACATGCCCAGAATAGAACCCACTCAAATAGCAGCTGTTTCATGACTATCCTAGAAAAGCTCACTTGGCCGAGCCAACTCCTCCCTGTGGGTGATGGGAAAGTGGAAAGAGACTGGACTTGAAGGTGGGAAGGGGCAGCTGAAGGCCAGGTCTACATCTGAATCTAGAATGCTGTGTGACCTTGAATAAGTTCCTGAATGCCCTCGAAAACAATTTTTTCTCACATCCAAGGTGATGCTTGGCTTTGAGGATTAAATAAAACAATTAGGGCATGGTGGCCTGTGCCTGTGGTCCTAGCTACTTGGGAGGCTGAGGTGGGAGGATCACTTGAATCCAGGAGGTCGAAGCTGCAGTGAGCTATGACTGCACCACTGCACTCCAGCCTGGGCAACAGAGTGAAACCCTGTCTCAAAAAAAAAAAATCTATCTATCCACCTATCTATATCTATATATCCATGTCCAGATCTGTAAATATATAGGTATAGACTAGATGTAGATATAAGTTATAGACAAAGAAATAGAGAGACAATGAGCATGAGAACAATCCCTCCTGCCCCTGTGGGCATGCCTTTGAACATGACTTATTTTGGCTGCACCCATCAAGTAATGGAGTCTATTGTCCCTTTCCTTGAATCTTGGCTGGCCCTGGGACTTGCTTTCACAACCAGAAATGGCAACTAGAATGTGGCAGAGGTGCCATTGTGTGTCTTCCTAGTCCAGGTCTCAACAGGACCTGCAGCTTCCACTCTTCTTCTCCTAAATCAGAACTCTTCCACTGCTGTGTGATGAAGCCTGGGCTGGGCTTCTTGAGGATGGGAGATCTTGAAAGGGAGAGGCATGGAAAACTGTCAACACCAAGCACCAGATGCATCCATGAGGCCACCTTAGACCAAGGGGCCCAGCTGAGCCACGCCAGGAATACCCCCCTGTTACTGACCTCTGGAGAAAGTATCTTCCATGGCACCATCTGCTCACCTTCTATTTCCTGCAGGGATGTTTGTCCAAAGCTGAGCCCTGCCCAGAGTGTGGAACTGCAGACTTGTGAGAAAATAAAATGGTTGTTGTTTTAAGCTACCAAGCTTTGGGGGTGGTTGGTACAAAGAAAAGATTATCATACGTGCATAGGTATATTTGTGTGTTGTGTGTATGTGTGTGTGCATAATTGAATATGTGCATATTAGCATCAGGATTAATGAAGTGAACAATTGAATTAGTGAATGAGTTCAATGCTTTAATATACTCGACTTTTAGATTTTTGCTTTCTGAGCCATTTGGCATAGAATTTGTTTGGTGAAGTTAACTTTATTCTTTCCTTTCTCTCAACAAGAGAGAAAATTAAGAAGGATCTGAAAGAAACTTACATAGTGCTTAGCAATGTCAAGGGTGTACAGGAAGGCCCACTCTGCCAGTTTTTCTTGGATGCACCAAAATAAAAGTAAATCATCAGAGTTGTTGACAAGAATGTCTTAACTTGACCGGGAGCAGTGGCTCACGCCTGTAATCCCACTACTTTGGGAGGCTGAGGCAAGAGGACCACTTGAGGCCAGAAGTTTGAGACCAGCCCTGGCAACATAGTGAGACTCCATCTCTACAAAAATAGAAAAATTAGCTGGGCATGGTAGTGCAAGCCTGCAGTCCCAACTAATCGGAAGGCTGAGGTGGGAGGATCACTTGAGCCTGGAAGGTTGCAGCTGCAGTGAGCTATGATCACACCACTGCATTCCAGCCTGGGTGACTACAGAACGAGACCCTATCTCAAAAATATGTATATGTGTATGTGTGTGTGTGTGTGTGTGTGTGTGTGTGTGTGTGTATATACACACACACATACGTATATATATACACATACATATATATACACATACATATATATATATACATACATATATATATACACGTACATATATATATATATATATTTTTTCAACTCTTTTGACTATGGATGCTGAGTGCCTGTGGGGCAGAAAATCAGACTCAGAGAAGGGAGATGAGACCACTGGATCATACTGTAAGGCAAGAAAGCCAGAGACAGAACAGAGGCACCACTGCTGCATTTTGGGGACTGGCCTGGGACACCTGGGCCACACTGTGTGCCTGATGGGTCTCAAGTGACCTGGCTAGCACACTTCACCTGGAATTCATAGGAGATGATGTTTTGTAAGATAATCCTGAGTCAGCCTCAGAAATAGCTATGGAAAAAGATGACTTTTCACCTTGATGTGAGTCTGATTGGACAGGGAAAGGAGCAGTCACATCTGTTCTCTCTGCACTCCATCTATGGCCACAACTTTCCTGATGACCATCATGACCAGCCATTATGGAGGGTCCGTCTTCCCAGCCCCCTTACACTGAAGCCATTAGTTATCTCACTGTCTTATTTTAAATTGGAAGAAAGCAGGGCCCAGAGTGGTGAGTTAAATTGCCCAATGTCCCACAGTGAGGAAGTTCAAGAACTAAACCAGGCTGGGCACAGTGGCTCACACCTGTAAACCCAGCATTTTGGGAGGCCAAGGCAGGTGGATCACTTGAGCTCAGGAGTTCGAGACCAGCCTGGCCAACATGGTGAAAACCCACCTCTACTAAAAAACAAAAATTAGCCGGGTGTGGTGGCATACGCCTGTAATCCCAGCTACTCGGGAGGCTGAGGCAGAAGAATCACTTCAACCTGGGAGGTGGAAGTTGCAGTGAGCCGAGATCTTGCCACTGCACTCCAGGCTGGGCAACAGAGTGCCACTCCATGAGAAAAAAAAAAAAAGGAACTAAACCAAAATGTATCTGCTTCCCAAACTCCCAGCCGCTTTCATCAACCCAGCACCATCTTCCCTCTCCTGCCAGGGTCTTCTCCCAAAGCTGAGGACGAGGGAGGGAAGCACTTTGCACAGAAGGCCACCCAAGGCACACGGCCTGTTGTGAAAACTAACCCGGCTGGGAGCAAGGCCATCCTCATATAGCTGCTTGTCACTCACCTTGGATAGGATCTGTTTTGGTTCCACTTCCTCCCAATGCTTTTCCACTAGAAAATTGAGAAATTGTATAATTGCAGTGAATAAACATACAGAAAGGGCTACAGAAGCTTGGAGTTTCTTTCTGAAGCCTCATAAGATACTAATCATTTCCATCTGTCCTCCCAAATTAAAAGCAGCCAGACGACCGCTTCACATTAGGCATTTCTACAAGGGAGCATAAGACACGGTCTCCACTGTAAAGGAGCTTAACCTCTAGTCACATAAATACACACAAAACTAACAATGCTGAGCTTTGCTGTACCAACGTAATACAACAAGAATAAGAAAAGAAAGATCCCGGCCTGGCGTGGTAGCTCACACCCATAATCCCAGCACTTTGGGAGGCCAAGGCAGGAGGATCTCTTGAGGACAGGAGTTCAGACCAGCCTGGCCAGCATAGCAAAATCTCATCTTTAAAAATATATTTTATAATAGCTGGGTGTAGTGCTGTGCACCTGTAATCCCAGCTATTCAGGAGGCTGAGGCAGGAGGATCACTTAAGCCCCAGAGTTTGAGGCTGTAGTGAACTATGATCATGCCACTGTACTCCAGCCTGGGTGATAGAGCCAGAACTTGTCTCAAAAAAGAAGAAAGAAGGAAAGAAGGAAAGGAAGGAAGGAAGGAAGGAAGGAAGGAAGGAAGGAAGGAAGGGGAGAGAAAAAGAAAAAGAAAGAAGAAAGAGAAGGAAGGAAAGACAGAAAGATCCTTAAGGAGAAAGAATTTTTTTTTTTTTTTCAGATGGCATCTCGCTCTGTCACTCAATAAGGAGAAAGAATATTTTACAAAACAGGGAATTTGAGCCGGGTCTTGAAGGAAAATGTGTTTGGGCCAGAGAAGGAAAGGTGGTTCTGGCAGTGGGAACAGCATGGGCAAAGACTGGGTGGGAGGGATGAGCATCTTATGCAGAGGGCAGTGAGGAGACAGACCACTCTGGGGACTGGGAGGCAGAGAACCGAATAGCCCCATGGTGAGCTGGAAAGCCGGAGGTCAGGGAAAGGGAGACATCCGCTACCCCAGACCCATCCATCTCACTTTCCAAAAGACAGAGGCACATCCCTCTACCCACGCAAGACCCACAGACAGACGTAGGTATGTGCGCCCCCTACTCTGTTTGCTCCTGTCAGAAACCAGCCTGCGAGATGATTGTGGATTCCAGAGGAGGGTGGGGAGGGCCAGGATAGCAGATTGCAGAGGCTCTAATTACATATCTTTGAGGTGGAAATTTAGTAAAACCACAGACTTGGAACCACATAAAAGTGCATAAAACAGCCTCATCCATCCATTCATTATGCAAAGGAATTGCTCATTTATGGAGTTTGGATTACAGTAGAGAGCTTATAAAGCAGAAAGATGGTGCTTTATAGAATCCATAAGCAGCAGCATGCTAGCTTCACAGAGGCACATCTGTTGGAGGCAGCCTAACAAAGGCACCTAGTGGCTCCCCATCCACCAAGGGGTGGCCCCACAGTGCCACTGCCACCCCTACCTCCAGGAGTGATGAGAAAGGGCAAAGTTCAAGAGAAGCTTGGGGAGAGGACAACTGCCTGTCATAGTTCTGGGATCACAGGGAAAGGGGTCTGAAGAGCCATTTATGATGAGAAAAAATTAATGTAGATGTTGGGGTCATATTGGGGGCAAAGGACTTAGAAAACTATGATGAGTTCAGGCATGGTGGTTCCTGCCTGTAATCCCAGCACTTTGGGAGGCTAAGATGAGGGAACTGCTTGAGTCCAGGAGTTTATGACATGCCTGGGCAACACAGCAAGACCCCATCTCTACAAAAAAATTAAAAGTTAGTCAGGCATCATGCATCATGGTGCACACCTGTAGCCCCAGCCACTCAGGAGGCTGAGGCGGGAGGATCGCTTGAGCCAGGAGATCGAGGCTGCAGTGAGTTGTGATTGTGACATGCACTCTGGAGCCTGGGTAACAGAGGAAGACCCTATCTCAAAAAAAAAAAAAAAGAAAGAAAGAAAGAAAAGAAAGAAAAGAAAAGAATAGAAAGAAAAAGAAAGAAAGAAATTATCTGAGACCAGGATCCCCTATTGAAGGAGTTGGGGGGAAAAACCTGAATCTAATTTTGCCTTAATTTTTACATTTTATCACCTACTTTCCTTTTCCTTCATATTAAAATTTCTTTAGAGATGATTAAGTCACTAAAACAGCATTTCCCAAAGTGTGTCCTTATGAAACACTAGTTTACAAAGGGAAAACTGGTGGTCCAATACATTGAGGAAATTTCAAATTAAATCTAACCTTCTCAGAATTTATAGTGAACATCATTAACATGGTAAAAGCTCTGAGAGGTCTTGTAATAAAGAAACTTAAATTTGTTTAACTTGGTATTTCTAAAATTTAAGTAACGAAAAAGTCTGGGGTTTTGTTTTTATTCTCAAAACATCTATTATCATCCAGAGGAACAAGTGGTTTTCTCAAACAGGCTTTGGGAAATACTGATTTTTTTGGCTATTTTTTCAGTTTCTGCCTTTGGAAGTAAATTTTGGAAACCTTCTAGTCATTCAAGACCTATTGCTCAATCCTTTTGTTTTAGTCCAGCATGTGGAGTTCTGTCCTAATCGCTTATATAGGGTTGTATTACTTACTCAGAAGGAGACTTGATTACCAGGTTTCTAGATGGAACCAGGGGACTCTGCAAATGCAGGCTTTCTGGGACTTGGAAAGTCATGTCCTGGTGCCCAGAGAGGGAAATGAATCAAGCTGCTCTGGTCAGTGACACTCAGTCATACCTGGGTACCAAAGGGAAGATGCATGAGCGTGGCATGTTAAAAACAATGGTAGGACTGGGCGCGGTGGCACACGCCTGTAATCCCAGCACTTTGGGAGGCCAAGGCCAGTGAATCACGAGGTGAGGAGATCGAGACCATCCTGGCTAACACGGTGAAACTCCACCTCTACTAAAAATACAAAAAATTAGCCAGTGTGGTGGCACAAGCCTGTAATCCCAGCTACCTGGGAGGCTGAGGCAGGAGAATCACTTGAACCCGGGAGGCAGAGATTTCAGTGAGCTGAGATTGCGCCACTATACTCCAGCCTGGGTGACAGTGCAAGACTCCATCTCAAAAAAAAAAAAAAAAAAAAAGGTAAACCTGAAGACAGCCCCAAAGCCCATCAACAGACAAATGTATAAACTAACTGTGGTACATCCATACAATGGAATGCCACTCCTAAACTAAAACAGAATAAACTGTCAGTACAGACACCACCAGGAATGAATTTCAAAATCACTATGCTGAGTAAAATACTCCAGACAACAGCAACAAAAAAGAATATAGATCATATGATTCATGTATATAAAACTCTGAGAAATGCAAACTAGGCCAGGTACAGTGGCACTTTGGGAGGCCCAGGAGGGAGGATCGCTTGAGCTCAGGAGTTCGAGACCAGCCTAGGCAACATAATGAGACTTCATCTCAAAAGAGGTGTCTTGCTTTTGAGACGCTGTCTTGCTCTGTCACCCAGGCTGGAGTGGAGTGGCACAATTTTGGCTCACTGCAACCTCCACCTCCCAGGTTCAAGCAATTCTCATGCCTCAGCCTCCTGGGTAGCTGGGATTACAGGCGTCTGCCACCACACCTGGCTAATTTTTGTATTTTTTTTTAGTAGAGACGGGGTTTCACCGTATTGGCCAAGCTGGTCTCAAGCTCCCGGTCCCAAATGATCCTCCCACCTTAACCTCCCAAAGTACTGGGATTACAGGTGTGAGCCACCGCACCCAGCCAAAAAATTTGTTTTAATTAACCAGGTGTGGTGGTGCGGACCTGTAGTTCCAGCTACTTGAGGCTGAAGTGGCAGGGTTGCTCAAGCCCAGGAGGTCACAGCTGCCGTGGGCCATGATCATGCTGCTGCACTCCAGCCTGGGTGACAAAGCAAGACCCTGTCTCGAATAAAAACTAAAAATAAGAAAGCAAACTAAAGTAGTCTGCAGCGACAGAAAGCACATCAGTGGTTGCCTGGGGATGGGATTAAAGGGAGAGAAAGATTCTAAACGGACACTAGAAAGTCTTTGGGGGTGGATGATGAAACTGTCTGGCATCTCACTTGTGATAGTTTCATGGGTGTATACATAAGTCAAAACTCAGTAGATGGCCCTTTAATGTTGTACCACCATTACATGGCATATTATGGGTACCATTTATTATCCATAAGCAATATCTCAAAAAAACGCCAAAAATAAAATTGGAAATTTTTCTCTGAAAAAGAATGATAGGAAATTGTGCCTGGCTTGCCTCTCAATAATGATTTCTAAATCATCAGGCTTTGTAAGCAAATAAGTGAATGTGCTCAACTCCTTGATGGGCTCCATTTCTAGACATTGTCTTCTGTATCCTTTTCTCAACCACGTAGGCAGAGATAACTATTCATCTTTGTTTATTTTCTCATCAAAGGAAAGGACTTGAAAGAATTTCATCTGATTCCTAGAAATCGTAAGGATGCAGAAGAAGGAAGCTTTCCATTATTCATTGGCTTTTCTTGGATCATGAAGTTCTGCCAAAGTGTGTGTGCTCTAGGGGACTAACAAAGCTGGATCTCTCTGTCCAAGCCTGGGCTCATCCTCACTGGCTGTATGTCCTCGACTTGGTCATTTTCTCTCTCTATGTCTTTGGAGAATCAGACACTTCAGAGATGTAATCATTTGTGGGTTTTCGTTTGTTTTGTTTTGTTTTTTTGAGACTGGATCTGGCTATGTTGCCCAGCAAGCTGGCCTCAAATTCCTGGCCTCAAACAATTCTCCTGCCTCAATCTCCTGAATAGCTGGGATTGCAGGTGTGAGCCACTGCATCTGGCTGTAAGAGATTTAAAGGATTAAAATAACAGCTTTCTTTCTTTCTTTTTTTTTTTTTTTTTTTTGAGATGGAGTTTCACTCTTGTTGCCCAGGCTGGAGGGCAATGGCTCGATCTCGACTCACTGCAACCTCCGCCTCCTGGGTTCAAGCAATTCTCCTGCCTCAGCCTCCTGAGTAGCTGGGATTACAGGCATGCATCACCATGTCCGGCTAATTTTGTATTTTTAGTAAAGACAGGGTTTCACCATGTTGGCCAGGCTGGTCTTGAACTCCTGACCTCAGATGATCCGCCCACCTCGGCCTCCCAAAGTGCTGAGATTACAGGCGTGAGCCACTGCGCCTGGCCAAGAGAACAGCTCTCTTTGAGAAAACTGAGGCAAGAAATGAGTTTCTTCAGTCCTAAAATGAAAAGGTGGGCAAGTTCCTTCTTATTCTGACCTTTTATGATTCTTCAAATTTTTCTGTGCTGGTGAGAATGGCAGGTGAGCTCTCTAAATAAATACATACAAGTTTGAGAGAAGAGGAAAGATGGAGACCAAAAAGGGAGAATTGCCTATACTGAATGCTAAGAACCTGGTTTTCTGTTGTTTTGTTTTTGCTTTTGTTTTTTGAGGCAGGGTCTTGCTCTGTCGCCAAAGCTGGAGTGCAGTAACACAATCTCGCTCACTGCAACCTCCACCTCCCTGGTTCAAACAATTCTCCCACCTCAGCCTTCTCAGCAGCTGGGACTACCGGCATGCTCCACCATGCCTAGCTAATTTTTGTTGCTTTTGGTAGAGACGGGGTTTCACCATGTTGGCCAGGCTGGTCTTGAACTCCTGACCTCAGGTGATCTGCCATCTCAGCTTCCCAAAGTGCTGGGATTACAGGCGTGAGCCACTGCTGCTGGCTGAGTCTGGTCTTTGAAGTTAGTCAGCTTCATCACTGGATGAATCTCTGGCAAGTCATCTGACTGAGCTAATTCACAGCTCTGAGTCTCATCTGCAAGCTGGAGTTCTTAGTAACTGCCATATTTACTCTCAGGAGTAAAGTTTTTCAATTTGTAAAAATTTCCAACACAATGTCCAGCCTACAGAAGGTCCTGCCTTCTATATCCACTTCTAGACCATATGGGCAGAGATAACTATTCATCTTTGTTTATTTTCTCATCGAAGGAAAGGACTTGAAAGAATCCCATCTGAAATTCAAAACATTAGTTCCTTCCTCTCCTTCCAGAGACAAATTGCTTATTAAACATTTTGCCCTATAAGTTCACTGACAAATACAGGGCCAAAGAACCCCAAATCCTCAGACTTGATTCAACGGCAAAACCTAAGCCCTCTCCAAATGACAAGGCGCCCAGACCTCAATTGTTGCTTAACTGAGCCACTTACCACCTCAGTCACTTATGACTGAGCCTCAGTGACCCACTGCCTCTGAGAGTGGCCCCACAAAGGAAGCAGGCCCTTCTCCCTCAGCCCTGAGGCTCTTCATTCCCTCCCACCTTTCCAGACTCAGGAAGTGCTGCTTCTGCCACTTCAACCTCTGTTTCCACGACCCCACCTCATCTTCTACCTGACTTCCTTTCCTTCCTTTCCCTCTTTGCTTTTTAGGGGACTGGCCAGGTCTAAAGCACCTTCAGAGATCAAGGTGGTGAAAGTAGGTGGATAATGTCAAATGAGGAGACAGGGCTTTCTGTGTCCCAGTAAGTTAAGAATAGCAGAGCTGGAAGCCTTCTTAGGGTCTATATTGGTTTCCTGTGCCTACCGTACTAAAACCTGGGTGACTTAAAATAACAAGAATTTATTCTCTAACTGTTCAGGAGGCCAGCAGTCCAAAATCAAGGTATCAGGAGGGACTTGTTCTATCTGAAACTTCTAGGGGACCATACCTTCTTGCCTCTTCCAGCTTCTGGTAGATGGGAGTCCTTGGTGTCCATTGGCTATAGACCCATCACTCCAGTCTCTGCCTCTGTCATCACATGGCATTCTCCCTGTGGGTCTTTCTGTCTCTGAATTTCCATGTGCCCTTTTCTTTTAAAGACACCAGTCATAGTGGATTATGACTCGCTCCAATCCAATATGAACCCATCTTCATCTGATTACATCTGCAAGGAACTTATTTCCAAATAAGAACACATTCTGAGGTTCTGGATGGACATGTATTTTGCCAGGACACCCTTTAACCCTTTACCCAGTGCAGACGCCTCCATGTTTAATTCACCTGAGGACAGTAAGCCCTATAGATTAAGCGACTTAGCCAGGCATGGTGGCTCACACCTGTAATCCCAGCACTTTGGGAGGCCAAGGTGGGTGGATCATTTGAAGTCAGTAGTTCCAGACCAGACTGACCAACATGGCGAAACCTTGTCTCTACTGAAAATACAAAATTAGCTGTGTGTGGTGGCATATGCCTGTAATCCCAGCTGGGGCAGGAGAATCACTTGAACCCAGGAGGCAGAGGTTGCAGTGAGCTGAGATTGCGCCACTGCACTCCAGCCTGGGTGAGACATGGCGAGACTCAGTCCCCGCCAAAAAAAAAAAAAAAAAAAAATTAAGTGACTTGGCCTTTACGTGCCCAATTAATGGCAGAGCTAACACTAGAGTCAGGCCTTTTGCTCCCATATCCAAGGTGATTTTTAGAGCGCCAATCATTTTCTAAAGAGCATAAATTTGACAATAAACTCAGGGTGGGGGCAAAGCGATGATTTTTGTTTGGGAAGCTTCCTGTGCTGAACTAGGGTTATAATGGTATTAGCTACTGTTTATCAGGCTTTAGAGGCATAATCTCTATAATCTCTAATCTCCACAACAATTGTCACACCCAGAGAGCTTCCTACAGGGCAGCCATACTGCCTAGCACTTAAATGTATACAGTAGTCTCCCCTTATCTTCGGTTCCTTTTTTTTTTTGTTTGTTTGTTTTGAGACAGAGTCTCACACTGTCGCCCAGGCTGGAGTACAGTGTTGCTATCCTGGCACTGCAAGCTCCGGCTCCTGGATTCACACCATTCTCCTGCCTCAGCCTCCTGAGTAGCTGGGACTACAGGCGCCCGCCACCACACCTGGCTAATTTTTTTGTATTTTTAATAGAGACAGGGTTTCACCATGTTAGCCAGGATGGTCTTGATCTCCTGACCTCATGATCCACCCACCTCGGCCTCCAAAAGTGATGGGATTACAGGCGTGAGCCACTGAGCCTGGCCTTCGGTTCCATTTTTTCCATTTCAGTTACTGCAGAAAACATTTTGTTTTCCATGGTTTCAATGTAGTCAATCGCTGTCTGAAAATAATTAAGATATTTTGAGAGAATACATTCACATAAATTTTATTACATTATATTATTATAATTTTTTTCTTATCAGTTGTTAATCTCTTACTGTGCCTAATTTATAAATTAGACTTTATTATAGCTACATATGTATAGGAAAAAACATAGTATATATATATAGGGTTCTATACTATTCAAGGTCTCAGGCATCCAATGGGGGTCTTGGAACATGCCCCCAAAGATAAGGGGCTGCCTGCTGTATTAACTTATTTAGTCCTCTGAATAAGCCAAGTTCTGTCTGAACCCAAAGGGCGTGACCTTCCTCCAGCACCAACCTGCCTTAAATGAGAACTTAGAGTGAAAATGGCACTTTAGGCAAACCCTCCCTGACTCCCTCTAACTGCCTATGAATGATTTAAAGGTAGGAGAACTTTGAAAATGTCCACCTAGGCCAAGAATGGGATAACCACAAAAGACAGTTGTCTATCCAGAAGCCAGCTGGCAGCCAATTAGCTGGGAACCTCCCTAAGCCAAATCTTTAGATGTGCCTACAGATTGAGACAAGGCATGGGCCATTAAGCCCATTCCAGCTGATTGCTGTGGTTTCTGGCCAGGGATAGCCAACAGATGTGCACCAGCAGCCTCCACGGGTCCGTGTACAGATGTTGGGCAAATCTCCCCAGCATGACACAGCTCTGAGACAGGGAGGGACCCAGAGAGAGAGAGAGCAGCTCCAGCTACTCGTGTGAACAGCTCAGATATTTAAGGCCTGCTGGTTGGAACCCCGTGGCACTGGCTCACCACTCATTACATGCTGGGGAACTGTGGGCAGTAATTAAGGACTACCCAATGGCATCAATTAGTGCCAACGAGAATGATCAGTTGGACCTGTTGACTCTTCAGGGGGGAATACAGAGGAGGGGAAGGCCATCTCTCACCAGGCATTTGCAGAGAAGAAACACTTGGGGAGGTCATAGGGAACAAAAAAAAAGCAGTGGAATGTCCTTTGCCTCTGCCACTCCCTTTGTAATGATAGTTCTTATTTGAGACAAGGCACACGTGAGCAATTTGGAATCTGGACAGGATTTATTTTGAGGACACACCCTGTGTTTCTGGACCAGATTTTTTTTTTTTAAACAGGGTCTTGCTGTGTCACCCAGGCTGGAGTGCAGCACTGCTATCATAGCTCACTGTAGCCTGGGACTCCTGGGCTCAAGCCATCCTCCTGCTTCAGATTCCCAAGTAGCTGCTGGGACTATAGGTACATGCCACCACTAATTTTTTAAAAAATTTTTTATAGAGACAGGATCTCACTATGTTGCCCAGGCTGGTCTTGAACCCCTGGCATCAGGTGATCCTCCTGCCTCAGTCTTCCCAAGTGCTGGGATTACAGATGTGAGCCACCACACCAAGACTGGACCAGATTTTTAGAGGAGTCTGAACTCATTACCACTCTTGGCTGCTTTGCTCATTAAGAAAATGGATGTGCTCCTTTTCATTTGTAAGCATACTGAGGAAGCAGCAAAGAGCACCAATTCAGAGCCTTGAGACCTGTGGCCCCACGACAGCTCCATCATGGCCTTGCTACTTGACTTTGGATAAACCAACAACCCAGCCATGTGAAACTGGAAAAGTCATCACAAAACTCCAACAGTGAATGACAGTCTTGGGCCATGAAGTTTTTTGCAAATCTGGTCAAAGCAATGTACCCAAGGAACCCCAGGAAAATGCCCATAGAAGCAATAATGTTCGCAGATGTCCTCAGAAGTTTTTGTGGCCCTCTACCAAGTCCATAGACCCCAAAATTGAAAGCGCCTGCCCACAGGAGCCTGACAGCAGCTGCTCCGGGCTCAGCTAACACACCTTGAGAAAAAACCTATCAATGTCACCAAGACCATTGTCAGCAGATTGAAAGTGAGAAAATGTGTTATTTGTTATATCTATCATCATCATCATCAAACTAATACTGCACATGGTGTAAATATTTTTCACACAGTGTTTGAGGGTGATCTGCTCCCTCATCACCGGCAGCACTTTCCTGATCATGTTCTAAACTGTAGCTTGTTCTTCCATATGTTCCCTTCTACTTCTGTCTTTCAGAAATTCACCAGAAATCTCTGGGCACAGAGGGCCACCCCTGCTGTTCTCAGCACAGTTATGAATTGATTTCCTTTTTATATCTTTGCTGTCATGTCAGTGGGATTTAGGAGGCAAGGGAGGCAAACATGCAAACTCAGGCTTGAGCCAGAAGTTGCTAATTTCTTTTAGATTATGTAAAGGACTTGTCTTCTCCATCCCAGAAGGCTGGGATGGGAGGCACTACCTAGGCTTGCTTCTGTAGTTCCATGTCTGACCATCTACCTCGTTGCCCATCAGCAGCCCCTGAGCGCCAGCATCCATGCAAGGCACTATCCCAGGCATTGTGGCCCGGCAAAGAAGTAGGAGCAGGACCGGTCTCAGTTGATGCAGCTTCAGCAGGAATGTCATGACTGACAGGGTACCATTCCCAGAAATCTGCATGTCCCTCCTGTGGCCAGAGGACTGGTGCACTCACCTGAGAGGCTGCACTGTCTCTCTTCTTTGGATAGGTGTAAGCACTCATTTTATTTTCAGGTATGTGGGTTCGCACCCAAGAGGCAGCACAGCACAGAGGTCAAGAAAGTAGACTCCAGGACACTCACCAGCTGTGTGACTTCGAACAAATTCCCTAAGCTTTCTGTGCCTCAGGGTCACCAACTGTAAAATAGAGACAATAATACTCACGTATGGCTGCATACGAAATGTGTAGAACAGTGGCTAGTAAGCATAGTAAGTACTCAATAAGTGAGAGTTATTTGAGAATGGGGATAAGAGGGTGTTATAGACTTAATGCTTGTGTCCCCCTAGAATTCATATGTTGAAGCTCTTAACCCCCAGTGTGATGGTATTTGGAGGTGGGACTTTGGGAAGTAATTAGGTTTCGTTGAAGCCATGAGGGTGGGGCTGCCATAATAGGATTAGTCCCCTTGTAAGAAGAGGAAGAGAGACCAAAGCTCACTTTCTCTCCATCATGCAAGGACACAGTAAGAAGGCAGCTATCTGCAAGCCAAGAAGAACCAAATCTGTGGGCATCTTGATCTTGGACTTCCCAGTCTTTAGAAATGTGAGCAGTAAATGTCTGTTGTTTAAGCCACCTAATCTGTGGTATTTTGTTATAGAAGCCCACATTGACTGATACAAGGTGGGGTATATTAGAGTTCTCGAGAGAAACAGAACCAATAGGATATGTGTATTACATGTTTAGATAGAAAGAGATTTATTTTAAGGAATTGGCTCCCACAATTGTGTTGGCTGGAAAGTCTGAATTTTACAGAGCAGGCTGGCAGGCTGGAGACCCAGGGAAGAGTTAAGGTTGCAGGTCAAGTCCAAAAGTGGTCTCCAGGAGGAATTCTCTCTTTCTTGGGAGACCTCAGACTGTCTTCTCTTAAGGCTTTCAACTGACTGGATGAGGCCCACCACCTTATGGACAGTAATCTGTTTTACTCTAAGTCTGCTGTTTTAAATGTTAATCTCATCTAAAAATTACACTCACAGAAGCATCTAGTCTGTTGTTTCACCAATTATCTAGGGACCATGGCATAGCTAAGTTGAGACCTAAGATCAGCCATCACAGTGGGTGACCAAAGGTTCACAGGGCACATCGAGTACACCTCCATGGCAGGCTTGACCTCATTTTAACTTAATTACCTACTTAAAGGCTCAATCTCCAAATACAGTCACATTCTCAGGTACTAGGGATTTGATCATTTAGATTTGGAAGAGATACAATTCAGCCCCAAACAGGGACCCATTGGTCTCAAGGGTCTTTCCATATACTTAAAGTGCCATAAGGGCCAGCACTGTCTCTGGAGCCAGGGCCCCTGTGTCTAGCTCTGCCAAAGGTAACTGAAGAGGGCTGCATAGGCCTGTGTCATTAGCACACACAGAACAGCAGGGATTGTCAAAGCCATATGGCAGACACCTGCTATGAGGGCAAGTACAGACCTGGAGCAAGTGTGTCCTGGATGGCATCCAGCAGGCTTCTCTGAAGGCCCTCCCATCCTAATCATTATGCTTTCCACTTGGAGCTTTGCCTGCACTTTCTTCTTTGGTTCTTATGGCCACCCGTGGAGAAGGCTGGATGAGGATCACCATGCCCATTTCACAGAGGCCTGATGAAAGTTAGAGGCAACACAACAAATAAGGACGGAGTCTGGACTAGAACTTAGCTTTCTTGACCCTGCTTCAGGGTGCTTTTCCACTACACCAAGCTTTCCTCAAAGCCCACACACTGGGTCACACTGTGGTGTCCCCTTTGACAAGGTGACCAAAGGAATGAAGAAGTAGGATATTATGATCTCAAGCAAGTCAGCTTAGCCATCTGAGCCTTGGTTTGTTGATATGCAAAATGACACAAGGAGGCCAGAGGTTTCTAAATGATGGAAACCTCATCTCTTCCCTCCTAATATATCCCCGACCTAGCCTGTCATGTAGAAAGCATTCAGCAAACGCTTGTTGAACTGAATGGGTAATAGAGGGCTGCGTTAGTCTGCTTGGGATGCCATAAGAAAGCATTTGACTGAGTGCCTTCAACAGCAGAATGGACGCTCTTACAATTCTGGAGGCTGGAAGTCCAAGATTGAGGTGTTAGCAGGATTGGTTTCTTCTGAGGTCTCTCTCTCCTTGGCTTACAGATGGCCATCTTCTCCCTTTGCCTTCCCACAGTCTTCCCTCTGGTGTGTATCCTTACCCTGATCTCCCCTTCTTAGAAGGGCATCAGGCATCTTGAATTAGGGCCTGCCCTGCTGACGACATTTTAACTAAATTACCTACTTAAAGGCCCAGTATCCAAATAGAGTCACATTCTGAGGTATTAGGGATTAGAACACATAGATTTGAAACGGACACAATTCAACCCCAAACAGGGACCCACTGATCTCAAGGATCTTTCCAGCTTTGACATTTGATTTCTCTGATGGTGAATCAGGAACTTTGGCTAGGCCTTTCTCCCTGCAATGAATGGTTCCTGGTGAGAATGAGCCGATTGGAGGACTGCAGATACAGATTGGTGTCAGTCTCCAAACATGGCTGGATTGGGCCTGGATGGTGTGACTGGGTAGAGCATCCATGCAGTGGAACAATCCTCAGGGATAGCTTTGGATTTGTGTCCCCATCCAAATCTCATGTTAAATTGCAATCCCCAGTGTTGGAGGAGGGGCCTGATGGGAGGTGACCAGGTCATGGGGGTAGATTTCTCCCTGGCTGTTCTCATGATAGTGAGTTCTCATGAGATCTGGTTGTTTAAAAGTGTGTAGCACCTCCCGCTTCTCTCTCTCTTCCTCCTTCTCTGGCCATGTAAGATGTGCCTGCTTCACCTTCACTTCCACCATGATTGTAAGTTTCCTGAGGCCTTCCCAGCCATGCGGATCTGTAAGTCAATTAAACCTCTTTTCCTTATAAATTACCCAGTCCCAGGTAGTTCTTTATACCAATGCAAGAATAGACTAATACACTCAGCAATCACAAGGAATGAACTACGCATGCACACCACAATTTGGATGGATCTCAAAGGGATGTGCTGTTCTTTGCCAGTGGCAATCACAGTAAGGATGATACAGACACAAATTTAATGGACATGAAATTTTTTACCAATTAAATGGATATGTTGTTTGCTTTCACTTTTTATTATAAATAGAAAATTGTTTTCTAAAACTAAAATATTTGAATTGTCAAAGTAATATACCGAGTGAGGGAAGCTGACCAAAAAAAAACTACATACCCTATAATTCTATTTCTTTTTTTGTTTTGCTTTGTTTTTGTTGGTTTGTTTGTTTTTGGAGATAGGGTCTTACTCTGTCATCCAGGCTGGACTGCAATGGCACAATCATAGCTCACTGCAGCCTTAAATTCCTAGGCTCAAGCAATCCTCCTGCCTCAGCCTCCCAAGTAGCTAGGACTATAGGTGTGCACCACCATGCCCAATTAATGTTTTATTTATTTTTTGTAGAGATTAGGTCTCTCTATGTTGCCCAAGCTGGTCTTGAATTCCTAGCCTCAAGGAATCCTTCCACCTTGGCCTCCCAAAGTCCTGGGATTACAGGCATGAGTCACCATGCCAGGCATGTATGATTTCCTATATGTACATCCTAGAAACTGCCAACCAATATAGAGAGAGAGAAAGCAGGTGGGTGGTCACCTGGGGAGGAGGATGTAGGAGGGATGGGCAGAGGGTCACCAAACTGAACGACAAAGCTTCGGCGGTGATGGACATGGTCACGGTTGTGATTGTGGTGATGGTTTCACAGGTATATGCAAGTGTCAAAACATATGGAGGAACACACTTTAAACATGTTAATTACACCCAAACACGTTAATTACACCTGACACTTTGCAAAAGAAGACATTTATGCAGCCAATAAACATGAAAAAAAAAAAAGCTCATCATCATCACTGGTCATTAGAGAAATGCAAATCAAAACCACAATGAGATACCATCATGCCAGTTAAAATGGCGATCATTAAAAAGTCAGGAAACAACAGATGCCGGAGAGAATGTGGAGAAATAGGAATGCGTTCACACTGTTGGTGGGAATGTAAATTAGTTCGACCATTGTGGAAGACAGTGTGGTGATTCCTCAAGGATCTAGAACCAGAAATACCATCTGATCTCACAATCCCATTACTGGATATATACCCAAAGGCTTATAAATCAATCTACTATAAAGACACATGCACACATATGTTTACTGCAGCACTATTCACAAATAGCAAAGACTTGGAACCAACCCAAATGCCCATCGATAATAGACTGGATAAAGAAAATGTGGCACATATACACCATGGAATACTATGCAGCCATAAAGAATGAATTCATGTCCTTTGCAGGGACAAGTATGAGTTCATGTCCTTTGCAGGGACATGGATGAAGCTGGAAACCATCATTCTCAGCAAACTAACACAGGAACAGAAAACCAAACACTGCATGTTCTCACTTATAAGTGGGAGTTGAACAATGAGAACATAAGAGCGCAGGGAGGGGAACATCACACACTGGGGCCTGTCAGGGAGTGGGGGGCAAGGGGAGGGATAGCATTAGGAGAAATACCTAATACAGATGACAGGTTGATGGGTGCAGCAAACCACCATGGCACATGTATACCTATGTAACAAACCTGCACATTCTGCACATGTATCCCAGAACTCAAGTATAATTTTTAAAAAAATGAAAATCATCACACACACACACAAAAAAGAACGTCTGGAGGAAGGGCAATTAATTTATCAGGTGATAAGTCTTTATCAGGTGATAAGTCTTACAACTCAAGGCCTGCTGAGAGGAATGCCAGACAGATAAGAAACAATTTGCCAGTAGATCGCTGAGAGGTTCCTGACACCCAGGAGGCCCGGGTGACTCAGGAGGGGCAGCAAGCAGGCAGAGTGGATGAAGTCCACACACACAGCACCTGCGACCCAGGTTCCTCCCTGCCCCATCCGCAGGGGTGCCTGCTCCTCCAAGATTGGACTAAGGACAAAATGACCCAGCCTGAAGTCCCCAGGGGCTGGACTCAGGTATCTAGACTGAGGAAAATCCCTCTGATACCCACTGTCCTTTCCTCCATGACACTCAACCAGCTGAGTACGGCCCCTAAACCAGCTCACAGGCTTCAAATACGGGCTCCAGCTATGACCAAAGGAAAGCTCCTGGCTACAGGACTTCGGCGACATCCACTTAGAGCATTGCCTGGCACCTTGGAAGGATCTGTAGATGCTGGCACTTCCGTCTTAAGAGATCTATACAGAGGAGACGACTTTTACGTTTGTTTTTCTTTCCAGTCCTGTTGAACTGCATGTTCTCTGGTAGGTCTTCAGACCATGGGGTTTATTTGTGTCTGTCCTCAGGATATATTGCTAGCTTCTGAATTTAAATCTATGTTCCATGCAGTCTCCTGAACTCTGTGGAAATGCCATCTCAAGGAACTGGCCACAGATCTTCTGAGAAATTGAATTTCTGTCTCCCCTTCACTCCCCTTACCACTATCCCTGCCAAGTTTTTCCCACGAACATCCACATCTCCAACCCACATCTAAAGCACAATATCCCACTGAGGGTAGGATTCCCATCCCCAGGCCCCTGTGGAGGGGGCAGAGCAGCTAGCTCTGTTGGGTGCACTTCTCAGTTTCTTTTCATCAGCATATCTGATGTCCAGTTGTATTTTGAGTACTTCACTTTCATGCAGTTCATTATTTGGTTTTAACCTAAAAGATTTGCAGGAAGATCTTTGTTTTCATGAAACCCACTATCATCTGCAAATTAGAAACAGTTGCTGTCAAGTACTCAGCTCTGAATGTGTGTGCATTCAACAGGGTGCGATGGTTGGTCAAGGGGGTTAGTGATTGCCTTTCACAAAACTGTAAACACCACCCCTCTGTCTAGCAAATGGCCCAGCTCTAGCTTGTGTGGCCAATGGATGGGGAGAGGAGAGAGGAAAGGGAAAAGGAGGAGGTGATGCCCCGTGATAGGTCCCCAGCAAACTTTTCCCTTGGCCCTCACCCCATGCCATCCCAAAGCTCTTCCTCATGATGACACAGGATTGTTTATTGTGGGAGAATGTGAGAGGGAGGGGCTGAACGGTGTGAGGTGGATAAGATGCTTGCATCGTACTGCCTGGGTTTGAATCCTGGTTCTGCTCCATAGTAGCGACTGACCTTCAGTAAGACACTTCTTGACTTCCCTGGGCATCAGTTTTCTCATCTGTAAAATGGTGCCATGAATAGTACCTGTCTCATAAAATTGTTATAAATTGTATGTGGGATAAATTATCTAGTCCAAAATTTTAAATTTAGGGACCAGTTGGAGAGTCTAAGCAGATAGAGAGAGAGAGAGAGAGAGACAGAGAGACAGAGAGATAGAGAGAGAGAGATCACTTACCCAAGGGCAAAGTGCTAATTGTAGCCTGGGGACTAGGTCCAAATCTCCAGGCTCCCAGTTCAAAACACGTCTCCCCACCAGAGCATGAATGGCCCTAAGCACACTCTATTAAAATGCAAATGTTCCCCAGGAGGTTTAACTCCAAGTTATTAGCACCTTAATGTGAGGGATGTGAATTGGGTTAACATGCTTCTTTTTTCTTTTAATTGAACTCAATCTGGTTCAAAAGGAGTACAGAAGGGGAGTAGAAGGGGGGACATTGAGCCCATGATTTTGGCAGGGCTCTAATACTGCATCTTGCCTCAGGAAAAAGGCATCCCCTTGCCCACTATCAGGGAACAAGGTGGAGATTCAGGCTCCAGGATCAGGCACACAATGAAAAGCACTGCTCCCGAATATTTGGCATCTGAGAAAGAAACTGGGATCCAAAACTGGAGTTTTAGGTGGGCCTCGGTGTTGCCCATGCAGAAGGAGAAGCCTGGGTGCCCAAGCAGAAGGAGACAGAGAGCACTCCAGAGTCCCCAGCAGCTGTCCTGGAAATGAGATGGCAAGGGCAAGACAAGGCGTGAATTCTCCACTCAATCACTCACTCATTCAGCCACATATTGTGATTGTCAGAGGCGTGCAAACCAGAGCAACTTCATCTTAAGTAGGGGCTGGGTAAAATAAGTCTGAGACCTACCGGGCTGCATTCCCAGACACATAAGGCATTCTAAGTCCCAGGATGAGATAGGAGGTTGGCACAAGATACAGGTCATAAAGACCTTGCTGATAAAACCGTTTGCAGTAAAGAAGACGGTCAAACCCCACCAAAACCAAGACGGCGACGAGAGTGACCTCTGGTCATCCTCACTGCCACACCACCACCAGCGCCATGACAGTTTACAAATGCCATAGCAATGTCAGGAAGTTACCCTATATGCTTTAAAAGGTGGAGGCATGAATAATCCACCCCTTGTTTAGCATGTAATCAAGAAGTAACTACAAAAATGAGCAACCAGCAGCCCTCGGCGCTGCTCTCTCTATGGAGTAGCCGTTCTTATATTCCTCCACTTTCTTAATAAACTTAATAAACTTAATAAAAGGATCGGGACCCCTTTCCTGTAACATAAGCATCTGCTCTATGCCAGAAACGAATGGCGGTCTGAGACCTCAGGGAATGGACACTCTCACATTCCTTAAGCACCGGAAGTCTTGTGAGCTGCTAATGGTGGAAAAGTGATGTCTAATCCAGGCATTGAAGCCTCAACCCAACAACCAAGATGTAGCCCAAAAAATCCAGTGGCAATCCTGTGGTCCCCTCCTTCAAGGAAGGTGAGGCTACAGTTAAGTCGTTGAAGTTCCTCAGCTTCGCCACTCCTTTGAAAGAAAATACAAATAATAGTTTTTTTTGTTTTGTTTTTCTTCTTAATCTTCTAAGTTTAGACCTGCTTCTCTGAGATCCTTACATAGGGAATAGTGGACTAGAGAAAATACAAGAAGGGAAATATCTTGTCAAAGAGGGGATGCCATCTTTTCATTATTCAACTCATATTTGCAAGGACTTACTATGGCTTTAAAATAATATCTCATTTGATCCTCAAGAATTCTATGAAGGATAAAGATTACAAAGGGTGTGTTTGTTACCCAAGGCCTATATAAGGGGCAGAACTGGGAACTGAAGCCAGCTTAAGCTGATCCCAAAGCACAGGCTCTTCCTGTGTGTGTCTTCACACTGCCTTTCCATGGCGCCCCTCGGCCCCCTATGCATTTGTTCCTTCACCCCCTCGCTACTCAAATGCATTCTCTACACAATTTGCCCTGCCCTACAATAGTGGTCCCCACTCATCTTGTAGAGTTAACAAATCACCCAGCATCCCTACCAAATCATCTCTGTTTAAGAAAAAATTCCCCAAACCAGCCAAGCGCGGTGGCTCACGCCTGTAATCCCAGCACTTTGGGAAGCCGAAGCGGGTGGATCACCTGAGGTCGGGAGTTTGAGACCAGCCTGACGAACATGGAGAAACCCCGTCTCTACTCAAAATACAAAATTAGCTGGACGTGGTGGCACATGCCTGTAATCCCAGTTATTCGGGAGGCTGAGGCAGGAGAATCGCTTGAACCTGGGAGGCGGAGATTGCGATGAGCCGCGATCGTGCCATTGCACTCCAGCCTGGGCAACAAGAGTGAAACTCCGTCAAAAAAAAAGGAAAGAAAAGAAAGAAAGAAAGAAAGAAAGAAAGAAAGAAAGAAAGAAAGAAAAAAGAAAGAAAGAAAGAAAGAAAGAAAGAAAGAAAGAAAGAAAGAAAGAAAGAAAGAAAGAAAAGAAAATTCCTCAAACCAAAAGCCACCACAAACGCTGTGATGCTTTACAATTAATTCACATTTTAATAATCACAACAGTATCCATGCACATTTGAGAAATAATCTCATGGGGAATCATGATTTATTCACCCCGTCTAAAATGCTTCCCGTGCCCAGGCATTAGAAAAATCCCTAGAAATAATTCACCACGAAGTCCCCAGAGGTTGGAACTGGCTGAAGATTCTTCCCATCCCATAATCTGTCTACCTACTGGACCAGGGATATTGGGTAGTTGGAAAGTAGGGTGCATCTTTCTTCTTTCTTGTGTATTCCCAGCTAGCATCCCCCCTCCAGCATGGTCAGTGCTGCCCTACCCTCTCCTGGCCTGGGTGAGCTCATAGAAGGCCCAAATTTGTTCTGACCATATCTTCTTTTGATAACAGTAAACAACTCAACAGCAAAAACATTTTATAGTACCTGACAGTCTACACTACACATTTACCAATATTTATTCATTTCATGCTCAAATAGACCGCATGGAAGTGGGTGGTAAGCCCGCCATTTTTGTCAACAAACAGGCTGGGTGAGACTGAAGCAGCTCACCTAAGGTTGCTCAGCTAGTGAGTGGGAGAACAAGATCTCAAATCCCAGGTGTGAATGTGACTCCTTCTCTTTCTACATCCACTAGCTTCCCCTCCCCAGCCACTCCCTCTCGCCCTCTAGCGCTCTCGCCCTCTCGCCCTCTCCCTTCAATTCCCTCCTAGCTGTGGCCATGGGAGCTTCCAGGCTGTCCTGGAATAGGCACCCTGCTTGGTAACACAGGCAGAGCTGCTTACCTTCACGGCCCACACGTGGCTTCACTCTCCAGTCCTTTTGATGTCTGAGGCTCCACGCCAGCATAAAACGACAATCCTAGTGGATTGATAGAGGCTGCTCCGCTCTTCATTTCCTGCCCCAAGCACCTTCGGGAGGCACAGAACAGCCTGTGTGTGGTGAGAATGACTGCCTCCGAGCGCAAAGCCTGCCGGGAAGAGAGCAGCTGCCAAGCTCGCTCTGGCCAGTTAAGCCCGAGCCGTGGCTCTCAGAACTTCTGCTTTACAGTGCTCCTCGCCGAAGCCTTGGACCGCAGCACACAGAGGCTGAGAAGTGTTGACTTCATTCTCTCTGAGCCATTGTATTCCCCTTCAGGTCTCCCCTTCCAAATGCCCCCCTCACTCATAGCTGAAATGCTACCTGTGGTGTCCAGGGGCTCAGCATCCCAGGGCAGCCGTAGACACTTTAAGAATGTACTGATGCATAAAGTCCCATCTCTGCAGCAAAGACTCCCCAAGAATGCTCCAACACTCATCATAGTCTTCTTTAAACTCCCACTGTGGTTTGGCATCTCGTTTTTTTCTTCGTGTCTTTAAACAGGACTGTAAGTTCCTAGAGAGCAGAAATCATATCTTGTTTTCAAATTTCTTCATGGTCTCATGAAAGGCCAAGTGTATATATTTAATTGGGGGATCGGTTTGCATAAGACCATTTTCCTATACACTCATTCACCCTAAACTCTCTTCTTATGGGTTCTTCTATGTACAGGCAAAATGAAGCTGTAACTCCAGGGAGACACCCCTGCCTCCCAGGACTCTTCCCCACCCCACAAAGATCTCAGCAGTAGAGATGGCTGCCAGGCTTTGGCAATTATCCTGGGTGCCTTCCAAGCCCCCTAGGTTAATCAACAAACAAACAGCTGCGTAATAAAGAGGTGTCTCTCCTCTAGTACCCAAGATGACTGAGGTTAGGACAGAATTCACACCCTGAGGCCCAAAGCCTGCAGCCCATCTGGTCTTTCTCCCTCCCTCTTCTATACTGAATAGTTTTGGGCAGGAGGTGACCAGCTGGGCAGAGACCTCTGGAGATCCCTCCCCACAGACTCACCGGAGTGAGAACCCGTGCCCCCCCCACCAATTCAAGGGCTGATGAGGGCCATCTGTGCCTGAACTCTGAGAATTGAGCAGGCAGTGCCTCAGGCCTCCAGGGGCCTCCAAGCTGTGAGGAAATTCTGCCAAGCCCCCAGCTCCTTCCCAAGAGCCTCTGACACTAAATATAACCAGCAATTTCCCTGCCTTTCCCCACTGCCTGAACCAGAGATTTCCTACCACTCACCCTGAGGAAAGGCAGTTGCATTAGTGCAGCAAAGAAGCTTTTGGCTGCTTGTTCTACAGCACCTAGACGCAGGCAGGCGATATGGATGGGGACAGAGGAGAGATGTAAAGGAAGGGTAAGGAGCAGAAACCAGGAATTCATAGGTAAACCCACTGACCTCATAAGTCCATCTGTAAAATATGTGCAGAAAAGCCAACTTTAGGGTCATTGTGAAGAATATAAGAGATACTATCTATTTTTAAAATACTGCCTTGATAACTTAGTTAAACCTGTCCTTTACAGTACACTTTAAATCTGAGGATTTGTTAAGAGTTCTCTATTTTCCTATAGACCCCAGACTTTTTTTTTTTTTCTGAGACAGGGTCTCTGTCACCCAGGCTGGAGTGCAGCGGCATGATCCCGGCTCACTGAAGCCTCCACCTCCCTGGGTTCAAGCTATCCTCTCACCTCAGCCTTCTGAGTAGCTGGGACTACAGGCGCATGCCACCACACCTGGATAATTTTTTTGTATTTTGTAGTGGTGGGGTTTCACCATGTTGCTCAGGCCGGTCTTAAATTCCTTGGTTCAAGTGTTCTACCCATCTCAGCCTCCCAAAGTGCTGGGATTATAGGCGTGAGCCATCATGCCCAGCCCAGGCTTCTTATCTACCCCTATCTAAGAGGAAGGCCTGCAGGTGAATAGAATGGATGCATTTTCCTTTGGTTTGGGATCTCCTTGGGAGGTAAAGTTGCTTCCCCTGGCTCTGTCCATGGATAAATAGGTTATGCTTATCCTTACCTTGATGGCTGCCCTGCTGCTGAAATGATCTTCCTTCCACCTGTCCAGAGTACCCATTCATGAAGTCCTATCTCTGCAGGGAAGACTCTACCCAAGAGTAGAACATCCCACATTGATACTCTCCTTCTCTATGCTCCCCTGTGACCCAGCATCTCATTTAAATAATCTTGTATTTTAACAGGACTGTAAGTTCTTGGAGGGCAGAAATCATACTTTCTTTATTTTTAAGTCTCCTTGTGGTCTAGTGAAAGACCTAGTGTGATATGGTTAGGCTCTGTGTCCCCACCCAAATCTCATCTCAAATTGTTATCCCCACGTGTCCAGGGAAGGACCTGGTGGGAGGTGATTGCATCATAGGGGTGGTTTCCCCCATGCTGTTCTCATGAAAGAGTTCTCAAGAGATCTGGTTGTTTGATAAGTGTCTGGCACTTCCCCTTCTCGCTGTCTCTCCTGCCACCACATAAGATGTGCCTTGCTTCCCCTTCTCCTTCCACCATGATTGTAAGTTTCCTGAGGCCACCCCAGCCATGTGGAACTGTGAGTCAATTAAACCTCTTTTCTTTATAAATCACACAGTCTCAGGTAGTTCTTGATAGCAGTGTGAAAACAGACTAATATAAACTGTATGCATTAATTGAAGGTCTCAGTTTGCATAAGCCATTTTCCTGTACTGTCATGCACCCTAAACTCTCATGTTGTGGTTTCTTCTATATATAGGCAAAATGAAGCTGTAACTCCAGAGAGATGGGCACAAAGGAGAACTTGTTCACTTGCCTGAAGATCTGAGGCTTTCTATGTTCGTTCATTTATTCATTTTTTAATTCCTTAAGAAGACAAGAGTTCCTATACCTGCCAAGCATAATTCACGTGGAAGGAACTCTGGCCAGAGGTGGGCAAGTACCTGTGAGGCACCATCAGACCTCAAGATAGAACCAAGAAATCCTGTGAAGTCATTATATCCACAATGTGTGCTACATGCTTTTCATGCATTAATAATTCTAAGAGCTTTACCTATTTACACGTAAAATCCTTATAACTGTCTTTTGAAGTGGGGACTGTGATGACTTCCAATTCATTGATAATGCAACTGAGGCACAGAGATGTCAAGTCATTTGTCCAGGTCTCATGCTAGGGAGTTAGAGTCAGGAAGCCAGGCATTCTGGCTCAGAACCCGTATGCTTAAGCATCCCACTGAAATGCTTCTCAGTGGGGTGAGTGGAGGGACACTCAGGAAGGGGAGGACATCATTGAGAAACTGCAAAACCCGAGTGGGCTGGGGGCAATTGGAGGGTGCCAGCACCTTGGCCAGAGCCACTGAAGATGACTGAGTCCTGCTCTGCCTCTAGCCCCTGTGAGCACTCTCCTTAAAAGGACATCCTAAGCCTCTCCAAGGAGCTGCCCTTGGGGCTCAACAGACACAGGTTTCTTAGGGGCAAGCCAGCAGTCCCATCTGCCTGAGATTAACCAGACCCTGGACACAGGAGTTCGTGATTTCTCGAAAACCCACCCTTGGTATTTCTAATGCAGTTCTTATAACATCCTAAAAGACCGCTCCTCCACCTTCAGATCACTAGTGACAACCACAGAGTATGCTTCCTCAGTCCTGTGGCATGGGTGGCAATGCAAAGGGAAACATCCAGTAGGGACATGAAAGATCATTAGAAGATGCTAGAAAGGAGTGGATGCTCATAGCATTCGCTTCTGAGAAAACTGGGGTGGCAAGCAAGGCTTCCACCATCCCTCGTGCAGGTAGGGAACCGAGACACTCAGCTATGTCTGCAGTAAAGCTTGGTGCAGGTACGCCTGTGCACTAAGACAGCATGAAGACACAGGCCATCACTATTAGTTAAGGCCAAGCCAATGGCAAGGCATGAAATGAACTGGATGCAAGAATAACAGGACCACAGGCAAACTCATTGAGAGTGGAAATTGCTGGCATTGCCCAAATAGATTTTCAAAAGCAAAGACGCTTGGAGAAACCTTCACCAGTTGTTGGTACAGTGGTCACTTGTGGAAAATCAGCATTTTATTCATGTAGTCAAAGACAAGCGTAAGCTAGGAGGTGGTGTAAGCCCTAGCCAGCTTCACGGCCTATTGATGTGAGATGAGCCTACGGGATAGAAAAGCAGGAGAAGTGGGGCTTTCCTGAAAGAGATTTCACATGAAAAAGAAAGGAGCTGGAGCCACAAGCTCTCCACACCATCAGGCCATTTTGGGATTTGATTGCAGCCAGCACAGCTCACCCATGGGAATCACCAACCACAGTGGAACATGGATTGTAGTGGGTAGTGCATATGCAGGTACACCACCTTGATTATTTTCCTCATGTGTTTTCCGAGGCCTCTCAGGATCTACCATCTCCCATGACTTCTCTGACTTTGTCCCCTGCCACTCTCCATTCTCCCCAGCCCAGATCATTTTTCTTTTCTTTTCTTTTCTTTTTTGAGACAGAGTCTCACTGTGTCACCCAAGATGAAGTGCCGTGGTGCCATCTCGGCTCCCTGCAACCTCCACCTCCTAGGTTCAAGTGATTCTTGTGCCTCAGCCTCCCAAGTAGCTGGGATTACAGGTGCCTGCCACCATGTTTGGCTAATTTTTGTATTTTTAATAGAAACAGCATTTCGTCGTGTTGGCTAGGCTGGTCTTGAACTCCTGACCTCAAGTGATCCACCTGCCTCGGCCTCCCAAAGTGCTGGGATTACAGGCATGACCCACCGTGCCCAGCCCCCAGTTCATTTTTCATCTATGGCACTGGCCAACCAGTTGTTCTATGAACACCCCACAGGCTTGTGCCTCAGGGCCTTTGCACCTGCTGTTTCATCTGCTTAGATGACTCTTTCCCTAGCAACTCAAATAGCTCGCTGTCTTCCTTTTGGTTTCACCTCTCAATCAGGTGACCTGACCTCACCCTTAACACCCCTCAAACACTGCATGCTCCCGTGGAAGCTGCACTCCTGGGTACCCTTCCCTGGCTCCATTTCTTCAGATGCATCTCACCACCTGACATCGATGTGTCTACATGTGTGTGTGCATGTGTATATATCATCTATTTGATCCTCATAGAACACAAGCGCTATGAGAACAGGCTATGTTTTGTTTATTGCCGTATCTCTGTGCCTAGACCAGAGTCTGCAAAATCACTTATTGAATTGAATTCTCCTCCTTTGGTTTCCAGATGATTCCCACCTAACTGGGTCTAGTGATTTTCTTTGTTGATGTTCTTTGTTTGTTGGTGTACTTTTTAAAAACATTAAAAAAATTTTTTTTAGAGACAGCTCTGTCACCCAGGCTGGAGTGCAAATGGTACAATCATGGCTCACTGCACCCTCAAACTCCTGGACTCAAGTGATCTTCCCACCCCAGCCTCCCAAGTAGCTGGGACTATAGGCTTGTGTTACCATACCCAGCTCATTTGTTTGTTTTCTGAACCTATAAGCAGAGTGTGGAAGGACCTGCCAAGCAATCAAGGCCGTTGAAAACAAGACATCCCCTCTATTCCTGCCACTCCCCCATGTGAACCCGATTCCTCAACGACAAATAAGTTTCCAACTTGTTCTTGGCTCTGGGTCCCAACTTGTGCTGGGTTCTGCGCCAAATATGAACTTCCTTCTGCTTAACTAAATCATACTCAAACTTTCATACTCTGCCTACCACTTCCTTTTTTTTATCTGTTCACCAATTTCTCCTTTCTCTGAGTCTTTATGTCTCTTTGACATTGTTTAGCACTAAAAGTTTAAAATGTGCTAACCTCTTCTTCCTTATCAGACTATTGTTGTTTGGGGACAGAAACTATAGCTTCCACATCTTGCACATCCTCCTGCAGATGCATACCATGCAGGGAGACAGTGCTTCCATGTTGGCCAATTTTTCAAAACATTAATAAAATCATAGGGCAGGGTGGAACGGCATTGCTGCTTCTTGCTGATGTGGCTCCTGCTACCTCCATGTGGGTATCTCCGATAACTGAGTGAGATAGTGAAAAGCACAGCAACGGGAACGTCCAAGGCAGGGATCCTGTGGCCTATTTGGTCACTCACTCAGTAAGCATTAATTTAGGGCCCAGCAATGCACTAGCTGATCTCAAGACAAATTCTAGAATTGCAGAACACTGAGCTAGAAGGAACCTTGGAGAGCATCTGGTCCAAGCCCTGGTGATAGAGGCAGGAGGCAGAGAAACTCTAGGTAGACAGGGATGGGTCCCCAGTGGAAACCCCACCTTCAAGCCAAAAGTAGCCTGAAACCAGCAGCCCAAAGTGAGAACTTCTACTCCTGTTTGCCTGCTCTCTCTCAATTGGTTCTTTCTGAATAAAGTCTTTTTACCAACTGAGTGTTGCCTTTTCCAAAACTACTTATACCCCCAACCATCCTGTGCCTATAAAGACCCCAGACTCAGCCAGTAAGAGAGGAGAAACAGCTGGACATTGGGAAGAGGTGACTTGACTTCAGAGAAGCAGCTGGACATTGGAGAGAGATTACTTGACTTCAGAGACATGGCTGGATGTCGGGGA
Source organism: Hylobates moloch (assembly GCF_009828535.3). NCBI lineage: Eukaryota > Metazoa > Chordata > Mammalia > Primates > Hylobatidae > Hylobates > Hylobates moloch. The sequence continues at coordinate 25,148,330 of NW_026652297.1, read as the reverse complement.
GAGGTGACTTGACTTCAGAAAAGTGGCTAGATCACAGGGAGAGGTGACTTGACTTCAGAGAAGCAGCTGGACATCAGAAAGAGGTGATGACTTCAGAGACAGTGGCTGGACATCAGAAAGAGGTGACTTAACTTTGGAGGAGGGAGGCAGTGAGGCGATTTGACTTCATGGGAGAGTGACCCCATCCCATCCCAATTCCAGCTCCCCCCTCCGCTGACAGCCATTTTCATCCTCCAATAAAATTCTCTGCATTCACCATCCTTTGATTTGTCCACATGACCTCATTATTCTTGGGCACTGGACAAGAATTCAGGAGCCACCAAGTGCAGATACCCAAAAAGGCTGTCACAGTGGCTCTTTGTGCTCACTGGCAGAGGACAGCGGCCCCACGTGATGAGGCAAAGGGCCCACTGAATTGAAAACACATTGCTGTCCGCAGACTGCAGAACTAAGAGAGCATCGTGACATGCCCTCTGGGGCCTTGGGGGTCACAGGCACCCCCACCTGGATGCTGCTACAGGGCCTGCACAGAGTTTGCTCCTGCCAGCACCTAAGCAGCTGGCCAGTTCCTGCACTCATTCACTCGTGTGCTCCCTCCTGTGAATGGTTAAGCATGGCGGGCTGAGTAAGCAGGGAACCTCTGTTGCGAGTCTCATGAAAAGGTCAAGAAAATATCCTGCACCACTGTTAGTAATTAAGGTGCTTAGTAGCAAGCAGCAGAAACTGGGAAGGCTTAAATCACCAAGAAAAAAGGAAATCTTTAAAGGACAGTGTGTGTGGTAGGGGAGCTGGAGAACCACTGTCCAGGAGCAAAGCCCAACATCAGAGCAGGTCATGGGAGAAAGCGGATGCTGCTATCGTGGACGCTGGACTTTGCAGCTTGCACTGCAGAGGCACAGCCCTGTCTGGGACAGCTACCACCTGCAGGAGGACTCACCACTGTCCTCACTTCCTTCTGATTCATACTGTGGCCAATGGGCTTCTGATCAGGAGAACCGAGTTCACCAATCTCCACCCGAGCTGCAAGGAAGGGCAGGAAACAGGCAAATTTCACATTCTCAATGAGACATAGAGTTTTTCTCTGACCTAGAATTTTTAGATGGAAGATTCCTTAAATGGAGAAAGGGGTTCAATGGCAAATGTCCTCTTTACCTCTCAAAGCACAGCACTCACAACTGTGGCTAATGCCAGGTCACATTGGAAGTTACTAGTAGCTGGGATGAGAATCCAGGTCTCCTGACTGAATGACTCACATTCTTCCTACTCACCTGTGCATGCAAGAAGCAACTGGTAGAAAAGTTATGGGGGTGAAGTAGGACAACTCGCAGGGAGCAAAGGATCAATGATCCATGTCCCTGGCAGCTATTTTAGGAAATAACTGCCTCTTAGATTTGATCACCACTCTGCCACCCTTCACAATGCCATAGCTCAGACATCACCTCCTCTGTGAACCTGACTTCACTGGTTCACTGACTTAGCACTGCTGCAGCATTTACCATTTATATTGCAATTGTCTGCATCTGTACCAGCTTCCTCATTAGGCTGTGAGCTACTTGAGGACAGGTATTAACTAAGGCTTATTTATATTTGAATACTGAGCGCAGAGGAATGGGAAGGATGAAGTCTTGTGCTGAGATAGATCCATGAAAGGAAGCCTGGCAGTTGATACTCATATCTCATTCCACAATTAATACATGAACAAATAATATATTCATGCTTAATCTTTGTGCCTTTCTTCTACCTACAATGGACTACTCCACCTCCAAGGTCCCTCTGAGAATGGCCATTCTGTGTGTGCATATGTGTTTGCATACATGTGTGAGACCGGGGTCCTTAGGCTTTGTTGATTCATTTATTCAGACTAGAAATAGTATGGCATATAAAGTGTGTTCAATAAAAAAGGATTGTTAAACTGGTGTAAGGCAGGCAAGTGTTAATACCTCCATTTAACAGATGAGGAAGCCAAGGCCCAGAGAGATTATACAAGGTTCCAAGACCTAAGCTTCCATTGCATGTCAGTAGCAGAGCCTGCTTTCAATCCAGTGCTCCTTCTGTGGTCACCACTGAGCCCTGGCCCATGGGTCCTCCAGCACTCAGATCTGCCCTACAATGCTCCCTGTGGACGTTGATAACAGTACCCCCATCTTCCAATGCTTCCTGGGTCAATACTACAACTGTGATTCATCTCTTGTATCCAGAGTGCCCGAAATCAGCTTCTCAAAGCATCTTGTAAAGGACGCCAGCCACATGTCACAAGTCACAACTCATAGATGCTGGCACTTGAGGTGGCCTCACAAAGTCAACACCAATGACTCTTGCTGGTGGGTGGGAGACAGCAAATGGCAGAGTTGGCAAAGTAGGTGTGTGAGACCAGGAGGCAGAAGTCTGAGCAGGGCAGCCCCCAGTGGGGTAGAAAGTGCAGGCAGATGCCTGACGGCAGGAATCAAGCTCTTGGCATCTAGGCCCCTTGCAAACAACAGGAACAGCCCTGCAGAGAAGCTGAGTCAGCAGGACAAATGTCACAAGGGATGAGCTACAAGCTCCTGGAACAAGACGTGGCTTCCTTCACCTTGGAATGGAAATACTTCAATATCTGTTTGAAAACCTTTTCAAGCTCGCTCCAGCACCACCTGCTCTTGATTTCAAGTTTGCCCAACCTCATCACTGGCCCCCACATGACAGGTGCATGGCCACATGCTGTTGCCATGCTCAAAGAAGCCTTCCTCTGAATCCTTGTATCCTTTAAAGACCAGCTTGGGTGTGATCTCCTCCAGGAAACTCCTTGGACACACTTATTTCCTTGCTGATATCTCAGGGCAATATTTGTCTCTACCATTGACTTTGATATTTCTTCTTGTTGTATCCTACTCTATACTAAGCTCTAAATATAAGACATGTCTCCTAGACTGCAGTATTATACTGAGTTCTGAATATAAGACATGTCTCCTAGACAGCAGTATTAGTCTCCCGATGGCTGATCATCTCAGACATTTCCTTTTCCTCTACAGGCACCTTGCACAACGTTCTGCACATAACAAATATTAGCAAAACCACCAATTGGAATTATATCATCAAATTCTACACTCTACAGTACTCATGTGGCCTCCATTAAAATAATCTATTGATTATTAGCAATCTCTTTTTTAAAAATGTTGCCTTGTTGTCAATTAATACATACTGGGGCAGACGTCAGAGGTTGACTCTACCAAACAATCCTAGACATCTTTCTGTTGTCAACACTGGAAAAACTGAAATACTCAAGTCCCCAGCATCCCTTGGAGTTGGGGAGAGGCAGAGGCCACAGGTTGCAGTTCTGATGATAAGACGAAAGTGGTGACCTGCCATGTTGCCACTTTCTCCTTCAGAGGAATTCTGCCTAGAATGCAGGCATGACCATGACTTCTAGAACTGCAGCATCTTCTGGCTCATGGGGCAAATGTGAGGAAAAGGTTCTAAGACTCTCAGAGATTCTGGTGACATGCTGAGCAGAGACCTCAGGAAAAGGAGCCACCCTTTGGGAGACTTGGGAGTAGGAAAGGGCTCCCAGTTCCCCCAGTGACATTATCAAAGTGCTGAACCAAGGCCAGGTGCCATCTACACTCAGATTTCCAGTAAATGAAGGGGGGAATCTATTTGATGAGTAACTGAAATCAGCTTTCTGTAATTTGCAGGCAGACAACCACATTCCTAATACACACATACATTGTCAAAAACAGAGAAAAGCACAAAGACAAAAAATCCCCTGACCCCTCCCACCACAGATAGTTTGTTGCATATGATTCAATATTTTTGTAAATGTTACATTTTTGTAAAAATGAGATCTTTTAGTCATATGGTTTTCCACAACTATTTAGCATATATTATAAAACTTTTAAACCTTGTCATCAAGAAGTACTTCACAGCATTATTTTAGATCGTATATACTGTAATTTATTTTATTGATCTCCTTCCACAATGATATTGTCCATGTCAGTGGACATGAGGTTCTTTCTAATACATGACTTTTATGAATGTGGTTATAGAAACATCTGGCTAAATTTTTGCACAACTTGAAAATGATTTCAAGATTTTCTTCTAGTAGTAAAATTGGTAAAGGTGTGCACATCTTCAGTGTTTTTCTATTCAATGTTAAATTTTCCTCTATCAATATTATATTACTTTTCTCGATAGCATAAATGATAAATTACAAAATATTTAACGTTTATAAAGACCCAAGAATGTATAAAAAATAAAGAGAGAATGAATGCCTAAAATAACATCAAACTAAATAACCAAGCTTACACGTATGTCAGAGTTTAAGATGTCTGCATAGGGATTCAGAAACTTATCCCTTCACACCACCATCAATACCACAATAGCCTCTCGCCCTTTTTCTTACTTTAAAAGAAAAAAAATCCACACACTTGGATTCTAGAAATAAAAAACAGTCAAAGATGATGAAACACATTCCCTAGGGAGTTTTGTTGATGGGAGTTTGGAGGGACAACTATTTGGAGCAGAGTTTTCTGAAGAACAGGGCCAGATTGAGAGATGATAGAAGGAGTAGAACATGGAGACAGGATAATATGGAGAAGAAGAAGATCTTTTGGGTTAGAGGCGTGCAGGAGTTGTTGCGCACTAGAGAGTAAGTGAAGACAGAGCATGTTAATAAGAGAGTCTCTAGACTGTACTTACATCTCCCTGAATGAGTTTGGAAGCCGTCAGTAAGAATTTGATTTTCTGTTAAATGTTTCTTTAGATGCAACACTCTACTGCTAGGCTGTATCAGTTAAGGCTTTTACATGGGTCATGCAAGATATACTTTGCTCATCTTTAGCTAGCAGCCACTACTGTCACTCATCCTTCCTGCTCTCAACCTACTCCCACATGATGGCAGAGACCATCAAAACACCACTCCAAGTATGCCTGTCAGGCCTCTAGCATCCACAGTCCTAGACTCAGGAGCAAAGCAAGCAAGAAAGAGAGCAGGAAGTCCTCTTTTCTACTCTCACACCTTTTAAAGGTCTACCTTTCTGTTTTCCACCTAAGATCCAAGAGAATTTTGCTCCTCACAAAGAATGAGCACTCACTGCAGGGGATGCCAGACCTACCCAAAGGGTGTGGCCTTCCTCAGCAGGCCTAAATTTTAAAAATCAGAATGTAATACAACACATCCACTCCGATATTCACACCAGGGACTAACTAGATGTTTTTTTTTAAATTGACAAAAGTTTTATTTATTTATTGCATACAACCTTTTGTTATGAAATATGTATACATTGTGGAATAACTAAATTGAGTGTATTTTATGCATTTCCTCAAATACCATTTTTTGCATGTGATGAGAATATTTAAAACCTACTCTCTTAGCAATTTTCAAGGATACAATACGTTGTTGTTAACTACAGTAGCCATGTTGTACAATAGATCTGTTCCTTCTATTTGACTGAAATTTTGCGTCCTTTGGCCAGTATCTCCCCAACCCTCCCAACCTCCATAATTGTTCTTAATGCCAAGCCACCCTTCTTTCCACAGGGTCACCTATCTGGACCAAATGAATATTCCTTCTACTCCTCCTTTTTCTTTCCACCCGAAAATCCATTTCCTGAGTTTCTTACCTCACCTCCATCACAAAAGCAGGGATATAAGTCTGTTTTGTCTTCTTAATATATGAGTATATGTGGTAATATCCCTTCTTTCATTTCTGACACTGGTCATTTATGTCTCTGTGTTTTATTTCTTGAGATCAGTCTAGCTAGAGATTAGTCACTTTTATCTTTTTAAAGAAAAAGGTTTTGTTCTTTTCTGTTGATTTTTATTTTCTCTAATTTTACTTTCACTGAAATAAATAAAAATGTCTGCTCCTTATTTTCCTTCTGGGCATTTACTTTGGGTGAGATTTAATTTCTTTTTTTTTCCCCCTAGCTTCTTAAAGTGAAAGTGTGACTCACTTAGGATAGTTTCTATTGTTGTGGGTTTTTTGGGGTTTTTGTTTGTTTGTTTGTTTGTTTGTTTGTTTTTTGAGATAGAGTCACTTTGTCCCCAGGCTGAGTGCAGTGGCACAATCTTGGCTCTCTGCAAACTCCACCTCCTGATTCAAGTGATTCTCCTGCTTCAGCCTCCCAAGTAGCTGGGATTACAGGTGGCTGCTACCATGCCCAGCTAATTTTTGTATTTTTAGTAGAGACGAGGTTTCACCATGTTGGCCAGCATGGCCTCCATCTCTTGACCTCATGATCCGCCCACCTTGGCCTCCCAAAGTGCTGGCATTACAGGCGCCAGCCACCACACCCGGCCAGATAGTTTCTATTGTTGTATCTTCAAGTTTACTAATCTTTTCTTTTGTAGAGTCTAAACTTCTATTAATCTTATTCAGTGAATTTTTCATTTCATATTTCTATTTTTATTCCATGTATTTATTTTATATATGTATATTTCTTTCTGTTCTTCATATGTTCCTTTGAATTTTTTAGCAATTTTATGCTAATTTTGAGGTGGGAGGATAGCTTGACCCCAGGAATTTGAGGCTGCAGTGAGCTATGATCACACCATTGCACTCCAGCTCTGGGTGGCAGAGAGGCTCTGTCTCCAATAATAAGTAAATAAATAAATAACTATATAAAAGTCCTTGTCTACTAATTTTATCATTTCTGTCATTTCTGCATCTACTTTCATTGACTGATACTTCTCCCCATTATGGTCTCACATTTCTGCTTCTGTGTCTATTAATTTCATATTGGGTGCTAGAAATCATAATTTATATTTCGTGTGTTGAATTTTATTGCATTCCTTTAAAACGTGTTGGGAGTGTTGCATTTTATTCTGGCAGACAGTTAAGTTCCTTATGGCTTGGCTTGCTACTTTCAAGTCTTGTTTTTAAGCTTTATAGGGCAGATTTAAAGAAGCCCTTACATTAGCACTAGTTTAGCCCCCCTATTATGACGAGACCCTCTGGAGCTTCCATTGAGCCTGGAGGCTCAGTAAGCACTCTCCACTCTGGCTGGTCAGAACTAAAACATCTTGCAGACTGGCTCTGGCAGCTATTCAATCTCCTGCTCCTTGGTTGTTCCTTACCTGGCCTGTGAGACTTTCACCCTATGCTGTGTAGCTTAGTATTGAGCAACAAATTTAGGAGAATTCTTATGTGGGTTTCTGGATCTCTTTATCTCTCTTTTTTTTTTTTTTTTTTTTTAGACAGAGTTTTGCTCTTGTCACCCAGGCTAGAGTGCAGTGATGCAATCTCGGCTCACTGCAAACTCCATCTCCCAGGTTCAAGCGATTCTCCTGTCTCAGCCTCCTGAGTAGCTGGGATTACAGGCGCCTGTCACCACGCCCAGCTAATTTTCATATTTTTAGTAGAGATGGGGTTTCACCATATTGGCCAGGCTGGTCTCGAACTCCTGACCTCAAGTGATCCTCCCACTTCGGCCTCCTAAATTGCTGGGATCACAGACGTGAGCCACTGTACCCAGGTGGATCTCTTTTTTTTTTGAGACGGAGCCTCGCTCTGTCACCCAGGCTGTAGTGCACTGGCATGATCTCGCCTCACTGCAAGCCCCGCCTCCCAGGTTCACACCATTCTCCTGCCTCAGCCTCCCAAGTAGCTGGGACTACAGGCGCCCGCCACCACGCCAGGCTAATTTTTTTGTATTTTTATTAGAGACGGGGTTTCACCGTGTTAGCCAGAATGGTCTCGATCTCCTGACCTCGTGATCCGCCCGCCTCGGCCTCCCAAAGTGCTGGAATTACAGGCATGAGCTACCGCACCCGGCTGGATCTCTTTTTTTATGCAGCTCCCTCATCTCCTACACACTGCTCCAGAATTTCTGACTACCTAAGCCTCTTCAAATTCTATCTTCTGTTTGTACCGCTCAGAAAGACTGTCGTGTTCTCTTGGAATCACCTCCCCATGCTAATGTCCAGGAAGTGCTCCAGGTAGAAGGCTGGGGAAATCTTAGGGCTCACCTTATTTGTTTCCTTTCTCTTAGGACCACAATTCTATGCTACCTATTTTCCAATGTGCAAAAACTTTTGTCTCATATATTTTTCCAGTTTTCCAGTTGTTTACAGCAGGAAGGTATGCATGGTCTCAGTTATTCCAAAAAGGACAGATGTGAAAATCTTCGTCTGTTTTGTAAACTTAGCCACAAAACCCTCCTAGATTTGAACAGCAGAGAGCTCCAGAGATCCACTATGCCTCCTCCAACAGGACTAAATGAAAACCCCAATATGAAATATAAGGGAGAAAACTCAGGGCTGCTTTTACTGCCACTCTCTTTTACCTAGAGAGCTTTTCTTGGCTAAAACTTCAAAATTCTCTGTACATTATTTGGTTTTCAAGTATCTGTCAAGCACCTGATTTCAAATGCCCAAGAGCAAATAGAAGAAGTGAGCTCAGGCTTCATTCGGTGAAAGTGAGATAAAATGAGCCCCAAAATTTTTATTTTTCTTTGCTTAACATAAGTCCTTCGGACTGACTCCTTACTTCAAATTAGTACACGCTGGCTGCCTGTTGGAAGCAAGTCATCGTAACTGCCTTCTCTGTAAGGATCTCATAGAATGAAGGTGATACCACCAATCTTCATTTCTGAAATATCAAAGAGAATTCACACTGTGTGGTTATCTTGGCCTGGTTAGACCAGACTAAACCTCAACAAATCCTTGTACTGTTTTTATCCTACTTCCTCATCACCTTAGTCCTGGACCATGGTCACCAGTAATTCCCACTCCAATTCAACCTCCTCATGCTGTGTGGTCATGTTTCCTATAATTCAACTCTAACCATGTTATTGCCTAGTTGGAAAACGTTTGTCATTCCTCATTGCTATAAAATTCTCCCTAAAGTTGGCCACAACCTTCTTTTCCAATGTTTTTTTCCCATGATTCTCCTTCACTGCATTTCAGCATTAATTTCCGGTTACTGTGCATGAATCATAATTTCCCGGCTTTCTCTCCCTCTCCCAGCTCATACTTTTTCCACCTCTCTGGAAAACTTTCCTTATACTGAAAATTTGAACATAAAAACATAAAAGTCCCACTCTAAGACTACCACATTCATGAAACTTTTCATATTGTTAGCTACAAGAAATCTCTCTCTCCTCTCTCATAGTACTTAATCTTATTTATTATATGTATCATTGTCTACCTCATATTTTAAAACCACCCCAGCAAACCCCTTGAGCATGGAGTCTGTATCTGACTCTGCTCTGTGGCTCTGTAAGCATCTAATGCACTGATCTTCACATAAGGGTGCTCAATGAAATATTTATTGAGAGTGTGAGTGAATGAATGGTAAACTGAAAACCTAATACAGTCATGAATCACTAAATGATGGGGATATATTCTGAGAAATGCATCTTTAGGTGATTTTGTCATTGTGGGAACTTGATATGTCATAGAGTACACTTACACAAACCTAGATGGTATAGCCTGCTACATACATAGGCTATGTGGTATAGCCTATTGCTCCTAGGCTATAAACCTGTAACAAACAGCATGGCACTGTACTGAATACTAAAAGTAGTTAGAACACAATGGTATTTGTGTATCTAAACAGAAATGGTACAGTAAAAGTATGGTATAAAAGATAAAAAATAGTATATGTGTATAGGGCACTTAGCATGAATGAAGCTTGCAGGCCTGGAAGTTGCCCTGGCTGAGTCCATGAGTGAGTGGTGAGTGTGTGTGAAGGCCCAGGTTATTACTGTACATGACTGTAGACTTTATGAACACTGTACACTTAGGCTATACACTACATTTAATTTTTTAAATGTTTCTTTCTTCAATAATAAATTAAACTTAGCCTACAGTAACTTTTTTACTTTACAAAGTTTATAATCTTTTAAAATTTTAAAAAGAGATACAGCTCTCTTTTGTAATAATGCTTAGCTTAAAACACAAACATATTGTACAACTGTACAAAAATATGTTTTCTTTTTATCATTATTCCATGTCTTTTTCTTTTTTTTTTTTAAACATTTTGTAAAAACTAAGACACAAACACACACATTAGCCTAGACCTATACAGGGTCAGGATTATCACTATCACTGTCTTCCACCTCCACATCTTGTCTTGGTGGAAAGTCTTTGGGGCAGCAACAGGCGTGGAGCTTTACCCTCCTAGGCTAACAATGCTTTCTCCAGGAAGGCTTCCTGAAAGATCTGCCTGAGACTGCTTTACAGTTAACTTTTTTTTTTTAATAAGCAGAAGGAGTACACTCTAAAACAAGGATAAAAACTATAGTATAGGCCAGGCGCAGTGGCTCACGCCTGGAATCCCAGCACCTCGGGAGGCCAAGGTGGGCAGATCACAAGACCAGGAGTTTGAGACCAGCCTGGCCAATATGGTGAAACCCCATCTCTACTAAAAATACAAAAATTAGCCAGGCGTGGTGGCACATACCTGTAGCCCCAGCTACTTGGGAGGCTGAGGCAGGAGAATCGCGTGAACCCGGGAGGCAGAGGTTGCAGTGAGCAAAGATCGCGCCACTGCACTGCAGCCTGGGCGAAGAGCAAGACTCCGTCTCAAAAAAAAAAAAAAAAAAAAAAATTTGTAGTATAGTAATACATAAACCAGTAACATAGTTGTTTATTAGCATTATGAAGTATTATGTACTGTACATAATTGTATGTGCTGTATTTTCATATGACTGGCAGTGAGGCAGGTTTATTTACATCACCCTCACAACACCTCAGTAATGTGTTTCACTACATTAGGACAGCTACAGTGTCACTAGGCAGTAGGAATTTTTTAGCTTCTTTATCATCTTAAGGGATCTCCATTGTATATGAGGTCCATTGTTGACTGGAATGTCATTAGGTAGCCCATGACCATATATTCCTTGCTGTTCCTACTGGTTAACTTGAGATACATTCATCTGAATCATATGAAATTGCTGTAGGTAAAAAATAGTCAAATACCAGGAATTTCAAACGGTTCAACCTGATACATCTTCTACTCTGTTTTAGTGCGAATGACTGTTTAGCAAATTGTATTACATTATTAAATTCATAGGATATCTAAATTAATCATGGGCAAAGGATGCTCATTCATTAAATTAAAATGTTGTCATTACAGGCATGAGCCACTAAGCCCAGTCTTGCAGTTATGGAGATAACTGCAATAAGAGAACTGAGTATAAAACGGACACATATCTGTTAAAGACCATATACCTACAAGAGTAGGTGCAGTGGCTCACGCCTGTAATCCCAGCACTTTGGGAGGCTGAGGCAGGAGGATCGCTTGACTCCAGGATTTTGAGACCAGCCTGGGCAACATAGCAGACTCCGTCTCAAAAAAAAAAAGTAAGAAAAGGGGTGTATATGCAAAAGAATAGATAGATCAAATCAAGCTAGCTTACGTCTACAAGTGAAGTGTCAGTAGGATGTTAGGGCATCTCAGAGTCTGAACAAGTGGCATTGGTAATGGTGGAGTCCGGGCAACTTTGAAGCCCTCAGCAGCAGGTCTTTCTGGGTTTTTCTTTCTGGAGCTCTAACTTCCAGACCGTTTCAGTTTGAGTTCCAGATTCTTGATGGAGACCACCTGAATGACAGCCTGATAGAGGGGGCCGCTGGTGCATTAGTGAAGATGAGAAAGCTGTCTGGAGGATGGCCCTATAACCCAGTAGCTAGAGAGAGACAGTAGGTAGAGACACATGATTTTTTACAGAAAAAGCACACAGATTAAAAGAAATGTATGCCACTCCTAGGGAGACACCTACTCTGCTTTGCTACCAGGAGAAAAATTTAGGGAGCATCAAGCTAGATGATCTCTATGGCGGTCTTCTAACTCTAGCTTTTCTCATTCAATAAATCTCCATAGATAGCCCGAAGCTTTCTTTTTTGTTCTCCAAGCTAGCTCACGTTTTTAAAAGTTGGTCTGTAGGTGGCTGGTTGGCTGTTCGGAATGTCTGAGGTAGAGAAAGATATGGAAGTGGAATTATTGGTGCAAGTTGATAGTGAAACACAAAAGAACTCATTTCAGCTTTTCCTCTATTGTTTTTTCTCTTTTTTCTTTTCTTTTCTTTTTTTTCAGACAAGGTCTTACTCTGTCCCCTAGGCTGGAGTGTAGTGCGGTGATCACAGCTCACTGCAGCATCGACCTCTGGGCGAGTGATCCTCCCACTTCAGTTTCCCGAGTAGCCAGGACCTCAGGCACACACCACCACACCCAGCTAATTTTTGTGGTTTTTTTGCAGAGATGAGATCTCCCTATCTACCCAGGCTGGTTTCAAACTCCTGGGTTCAAGCGATCCTCCTGCCTCACTCAATTCTTTATAATCCATTTTGTTCATTTTTTTTATTTTTTATTTTTATTTTTATTTTATTTTTTTATTTTTTGAGATGGAGTCTCGCTCTGTCATTCAGGCTGGAGGGCAGTGAGTCTCAGCTCACTGCAAGCTCCGCCTCCCAGGTTCAGGCCATCCTCCTGCCTCAGCCTCCTGAGTAGCTGGGACTACAGGCGCCTACCACCACGCGCAGCTAATTTTTTGTATTTTTGGTAGAGATGGGGTTTCACCGTGTTAGCCAGGATGGTCTCCATCTCCTGACCTTGTGATCTGCCCCCCTCGGCCTCCCAAACTGCTGGGATTACAGGCGTAAGCCACCGTGCCTGGCCCATTTTGCTCATATTTTTAAAGCATCTACTGTATGACAAAATCTAGCACTTGACAATACAAAATAGTGTGGTGAGAAATACAAAGAAATCTAAGGAATAGTCTCTGCATTCCAGAAAGTTATCATCTGATTAGGAAACCAAGATCAACACACTGTAAACATTAATAACCATGCAAGCTTAGTGGCTAAGGGTGCAAGTGTGTCTCCTCAAATGCAAATGCAAACATATATGTTATTTCATCATCAAACATGACATAGACATGAACCAAAAGAATTATTTATTGCATGGGATTATTTGCTACAGAAAATTGGCAGCAACCAGACCAACAAAATCCTGCATGAGCTATTTGCCAAGACTTGGAAATAGAGTTCTTCAAAGCTCACCTTGAAAGGTGATTGGGGCTGGACGTGGTGGTTCACGCCTGGAATCCCAGCACTTTGGGAGGCCAAAGCAGACAGATCACTTGAGCTCAGGAGTTCCAGACCAGACTGAGCAACATAGTGAACCCCGTCTCTACCAAAAAATAAAAAAATAAAAAATTGGTCGGGCATGGTGGCGTGCACCTGTAGTCCCAGCTACTGAGGTAGAAGAATCGCTTGAACACAGGAGGCGGAGGCAGTGAGCAGAGGTGGCGCCACCACACTCCAGCCTGGGGAATAGAGCAAGACTCCGTCTCAAAAAAAAAAAAAAAAAAAGGTGACTGGATCTTTATGCCTTTGAGTCTGATCCATCCTCAGTGCTGAAAAACACTGAGTCGTGTCTAAGCTTTAGGCTGCCTCATCATCCCCTTCCCATTAAGGAAAGACAGCAAGCATTCCATAGTCTCGACACATAGGCTTTAGATGGGAACTAAGGCCCAGACAGGGAGGAACTGACAAGAATCATGAATTAGGAAACAGAAAACCTTGTTTCTGGTCTTACCACTGACCCTAACTTACGGCAGTGCATTGAACAAGTCACTTAACCTCTCTCTGTCCTAGTTTTGGTGCATTTGTAAATCAAGGTGTGTAGGAAAAGCTTTAAATTCAAGCTTAAATTCGAGCTTAAATGTAAAACCCTTGGGGGCTTTAAATTCCATCGTAAGCCCCCAAGGAAATGCCTTGTTTCATTAAATACCTGTGGGCAAAATTGCAAACTGAAGTTTGAATCTTGAACCTCCAGACTGTCTAATCCTAGACAATTAATGGTGCAACATCTGCTCCGTTTTTCTAATCTCCGGCCCTATATCTGACTAGACAGAACACATGCCGCCACTCTCCGACGCAGCAAAATCTGTCTGAAAATAAGTTAACCAGATCCTTTTGGGGACTTGCTCATGGCTCCCACTGAATTTTAACTTGCAAAAAGCTCTCCCTTGTGGGGGCGTTAAGAGGATCTAATGTGATACTGTACATGAGAGCACAGAAACCAGTCTGGCTTCAGAAGCATTTCTACTGGAAGTTTATTGTTGAAAGTTGTGGGTTTTGATAGAGCATTACCCAGGGACAAATCCCACCGCTCCCAACCCTCCTCCTCTTCCGCCTCTGTTTATGTTCTTAGTTCCGGTGCCTCCGATGATGACAAAGAAGGGTCAGCGCTGACTCACAACAGCGCTGTGAATACCATGACCCTGGTGGGCTGCAGGGCCTGAGATGTTTATTTCATTTCCCTTTCATTCCGTACTCAGCTGGGCTCTCAGGGAAGGAGAGGGAAAGTAGCCCACGCTGACTAACCAGTCAAGAAATACTTACTGAGCCCTAGTCAAGTACTGTGCATTATGAGAAAACATGAGAACACATCGAACACCTAGGGCTTTAGAGCTGTGCGGGGACTCGATGAGAACCCCATGCCACGGCTTCCTTAAACAAGGTCACCAGCCCTGAGAAAGAATACTTTGGCTGTGTTGGAGTGCTTGGGGGCTGGGAGAGGCCTGGGATGGAGGTTGCTGGAAAGTGTTCATGACCAAGGGGCATCAGTGCACTCATGCATTGCATTTAAACATGTCAACATATCCTCAACCTGGGCAGAGGGGCATGCACTTACAATCTCAGCTGCTCAGGAGGTGGAGGTGGGAGGATCCCTTGAGCTCAGGAGTGCAAGACCAGCCTCTAAAAAACAGCAAAAGAGTGAAAGCTCACCTCTTAAAACAAAAGAAAAAATATATATCTTACCAACATCATCAGTCATTAGTCAGTGGAAGGACTTTTCTTCAGATTTGAATGCTTTGGAGGGTATAGATGAGTGTCCTGAACTAAACACTCTTTCACAGAAAGAGGTGGGGCAGAGGGAAGAAAGGAAGTGGCGACTGTGTATCCCTCACTCCTCTCCTCCAGCCCCCACCCCAGTAACGAATCCAGAAGCCCCAAACTCTGAGGGGCCACAGTTACTGTTTTGCGTGTTTGTGCAATTGGGCGAGCTGCCCCTGCCCTATCAAAACGTGCAGGGGAGATGATTCCCAAAAAAGCAGAGGAAGATTTTACAAGTCCAGCCCCATGGGACCATGCCTGACAGCAGAGCCAAGAGGCTAGGGGTTCAGCACAATAGGGTGCCTCCACACCACACTATCTGGGGTGAGCTTTTTGCCCAAAGGAGGAAATAAGAACAGCTGCTATCAATTTCAGACCGTTCACCAGGGGCCAGACACCATGCTAAATGCTTTAGTTGCATTATCTCCTTAACTCTTCATACCACCACTACCCACGCCCTCCAGGGAGCTATAATTCTAATAAAGGTGGAGAGCAGGGAAGTGACTTGGTCCAGTTAACACAGATAGCAAGAAGAGGAGGGAAGATGCTTATCAGGTTTGTCTAATTTCGAATTCTGTGTTGATCTATTCCTGATACTGCTTGCCAGAAAAGAAGTTGGAAGCTCTAGAAAGAGGGTGGAGGAGGGAAGAAGATGATGACAGAGGCAAGAGGGAGTATAAGGGCGAAGGCTATTGATCTAGTCTGGGTTCAGCAAGGGGAGAGCTTCAGCTTTGGACAGGATAGAGCTTGTTTCCCGGAGGCGCCCTTTAGGTCAGGGAATAGCACAAAGTGGTAAGATCTGTCTTCTGTATCTGCATCTGTAGACGAAGGTCTTGGGCAGAGATTCTCCAGGAACTGAGAGTAATTAGCAGACTTTCTGAGAACTCGCGCTCAGAGTTCATGGACGCTTCCTAACTTTTCCAGACATAATTGCAGATCGAGGCACTTATGCAGCACTCCCACACCATGGTGGGCAATGACAATAAGAAGGGACCACCAGGGACGGGGCAGGTCTGTGAGGTAATCCAATGGTGACAGAGTATCCAACGGCCACAGGCATAGAGGGAAGGGGACCGGCTTTCCAGCGCCTGTTGCTGTTGTTGGTATTTCTGGACCCAGCCTTCCCCAAGTGCCTTAAGAAAATTTCCTGGGGAGATGAACTCTCCTCTGCCCTGTGCAGGCTTCAGAAACATCACTGAGAAGGAGATCCTTTTATTGTTTTCAATGCTCTCAAGACTTGAATGGCTGGAGGACCTCAATCAAGTGCAAAATCAGTGAGGTACACTCCTTTACTCATTGCACAAATAAGTGTCAAACATGACCTCTACCTTCAAGAAGCAGGCATTTTTATTTTGTATCATTTGGTTTGTCTTTTAAGAGATTTACTGAGATGTAATTCACATACCTTACAATTCACCCAATTAAAGTGTACCATTTAATGATTTTTAGAATAGTCACAGAATTGTGAAGCCATCACTACAATCAATTTTAAAATATTTCATCACCCAAAAAGGAGCCCTGTACCCATTAGTAGGCAATCCCCATTTCCCTTCAAATGATCCCCTTTCCCTGGTCCTAGGCAACCACTAACCCACTTTCTGTCTCTATAGATTTGTGTATTCTGAACATTTTGTGACAATGGAATCACACAACATGTGGTCTTTTGTGACTGGTTTCTTTCACTGAGCATGAGTTTTCAAGGTTCATTCATGTTGTAGCATACGCAAGCACTTCGTTCCTTTTTATACTGAGTCATATTCCATAGTATGGATATACCACAGTTTGTTTATCCATCGCCAGTCGATAGACATTTGGTTTGTTTCCACTTTGGGGCTCTTATGAATAGTGTAGCTGTGAACATTCATGTGTAAATTTTTGTGTAGATGTAAGTTTTAATTCCTCCTGGGTACATAAAAGAAGTGAAATTGATGGGTCATATGGTAACTCTATAAATACGTTTTTTCAGGAACTGCTAGACTGTTTTCAAAAGTGGCTACACTCATCAGCAATGTTCGAGATTGCAGTTTCTCTGTATTCTCACCGACACTTATTATTATGTGCCTTTTTTCCTAGCCATCCTAGTGAGTGTGATACCTTATTGCATTTTTTATTAACACTTAAAAAAAATTTTTTTTGAGACCAGGTCTTGCTCTGTCACCCAGGCTGGAGTGCAGTGGTGCACTCATGGCTCACTGCAGCCTCGACCTCCTGGGCCCAAGTGAGCCTCCCACCACAGCCTCCTGAGTGTCTAGGACCACAGGTGTGCACCACTATGCCTGGGTAGTTTTTTCAATTTTAATTTTTTTAGAGATGGGATCTGTCTGTGTTGCTCAGGTTGGTCTCAAATACCTGGGCTCAAGTGATCCTTTTCCCTTGGCTTCCCAAAGTGCTAGAATGACAGGTGTGAGCCACCATGCCTAGCCATTTTATTGCATTTTGATTTATATTTTTCTAATGAATAACGATATTGAGCATTCTTTCATGTATTTATGGGCATTTCTTTGTCCTCTTTGGAGAAATATCTATTTAGATCCTTTGCCTACTTTTTAATTGAGTTATTTGTCCTTTTATTATTTAGTTGTAAGAGTTCTTTTTTTTCTTTTTTTTGAAATGGAGTCTCACTCTGTCACCGAGGCTGGAGTGCAGTGGCGCGATCTCGGCTCACTGCAAGCTCCGCCTCCCGGGTTCACGCCATTCTCCTGCCTCAGCCTCTCTGAGTAGCTGGGACTACAGGTGCCCGCCACCACGCCCGGCTAATTTTTTGTATTTTTAGTAGAGACGGGGTTTCACCGTGGTCTCGATCTCCTGACCTCGTGATCCGCCCGCCTCGGCCTCCCAAAGTGCTGGGATTACAAGTGTGAGCCACCGCACCCGGCCAAGAGTTCTTTATATATTCTGAATATTCTGATATCTTTTTTCAGATATCTAAGAAATCGTTGCCTAAACCAAGGTCATAAATATTTTACCTGTTTTCTTCTAAGAGTTTTACAGTTTTAGGTCATACATCTAAAGCTACTATTGTGAGTTTTTCCTTTTTTTTTTTTGGTATGGTGTGAGGTGGGGTCCAAATCCAGCACCATTTGCTGAAACACAATTTTCTCCCTTATTAACTGTCACGGCACCTATGCTGAAAATCAATTGACTAGCTTACCATCCTGTTTGAGGAGCAGGTTACATCACATCACTGAAAAGGACAAGACACCTATGAGAATTGAGGTAGCCATAGGTGTTGCTGTTAGACTCAACAAAAAAAATTCAGATGATTAAATACTTCAGAGTCCAATTAAACAGTGCTAAGAATGGCAAAAGTTTAGCGCCGAGATAAACTAAAGCTTACAAAATGCAAGCATGACAATGTAAAGGGCTTTGTTGGTTTGTTTCTTTTTAACATATCTCTAGAGCAAAACCTAAAAAAAAGAAGGGATGGACTCCCAGTTTGGGAACTGTGTTGCACAGTGGATTTATCAAACAGCCCTCTTACATTCCTATTTAATGCAACCTCTTCCACTTGGATGGGGGTGCACATCCCCCTCATTCAAGATCCTTCTTCCATAGGAAGGTGTGACACTCCTGGACTCTCTGGACTTCTCACTTTCCAGGGGAAAATGTATATTTTAACAGGATTCATGAATTTGAAGAGAAGAAACAGAGGATGCTCGGCTCAGCTCAGTTCTTCCCTTTTTCATCTTGGGAGTGAGCTGCCTATGGGGAGCAGCAGTTTTTTAATTTAAGGAGTTAGGAAGCATACTTGCCCAAAGATGTAAGCCACATCTTAAGACTTTGCTTTCAGCCAAGCACGGTGGCTCATGCCTGTAATCCCAGCACTTTTGGAGGCCGAGGTGGGTGGATCACGAGGTCAGGAGATCGAGACCACGGTGAAACCCCATCTCTACTAAAAATACAAAAAACTTAGCTGGGCGTGGTGGCGGGCGCCTGTAGTCCCAGCTACTCGGGAGGCTGAGGCAGGAGAATGGCATGAATGTGGGGGGTGGAGTTTGCAGTGAGCAGAGATCACGCCACTGCACTCCAGCCTGGGCGACAGAGTGAGACTCCATCTCCAAAAAAAAAAAAAAAAAGACTTTGCTTTCATCTCTATCAGAACTGAGGTAGGGAAAGGGGAAGCCATTGATGGAGAGCACACTCAGAGACACCATCATTTGTTGCATGGGTCAGGAATACTGAGAATTAAGACAGGTGTATTAGTCCATTTTTATGCTGCTGATAAAGACATACCTGAGACTGGATAATTTACAAAGAAAAAGAGGTTTAATGGACTCACAGTTCCATGTGGCTGGGGAGGCCTCAAAATCATGGTGGAAGGCAAAAGGCAGGTCTTACATGGCGGCAGGCAAAGAGAGAATGAGAACCAAGCAAAAAGGGACACCTCTTATAAAACTATTGAGAACAGTATGGGGGAAACTGACCCCATGATTCAATTATCTCCCACTAGATCCCTCCCACGACATGGGAATCATGGGAGCTACAATTCAAGATGAGATTTGGGTGGGGACACAGCCAAATCATACCAACATGAAATGGAGTTTTGAAACCAAAATAACACATGAAAAGGTTTTTTGGTAGGGCCAGGGTGCATGGGTATTGATCTGGGCAAGGCCCTGGGGCCTTAGGTGGTTGTGGAGGTTTATATTGAGCCAGTTAGATTTTTAGCCATTGTGCATTCGGCTTTTGACTACTGCACCCTGAGCAAAAGCTTGTAATGGCTTTGTTCACTGGAAAGAGGCTGTTTCCATAGAGTCGAAATGGAATTATGGGCCAGGCACACAGTGGCTCACGCCTGTAATCCCAGCACTTTGGGAGGCCGAGGAAGACAGATCATTTGAGGTCAGGAGTTCGAGACCAGCCTATCCAACATGGTGAAACCCAATTTCTACTAAAAATACAAAAGTCAGTCATGCATGGTGGTGGGCACCTGTAATCCCAGCTACTCAGAAAGCTGAGGCAGGAGAATCAGTGGAACCCAGGAGGCGGATGTTGCAGTGAGCTGAGATCACGCCACTGCACTCCAGCCTGGGTGACCGAACAAGATTCCATCTCAAAAAAAAAAAAAAAAAAAAAAGAGGGACTGAATTATGGGCAACTTCCAGCAAATGCTGCTCAGGCTGTAGCTGCCTTAAGCAAAAGTACTCAGGCCCTATGATTGGCCAGAGAAAACACCAGCCTAGTAAGTCAACTGTGGCGTCAACACAGAAACAGTAGTGTCCATGCAGCCTGCTGCAATTTACTATGCAGAAGCAGCTTAGACCTGTATCTCAGGCTTGGCTGAGATGGGACTTCACCTTTTCAGTCCTTAGAGGCCAGAGCAATATCAGTTCCTTTTAAAAAGCAAGGCATCTTAGTTCTATGTTTGTTACAGGGTACTACTGAGGTTCTAATTATAAATTATTAGTGCCACTGCCGGGCATGGTGGTTCATATCTGTAATCCCAGGACTTTGGGAGGCCGAGGCAGGCAGATCAACTGAGGTCAAGAGTTCAAAACCAGCCTGGCCAACATGGTGAAACCCTATCTCTACCAAAAAATACAAAAATTAGCCAGGCATGATGGTGTGCACCTGTAGTCCCAGCTACTGGCGAGGTTGAGGTGGGAGGATCACTTCAACCTAGGAGGCAGAGGTTGCAGTGAGCCAAGATCACACCACTGCACTCCAGCCTGGGCAACAGAGTAAGACCCTGACTCAAAAAAACAAATTATTAGTTCCAGGCCTAATTTGCTTTCCTGAATACCATTTTACATTCAGGTTCAAGGAGGGGCCTCTGGAAGAAGTAATTTTGTATTCATGAGGCTTATTCTAAGATGCAAACAAAAAATAAAAAATAGTATTTCCAGGTGACTTTCAAGGTAATTCATGTATTGTAGGTAGACATTGGGCACTGCTCGGGCCCTGTGGCCGTGTGTCCAAGACATGTATAGAATTTAGAAGTCTAGAAAATGCAGTGCCTCGAGAAGTCAAGGTGGAAAAATTCGTTGTTTCTGGGTCATGGAGGCAAAGAGTTTAAAAGCCCATAGCAGCTCCTCACCAGAATCATCAGAGGGTAATTTTTCCAGCTTAAAAAAAATGTGGACATGAGGTCAAAACCTTCTGTAGAAGGTTCTTGGTCTTAAACAGTTCCAAAACAAGAATCAGTGGCAGCCCTTGTTGTGGCCCAGAACTGAAAATATCTGCTCACTTGATAGAACGGAGGCCGTGTTACCCATCAGGGCTCACTCCTCAAAGAAGCACTGAAATTCCAGAACTCAGGGCTACAGAGACAATGTAAATGCGAATTTGCAAGCTCTGCAAGCATCTCAATGTCCTTCTCATACAATGCAGACGGTGTACACAGACAGAGTCCCGCCCCAGTTTAGGTAAATTTATAGTGCTGAAAATAATGCATAGTGCCAAAATTAACCTTTTGCTAGGAGATTTCTTCCAATTGAGGTTAAGTTCTTCAGATGTGGATCCCAGACAACTGACATCCACTGAAAGGCATGATGGTGAAGTGGAAACCAAGGTCTCCTCTGTCTATTCCTCTGCCCTCAAAATGGCCCTAGGATAGCACTAAGTATTAGAGTCTGAGAATATAACTTTACCTGAGATAAGTGCTAAAGGTTGGCTGATTTTCTTAACTGGGGGTGTAGGCGTATGGAATGTCGCTAACTGTGATCTTCTTATGTGTCCTGTTAAATGATCAAGCTCTTTAAAAATGAGGTGTCGCCCGCCGGGCACGGTGGCTCATGCCTGTAATCCCAGCACTTTGGGAGGCTGAGGTGGGTGGATCACCTGAGGTCAGGAGTTTGAGACCAGCCTGGCCAACATGGTGAAACCCTGTCTCTACTAAAAATATACAAATTAGCTGGGCATGGTAGTGGATGCCCGTAATCCCAGCTACTCAGGAGGCTGAGGCAGCATAATTGCTTGAACCTAGGAGGCAGAGGTTGCAGTGAGCCAAGATCGCACCACTGCACTCCAGCCTGGGCAACAGAGTGAGACTCTGTCTCAAAAAAATAAAAAAAAAAATTTTAAAAAAGCAGCCAGGCATGGTGGCTCACACCTCTAATCCCAGCACTTTGGGAGGCCAAGGCAGCTGGATCACGAGGTCAGGAGATCAAGACCATCCTGGCTAACATGGTGAAACCCCATCTCTATTAAAACTACAAAAAATTATCCGGGCATGGTGGTGGCACCTGTAGTCCCAGCTACTCGGGACGCTGAGGCAAGAGAGGAGAATGGCATGAACCCGGGAGGCGGAGCTTGTAGTGAGCCGAGATCGCGCCACTGCACTCCAGCCTGGGCGACAGAGCGAGACTCCATCTCAAAAAAAAAAAAAAAAAAAAAACAGTGAGGTATCTAAGACTTGGCATTGCGTTAATAAAACTCCTAAGGCCCTGCAAGGATTACATGATCTAATGAGAATCCAGGTTGAGACTGCTGAAAGAATCCCAGCTCCACCCAGCCATCCTGAACTCTTCTGGCTGAGTCTGAGCAGAATAAGAAATCGAAAAGGATGAATTTCAGACTTTAATTTCCTTGAATTTTAACTCACACAAGCAAGTGAATTTGATTATGGAGATTAGCTTCTTTGAACTTTGACTTGGCAAGGGAATTTAGACTTTGAGCTTTGAATTCTCCTTGGGAACTCAATAATGAGAGGCATTTATATTTGAATTTGGGGTGTTCTGAAATTGCTGGCATTTTATTACTGAATTGTCTTCATGCAGTTTATAACTAGAAGATCTTAGTGGATCACTCAATTTTATTCAAGGACTTCTGATGTATTATGTTGAAAAATGGGGTTGGACATAATTTGGGATGGGAAAGGGAGTCAGTTTCAACCACGGGTACAGAGCAGTTTGGGGTTTATTTAACCAGTGGACTGTTATGATTTATTTCAGAGCCTTCAGGGAAAAACTAAACTGTCCTGTAGAAGCACCAGGAAGATGTCCAACAGTGCTGTAGCTGAAACCTGGGAGGTGGGGACTAAGCTGGGAAGCTGGACTGCCCTGATTGAGTGTTGATCTTCACCCTTGATGGAGAGAGCCATATTCTTAGTTGGCCCTCAGCTTCATGGCTAAACCCTGTGGGTTAAGCATCCAGGGTTTGTTAAGGAGAAATGCTTTGTACCTGTTTTTGATGTTTCTTTCCATGTGATGTGTGGCTTTCCTGATTTTCATTTCCTCACAGGAGGGTTTCTTGGGATACTTTCCCACCGACTCAAGCCACATTTTCCAACCTAGTCTTTGTGAATAATAAACGTGGAGTTTTGATTTTTCGTGCACCTCCATTGTTTCTTTGTCTTATTGATCAATTGATTCTGAGTGCAAAGTAAAAAAAAAAATCGTGTTTTTTAACCCCCAAAAGACCATCATCTTCAAACTGTACCTAGTTCACAAGGTCTATTTCAGGTGCTTACACTAATATATGTACCTATGAGAATTATATTAATATAGTACACAATATATAATAATATAAGTACATATACACATGAAATTGTAAATATATAAGTCTATATAAACTTACACACACAACTGTGTCATTTGTCATTATAAACATCTACAATACACATTTATTTTGCCCTTTATTTTGATTACTGATATTTGCAAAAGTAAAAATGGCCCTGATTTCTCAGACTAAAAGCAGTGATTCTCAAACTTCAGTGGTGCCACAAAACCATCCAGGCTGCTTGTCAAGCACAAATAGGGCCAGGTATGGTGGCTGACGCCTGCAATCCCAGTACTTTTGGAAGCTGAGGTGGGAGGATTGCTTGAGCTAAGGGGTTTGAGACCAGCCTGGGCAACATAACAAGACCTCATCTCTACTAAAAATCAGAAAAATTAGACGAGCGTGGCAGTGCATGCCTTTGGTCCCAGCTACTCAAGAGGCTAAGGCGAAAAGATTGTTTGAGACAGGGAGGTTGAGTCTGCAATGAGCTATGATTGCGTCACTGCACTCTATCCTGAGTAACAGAGGAAGACTGTCTCAAAAATAAAGAAAGAAATATACAAAACACAGATTGGTGGCACCATCCTCAGAGCTTCCGGTTCTACAGGTAGGGGAGGTGCATGAGATATTGCATTTCTTTCTTTGTTTCTTTTTTTTTTTTTTTTTTTTTTTGAGATGGAGTCTCGCTCTGACACCCAGGCTGCAGGGTCATGCAGGCTGGTGCAATCTTGGTTCACTGCACTTCCACCCCACCCTGGGGTTAAGCAGTTCCCATGTCTCAGCCTCCCAAGTAGCTGAGTTTACAGGAGTGCACCACCACGTGCAGCTAATTTTTATATTTTTAGTAGAGTTGGGGTTTCACCATTTTGGCCAGGCTGGTCTCAAACTCCTGACCTCTAGCAATCCGCCCGCCTCAGCCTCTCAAAGTGCTGGGATTACAGATGTGAGCCATCAAACCTAGCAGAGATGCTGCATTTTCTAACAAGTCTCGATACGTTGAATATCACAGCATAGACAATAGGAGCACATTGATTTCACAGCCATACTTAAATTTCGTACTTAAAGAACTTCTGCTTTGCTGATTTCAATGCATGTTTTAATGTCTATAGCCAAACGGAGATTTTATGGAGGCTAGCGCTAGTTGACTTCACCTTCATTCCTGGCTTGCAAGCAACTCAAAGACGAATTGTATGTCGTGTTTGAAGTAGGGAGTAGCCAGTGGACCCTTGGTGAGGTATGATTTTGAGTGGCAGCCTTCGAGTCCTAGAGATACTATAAAGCTCAGTCAAAAAAAGCAGATGTTAGAATAGCTGACTGCAGGGACCGCAGACGCATACATCTCCATCCCTTCAGAGAACCAGTCTCCCTTTTTGGTTACCCTTCAAAGGCTAAATGTAGAGACAAAAAGATAAGGTATAGGGCAAGACACCAAGTGACTGCCAATTCCACCACAAGTCTGGGAACATCTTTGTTGATGCATAAGACATACCTGTTATAACAGACATCATTTAGATTAAAAATAATAAATCTCTCCTGGTTCAAGTGACAAGTGGCTGGAATCATGATTTTTGGCTCTCAGCACACACATGAAAACTACTTATTTTGTAAAGGAGGTACCATGTCTGAAATGGAGACACAGAAGGATAAAATCCAAGAAACTTAAAACAAACATTTAAATAAACTAAATCCCTGTATAGACGAGGAGCTAATTAAAAGCACTCAGACACTTTTAGTGTATTTAAGAGTCTGTGTTCTGGCCAGGTGCGGTGGCTCATGCCTGTAATCCTAACACTTTAGGAGACTAGGCATGGTGGCTCATGCCTGCGGTCCCTGCTACTCGGGAGCCTGAAGCAGGAGGATTGACTGAGCCTGGGAGGTGGAGGCTGCAGTGAGCCGTGATCATGCCACTGTAGTCCAGCCTGGGTGATAGAACAAGACCCTGTTTCAAAATTCACATCTCTCTTCTGAGAGATTCTTTATGTGCCAGTGAGTGTGCTAGTTCCCCCACGATGCCATAGCCCTGTCCATAGCTGATCAGGACAGAGACAGTACCTCATCCAAATAGCCAGGACTATATGGACACATGATTCTTAACACAGGTAGCTGACTCAGTCAGATCTTCTGAGCATCAGAAGCAGCAAATACAGGTGACAGAAGTGTATACAAGTGGAAGGAGGAAAATAAAAGACAACAGGAAGAGGCCAGGTGTGGTGGTCCATGCCTATAGTCCCAGCTACTCAGGAGGCTGAGGCATGAGGATCACTTGAGCACAGGAATTTGAGGCTGCAGTGAGCTATGATCACACCATTGCACTCTAGCCTGGGCAACAGAGTGAGATGCTGTCTCTTAAAAAAAAAATAAAGGGAAAAAGAAAAAAAAACAGGAAAAGGCAACAGGAAGAAATTGTGAATAGAAACCACAGACAGAAGAAGAGGGAAGAGGGCCAGGCAAGGTGGCTCACACCTATAATCCCAACACTTTGGGAGGCTGAGGCGGGAAGATCACTTGAGCTCAGGAGCTCGAGACTAGCCTGAGCAACATGGAGAAACCCCGCCTCTCCAAAAAAATACAAAAATTAGCCAGGCATGTTGGCGCATGCCAGTAGCCCCAGCTACTCAGGAGGCTGAGGCAGGAGAATCACTTGAGCCTGAGAGGTGGAGGTTGCAGTGAGCAGAGATATGGCCATTGCACTCCACATTGCACTCCAGCCTGGGAAACGGGAGTGAAACCCTGTCTCAAAAAAAAAAAAAAAAAAAAAAAAAGGAGGAGGAGGAAAAAGAACAGAGAATAGAGTAGAAAGAAGAGGTAAAGGAGGGAGAATACTTCAGTGGTAGACAGGTCCCAAGGCCATTCTCTTTTTTGCAGCTGCTGAGGTCACCTCCTCATTTATGAATAATAGTCCTTTCTCTGGGAGCCCTCACTGGGAGTCTGCAGAAGTTTCTCTTGTCTTTACAATAAACTCCCATGAACTCAGATAACCTGAGCATGTTTCTAGTTCTTGCAAACATATCTTTGTTAACAGAAACAGAGACAAGAAGGGATTGTTACAGACTAGAATCTTGAGCCAAACCAAAAGGATGAAATATAATATGTGTAAATTGTCGATTGCTTCATTGCCACTAAAAACATTAAACAGATCAGATCTGACTGGACAGTAGATCACATAGATTTTAGGTGAGCTCAAGCTACTAGAAGCCAGCAATACCGTGCATCTGGGGAAAATGCAAACTCAGCCTTAGCGTGCCTTAACAAAGGTACAGTGTGTGCAAAAAGAGAAAGAAAGAGAGGAGGATGGCTGCTCTCTGCCTTGAACAAATATTTGAATTGATACAACCTTTTCAGGGGCCCACACATTAAAGAGACCTTAACAAGATGTACATAAGCAACAAGGATGGTTAGTAGCAGCACAGATTGGGTGCCTTCCCTAATATGGCTTCTAGATGTCCTCATCCCTCCAACAGCATAACACTTGCCTCGCCTAATCTCCTACAGCATTACACTCACCACATCTTATTTTATTTGTTCAATGACTACACTCCCCACCAGACTGTAAGCTTCATGAAGGACACACCTGAATGTTTGCTACTCTGTTCCTGGCACGTAGCACACGTTGAGCAGAGTTGGTTCTCCAGAAGTACTTGTTGAATGAATAAGAAAATCACATCACACAATAAGGATGAAGTCAAGTGGGAACACTAAACTTACACAGGAGGAAACTGCAGTAGACGGGATTGTCACAGCGCCATTCACAATAGCAAAGACGTGGAATCAACCTACATACACATCCATAGTGGATTGGAGGCTGGGCGCAGTGACTCACACCTGTAATCCCAACACTTTGGGAGGCCGAGGCGGGTGGATCACGAGGTCAGGAGTTCGAGACCAGCCTGGCCAGCATGGTGAAACCCCATCTCTACTAAAAATACAAAAAATTAGCTGGGTGTGGTGGCACGAGCTTGTAATCCCAGCTACTCAGGAGGCTGAGGCAGGAGAATTGCTTGAACCTGGGAGGCAGAGGTTGTAGTGAGCCGAGATTGTGCCACTGTGCTCCAGCCTGGGAGACACAGACTCTGTCTCAAAAAAAAAAAAAAAATAGTGGGTTGGATAAAGAAAATGTGAAATGTGGTACATAGACACAATGGAATACTCTGTGGCCATAAAAAATGAAATCATGTCCTTTTGCAGCAATGTGGTACTGCTGGGGGCCATTATCCTAAGTGAATTAATGCAGAAACAGAAAATAAAATGCCACTTGTTTTCACTCATAAGTGGGAAGTAAACATTGGGTATACATGAACATAAACATCGAGTACACATGGGACATCTTATTGTTCCCCTGAGATGGGAACAATAGGCACTGGGGACTGCTAGAGGGCCAAGAGAGTCGGGGAAAGAGTTGGAAAACTGCCTAGTGGCCATTATGTTCACTATTAAGGTGACAGGTTCAACTGAAGCCCAAACCTCAGCATCACGCGATATATTCATGTAACAAACGTGCACATGTACCCCCTGAATCAAAAAAAAAAATTTTTTTTTTAAAGGTAGACTGGGTTGTGGTTTAATTTTTTTTTTATTTTACTTATTATTATTATTTTTTTGAGACCGAGTCTTGCCCTGTTGCCCAGGCTGGAGTGCAGTAGCACAATCTCAGCTCACTGCAATCTCCACCATCCTGGTTCAAGTGATTCTCATGCCTCAGCCTCCTGAGTAGCTGGGACTACAGGCACACGCTACCACACCAGGCTTTTTTTTTTTTTTAGTAGTAGTAGAGATGGGGTTTCATCATGTTGGCCAGTGGCCAGGCTGGTCTTGAACTCCCGACCTCAAGTGATCCACCCACCTCGGCCTCCCAAAGTGCTGGGATTATAGACATGAGCCACTGCGCCCAGCCTGGATTGTGGTTTTCAAATCTCTGCAAGACTTCCAGGTGGAAAGTAGGCTCATCAAGGTTGCTCAGGTGGGTAGAACTAACCTGGTGTAGTCAGGCTAAGAGGACCGGACTGGCAGGCAGAGCCCTGAGCTCACCCACCCACTCATGGTAACCCCATTACTTAGACCTGAGCCATCATTTCATCATTTCTAAGATCTGTTTCAGCTTCAACATTTAATGTACCACTGACTGATGGGTAAACATTACTAGGAGAGAGATTTTTGTTTTCATTTCATCAAAACTCCCTCAACATTTACAGATGTAAAAAAAAATAGAATGATCTGTCTCATAAAGTAGTGAGTTCTTTGTTAACATACGTCTTCCTGCGGATTCGGAACACCACCTGCTATGTGCCTGGTAGTGAAGATTCTTGCATTGGGTGAGATGTTGGACAGGAAGACATTTAGCCTCATCAGATTCTGTAAAATTCTAATTGCAGGCTGGGTGTTTCAGTTTTGGTGCGAGGAATGGGATTTCTGCCTCATTCTGTGACTTGTAGGTATGTGACTTAATCTTACTGAAGCCCAAACCTCAGCATCACACGATATATTCATGTAACAAACGTGCCTCAGTGTTCTCATCTGCTAAGTGGGGATAGTTAACACCTGTCTGTCCTGCATTAAAAGGCTGGCAAAGATCAAATGAGAGACTGTTTGGACTTTGAACATATAAAGTGTTCTACAAATATATTAAGTCTCTGCTCCTCAGGGAGAACAGAAAATTCACGACGACACATCCCCCGATATCCAGGCCAAGATTCTGTCAGTCCAAAACAAGAGTATTTTTCCCTTAACCACTCTCTCTTTCCCTACTTGGTGATAATAGGGCTATTAACTTGTTTTTCAGTTGTGGTCACTTAACTTGCTGCATAAATGTCAAGTTCCACTCAACTAGAAGTTAATATACAATATCTCTTCCCTTCCCTTACGAGTACAATCCTGTTAAATTATCCCTTTATGCTCACATTGATTTTTTTTTTTTTTTTTTGCTTTTCAGTTTTAAGTCTTAAAATAGCATCTTCTACCCAGCCGCTTTACTGCTTTCAAGGCAATGAGGATCGTGCCTGGCAATGTGGGAGTTTAACGCAGATCAGAGTGAAGTTGGCCGTTCTTCAAGATAACAAGAGCACCGCCAAATGGGCATTTATCAAGGAGAGCCGACAATCCCAGGAGCCTAAATTACCTTACGTTTTCAGCTTTTCATTCACAGTCTCCTGTCACCCTCATGCAAGCCAAATGGAAACACAAGATGAGTTTTATTATCCCCATTTTACTTGGAGGAAAAAACAAGATTACAGAACCCTGAAGAGCCTGCACAAGGATCACTGGGCCTGACCGGTGCTGAACCCAAGTTCGGCTTCCTCTTGGCAAATTACTCTTGCTACGAAATCTTCAGATGCCACTGGAAGATTCTGCCTGTGCTGGGGGTCGATTCTATCTCCAATTCACTCTCATAATTACAGCACACCAGTCTCTCAATCACTGGCCAGCCTTGCTAAGAAAGGCTGGGACAGTCTCCACGGTACCTTCGCAGACAGTCAGAAGCAGATCCAGGGAGACTGTCCCCAAAACAAGAGGAAGAAACAAGGAACAGCAAGCTTGTCTTTGTTAAAAATTTCAGTGTTTGACCCTTAAAGCAAATGGGAATATTGGGTAAAAGTATCAGCCAGAGGCTTAAAATCTGCACGAGGGAGGAGGAGATTCCCCAGTGAAAGGAATGCATCTGCCATGTGTTCACAGTGACTTACAGGAGCAGGTGGCTTCTCTCCACTTTACAGAGAAGTCAGCTCACAGTAAATGACCTATCCACCATCATGCAGCTGGTAAATGTCAGAGCTGCCCAAGAGCTCCGGTCTGCAGATAACACCTGCCCACAGATGAGCCCCAAGAATTGACTATCAATTACAGGGAAATATTTAGTGGGGAAAAAGTCTCTTTTCGGCCTCTCAGAAATAACTCCACAGAGGTAAATATTGTCCACTATTCTTTCTCTGCAAACGCTGGCTCCACATTATTCATCGCAGGTTCAGTCACACATTTCCCCTGCAAGGTGAGGGAGGCCCCAGTTCCCTAGATCTGGCTGTTCCAGGAGAACCTGAAAGAGGAAGGCTGGGAATATTTGTTCCTAGTTTTCAAAACCAGCTAGAGACCTCCCCATGCCCAGAAGGAGAGGGAGTTTCCCAGAAAACACTCTTGCACAAAATCCCCCCCCACCTTTTTTTTACCCACTATCCACGGCAATTCAATGGAGAGTCACTTTCTGCAACATTTCTTCATCACCAGCCGGCAGGCCAGCCCACACCTGCTGCCTTCTTAGCAAACAGCCTCTCCGGCAACAAAATTCAGGGTCAGGGTCAGGGTCGGGCGAG
Organism: Hylobates moloch; assembly: GCF_009828535.3. Classification (NCBI taxonomy): domain Eukaryota; kingdom Metazoa; phylum Chordata; class Mammalia; order Primates; family Hylobatidae; genus Hylobates; species Hylobates moloch. Next base: position 25,117,773 of record NW_026652297.1, on the reverse strand, counting down.
TCAGAAGCAGGTCTGAGGCGAGGGGATGCCTAAGCCGCTCTACTGAGGGGCTGTCAGAGTCAGCAGCAGTGGCCCTGAGAAAGCCCCCTGCCCCTCCCAGCACCGGGCTCAGCCCTGCATCAACAGCTGAGGCAGTGGCGGCAGGGAACCTCACCGCTGCAAGTTGAAACAAGACTCCCAGCCTCCCCTCTCAGCAGCCGGGCTTTAAAAAGGATTAATGAGAGAGAACATTCTAAACACTGCTCTGAGAGGTTCCAGAACAGGCAGCCGGCTACTTCCTCTCAAGCTGCCATTTTGGATCGGTTCCCCGGGCTGTCTCTCCTAACTTGGAGCAAGGGCTTTCGCTCTCTGCCTTCCAGCTCCGCTCTGTACCTAACCTTGGGGTTTCAAGGACAAGATGATGCTCCACTGTCCAACCAAGTACCTTCTCCGCCCACTGCTAATGCCAAGAAGTTCAATGCTGCCTCATTCATTTAGATTAATTGATTATCTCCATTGATAAAATGGAAAGACCTTAGGAAAGCTGTAGCTGGGAAAGAAACAACATTTCACTGTCACTGTCCTTCGCAGTAGTGGAAAGTCTTCTATCGTTTAGCAATCACTATCCTTGATGTTAGTCTAAGTGTGGTAGAAGTTAGTCTAAGCGTTCTATTGTATAGCAATCACTATCACCGAGGATTGTGGTAGATTTTAATCTGTTGTACGTTTTTTCTGCGTCCAATCCTGTGGAATATTATCGTTAATATCACTCAAGAGGGCACAAACTTAAGTTTATGGAGGCGAAAGACTAAACCAAGGTCACTCAGCTGCTAAGTGCAGAGTAGAATTCCAACCAAGGTCTTCCACTCCAGGTCTATAGACTCGAAATGTTTTTTTCCACTGTATCATGCTGAATGGGCTTCAGGCCAAATCATGAGACCTTTTCTAATTAGAAGAAATAGGGTAGAAAAGGCTCTGGGTTCATGATTGCGGGAGAGGTGGCAAAGAGAACAACCACAACTAACACTTAAGAGTTTTCCTATACATTTTCCTTGTCCTGAGCTCTGCACAAGTGTTAGCCCATTTAACCTGCACGGCAACACTGTGAGGTAGGCGCAATGACTGGGAAACCTTAACCAAACCAATGCTACTTCGCAATATTGTTTCCATTGAACCCTGAAGGCAAAATTAGTCAACATTTACCAAGAGCCATTTCTGGATGGGCCACTCAAACTGGCTGCCGTCACAAACCTTTTTTTTTTTTTTTTTTTTTTTTTTGCTGTTATTAGAAACTGGGGAAAAAGAGACAGAAAATTCTGGAGGCTGGACCCAGTGGCTCATGCCTGTAATCCTAGCACTTTGGGAGGCTGAAGCAGGAGGATCACTTGAGGCCAGGAGTTCGAGATCAGCCTGGGCAACACAGCGAGACTCCATCTCTACAAAAAATTAGCTGAGTGTGGTGGTGAGCACCTGTAGTCTCAGCTACTCAGGAGGCTGAGGCTGCAGTGAGCTCTGGTTATACCACTACACTCCAGCCTGGGTGACAGAGAGAAACAGACAAACGAGAGAGGGAGAGAGAGAAAGAGAGGGAGGAGGAAAAAAGGAATGAAGGAAGGAAGGAAAGAAGGAAGGAAGGAAGGAGAGAGAGAAGAAAGAAAGAAGAAAGAAAGAAAGAAAGAAAGAAAGAAAGAAAGAAAGAGAAAAGAAAGAAAGGAGAGAGAGAAAGAGAGAGAGAGAGAGAGAACACTGGAAATGACCTCAGTGTTGACCTCAGTGATGACCTTATGCAACTGCCCGCCCCCTTATGCTCCTCTCAAATGAAGTGATTGGATTGAGTCCATCTTTTGGAGACTACAGTCAGTATTGGGAATAAAAGCAAAATATATGGTCAACACCTATAAAATTTGATATGCAAAGTAAAGGCAGTGTAGTTAATGCCAGAAGACATGAGAGAAGAGTGGAGATGCTCACTGAGAGGGGCAGTGACCTGGAGGACTCAATTAGAAAACCAAGCAGGCCAGCAGGACCCCAAGCCCAGGGCAGTCCCTTGCCCCAGACAACCAGTCTCTGATCTCCCTAGCCCTTTGTGTGCGGCATCCTCTCCTCTAGGACTCCTGGAACCACTTCCTGAGAAACCACTGAGTAAATGTGTAAATTAAATTGCAGCACACAGGGTTTCCAAAGCCTCTGCTATTTTTTTCTCCTCCCTGGGGAGAGGAAATGAGCACGCCGGCATTCCCCATTGGGGAACTAAATGATTTCCCAGAAGTCATGATCTCATATGCTCTATTTGTTTAAATGAGTTTAGGGCTATAAGCAAATGTGAGTTTGACAGGGCCCATTTGCAAAAGACCTCCCTCAGAACTGACAAGGGCCATGCCAGCTTCTTTGTCTGCATGCCATTCCTTAGCCCTGGGGGGAAATTAGCCCCAAGTCAATTAGTCCATTAGTCACCAGCCATGTGTTCAGCAGCAGGCGGAGTGTTATTAAAGATATAGAAAAATAAGAGGTGGTCTTTGTCCTCATGTATTTCCTTAATGTTTATTGAGTGCCTATTATGTACTGAGCATTGAGCAGAACACTTCAAATCCAGTAGGAAAATGAGATTCATTCACCTGAAACAATAGCACTTAAGTTACAAAGTGGGCAATAAAGCAATGAATAGTAGGATGTGTATGTGTTGTTCAGTGAAACTTCATTCAATGGGGTGGGAGTGGGAGATTAAGGAGGGTGGGTCAGGACCTGGCGAGGGCCTTGAAAGACGTTTCCATCTGGCTTGAAGGAGGGCCAGGACATGGACAGATCTGGACGTGGCTTGATGGTGGGGAGGCAATGTGGAGCTCTGGGGTGACATAGGAGATGTGCATGTTGGGAAGGTAGGGGTGTGGGAAAGCTAAACACGGCAGTCTCAACTTGATGTTAGGGGGGAAGCTATCCTATGCCTTGCGCTTGCAGTGGTCCTGGAAGGGTCTCATTCATTTGGGGCGGGTGGTCTCCAGTCTTGGGTAGAGCTCAAAAGAGCAGACTCTGGAGAGACAGCCTGGAAGACTAGAGAGAGCAAAGGGTGTGGATAAACCTGAATTCCAATTCTTTCTCCTCCACTACTAGTGGTGGGATTTGAGGCAAATTGTTTAGCCACTCTGAATTGAAGTTTCTTCGTCTGGAAAACAGAGATAATAATTTCTGTGATTATTAAGTAAGATACTGTAGGTAAAATGTCCAGCAAAGGTGTGGTATGTGATAGGCATGCAATGGCTGTTAGTTTTCTTCAGGCTTCCTTCCCCCTTCTTGAAGACAAAGGTGAGCTACGCAGTTATGTTCCAATATCTATCTACCGCCAATGCAGGGGTCAAAGCCAATCAGGATAATTTTACTGAGTGTGCCCATGACTGCTAGATGACGTGGCCAGGCTGTTTAGGGCCAGCTGAAGGCCTTCTGGGAAAGGTTTCCTTGATCTTGAAAAAGAGATGCAGGAATAAAGGTCCTTTATTCCTCAGCCCATTGCTAGTTCTGGGTGTCCCGACTAGACCAAGAGATTCAACCTGTGATCATGAAGCAACCATCCCAAGGGCAATCCAAGGCCATGCTCTGAGAATGGCAGAACAGAGACATGGCAAGGTCTGATTCCTGATGACACTGCGAAGCCAAGGTACAAAAGAACCAGGGACCTGATCTCTGAACTTATTAATTCATGAGGTTTTTTTCTACTATTTAAGGGATTTTGAGTCAAGCTTTTCTGTTGTTACCTGTACATGGAAACATCCTCATGATTTATAATTTTGGACAAACTTGTCAAAACCACAGAGGAGATAAATTTCAGAACAAGTGATAGGCCAGACCTTTCAGAGATTGGATGTTAAATTAGAACTAATTTGTTGGCCGGGCGCACTGGCTCAGGCCTGTAATCCCGGCACTTTGGGAGGCTGAGGTGAGGTAATTGCTTGAGCTCAGGAGTTTGAGACCAGCCTAGGCAACATGGCGAAACTCTGTCTCTATAAAAAAATACAAAAATTAGCCAGGGGTGATGGCACATGCCTGTAGTCCCAGCTACTGGAGAGGCTGAGGGCTGAGGTGGGAGGATCACCTGAGTCTTGGGAGGCAGAGGTTGCAGTGAGCCAAAATTGTACCACTGCACTCTGGCCTGGACAACAGAGTGAGACCCTGTCTGAAAAAAAAAAAAAAAAGAAAAGGAAAGGAAAGGAAGTAAATAGTCTATTATACACTATTGAAAAAGATGGAGCGAGGGAGTCAACTCAAAATACTTCCTTCTGATTTCTCTGTAATTTAGTTCAATCCTGAGTTTACACATCAAAGGGCTTGCTACTTAATTTTCAGATGAGCTTTGCCAGCTGGTACCTAAACAAAGCCGATTCACGCTCGCAGCCCGTTAGTGCCATTTGAGCCCTTGCATTGCATTAGCCAAGTTAGCTGTCTCACTATTCTCTGCTCTGGAGAAGGCTGCCTGCTTGTGGTCAACACTGCCCAAATCAAATCACATTCAGGCCCTGTGTCAGTTACAAGGTTTCTGAGACAGGTAGGAGGCATGTGCCGTTAAACCCTGATGTCCCAGCTCCAGTGAAGCTGGGTCAATTTCTCGTCTTGCACTTTGACTCAGTTTTCCTTTCACTGAAAGAGTAGGGTGGACGTATTTCCTGATATAACTTGAGTGTCTTAGTTGAATAGGAATTGTACGTCAGCAAATTCTCCCAGGGCATCTAAGGCTATTTGTTCTCTCTGTAACTTCTCTGGTCTCCCTAACCTGAATACAGGTGAAGACTTAGAATGAAGTTATGAATAATAATGCTAGTGATGATGATGATTAACAATTTCTTGAAATCATGCAACACTTTTGAGGAAAGTAGAAATACTACTTTGATTTTATCTCATTTGTCTTTACAACACGCAGAGAAGACAGAGAAGAGATGGTCCTGACCGGGCGCGGTGGCTCACGCCTGTAATCCCAGCAGTTTGGGAGGCCAAGGTGGGCGGATCATGAGGTCAGGAGATCGAGACCATCCTGGCTAACACAGTGAAACCCCGTCTGTAATAAAAATACAAAAAATTAGCCGGGCGTGGTGGCGGGCACCTGTAGTCCCAGCTACCGGGGAGGCTGAGGCAGGAGAATGGCGTGAACCCGGGAAGCAGAGCTTGCAGTGGAGCTTGCAGTGAGCCGAGATCGTGCCACTGCACTCCAGTCTGGGCGACAGAGCGAGACTCTGTCTCAAAAAAGTTAAAAATAAATAAATAAATTTAAAAAAAAAGAGAGATGGTCCTTCCAATTCAGAGACAAGTCTCCTGAAGCCCAGAGATAAGAGATTCAAGGTGCTCAGAGACCTACAGGTAAGAAATGAAAATTCTTATTATAAAAGTTGCACATTCAAAGCAACTCCACAGGAACTGTTTTCTACCCTGGAAAGACAGGGATGGTTAGACATCTTCTAAGGTCATGGGACCATTGGCTCTGGCTGCAGAAATACTGGTCTTCCTGGTCCTTTCCTGGGGTCACTGGGAAATCAGTAGTGGCCTCAGTTGATTCCTTAAAGCTTTGCTCAGTGTTTTAGTCTCATATTTTTTCACCAGTTTTTGGAGATTATCCAACCTCACTTAAACATAGTCAGCATTTCTTTTCTGTTAACACAAGGCCCTGGATTTTTAGACTTGAAATAATATTAAAAAATTATTTGACATTTTGTATTTTTCATACTACCTTTGACTTTATTAATTCTTTTCATTTTGTATTGTTGCCAAAAGATAGATAGGGAAAATGTTATTAGGCCTCTTTTACTGATAGCAAACTAAGCCTCCAAAAGGTTGTGAGAAGACTGCAGATTGGATGAAGTAGGAATACATGCGGATTTTCTGAATTTGAGTCAATTTATCTCTCTGAAACATCATCTCGCCCCCCTCCCCTCATAGCATTCTAGTATTTTTTGTGTGCTTGCTTTGTGCCAATAATGTGCTGAGTTCTGTGGATTCAATGTTGACTAAGACAGACATGATCTTTGAACAAGAAACTTGCAGAAGAGTTGAACAGACAAACAAGAAGCCAGGCAATTAATTAAATTGTGATAGGTGACAGTACAGGCAGAGTTGTCTGTAATCCAAACAAGCTGCTGGCTTAACTGGTCTATGGGTATGGTCCAGTGTGGCCAATCTTAGGTCCTAGAGAGGAAGCATGATGCTCTGTATCTCAGGTGATGAATAGAGGAGGAGGTTAGGAAATTTTTACAAGAAATGTTTTGTGACCCAGCTTTCTAGACTCGACTCAGGCAAGGGAGAGCCTGAGGGATGCAGAGTTTCACATAAGACACCTCTCAGGAACCCAGACACTAAGGAAGGGCAGCGCCCCTTCACTAGACAAGGAAGAAAAGGAGCCACACTGAGAACCCACCGGTGGTGTTGGGGGTAGACACACCCAGCCATTGCATTACCATACCCAGCTGCTGAATCAGGGAGCTAATTATGGCTTTGTGCTGCTGGAGACCACATTCCTGAGGCTTTCATGCACACATACGGAACCATAATACATACACACATGCTGTGCTGTCCATCACTGGTCTCCTCCATTCTGCCTTCTCATTTCCATCCCAATTTTCTACGCATTCTGTCTCTAAAGTATCCCTTCCGCAGGGTGTTTCTGTTGTTCCATAGTGTATCCCATTTCCACCCCTCATACACAAACCAACACACTGCTCATACCCTTTGCCTGACTCAGTCATTCCAGGAAGGCTGCACATCATACCCAGCTTTCACCTAGAATGTCACTGACAAAGGTGTCAGTGCTGAAGGAGGGTCCTTAAGGAGTATCTTCTCATCCAAACCATCCACTTTCCAGATGAGGAAACTGAGGCCTCATCAGGGACTCCAAACCATCCATTTTCCAGATAGGAAACTGAGGCCTCATCAGGGACATGGCTTGTCCAAGAGCATATAGTCAGTGGTAGGGCCAGAACAAAAAGTGGGCTTCCAGAGTCCTTTGTCTCTTCCATGGAATCTCACCTCTGAAGACATGAAAATGAGTTTGAAGTCTGGAGCCCACCTTATCCCTTAATCTACCTTCCAGGAGTCTGCTCTTTCCTTAAAGCGCTGGAATGTTTGATCGATATTAACTCATTCAGCTAAAATTCTTGAGATACTCTCACCAGCAAGCAAGAATACATGTTCTCTGTCAATGAATGGAACACAAAGAAGCACGGTGCTTTAGAAAAAGAAGGCATTATTTTGCCCAGGACGATAAGAGAAGGTGTGAGTAAGGGTTCAATATTTTGTCTCAGATTTTGAGAGGTAGAGTTAGAAGAGCAGGAGAAAAGCTTTTCAGACTGAGGGGCAGGTATATACAAAGGTAGGGAAAAGGAGGTGATGTTCAGGAAAAGGCTGAGTAGCCTTTGGGGTTGACACTTAGAAATTGTAGTATTGCTTGTAATCACTGCCATGTGTATGTACTTACCACAAGGCAGTGAGTTTCATTTAATCATCAGAACAAACCTATACATGAGAAATTCATTCATTTAACAAATACATATTGAGTGCCTAGTATGTTGCCTGGCAAGTTCTAGGTGTCGGGGATACATCTATGAATAAAACAGACCAAGTCCCTCAGCCACCAATAAAAGAGAACAAGTTCCTGCCTTCAGGGAATTTACACTGGGGGACTTGTTACCTCATTTCACAAATAAAAAAAGAAAGAAAGAAAAAGAAAAACTGAGATAAAGGGAGGGGAAGGTACTGGCTCAAATAACAAGCAGCGAAGCCTGTCTGTGTTCTTAAACCGTTGCTGTGCCATCTTTCAGGAAGCCTAGATTGAAAGGTCAGAGTCTTCAGGGTCAACAACCCAAGGCAGTGAGGTTCCCTACAGGGTTTTGGGCAGGGGTGTGGCAGAAACCAGATGGCTTGTTTTCCTTTGAGCTGTCCCCCTGCCACCAGAATTCTATTTAATTTTTTTGTATTTATTTATTTATTTATTTATTTATTTATTTATTTTGAGACAGGGTCTCACTCTGTCACCCAGGCTGGAGTGCAGTGGCACTATCTTGGCTCACCGCAACCTCTGCCTTCCAGGCTCAAGCAATTCCCAAGCCTCAGCCTCCCAAGCAGCTGGGATTACAGGCTCCTGCCACCACACCCAGCTAATTTTTGTATTTTTTTTTTTTTAGTAGAGACAGGGTTTCACCATGTTGGCCAGGCTGGTCTTGAACTCCTGACCTCAAGTGATCCGCCAGCCTCGGCCTCCCAAAGTGCTGGGATTACAGGCATGAGCCACCGCAGCTGGCCCCCAGGCTATTTATAATCAGATCAGCTATGTCAATCCTAATCCATTACATCTACCTCCCCCAACACACACACACACACACACACACACACACACACACACACACACGCTTCTTTCAAAGTAAGGCTAACACTCTTTGGGCAGAGCTGCCACCTTCCCGCCAAGCCTGGTTTTAGCGGATTAGCCTCAGTGCACCCTCAAACCCCCAAGCCTCATGCTGCACCTAGCACTCCAGTTAACTGACCCTTTGTCCTACAAAACCTTGTAAGCTTGAATCCTCTCCTGGCTCAATTGCTGGAAGTTAAAAGTGAGAGTGGTGGAGAAAATGATAGTATTATAAGGGGACTGGGTGAGAGTAATAGCTATAAACTTGAAACAGGCCCCTGCTTTCACCTGAAACTCAGCTCCCTCAGAGCTGGAAAAGTTTGCTTTTGAAATGTTTTGGGAGTGGGAGTCTCCGTGCTCTGGACTCTAGTCTGTAATCCTGGTGTGGTTTGTAATGCCCCTCACTTGGGTGCTAGTCCAGTCCTTGAACAAAACACAAGCCCTTTAGTGCGAGTCGGGAGCGGGAGAGACGGTATTAAGAAAAATAAACTGGCGAGTAAGAGGAAGGGGTAATGAAGCAAGGGGAACATACACAGAACGGGAGAAGGAATAGATTAAAAGAAAACTGGAGTAAGAATTTCAGGTAATGAAAGGGAAAAAAGGATGCGATAAGAGCAAGACAGAAACAATCGGAGAAAGGGGGCCAGGCAAGAAAGGAAGACTGAGGGGGCAGGCTCGCCCGATGGGGCTGATGGAAGTGAGAGCAGAGAGACCGGACCCGGGACCCCGCGCAGGCCGCGAGCGCGAAGGAGCCGCGAGGTCGCGAGCAGCCCCAGCTGTCAGCCCGGAACAAAGGCCGCCGAGCGGCACAGACCAGGCTGCCGGCAGCTCGCTGCCAATCAGCGGCGCCGGCGCTGGCCCCGCCCCGGGCCGGCCCCGCCCCGCCCCGCCCCGCCCCGCCCCGGCTCCTGGACCCGCGCAGAGGCCGACGCTCCTGGAGCTGGCGGGTTGGCAGCGGCCGGGCGGGGAGGCCGAAAGTTTCTCTGCCCGCCTCGGCCAGCGAGTGGGAGCCGGGAGCTGCATCCCGCGCGGTGGGACTGGCCCGGCCCGCTCAGCAGCTCTGGAAAAAGAGAGACGGGAACACACCGGGAAACACTGGGAAAAAAAAAAATCTCAAGTGCGCCCGAGGCTCGGGGGCAGGTAAGGTGAGGTGGCCGGGGGTCTCCTCGCCCCTGGCGGGTCTGCTGCCCTGGCTGCGGGAAACCGCGCTCCCCTCGCCGGGCCGGCCCGTCCGTGCGTCCGCGCGTCCGTCGGTCTTTGTCTGTCTGTGTCCGTGGCTGTCGAAGTGTCTTTGTCTCCGCGTGGAGCTGTCAGGGTCTCCCCTCTGCAGGGTGGGCGCCGCTTCTCCGGCCTGGCCCGGAGGAGGTGACTGTGGGTCTGTCCTCCTGTCTTTGTCTCCGTGTCTCCTGCAGACGGGGTTCGTCTATTCCCAGCCCCAATGCTGATCCTGGCGGGGACGACAGTGTTAGGTGACACTGGTGTCAGAGGTGAAGAAGTGGGAGGTGGGAACGCGAGGCCGCGGGGCAGGGGCCGCAGGAAGAGGGTCCCGCGGTCGGGCCGGACCGCTGAACTTCGCCGCCTGGAACTTTGCAGATGAGCTGTGTCCACATCGGTGGGGAGGACACCGGTGCGATGCAGCTAGAGAATTGAAAGGTTTCCCTCAAGGAATAAGTCACACGGGCAGAGGTGGTTAGAGAGGAAGGTGGTAAATCGGAGTGTCGAAGTGGCTCCCTGGGGCTGCAGGTTCCTGGGGTCGGTCCTGGATGTGTAATTCAGGAATTTAGTCAAAGCACCATGCACACACAGACAGCCCCACACTACCTTCACTGCTTCCACCGCCACCCTAGGCAGCCAGACCTCACCCCTCCACCCTGCCACAGGCTTTGCTCTGGCTGGAGAGGCTTCAGAGGTCGCAGCTCGGCAGCAACAGGCACCCCCGAGACACCAAGGTGATGTCTCTTTTTCCTGCTCCAAGTGGAAAGGTTTGAACTGTGGAGCAAATGAGCGTTGTGCTCGCCCGCGAGTATGTCAGGCCTGGGAAAGTGCTCCAGACTTGTTAGCTTCGCAATCCTCAATTTCCCAGGAATAAGAAGTGCTTAGGGATCTGGCCTCCTAAAGCGTTTCCTGTCTCGCTTATTCCCTCCACACCGTCCCGCTGCCATCAGCCCCTCTACTCTCTGGTCCCGGGCGCCGGGAAACTACTGAGGAGGCACTGAGTTCTGGACCGTGCTGGGCAGGCGCTGCTCCTAATAAGGATCCCATACTCTGCTGCAAGTGCAACCTAATAGGAATGCTGGGAGCCCAGGAGACCAGCCACAAAGAGATGAGCTATCTGCTTGGCAGTTCCTGCACCAAGACCCTGAGAAGAGTCTGCGGGTACCGGCAAGAGGGTGTTTGTAACCTGAGCTGTCTCTAAGTTCAAAAACAATTTTCTGCAGGCATCCAGAGGGAGAATGGAGGTGTCTGAAGAGTGTGCGCATATGGGTATTAGAGATAGCATTTACAGACGGGAAAGGTGTTTGTGTTTAAGAGTGGAGTGGAACATAGTCTGTGGGTAGGAGTCTGTGGGCAGAGAGCATGCAGGCTAATCAGGCGTGGCGTTACACCTTGTATTTATCCAGCGCTTTTCTTTGGAGGCGCTTTCTGCTCATCATAGACGTTATCTCATATGTTATCTCCTTTATCCTCACAACATAACTACCAGGTTAGTGCGGTGGGCTCTCTGTGCCTGCCAGTGAAGAAACGGAGGCATCAGACGGGAAAGGCATTCCCAGAGGTCCCACAGCTAATGGGACGGAGCAACTGGGAGTCCTAGTAAGAGGTCTCAGCTGGGTGGATGTGAGTGTGGGGCGCTCACTCTGCTTAAGAAGAGAAGAAAATTAGAAGAAAATGAAAGGGCATCTCTGTGGGTGTCTATATGCAAGCAAAAGGGAGGACGGGACATTTGATGTGCTGAAGATGGTTGTTATTTACCATTTATAGCAGCGGCTGTGTGCTTCACGAGGTAAACCTGTCTCAGCCGTTCAGCTTGTGCATTTATGTGTCTGCAACCCCCAGCTGTGTGTGCCTGGGTCGATGTGGGGCAGGGGTGCTGTCATAGAAGGAGTGCTGCTGCGTGGGCTGCGCTGGGGAAAGCCAATGCTTTGGGAGTGTGTGAGGGAAAGATGTGCCTTTCAGTTTTGAGAAGCCGTGGGTCAGCGTGTATAGCAAAGCTATACATGGGCTCCAGACGTATATAAATGGCTTTCTAATCCTGAAAACTTATTTATATGCCTTTGCGCTTATTCAACATTCATTTCATAAATATTCATTGGGCGCCTACCAAATGCAAGGCTCTGGGCTAGGCAGTGAAGCTAGGAAGATGAATAATGTAATGATGACAAACCTATGGGTAAGCACCTTATAGACTAGTGTAATGGATAATACCATAACACTTAATACCAGCCACTAAATACACTGTGAGCCCAGAACTTTTTATTCATTATCTCATTTAATTTTCACTGCAGCCCTGCGGGGTATGTGTAATTATCAGATGAGGAGAGTTAAGTAATTTAGCCAGGCTACAAAACCGAGGGGCAGGGATTTGAGATCAGCTTAGTAAGGTTCTGGACCCTGGCTCTGTCCATGTTATTCTGTTACCTTTGTACATAGAAACACTGTTTCTTCTGCCTAGAATATTCCTGCCTGGTCTCTCTACCTTCTCCAGTTAACTGGCTCCCACTTTTCTTTTTTTTTTTTTTGAGACGGAGTCTTGCTGTGTCGCCCAGGCTGGAGTGCAGTGGTGCGATCTTGGCCCTCCGCAACCTCCACCTCGTGGGTTCAAGCAGTTCTCCTGCCTCAGCCTCACAAGTAGCTGGGACTATAGGCGCCTGCCACCACGCATGGCTAATTTTTTATATTTTTAGTAGAGATGGGATTTTGTCATGCTGGTCAGGCCGGTCCTGAACTCCTGACCTCAAGTGATCTGCTGGTCTCAGCATCCCAAAGTGTTGGGATTACAAGCAGGAGCCACGACACACAGCCCCATTGTGGGTTTTAACCATAGAGATCAACTCCTCTAAGAAAGTTTCCCCTGTTTTTTTCCTCAATTCTGGGTCAGGTACCTTCCTCGGAGTCCCTACCATCATACCAGTATATTATGGCATTTACCCACTGGCTCCTGAGGAGTCTACAGAATTCCTAGAAGCAGAGATTGCATCGTGAGTTCCCAGCTCAAAATACAGTGTTGGCGGCCGGGCGCTGTGGCTCACGCCTGTCATCCCAGCACTTTGGGAGGCTGAGGCGGGTGGATCACAAGGTCAGGAGATCGAGACCATCCTGGCTAACACGGTGAAACACTGTCTCTACTAAAAATACAAAAAATTAGCCGGGTGTCGTGTTGGGCACCTGTAGTCCCAGCTACTCGGGAGGCTGAGGCAGGAGAATGGCGTGAACCCGGGAGGGGGAGCTTGCAGTGAGCCGAGATTGCACCACTGCACTCCAGTCTGGGCAACAGAGCGAGACTCCGTCTCAAAAAAAAAAAAAAAAATACAGTGTTGGCTTTCAGTAGATACTATGAGTACACCCTTAGTAAATGCTTGTTTAATAAGGTAAGGGGAAAGACTAGAGCTCTCAGAGACCTTTGGCAGGGAGCACTGTTCCCAACAGTGGATTTCTGCATGGGTGCCCTTTGCTGTGTGGCCACTGACTTTCCTTCCTCCGTTACTGGGCCAGCTCCTTCAAGGCCTCTCCCTAGATGGGGCCATCTCAGGCCCCACCAACAGTTCGGGAGTCCGAGGGAACCCTCGCCCCCACCCACTCTATCTCCAGGTCAATCAACCCACAAGCACAGTTATAGAAGGGGACCATTCTAGGTGTGACCTAGACCTGGGGTTTTAAAATCCTGCCCTTTGAGCCCCAGGGGCCAGATGGTTCCAGGGCAATGATGAGATGTTTCTGGGATTTTGCCAACAAAGAAGTATCCAACTGCCTGGGGAATCTTGAGGTGATTTACATATTAGCTCTTTGAGTTTGCTGTTGAATAGATCTTTGTGCTGCTACGGTTTGAAGCCTGAAATGGACTCTCCTAGACTTGCAGTTCAGAGTGTGAATTGCTACCATGTTTGGGGAGGTAATCTGGCTGTGATTTCTCCAAGGCCACGCAGTCAGGTGATTCTCCTTCCATCTCCTTTCCATCGTCCTGTTATTTCTCATATCAGAATTACTACCTGTGTTCTAGGGGGTCCATGGTGATTTAAGTTTTCCTTTTAAAGATCATTGATCAAGTTTGAAAAACTCTGCATTTCACTATTTATTAAAGGTCTTATCCGTGTGAGGTTCCAGGGACTGGGGAATAACGGCAAAAAAAGACGAAATAATGCTTTGAGACTAAAATTTGTGATGACAGTTGGGAAGAAGAACTGGCACACCTGAACCAATGACAAGTACATTGAAAATTGGATTGTATTAGGTTGGTGCAAAAGTAACTGTGGTTTTTGCAATTAAAATACTAAATTTGAATACAGCAGTTTCTCAGCAGGAGGCAGGTGAGCCAGAACTTTCCTTACCAGGGAGGAGGTGGCTGTGAACTGAACCTTGAAGTTGAACCTGAGGAGGGTATGAAGGGAGTCAGCAAAGCAGGAGCCAAGTTCATGGCTCCAAGGTGCAAGCTGAGAACTGAGGAGACAGGGCTCTCTCTTCCAAGAACCTTAGCCAGAGCCTGTTGCCTCCTTATGCTGGGTTTGGCCAGCCACCCAGACCAAACAGAGGTGGTGCATAAAAAAATGGGAGGTTTTCAACCTCTCACCTCTTACCACTGCCTCCAGCCAGTGTGCAGATTGGCCTCCAGATCCCCTCCTCCAAGGGTTGGAGAAGTTGATGGGGATGTGTCAGCTACAGTTGAACATAGCTGGTGAGCTTACGGCTAGTTAGCTCCCTTTGCCATTTGGCAAAGCCCTCTGTATTGCTGCAGTTTTTATCCTGTGTCTCTCCCACTGGTTTTTTGTTTGTTTGTTTGTTTTTTAGAGACAAGATCTTGCTGTTTCTCTCAGGATGGAGTGCAGTGATGTGATCACGGCTCAGCTTACAGCAATCTTGACCTCCTAAGCTCAAGTGATCCCCAATCTTCAGACTCTTCAGACTCCTGAGTAGCTGGGACCACAAACACATACCAACACACCTGGCTAATTGTTTTTAATTTTTGTACAGATAGGGTCTCACTATGTCGCTCAGGCTGGTCTTGAACTCCTGGCCTCAAGTGATCCTCCCACTCTGGCTTCCCAGAGTGTTGGGATTCTAGGTGTGAGCCACCGCTCCCAGCCTTGCACTCTTGCTTCCTGCTGGACACTGACTTCCACCATCCCTAGACTTCCTTAATAATGATTTCAATAGTGCTTTTTACTTGTACAGGACTTTACACTTTAAGAAGGGGAATAAAATTATTATTATTATTATTTACACCTCACAACAACTCTGTGAGAAGATTCCCTTTGCCATTTGGCAGATGAGGAGATCAAGTGCGCCTTTGAAAGTTGAAGGAGGGCTGGGCACATTGGCTCATGCCTGTAATCCCAGCACTTTGGGAGACTGAGGTGGGCTTATCATCTGAGGTCAGGAGTTCAAGACCAGCCTGGCCACCATGATGAAGCCATCTCTACTAAAACTACAAAAATTAGCCAGGTGTGGTGGTGCACACCTGTAGTTCCAGCTACTTGGGAGGCTGAGACAGGAGAATCTCTTGAACCTGGGAGGTGGAGGTTGCAGTGAGTGGAGATCACGCTGCTGCACTCCAGGCTGGGTGACAGAGCGAGACTTTGTCTCAAAAAATAAATAAAAAATAAAAATAAAAAGAAACGTGAAAGAGTTTACGCAAGATTTTTAAGAGGAATGCTGAGATTTGAACACCAGCTGTTCTGATTCCCAATGTTGGGCTATAACTACCAAGTCACTGGGGTTCACTAATTAAGTGGATTTAGGCTCATCGAATTGTTGGCAAGTGTTTAATATGCAGGTAAAAGAGATTTTTAAAATTACAAGAATGCAGTTACTTTTGTATTTATTGTAATTCAAGCATGATGAGGGCATTCGAATCTTCTTCACTTTTTCTGTGCTCACTTCACCCCTCATCTCCCTTTTCCCTAAGTGCTTGTGATGCATATATGTTAAGCTCAAGAAACAATAAGCTAGGGCCTGGCATGATGGCTCATGCCTGTAATCCCAGCAATTTAGCAGGCCAAGGTGAGCCGATCACCAGAGGTCAGGAGTTCCAGACAAGCCTGGACAACATGGCGAAACCCCATCTCTATTAAAAATACAAAAAATTAGCTGGGTGTGGTGGTGCACGCCTGTAGTCCCAGCTACTCAGGAGGCTGAAGCAGGAGAATTGCTTGAATCCGGGAGGTGGAGGTTATAGTGAGCTGAGATCGCACCCCTGCACTGCAACCTGGGCTAAAAAGTGAGACTCTTTCTCAAAAACAAACAAACAAACAAAAAAACACAATAAACTAGGATGTAGCCAGGATAATGGAATGTCTACTTGGCATTTGCTTTAGAGAATGAAATTTATCATATGTCAGTTCTTTCTTTACAGCTTGTCAATTCAAAAGGTTTAGTCCTCTCCACGTTGAAATTAGAGCAAATGTTGCCTCTGCAGAATTTGAATTAATGACATTTCATTGGAATACCAACCTTAATTGCATAATATATTTCAGTGTTTCCACCTTGTTCGTGAGCAAGTACGTTCTGAACTAAAATGGGATAGCAGTCTCTTCACTGGTAGCTCAAGCAATTTGTGGAAACCAGACTTCAGGGGCAATCACACATGGAGGCTGCCCCCAGGGGAGAAGAGAATTGGATGGAGCATCGTGGGAAGGAGGGGAGCGAAGGGAGGTGGAAGATGGAGACAGAAGACAAGCAGAGAGGGAATGTGTGTGTTAGCTAACAGCTAAAGCTAATTGATCTAATCAATCCAGCAGAGAGGTGATTTTTCTTACTAAGTGACAGGCCAAATCGGTGTCTGAACAGATGTGATGTGGGTTGCGTCCAGCACCTGGAACAAAGACAGCAAAGAGCTGCCCCATGGAGATCGCCAATAGATGTGCTTCATGTCAGTTAATCATTGTGGAAGAAGATAGGGCTGCCTTCAGGCCAGTGCCAGAGCACATGCACACACACATGCACACACACACACATGCACACGCACACACGTGCACACGCACACACATGCACCCATTTTATTCATCCACTCTCATCGTCTCTCCCTCTGAGACGTGCTTTCTTCTGATACCCAAACTCACAAGCCCAAGTACATCACATTACACAAATCTTCAGAAACTCCCAAGATGTCAGGACCCAGGAGATCCACACCTCTGCCTACCTGGGCTGGCCAATCTGTGGCATGGGCTGAGGTGAGCTCAGACAGCCCCTCCCCGATGCCATGCCTGGGGCAGTCTTTGGGTGGCCATGAACCCATCAGAGTTACAGATCCTCTGGAGGAAGAGGATGGGCCAGTCTAAGTGAGACTTTCAGCCTAAGGGGGGTACAAGAATGGGGGCCCCTCAAGGAGGTTGAAAGTGGAGGTGAGATGGGGTTGGGAGTGGACATTGTTCTCAAACCCTCCCATTCCTGTGCATGAATCTGACCTCACCGAATAACTCTCAGGTGGCTGAGGCCATCCCTGCCCAAGGCACCAGGGCAGGGCTGTGCACTTGGCTCCCTGGCCTGTTGGCTGGGGGGGCATTTTCACTCTTCTTGCTTCTGCAGAGCCATTTGCTGCTAAATCACCCTCCTCTTGGCACCCTGGACTGCTAAATTGGTCTCAACTTGCTGTACTTCCACCCACCACCTTAGTCATTATTCGCTGGCAGCATTCAGAGAGTGGGTGTAAGGCAGCCGAACATTATATTCCTGCTGTAAAGAGAGAGAATTGAGTATAGACATGCAAGGAGAGGGGAGAGAGGGAAGGAGGGAAGACAGCCTGAAGGGGGCAGGGAAACAAGGCCTGGGGTTTGCCACCACCTTTCCCTGGTGACCCCAGTGACACTGGATTTAGGGGGGCATTATGGGTGAGTGGGTCCTGGCTCAGTGGGAAGAGACAGAGGGGTCCACCTGCTACTGAGTGTCTTCCCACCCCGGTCTGGAGGCAGGAAAGGACATTAGCCATGGGAAGAGAAGGGTTCTGCCCTCTGTGAACTCCCTGTTCCTTGAATTCTACAGTGTGCAACATACTTGTCACTCCCATTTGAGCACTTGTTCCCATGTATTCATATTCAGCTTTTTATCTCTATCCTCCCTCCCAGCATAGCTTATAAGCCCCTTGAAAGAGAATGTGTGTCCTGCATCTGATATATAGCACCAGGCCCTGGGGATTGTCTAGGGCTCAGTCCCAAATGGCAGAGATGGATGGCACTAAGGCCCACAGTGCTTCTTTCCACCCAGCCACTTCAGATCTCTCTGTGCCACTCAAGGGCCACAGAAATTGGAAAGCCAGGCAAGCAAGAGGAGATGGAATCACAAGGGAACGTATAGGGCTTGGTCTGCAATCTCAGTGGGAAGCTCCAGGGAGGGAAAGGGTTACACTACAGAACAGACCAGCCAGGAAAGCAGAAACTTAAGAGACCTGCGGTCCTCGTGCAGAAGGCTCAGGGTGATCTCCACCTGGCACATGGGCTCTCCTGATAGCTCATCCATTGCCCAATGCCCAGGCATGGTGCCGGGACTGGCAGGAGGTAGGAAGCAGAATCGGTTCTCACATCGGGCAGCAGTGACAGCGTCAGGCATGGCAGACTGACCTTGACAGGAGGCTCTCTGAGTCACTGATAACATTTGTTTGGGCACCAAGGGAGAGGTTAGAAAGGGAACTGATGCCATCCCAAGCCGGCTTGGGACCTGTTGGGGCCCCCAACCCAGGCTCCTTGCCTCCAACACTCTGCTTGGGGGAGATAATAGGAAAACGCCAAGAACAGAAGCCTCCCTAGCTAGGGAGGCGGGGAGACTCTTGTGGGATATGGGGATGAGCCCTGAGGCTGCCCTTGACCTTCCAGAGAGGCAGCTCCATGCCTGGTGTCTGGAGGTATCTGTGTGGGGTCTGCCCTCCCGTCTGTCTCCCATGGTCATTCTCAGCAGAGGTCCAGAAGGACAATCTACTCACTCAGGGTAGCTTCCCTTATTTATTGCAACCTTCAGACACTCCAGCTACAGCTCTTCCCTGCTCCGCACCACCCCAAAGGGCATTTCCGCAGTGCAAGGGGAGGAGGGAGGGAAGCATGGACTGGACGGCGCACACATCTTGAGGAGACAGCCTCCCCCTCCTTATCTATCAAATTCCCCCAGCCCCAACGCCTCCGTGGCGCCAGCAGACAAACCACACTGCAGGCAGGTGGGAAAAACAAGAGGAGCCAGGCAGAGCCCCCAGCCTCCACCTGCACTGTAAAGCGAGCCGGCCCCTGAAGGAGGCCTGGGAAGGACTCCCCAGCTGCCTTCGGCTCCTCCCCTCGCCAGGCCCGCAGCTGGCCCCGCTCAAAGGCTGGGCAGCCGGCTGGTGGCTAGTGGGGCAGGTGTAGGCAGGATGCGTGGCTATTCCCAAGACAGGATTTCTTCATCTATCAAACTAGAAGCACCAGGCATTTGGCTTCTCTGGGCTTCTACCAGTCCCTCAGACATCTGCTGATTCAGAAACTTTTTCTTGATGTTGGACTTACTTCTATACTAGAGCCACAGACGGGACCTCCAACTCTAGGGTCCCAAGATTTGTCAGTACACAAAAGAGCCTGTGCTGAAAAAACTTCAGATACTCTACATGCAAACACAACTCTTCAGGGTTGAAAGGATGTTTAAAAACCACTCTATCCATATCCTCTCCCTGTCTCCCCTACACACACACACAAGTACTCACTGCCAAGAACTTTTATTTCACACCCTAGGAACCCAGTTCTTTCCGTTTTCTTTTTTCTTTTTATTTTATTTATTTATTTTTTATTTTTTATTATTATTTGGTTTTTTCAGGCAGAGTCATGCTCTGTTGTCCAGGCTGGCGTGCAGTGGTGCAATCCCTGCTTACTGCAGCCTCGAACTCCTGTTCTCCCACGTCAGCCTCCCAGGTAGCTGGGACCACAGGTGGGCATCACCATATCTGGCCCATTTTTAAATTTTTTTGTAGAGGTGAGGTTTTGCTACGTTACCCAGGCTGGTTTTGAACTCCTGGCTTCAAGAAATCTACCCAGTTCAACCTCCCAAAGTGCTGGGATTATAGGCGTGAGCTACCGTGCTCCATCTCTTTCTATTTCAGCTCCATCCTTTCAAAGTCACAGAAGGCTAGGTTCATGTCCAGCCCTGTGCTACGCTCAGATGCAAGATGAGCAACCACAGACCCTGCCACAACGAGTCACTTGTCTGGTATTGGGGGTGAGACAAAATATCCAGAAAAACATCATTTTACAAAACAGAATCAGCACCGAGTCTTCACGGAAGATACAGAGCTGGAGAAGAGCCCCTAGGGCTGGGTGTGATTTCCAGGCAGATGAAATGGAGGGGTGGCCAAGATAGGGAAGAGCAGGTGGTAGGGAAAGAAACCTTTCTAGAAAGGCATGTTGGAGTCAGATTGAGGAGGCCCTTGCACACCCACCTTGCATACTCAGCTGGGGAGAGTGCATGCTATTTGGTAGACAGCAGGGAACCACTGAAGTCAGAGGCAGAGGGGCGGCCTAGAGCAGACCCTGGTTTTAGAAAGTGAATCTAGCAATGGAATATAGAATAGATTCCAGGGTGGAGAGAATTCTTTCTAGAAATACCATTATTAGAATACCTATCTTCATCTCGTTTCTCCTAGTTGATAGCACAGGTTCCCAGAGACCTCTCATAGCTGGGGAATATTTGGGGTGACTGAGGCTTCAAAGAGAGAGAAGTTCCTAATCCAAGGTCAAGATGCTGGGTCCAGGATTATTTATTTAATGGGACACATGGATAATACCTCCCTGCTTTGGACCTGAAAGAAATCACAGAGGGCTTTTGTTTTTTACGTAGATGAAGACAGAGAGGCCCAGAGAGGGGAAGGGACTTTCTCAGGATCCCATGGCTGAGGGACATGGCAGAGCCAGGATCGATGGTCCACATCAGGGCTCTTTCTACTAACATGCTGTGGGGCCGGTGGATGAGGACTGAAGAGCTAGCAGAATTCATCATACCCTGAGACCTCAATGGTAGGCAGGTTTGCCCCAGGGGGCATGCAGGAACACAGCAATAGAGAGGCGCTTTCAGTCTTGGTGGATTTTTCTCTCTACCCCAATCAAAGGAGCCCCTGGACTTTTGCGACAGCTGATACAGCGCTCTGTATTTTTCTCACCACTCTTCTGTCTTGTTTCTCTGAGTGCTTGAGGCATCTTATTTCCGTCTGTTCCTCTGCCTTTTCTGTCCTAAGGGTTCTGTGACAGCAAAGGCTGTGCTGGTCGCAGTTGCTAACAGTCGGTACTTTCAAAACTGAAAAGCAAGTTCTCTGCCTCTCTCATATGTGCACAGCTTAAGCCAAACGCAAACAAAACGGAAGGGTTGCTGGGTGCCAGTCAGCAGGGCTAGCCACCCATAGAGCGACACCACATAGGGAGAGATTTCCAGACAAGAGGCAGATATGTGTCCTGATGCCAGGTGGGATGTCAGTGACAGGGCAGAAGAGGTGGGACATCCCTCAATCTCAGACACACCTGGTGCCAGGGGTCCCTCTGCCTACTGCCATGAAACTCTCAGAACAGCATCTCCCACCTTCCTCTAGAAGATTCCTCAGCCTGGTACCCGCTCAGGCATTTTCATCTTGCCTTCTAAAAACCCGATGAGCTAAGAGAGGGGACAAAGCTGTAGCAGTGTCCCATGAGGTTTCCAGAGAGGGGACCCCTGGAGGCAGGGCCTTCCTCAGGAAACACCTCCACCCAGGTCAGGCTCCCCTGGTCTCCCAGAGCAACTCACCCTCAACCTGGCTGGCAGTCTCAGAAGCAGGTGGAAAGAGCAGGTAAGTTCTAAAGACAAGGCATGAAGCTTTTCCTGTGTGTTGATCCCGAGGCCAAGTTTGGGGAATGGACAGTGGAAAAAAAACACGATTTTGGGAATTAGATAGATCAGTGTTCAGATATCCTGGCTCTGCTACCTGTTAGCTGTGTGACATCAGGCAAGTCACTTGGCCTCTCTGAGCCTCAATTTTCTCATTTGTAAAACGTGTTAGAAATAGATAATCAGTGCCGCGAAGAAAAGTCAGCATGGAGACAAAAGGTCTCTCAGCAAGGCAATCTTTACTTTCTGCAGAAAGGGTGCTCAATCGCAGATGGAACAATGGTGAGAGAGATCCTGGCTCTGCTACCTGTTAGCTGTGTGACATCAGGCAAGTCACTTGGCCTCTCTGAGCCTCAATTTTCTCATTTGTAAAATGTGTTGTGCCTCATATAGAATTTTTATGAAAATTACATGGCCAGTAGAAGTAAAAGCACATGAAGCATAGTAGAAGCTCAGTTAATGTTAGTCTCACCCTCTTCCCCTCAGTTCCAAAGGGAGGAAACCAGGCATGAGACTGAGTTGCCTGTGTGGGAGGGTCATGAGTGCTTGGTAGAGGCAGGTGTCCAGGGGGTCAGGGAGGGACAACTTTAGGGTCAGGTGGTGCTGCCTGTGGAGCTACCTCCTTACCCTCTTATCTTCTTACTCTGGCAAAGGGAGATGGTTTAACTGGAAACAGTATGGGAAGGAATCATTTGTACCTTGATCACTCTGGATCTCCATCTATGTGGTCAATCTGACTACGTTAAAATAGATTGAAAGCCTATGAAGTTATGTAGAACGGGCGGCTGTGATACCATTCAGTGTCCTGAGGTCAGGACTTAGCGCTGAAAGTGGGTGTCGTGCTCAGATTGGCTTATGCCAGATGTGGTGCAGGAGTGGAGGAGTGTACATTGGCTGTACAGAAATGGGGTTATTCTCCTTTCCTTTCTTCCTTCCTCCTTCCTCTTGCTTCAAAGCCAATGTCTTTCCCATCTGGATCATTTTCTGGATTATGTAGCACGTAAGGTCAGGAAAGGGAGAGAAAGAAAAACAAATAAAATGAAACTTCTCTCTTAGTTCACTTTATGGGGGTTGTACACGTGGGAGAGGACATAGATCCGGCTGAGTCTCACATAGGAAAACGCAGAAGTCAAGTTAAAGAGTCTAATTCTGCACTGGAAAATTGGAGAAATAGTTATTCTGCCTAAACAGCATTAAACAAGATGGGGGCAGCCTGGGTGGGCTGAGATGAAGATGCTGGTGTTTTGGACACACATTCCCTACCAGGAACACATATACGAGTCCTCCTACGTGAAACAGGCAGGCTGGCATTTAATGATTTAATGTACCTTCCAGGAGAGCTCCGCATTGCCTTCCTTCTCCTCTTTGTCTTTTTCTTTCTTTAAGTGGAGGAAACTTTTCCCTGTTAATGGTGTGGCCCAGGCAGCTGAGACACACAGCTATTAGGGCTCAGATCTGATGTTAAAAGCTGCATCGTCAAAAGTCCAGCAATTTCTCCATTCCCGCACCCAAGTCCTAAGCAGGCCCGACCCTGCTTAGCTTCCGAGATGAGATGACATCCGGCCTGTTCAGGGTGGTAAGGCCATAGACAGTTTCTCCATTCTAACCTGTTGGTGTCTGCGGTGGAGAAGGCAGTGTCTCCACCAACACGGGGCTCGCATGGCTTGTAGGAATGCCCAGGAGAGGGGATTCTGAGTTTGTTACTTGTGTCAGTTCAGTTGAGAGCTGTCTGGTTCTAGGACCAGGAGTGCTCCAGGAGATATCAAAGAGCTGCCTGGAACCAGGGAGCCCTGGGACTTCCCCCCAGGCAGTCTCGGCCCTCCCTCTCAAAATTACGCACTGGTGGGAACCTCCCACCTGTGGGATTGAGACACTGAGTTCAAAGGGCTGCCCTCTGCACAGCCCCAGGAACAGCTATTAAACTCCCACTTGACCTTGCTTCGGGGAGTCAGGAGCTGATGAGAGATGGGGAGCTTGTTAAACTCAGGCAGCCTGGAATTAGGCCTCACTCGCATTGGTATAAAATGCTTTTAGGGAAGCCTGCCAAGAGTTGAAAATCATGGTGCTGCGATAGGGTCCCTGCTCAATAAGCCTCCACCCAGGAGGGTCTTAGGGAGGTCCCAGGACAGGAGACAAGAGGAAATGGCAACACAAACCCAGAGCCCTCCCTGCTTTCCTGCCAGCAGCTGAGAACTGTGCTCCATTGCCTGACCCCTGAGCAGTTGAGGGACCAGGAGGTGGGTGGGGATCTTCTGGCAGCTGCCAATTGTGGATGTGGTTTCATTGCAGTGCTGGTCTCAGGGTCTCGCCCAGACCTGAGCTTCTGAGGGAGCAGGTCAGAACTCCGCAGGAGGAAGTGGCAGGAGGACCCCCACAATCAGCCACCTGTCTGCCTGGCCCACTTTCTCCTAAGGATCAGGGAAGGCTCAGCCTTTGCAGGCAAATCTGTTACATCCATACCCAATGAGAGAAGGATGCCTCCAGAGGGGAGGGTCTGTCCTCAGGAAATTTTTCATCTGTTGGTTAGATCGGTGACTTCCAAGCACTTTAAGAGCAATTCCTGCAAACAATTGATACATGATTACAAATCTGTTTCCCTAAATCTAATCTTTAAAGGCCCCAAATGGAATTGTTGTGAGTTCTTTAGATAAGGAGCCAGAAGAAATAGAGCCCATGGCCCTGTGAAGTTGGAAACAAATGTAAAAAGAGTTTGAGCCCCAGCAATCCCACTGTGTCTTAGGTCACCAAGTCCTATATGTCTTTAAAAAAAAAAAACAAAACAAACAAAACAACAACAAAAAAAAACAGCTGCTATTTTTAAGCTCTTAATTATATCCTTCTTTTACAAATAAAATTTTACTCAATACTTACCAAAACCCTATGAGGTGGGTACTACCCGTAGCTCCAGTTTACAGACAAGGAAATGGATGCAGTGGCCTAAGACTTGGGGAAAGAGGATTAAATGAAGGGATTACCTGAACCCAGAGGGGAGGGTTGGAAGACGCAGGGGAGGCAGAGGAGGGGCAGGGTTGAGGGCAGAGTTGGGGTGAGTTCTAGAGGAGCAGGGGAGCTGTGGGGACAGGGGTGCCAGGGGCCCCAGTGGTGGGAGAGCCATGTGCTCCAAGCCTGTGTGTGTGTATTGCTGGACTGCTGTTGACCGCAACCTAGGTTTGAAGCCAGGTACTGCCACTGGCCAGATATAAAACCTGAGGCATCATTTTTTTGCATCCATCATTTGGGGTAGTAACAGTGCCCCTCTCGGGGGGTTGGGGTGAGCCATGCACCAGATCATGTGTGTGTCGTACATAGTCCCATACCTAGTGCACAGGACACACGCAGTGAATGGAAGCCCAGGAGGAAGCTGTGTCCTCCCTGCCCTGAACTGGGCACTGCTGTTTCCACTTGGGCATCACCTCTGGCCAGAGGTGATGGCGGGGGAGGGAGGCTGTCTCCAGGCAGCTTCTCCTGAGCAGTGGCCACCCACTTCCTGAGACGTGGGATGCTGGCAGTCAGCCTTTGCAGAGGCTCCTGACAACATCCAGGTCTTGATTCTGCAGCGAGGCGGTGATTTCAGAATCCCCCAGCTGTGTGGGGGAGGGAGGGAGACAGTGGGAAGACAAGCTCTGCTCGGCTGAGCTAACAACACCAGGAAAGGTTCACTCCTCTTTGAGAAGGAGAAGGAGCTTGTAAGGCTGAGACGGAGCAGGAGACAGGATTGCATCTGGGGCAGGGAGAGGCAGGAGGTGGGGGCTGGGCAGACCCACAGTCGGGATTCCCCACTCCCAGCAAAGGAGTGGAGGACCCCACCCTCTGCCTGGGGGTTGCCCATCTGCAGGTGGGCTGGCCTAGAGAAGGGGAAGAAGCCGGGCAGCATTTTTTGTTTTTGTTTTTGGCTGGAGTGCTTTGGCGCGATTTGCTCACTGCAACCTCTACCTCCCGGGCTCAAGCAATTCTCCTGCCTCAGCCCCCCAAGTAGCTAGGATTACAGGCCTGTGCCACTATGCTTGGCTAATTTTGTATTTTCAGTAGAGATGGGGTTGCACCATGTTGGTCAGGCTAGTCTCGAACTCCTGATCTCAGGTAATCCACCTGCCTCAGCCTTCCAAAGTGCTGGGATTATAGGCCTGAGCCACCATGCCTGGGCCCGGGCAGCAGCATTCTTTCTCCCCTTCACTCACTCACTCTTCTTTCTCTGGACTGAGTTCTGGGAGCATTGCTGTAACCTCCCTGCCCTGAAGACGGCACAGATTCTGCAGAGGAGCAAGGCAGGGTTAACAGCCAGGGCAAGCTCATAGACCCTCTGTAGAGCCAGGAAGGGAAAGAGTAGAGGGTGGGTGCGAAAGAAGAACGAGGTGGGCAAGAGTTTACATTTTATTCTCACCTTTTACTTCTTGCTGAGCATCTGCTGAGCAGCAGTGTCCAGCCCTGTGCTAACAGCAAAGATGTGGGAGTTTAGATTCCCTGCCTTCCAGGGCGCAAAGCTCCAGTGAGGAGCTGGGCCCCGTGAAAGGGTGGACTTTACTCCACCTACAGTCAGGAGATGGTGTTTAGCAACTCACATAGTTGGGCTTGAATTCTAGCTCTGCCCCTTATTTCCAAGTGACTGGCACTGAACACCTTTCTTGTCCTCTCTGAGACATGTTTCCTGATTGGTAAATTGGGCAGAAAGAACCACCTTGGGCCGGGCGTGGTGGCTCACGCTTGTAATCCCAGCACTTTGGGAGGCCGAGGCGGGCAGATCACGAGGTCAGGAGATCGAGACCACAGGTGAAACCCCGTCTCTACTAAAAATACAAAAAAATTAGCCGGGCGTGGTAGTGGGCGCCTGTAGTCCCAGCTACTCGGAGAGGCTGAGGCAGGAGAATGGCGTGAACCCGGGAGGCGGAGCTTGCAGTGAGCCGAGATCGTGCCACTGCACTCCAGTCTGGGTGACAGAGCGAGACTCCGTCTCAAAAAAAAAAAAAAAAAAGAACCACCCTGTAGAATTATTGTGATAATCTTTTAAAATCAATGTATTGAAGTATAATATACATGCAGAGGTGTGCACAAACCATAGGTGAACAAATAGACAAGTTTGCAAATTTTTCATATAAATAGAAGCCTAGTCAAGAGAGAACATTCAAAGTACCCCCC
The DNA here is from genome assembly GCF_009828535.3 of Hylobates moloch. NCBI lineage: Eukaryota > Metazoa > Chordata > Mammalia > Primates > Hylobatidae > Hylobates > Hylobates moloch. The sequence goes on along the minus strand of NW_026652297.1, from coordinate 25,091,276 downwards.
GGAAACCCCTTGTCTTCCTCTGCTGATCCCTGCTGCTCCCCATCCTGACACCATAATTTTTACCTCTTTTTAAACATCTTACTGAATGGAATTGCACAGAACGTGTCCTTTGTGAAACTGGTCCATGTTGTGATTGTAGCAGCAGTGCTGTCATTCGTGCCCGTTGCTCCCTGGGATCCACTCTACACATGAACCCCAGCCCATTCATTCTACTGTGCATTGGCATTTAGGTCTCCAGATATTCTGAGTTGGGGACTCTTACGCACAAAACTGCTAGGTCTTTAAGTGAACACACGTGGCCACTTCTGCCAGGTGTACATCTACGAGTGGGATTGCTGGGCTTATGTTCAACTTGGATAGACACAGCCAAACATTTTCATAGTGTGGCTGAGCATGTCTGCACTCCCTCCAGTGGTGTATGAGAGTTTCACTTGCTTCACATCCTCACCAGCACTTGGTATTATCAGACTTTTTCATTTTACCATTGAATAGCGGCCTAGCGGTAGGGATTTAATTATGATTTTAACTTACATTTTCCTAATCAGTACTCACAGTGAGTACCTTTTTATATATTCTTGTCCATTAGCACGTCCTAGCCTGTTCAAATCTTTTGCTCATTTTAAATTTGGTTTCTCTTTTTCTATTAGAGATTTATGAGAATTGTTTTCTATGTTCTGATATGAGTTTTTTGTCAGGTGTGTGTATTGTAGATATCTCCTTCTATTCTATGGCATGCCTTTTCATTCCAAGTTGACAGCTTTGATGAAGAGAAGTTCTTGATTTATTAATATTTTTCCTCTAGAATAGTGCTTTTTTAATGACCTGGCCAATAAATTTTTGCCTATCCAAAGGTCAAGAAGATATTATCCTTGGTTTTCTTCTAGACGCTTTAGGGTGTTACCTTTTGCATTTATATCTACAATCATCTGGAAATATTCGTGTGTGGTAGGAAGTGGGAGTCAATATTTACTTTTTCCTAAATGGATACTAGTTGACCCAGCCGCATTTTTTTTTCTCACTGCCCTGTCATGTCTCCTTTTTCATAAATCAAGTGATCTTATACATTTGGGTTTGTTTCTGAATTCTATTTAGTTCCATTGGTCAATTTATTTACCTGTATCAATACCACATTGCTTTAGTTACTGTTAAGTCTTGCTGTCTGCTGACATACACCCTCCAGCTTAGTTCTTTACCAAATGGTCTTGATTATTCTTGCCCCTTTGCATTTTAGTATCTAAGCTGCTAGGATGTTGATTGTGATTGTATTGTCACTAGGTCAACGTGCATAAAATGTAAATCTTTAGATCATCAAGTCTGTGACCCATGAACCTGGCATATCTCTGCATTAATATAGATTTTCCTTAATTTATCACAATAATACGTTAGAGTTTTCGGTGTAGAGGTCGTACACAACTTCGGTTATATTCATTCCCAAGCATACACATTTTGTAAATTATGTTTTTCAATGTCTTTTTTGATTTATTTGTTGCTGGTATATGGAAGTTCAGTTGGTTTTTGTATATTAATTTATTGTGAGAAGTAAATGAGATTATGGGTAAGCCCCAGAGACATAGTGGGGCTCACTAACTCGTATCTGCAAATGGAAGAACTGAGGCAGGTCGGGGTGGCAGGCTCAGTCCTAAAGGATATGGCCAGTGAAGGAAGGCATCAAGGTGTGGAAGTTGATGAGCTCACAAGGGCAGGATTTTCCTGATGAGTAAAGGAGGGAGAATCTCTACGGAGGGAAACAATGTGAGAACCACAAGAAAGCCATCTTGCAAAGACTTGAATGGATGGGAATGTTGGTACTGCACTTTAGAGTTTGTAAAGCCCTTTGCATCCATTGTATCATTGATCCTCACTGTGTGCCTATGAGGTCACCACCTGTGAGCTCTTTATGTCATTTTCAGAGATAAGGAACTGGGCTCAGAGAGTAAAGAGGCTCGGCCGGCCGAGTTCTCCCCATGAGGAAGTAGTTGTAAGATCAGTTTCGATCACAGCCTTTTCATTTCACCACTTAATGGAGAGGTTTTCTAAGACTATTGGATGGGAGCATGGGTCTTGATAAGATAGGCTATGGGAGAGGGAAAGGTTATCAGGCAGATAAGTGACCCAAGTGTTGAAATCTGTGTTTAGAATGACCTTTGTATAGAATGGGTTGGAGACAGAAGAGGTAAGCCGGCCGCCTTGGGGGTTGTCATTACATGCTAGGCATGAGATGATGCAGGCCCCAAGGTAGGGAGCAGAGAGGGTGAAAATGAGCAAATGCAGAGGGGAGAACCACAGAGTGTGGCCTGGCCTGGTACCCCGAGGTCAGGTCTACAGGTCTCCACGGACAATGTACATGTACGAGTGAAGAACACTCTCTTGGGCTTTTGGTTCTTAACACTCTCTCCATTAAAAAAAAAAAGTGAAATGTGCATGCCTTTACCTTCTCTTAGCTAATCTTGTGATTAAAACAAAAACAAACAATAAGCTCCTTGTTTCTCATCCTCTGTTCTGATGGCTGCGGGCTCCCAGCTCTTATTCCACAGTGACCTGGTTATCTTCAGAAGGGCAGCTGTGTTCTGGTCTCCCAGAGATGGTCTGCCTTGGCTGTGCTCATCCTGTTGGCCCAGTCCTTCATCCAGTGACTCCCTTTTAAATGGCCCTGGCATGGCCGGTGCTTCTTCAACATGAGGCTGAACTTGCTGGTGGGCATTTGCCAACAATCCTTTCTTTCTTCTCAAAGTGTGTTTGTTTGCTGATCCAGCCAGAGCCTCTCAGTCGGGAAGAGCGGTTATGAAGCTACCCATGGGGAGATGATGAAAGGAAGCCCCAGAGAGAATGACTCACTCAAGACCACACAACTAGTCAATGGCCCAGCAGAGCAAGTTCAAGTCCAGGATGCCTGACCTCCAGTCCATTGTCATTTCTACTCCACCATCAAGAAAGAGGGGTTGGAGCATCTATTGCTTGGGCAACCCTGAGATTTCCTGTATTCAGTTGGTTTTGCCTCTGGCGGAAGCCTGATTTGCTGACTTGGAAGATTTCCATTGATCCTAGGCCTGAAGGAATAGAGAGGCCTGGATTTGGGCAGGCAGGATGTTGTAGTTGTTTAGGCCAGATGTGCAGTGACCACAGCTGGTTACTCTCTCCTTTGTGACCTGAAGTTGCAGCTTCTTCTGCAGCCAGAAGAAGCCAGTTGCAGACCCTGAGTCCCTCCATCCTGCACTCCAGCCAAGCTGACATCTCAGCAGTGTGTCTCACACTCTCTCCTTGCTGGTAGGAGCTGCTACTCTACATAACTCATATTCCCTCCTCTAGAATGGACCATCTGTCTCCCCAGAACAACCAGGTGTGGAGGAAGAACTGAAGTAGAAACGGGCTGTCTGCTTGGAAATGGCTCTCCGTGTAAACTGCTGAAATTGCATCCCTCTCCGTGTTTCCAGAACAGACTCCAGTCTGTTCGGGCTGCTATAAAAAAAATACCATGAACGAGGTAGCAAATAGGCAGCAGAAATGTATTTCTCACAGTTCTGGAGGCTGAGAAGTCCAAGATCAAGGTGCCAGCAGATTCAGTGTCTGGTGAGGGCCCACTTTCTGGTTCATAGCGGGTGCCTTCTTGCTATGTCTTCAGATGGTGGAAGGGACAAGGTAGTTCTCTGAGGACACTCATCCCATTTATGAGGGCTCCACCCTCGTGACCTAATCACCTCCCAAAGGCCCTACCTCCTAATACCATCACATTGGTCACTAAGTTTCCACATATGTATTTTTGGGGGACACAAACATTCAGACCATAGTGAGCTACTGAACATCCCTTTCCCATGAGACAGTTCCAGAACACATCTGAGCATCCATGAAATGTCTTCTTTTCAGCCCTGACCAGTGAAGCCACTGGGGAGATCACTGGGTGGGGATACCTTCTCCAGAGCTCTTCTCAGGCCCAGTCAGGCTCCATCCATCCCACTTCTGAGTCCCCAGGGATGCTCCATGGTACATGAGGATGGAAGAGAAAGTGTCCTATTTTATTCTATTCTATTCAAAGAATTCTATTCTTGAAATATCCAGTGGGACCAACATGTATGAGTATCTACTACTATATGCTAGACATCATCAGACAACTCCCATGCACTATCACATCCTCTCATCTTTAAAATCCCAGGGTGTAAAGATCAGTGATTTTTAACTGAGAAAGATTTTGCCCCCTACCCACCCACCTAACGAATATTTGGCAATGTCTAGAGACATTTTTAAAGGTCACTACTGGTGGAAGAGGGGAGTGAGTGCAACTGGCACATAGTATGTAGGGGCCAGGAATGCTGCTAAATGTCCTGCCACACACAGGACAGCCCCTTACAAGAGAGAATTACCTAGCCTTTGTCAATAATGCCAAGGTGGAGAAGCCCAAGCACAACTTAAATGCGAAAGGAAAAACTACAGTTCAAAGCAATTAGGTAGCAGTTCTTACAGCTAGTCAAGAAGGAGCTGTGTTACAGTCCTTATCTGTTTGACCTTAGAGCCTATGCTTTTTTGGTTACCAAATGCTCCTGGTGCTCAGAAGCAACTGCCCCGAGGTCATATCTGTCATATCTGTGAGATAACTCGTTCTATTGTTTTCCACATGGCCAACAAACACCATTCTGCATCTGCCAGATCAGAGGCCCAGCAGGCTCAGAGAGCAGCTGCTCAGAGGCAAGCCTTTCCCATCAGTGCTCTGGAGGGCTACAGAGGCATGAGCCACCACCTCTTCCTCGCCAAAACTGGAAGTCCCTAATGAGTCATTATGATGTGTGCACATGAAGGGCCTTGTAAGTGCCAGTGAGGGTATTGCCAAGAGCCCCATGGCTGTCAAAGGACTGTGGACCCTCGTGGTGACTAGAGAAGGCCCACTTCATGGAAAGGCAGAGCTAGAGTGAGTCTTGGAAGGTCTGGTGGTGGGATTGCAGTACTCAGAGGAGAAGTTCAGGTCCTAACATCAGAGAGAAAGGAGCCTGTTCCTGAAGGTCAGGGCGTGGCCAGGGGCTATACTTTGGGGGGCTGGTAGCAGAATCAACTATAATGATAGCTCCATCCTTCCACCAACTCTTTTCTCTCTTATCTCCTGTATTAGTCCATTTATTTTTTCATTGCTATAAAAGAATACCTGAGATTGGGTAATTTATAAAACCACAGTTCTGCTGGTTACACAAGCATGGCCCCAGCATCTGCTCAGCTCTGGTGAGGCCTCAGGAAGCTTTTATCCATGGTGCAAGGCGAAGGGGGAACAGACATATCACATGGTAATAGAGGGAACAAGAGAGAGAGGAGGAGGTGCCAGCCTCTTTTCAACAACCAGCTCTTGTGCAAACGAATTCAGCAAGAACTCACTCATGACTGTGAGGAGGGCACTCAGCCATTCTTTTTTTTTTTTCTTTTTTTTTTTGAGACAGAGTTTCACTCTTGTTGCCCAGGCTGGAGTACAATGGTGCGATCTCGGCTCACTGCAACTTCTGCCTCAGGTGCAAGCGATTCTCCTGCCTCAGCCTTCCGAGTAGCTGGGATTACAGCTGCCCACCACAATGCTCAGCTAATTTTTTTTTTTTTTGTATTTTTAGTAGAGATGGGGTTTCACCATGTTGGCCAGGCTGGTCTTGAACTCCTGACCTCAGGTGATCCGCCCACCTCGGCCTCCCAAAGTGTTGGGATTACAGGCGTGAGCCACCGTGTCCAGCCCACTAAGCCATTCTTGAGGGATCCACCCCGTGACCTAAACACCTCCCACCAGGCCTCACCTCCACCCTTAGAGATCAAATTTCAACATGAGATTTGGAGGGGACAAACATCCAAATGATATCCTCTCCCATCTCACAATCTTACCCTTGTCCTGCTTCTGTAATGATTTTCTTCAAACATCTCGTTAACCACTACGTTAAAAAATACTGAGTAGACACCGTCTTTGCTGAGTGGCTCAGGGAGAACAACTGTTCTTGCTGCCATTGCAACCACCCAGGTCCTGGGGAATGATTTGAAAGAACAGATAAGCAAAGTGTGAGCTGCAGATCATAGGCATAGACCTGGCTGGTTAGAGAAGAATTCAGCCTAGAGAGGAGGTAGAAGGTAAGTGTGGGAGGTACTTGTGAGCAGTATTTTAGAGAGCCTTGAATGCCAGGCTAATGTCCAGGTGGAAGGTAGGGAGTGCAGCTCCCAGAACTGGCTGGATCTAGGGAGGAAGGATGGGAGGAGGAGAGCTGTGTCTGTCTGGAGTGATGTCGCTGACAGTGCTTTAAGGAAGGGAAATGTTAGGACTACCCTGCCCCTTCCTCCCTCCCTGCTCTGCTGTGCCCACCAATTCTCCTGGTACTTCTTGAAATAACATTAGCGCAATCGACTCCCCAGCTATTAAAGGGGAAGGCAGTTCCACATTCAGGCGGTGCTGCTTTTTATTTCAAGTGTTCTCACTGCTAATGGGACATGGGGTCTGAACACATGTGCACGCGCCTCCGTGCATGTGGCAGTGGGAGGAATTATCCCCATGAATGTCAATGAATGGGCAGGGACAATGAGGTACAGTGAATGAGCAAGTTGTAAGGGGGCCTTTCACAGAGGCCTGAATGACAAGTGAACTCTGAGGAAGACTGCCAGCAGGAACACGAGCCACATCCAGAGAATGAGAGAGGACTGTTATGCCTGACAAAGCCAGGCTGCGGGAAGAGCCAAAGTCCTTCCAATTAGCACTATTACTGGGCAGATGAAAGCAGAAGGAAGGGTGCACCCTTATTGTGGGCTACTGTAAGAAGATCAGGGCTGATTCTTCGAAAGAAAGAACTGAGAAAACGAGGGAAATCCAGCCTCATCTGGGGTTGGGGTGGTGCCTAAGGGAATAAGAGCACTTTCACTGTCTCCTGTGTAGGAGGATGGTATAAGGGCTCCTTCGCCTCTCTTTTCTCGGTCAGTAGCAATTCTACTTCTTGGGATGGAAGTGAAATCAGGAAAAGAAAATTCACTGGCAATTTCAGCAATTTTTTTTTTTTTTTTTTTTTGAGACAGGGTTTCTCTCTGTCGCCCAGAGATCATGGCTAACTGCAGCCTCAACCTCCTGGGCTCAGGTGATCCTCCCACCTCAGCCTCCTGAGTAGCTGGGACTACGGGCATGTGCTACCATGCCCAGCTTATTTGTTTGTTTGTTTTTATTAGATTTGGGGTCTCACCATGTTTCCCAGGCTGATCTCAAACTCCTGAATTCAAGCGATCTGCTCACCTTGGCCTCCCAAAGTGCTGGTATTATAGGCATAAACTACCATGCTCAGCCTCTTTTTTTTTTTTTTTTTTTTTTGAAACAGGGTCTTGCTCCATCACCCAGGCTGGAGCTCACTGCAGCGTGGAACTCCTGGACTTAAGCGATCCTCCCACCTCAGCCTCCCAAGTAGCTGGGACTTCAGGTGCATGGCACCACGCCCAGCTGATTTTTAAATTTTTTGTAGACATGGGGGTCTCACTATGTCACCCGGCTGGTCTCGAACCCCTGGCCTCAGGCAATTCTCTCAATTCAGCCTTCCAAAGTCCAGCAATGTCTGAGGCAAATAGCTAGGTGTCTGCTATTTTTTATTTTCCTGTCACCAGCCCACTAACACGTCTTTCAACTTCTTTGAGCCTCTCTGATTTCCCTCCCTCCTTCCTTGGATGGCTGTTTAGCTGGGTAAATAGAGACAAAACAATGTTAGTCTTCAAAGAAGCCCAAAGACTAGTAGAGGGGATAGACAGATAAAGAAGAGGCTACTTCAGAAACAGAATGAAATCAATGCTCTAAGAGTTTCAGTCTGCCATTGTACAATGACAGACAAGGCAGCAAGGAAAACGTAGGATGGCTTCCTGGAGGAAGGGATATTTGAGCTGGACCTTGAAGGATGGGTTTTCACAGGCAGAAGGCTGGAGATATAGGGGCAAGTTTTGTGAAAGAGATTCTAGGTTGTGCCTATGGCACATGAGAGCATTATGTGCTGAGTGGCATTTGGAAGAAATGGTGAGAAAGCAGTGACAGGTGACAGGACAAACAAAACTGGCAATTGGGGTTGGGACCCAGGGCATAAAGGGTCATGAGTGTACTGCAGGGAGTGAGTACAGATCTCCGAGGAAGGAAATTAAGACAATTATTGGAGAGAGGAGAGGCTGGAAAAGAACCTGAAGCTGTCAAGTCTGTGTTTTAGAAAGGCAATGCCTAGTTGCTGCAATGTGGAAGATCTATTTGAGCTAGGAGAGAACTAAGGCAGAAGGTCCATTCATTCATTCATCTGATGAATATGTATTGAGCTCCATATTAGCAGCGGCAAATCCATCCAGGCCTGCAGCAACCCCAGTTCTTGCCTCCTCAGAAGAAAGAATTAGAGGAGGTATAAGGCAGAGTGAGAAACTGAGGCAAGTTTTAGAGTAGGAATGAAAGTGTATTAAAAAGTGTCAGGGCAGGAATGAAATGTAGTGAAGTACCCTTGTAAGAGAGCCAGGTGGGAGGCTTGAGAGAGTCAAGTGCACGGTTTGACCTTTGACTTGGGGTCTTATGTTGGCATCTTCCCAGGTTGCGTTATTTCCTCCTGATTCTTCCCTTGGGGTGGGCTGTCCACATGCACAGTGGCCTGCCAGCACTTGGGAAGGGCAAATGCTGTGCATGCACTGTGTGTTTATTGAAGTTGTGTGCATGCTCATTTGAGGAATTCTCCCCTTACCTGTCTCGTTCCTAGAGGAAGGTAATATACCAGTTATACCATTTTGCCTCTTAGTGCGCATGCTTGAACCCACACACCCAACTCCTGAGATCTTATCAGGAAGCTGCTGATCACCAGCTTCAGGTGTTTCTGCGTACTGGGAGACTGCCTTTCCCTGGCACCAGCTGTGACCAATTATTATTTTAGAGACACACTGTAACAACCGCCTGACCATCTGATGGTCACCTGACATTCCTGGGTTGGGGACTCTCCTGCCCCGTTCATGCCTGCCAGACTACCTACTGTAACACAACTATGTGCCAGGCACTGTGCTAAGTGATACAGTGGTGAGCAAGACGTTCCAAGGTGCTCATAGTAGATGGGACTGTTTCCACACACATTCTGCTGCTCCCAGCTTCCCTCCAGTCCCAGAGTTCCCAAGCTCTGCACCAAGCTGGAATTGGCGTTAGACACAGCGAGTCCTGCTGGGAAATGGCCAGGGGTCTGACAAATCCTGCTGTTTCGGATCTTGCACCAGATTCTCGGCTCTATGGTCATAGAAACAGAGAAAAGGGTGCTTTTAGGACAGTTTGCCCACCTGGAGTTGCTGGAATTTTCTAACACCCCACCCTACTTCCTCTAACTCATAGACTAGCCTACAAAGTGAAAAATCCACAGTCAAAGGCCCAGTTCTTAAACCATGTCTTGGTTTGTCCTGTTGGAATTAATACCAGCCTTATATACTTGTTACTGGAAAGAGGTCCTAATCCAGTCCCCAAGAGAGGGTTCTTGGACCTTGCTCAAGAAAGAATTCAGGGCAAGTCCATAAAGTGAAAGCAAGTTTACAAAACATAAGAATGGCTACTCCATAGGCAGAGCAGCAGCATGGGCTGTTCAGCTGAATATACTTATAGTTATTTCTTGATTATATGCTAAAAAAGGGGTGTATTATTCATGAGTTTTCTGGGAAAGGGGTGGGTACTTCCCAGAACTGAGGGTTCCTCCCCTTTTTAGACCATATACGGTAACTTCCTGACATTGCCATGGCATTTGTAAACTGTCAAGGCACTGGTGGGATTATCTTTTAGCACGTTAATGCACTATAATTAGCATATCATGAGCAGTGAGCATGACCAGAGGCCACTTTCATCGCCATCTTGGTTTGGTGGGTTTTGGCCAGCTTCTTTACCACAGCCTGTTTCATCAGCAAGGTCTTTATGACCTGTATCTTCTGCCTACTTCCTGTCTCATCCTGTGACTTAGAATGCTTTAACTTCCTGGCAGTGCAGCCCAGTAGGTCTCAGCCTTATTTTACCCAGCCCCTATTCAACATGGAGTTGCTCTGGTTCAAATGCCTCTGACATGCTTACCCTTAATCCTAATGTCCAGTATTGGGAACACCTTTAATAAATATTGAGTGGGAAAAAACAAACCGTTTTCCTCTGATCTAACACCATAACAATTAACCCAGAAGACTTCTATTACCACATATGTGGGGTTTTCCCAACCAACAATAAAACAATCAGCTCAGCAGAGGACCCTCTGATGTCCTCTCATTCAGTTCACTTATGGCACTAACTACCTGGAGATTAATTCACCAGGTTGTTTCAGCGGTACCTCTGACTGGCTATAAATTGGAGTTCCCATGACCCCAGCCTTGGGTTTGATTAATTTGCTAGAGCAGCTCACAGAACTCAGTGAAACACACCTACTGACTGATTGTACAGGATATTACAAAGGACACAGATGAAGAGATGCATAGAGAAAGGCAGCGGAGAAGAGGTGGGGTGCTTCCATGCCCTCTCTGGGCATGCCACCCTCCAAGACCCTCCAGGTGTTCAACTATCCAGAAACTTCCTGAGCCTTGTCCTTTTGGGTTTTTATGGAGGCTACATTGCATAGGCATGATTGATTAAGCCATTGGCCATTGGTGATCAACTTAACCTTCAGCCCCTCTATCATCCCCAGACGTTAGGGGCAGTGGCTGAAAGTCCCAATCATCTAATCCTGCCTTGGTCTTTCTGGTGACCTGCCCTATTCTGAAGCTACCAGCCGTCAGTCAACCATTAGCATACAAAAAAAAAAAAAATCACTTTGGAGACTCTAAGGATTTTAGGATGCCAGGAAAGGGGGTCAAAGACCAAATAGATATTTTATAATATCATAGTCATCCATTCATTAAACCAGCGTATCTTAAAATGAATCTATCCCAGGATTATATTATTTCTTGATAACCTAAAGGCCTCTTAAACATTTTCTTTCTTTCTTTATTTTTTGGAAGTAGTTATAATGGGGGAGTAGCTAGGGGGCTACTAGCTTTATAGATTTCTCCTCCCATTAAAATGTGCTCCAGTCCCAAAAAGCTGCCTTCATTTCTGCAGGCTACACCATTTCTTCCACCCATGTTGAAATGCACTCAACCACATACCTCCTTGCTTGCAGCTAAGCCCTGACTCCTTTTAGTTAATAACAGCTCACCCCGGCATGTGACATCTGCAAAAAAGAAATCCGATCCTCATAACCAGCAGCTATGATACAGTCGCTGCATTCAGCTCCCACTGCTGTCCTTGCCCTGCACCCTCATCCTTCCCCACAGGGCCCCTTCTCTCTGCCCAGTCACTCATTTACATCACAATGGAGGTTCTTTCCGGAGTCCCAGTCTTACCCCTCCCTCTGCTGCTAGGACTGGACCCACCAGCACTTTCCATCTTCCTCGTCCTTCCTTGTTTCCTTCTCTTTCTCCTCTCCTACCCCTAAATTGCCCCTTACCCTTTAGGATTCCCTCACCTATGTCTTCTTAGACTTTTCCTCCTGCTTAGGCCCTTCCCCAACTCCCAGCCCACCTCTCTCTGGGGTCTGCAGGAAAGCTTCTCCCAGGTGGGGGAAGTAAGGCTGGAAGCTAACCCATATGCACAATTCTTTTTTTTTTTTTTTTTTTTTTTTTAGATGAAGTCTTATTCTGTTGCCCAGGCTGGAGTGCAGTGGCAAGATCTCGGCTCACTGCAACCTCTGCCTCCCGGGTTCAAGCAATTCTCCTGCCTCAGCATCCCAAGTAGCTGGGATTACAGGTGCCCGCCACCACACCCAGCTAATTTTTGTATTTTTAGTAGAGATGGCGTTTCACCATGTTGGCCAGGCTGGTCTCGAATTCCTGACCTCAGGTGATCCACCCGCCTCAGTCTCCCAAACTGCTGGGATTACAGGACTGAGCCATGGCGCCCAACCATAATTCTTTCTGTCCCCAGTTAATGCCTTATCCATCTCTTCCACACACATTAGTCTCTGTCCCCCACCCACTGCCCTTCAGAGACTTCCCTCCAGGAAGCCAAGATCACACTCCTGAGAGGTAATCCCATTGAGACACACAGACACACACACACACACACACACACAACACACACACACACACACACACACAGTCTCATGGCAGCCACTCTATCTTTGTTTTTGATCACAGCGCTCCAGGGAGCCCACTCAGTGAGGGTCCAAGGGTTAGGTCAAAGGGTCACTGAAAACTAATTCAATCTTCTTTTGTACAAATCCTAACTTCCAGTTTAGATGGGGCCGCCAACGCATCCCGCTTTACTAGGACTTTCCTGGTGATTTAGCACGACATCCCACATCCCAGAAATTCCCACAGTCCCAGGCAGATCAGGACAGTTGGTTGTGCTGTGTCCCAGATTCTTTTCACAAAGTGGAGCTTGGAGTGCAGAAAAGCTCAACACCAAGGGAGTGTTGATGCTGGTACACGCACTTACGCCCCATGGGTTACATTGTCCAGCTGTAATCTTATCTCCACATAAGGGGGGTCTAACACTCAGGCCCACAGACTCCAACACGCCCACAGCCTTGGACCCAATGCTCAGGCCACAGTGCCACTGAGGCATGAGTGCCCACATGGAGAAGCCTCCATCACACACCGGGATGGAGATGATTGCCGCTATGCTCCAAGCTACCTAGTGTATTCCAAGGGGTTCCCTAAGATGAGGAGAAGGGATGAAAAGTTCGTAAACACCCACTGTGTAGAGTGTTTTATGGTGTTGCAGTTGGGAAAGGGTAGCTGGTAGAACCTAGGCACCATAAAATAAAGTATGATGCATAAACACACGCTTATTCATTCATTCAACAAACAAGCACTGAGTCTTGGGCCAGAAGGTACTGTGCTCGAAGCTGGGAGTACAGTGTTGGGTGAAAGACAGTGTTGCCATCTACTGAGAAAGAGCTCAAAGTAGAGAGCAGCTGTGCTACAGAGTGATTAATGCCCACTGTAAGAACACACAGAAGGGGCCTCACAGACACAGGAAGGCTTCATAGCGGAAGAGTGCCTTCTGAGCAAAGTCCCAGGGGCTTTGGGCCTAGAGAGCAGCGTGAGAAAACCTAGGGCAGGGTCCGAGGGAGAAAATGACAGATGTACAAACTCCAGTCTCAGAATAGATGGAGGGCAGGACTGGGGAGGGGAGGGGAGGAAGTGGTGGCGGATGACATGAAGATACAAAGATACACAAAGTCCCAGTCATGAAGGCCTTCTCTGCCATGTTAGGACATTTGGGCTTTATTTTTGGGGCAATAGGGTAGCCTTGGGAGAGCTAGGGAAAAAAAAACAAATATAACAGGTCTATTAATTTCCCAAGGGAACTATGATAGCAACTTAGACTAAGACAGTGGCTATGGAATTGCAGGGAAATGCTGGTTTTGAGGAAAAGCAATAGTGAGACAGGGCTTGGTGGCTGGTCAGATGTAGAGTGAGGGCTGAGTGGGAATCAAAAGTTCCTGGTTTGCTTAGGTTTCTTGGGACCGGTTTCTGGCTTGATCACAGTTGTGCTATTCACTAACACTGGCATTCCAGAAGGAGGGGCACGCTGAAGGCAGATGGATCCTGGCAAGGAAGAGAGAATGAAGAATTCCACTGTGGATGTGCGAGGGTGAGATGTGGCCCCTCCGAGGGAAGAGCAGTTGGATGTTTAGGGCAGGAGCTCAGGGGAGAGGATTTGGCTGCAGATAACGATCTAAAAATCATCCCCATGTGGATGCAGCTGAAGCTGTGCAGAAGGAGCAGAGGTCAGGGTCTCAGATGCAGCCTGAAAAGCATCCACATTTAGAGAATGAAAGAGGTAAAGGTGACAGAGAAGGACAGGCTGGGCAACAGGAGGAAAGCCAGGCAATCACGGTATCGCATAAGCCAAGGAAGCAGTGTTTCGAAAAACACGGACTGAAAAAGAAAGAGACAGAGCCGCTGAGAGGTCAAGTTTGCTAACTATTGGGAAGGTCCATTGGATTTAGCAACATCCCGGAGGGCAGTTCTAGTGGATTGGTGGGGACAGAAACCAGGGCCTCTGTGGATTGAAGAGCCAATGAGAAATGATTGAGCAGCAATAGTGAGTATGATGTTCTGTCTCTCTCGAGAAGCTTGGCTGTGAAAAGGAGGAAAGACAGTGGTCCCCGGAGAAGAAAATGGAGCCCAGGAGCTTGTACGTTATTTTTGAATTGGGAGACTTGTGCACGTTTAAATGCTCATGGGAGAGAATAATAGAAAACTGAAAGTGAGAAGGTTGGCGTTGACGAGAGTCACACCATGACTGGAAGGATTAGTCTGAGATGAAGGCAGACTCCTGTTTCATGGTGACAGGCACAGAGGAGGCAGCAGTCATGTCAATTGTAGGCTTATGAGTTCAGGGATTTGAGGGAGTTTCCTCCCAATGATTCTGCTTATCTCTGTATTATAGAGATGAAGTTGTCTGCAGGGAGTGTGGCAGCAGAGGTGGGTACAGGGCTTGGTAAGTGGCAAAGGATTGATAAGACTTGAGAAATGCAAAAGGGAGCAGGAGAAGCGCAGGTCAGCTAGGAGGTCTTGATTCTAGGGTCCCCATAGGCATCTGGGCTCAAAAAGAGTTCCATATCTAGTGGACAAAGGCACCACTTCAAAATACAAAGACCACCCAGCAGGGAAAACCAATGAGGACCTGATCTGGGAAGGGGGGTTGGGCTCAGAAGGGAGAATTGGGCATGAGCAAAGCAACAGGGGAGGAAAAAGGCAAGACAGGCCCTTGAGGGTGGTCAAGGGGCACCAATAAGGTCACTCTGGAGGTCAGATGCAACCCAGAGTATCAGCGACTGCACATCATGGATCAGTCAAGAAGCAGGCCCAGTCATTCTAGCCTGAAATAGTGGGAGATGACCTGGGAAGACAGGTTGGGCTTAGATTGCATCGGACCTTGAATGCCAAGTTGAATGTGTTCATTGTCTGACATGATTCATGACATGATTCTATTAAGGCGGATTCTGTTCTGCTCAGTGCTATGTCTACAGGGCCCTGATGGAGACTGTGCACAATAAATGTTCAAGAAGTACTTGTGAATATCAAAAAAATGCACAGGTGCTCCCAGCAGCTCACCCCTCCAGTGGCTGTTCTTTCTACCTGTCAAAGCTCGTGCTGACACATGTACTGGGAGGTGACCCCCAGCTGCGCCTGCCCCACCAGGCACATCAAGCCAGGCCCCGGCCCTGCTTTCACCTGGCTCGCCTATGGCTAGTCTGTCCAGCAGCCACTGTGCACCCACCAAATCACAGGCAATGGAAATGCATAGTCTTGGGTTTGAATTCTTAACAGAGCATAGGACTGGCATTGCTTTATTCAGACACAGTCAATGAAGGCAAGGGGGAGGGAGAGGCGCTTTTCCACCATCCCTGCACTGGTGAAGCACCCATGGTCAGGGAGGTTGTTCCCGGCAGAGGGAAGAGCAGGTGGGAAAGAACCGAGAGGATGGCAAGCAGGGCCTACAAGTCACTCAGCATCACTGGGGCCAGAAGGGCAAGGAGGTTCAGGAGCAAAGCGGGAGTGACCCTGAGCATCTACAGGTGGCTCTTTGGAGCCTCTTTAAGAACCTCTGGCCTTGCTGGCTGGTCCACTCACCAGGAAGGTTCACGGAGACAGAGGGGGCACAGCTGAGGGACTTAGGTGGCAGCTGGGGGTCAACACTGCAGGAGCCCTGCGCTTCCAACAAGAGGTTAATTATCTCACTGTCAGGGGCTGTGGGGTCCGCAGGCTCCAGGAGAGTGGAAACATGGCCAGATGCTCAACCCAGGCTCAGCGGCTCCTGTGCTAAATGTGAGGCTCTAGTTCACTGAGAAGCCTTGGAGGAGGAGGCAAGGAGCTTGAGGAATCAGGACAGAGGTGACACAGAAGTCAAAATTCCTCAGCCAGACACATCAAAGGGTACCAAGAGAGCTTTAACTCAGGACAGGTAGAGACTCGTTGGGAATGGCCACAGGCTTCCTGGCTTGTGCACACAGAAGCCCATGCTGTTGAGCACACAAAAATGCACTCAGGCGCACGCAGACAGTGCCAGGTACCCAAAGCTGCCCTCCCTGAGGGACCAGGTTAAACTCTTCGTGCCACGCCAGGTCATTTCCAGCACCCAAAGTCAGGAATCTGAGCTGTGCCTCCTGCTGGGGCTTCCTCGATTCTAATCCTTTCTGGATTCCGAAACCCAGAAATGTGAAATCAACCAGGTCTCCCTGCTCCACCCCTTCCCCCTCCACATACACACACACACACACACACACACACACACACACACACACACACACACACACACACACACACACACACACACACACACACACACACACACACACGTGCGACACACTCAGTACATCTAAAAGATGAGCCCTACTGAAGTAGGGGTGAGGGGTAAGGCCAGAAGGGGAGGGAGCGTCTTTAAGACTTGTACTGTGTTTCCCCCACCCTTCATCCTGTCCCACACCTGCCCACCTCCTGGAGGAGTCTGTGCCTTTTGTCCTAAGTTCTCCCTCTTCTCTGTCCAAAACAGAGCCCTCCCGAGGGTGGCAGAGGTGGCAGAGGGCTTTCCAGCCTGCCTGCTTCTTTCTATTCTGTCTTGCCACCTCTGTCCTTCGCCATACTCTTGCCCCATCCAAACTCACAAGCTCCAAATTGCCCTTGATTTTCCATGGAGACAGCACTTATCACCTGCCCTCAGCTGCTGTTGATGGCTGATGACACGGGAAAAGCCACAGGCTGCTGGGGTGCAGGGTGGGAGACTTGGCTTCATCCTTGGTCTGATGGGAGTATTTTTGTAGCAGTGCCTCTCAGCATAGAATGATCTTCCCCCTCCACCTATACCTCCTTCCTACTCTGTTGTGAAAGAACGATGTAAGAGGAAAGAGCACTGGGGAGGGAGCTGGGGGGTCAGGCTTCCAGCCCAGCTCTGCCCCTGCCTTGCTGAGTGGCCTAGGACATGCCACCTACGCTCTGTGGGCCTGGAGGAGCACTGAAGCATCGCTGGCCTTAACAGCTTTTCTCCATTCTGTGGTTCCATCTGTGATCTGGTGCCAACGCATTTGACTGCCTGGGACGCCTGGTCGTGCCTGCTCAGGAAGGGCCTCAGGCATAGGTGGAGTAAGGAGGTGGGTACCTCTGTAATGCCCTGAAGGGGCCTCAACGCCCTCTCTCTGCTTGAGGGTGCCCGTTAGTGAGAGGCTTCCGTGCCCATCCCATCTCCTGGCATGAAATGGAGAGTCGTGCACCTGCTGCACTTCCCTCCATGGAAGACCCTGGTCTAGAGAGTGAAGAGGACCACAGTGTGGACCTGGGGACGGTGAAGGAAGATCAGAATTTTGGAGAGAGGGGAGGTACAAAGGTATCCCACAAAGTCAAAGATCCGTTGAGAGAGTTCCCATCCAATTTAGAGTTGTCGGATTTGCCAAAGGCTAACCAGGTGTCAACCTGCCTAGGGAGCTCACGGCAGCTCCACTCCCCTTCTCCTTGCCCATGCATGCCATCGCTCGGTTTCCATTGATTCTTCCGTACTGAACCTGAACTTGGCCTCAGAATACCGAGTTGATCAATGGGTAAAACCTACGTTTCAGTTTCCGTCCAAGGCCCTGTTGGTTCATGTCGGTTCATCACTCACACTCAGACCTGGGATCTTTAAATTCACCTTCCAGGAGTGCCCACTTAGTCTCTACTCTGGGTGTTAAAAATCTGGCAGGCAGGGGGCCATCTGCCCCCAACATGCTGGCCTCCAGAGTCCCATCTGCTCCTAGGTTCCAGTCTCTGTCTCTCCAGGTAAGACGGGAGGGAGTCTAGCCAGATGCCCAGCCCTCCTCTGGAGATTGCACCCACTCCACTGTTTGAGATCTGTATCACGGGTCGTCAGAAGAGGCTCCCTTCATCCGGCGGTGCCCGGCTCACTTGGTTCCTGGTGTCCAAGCCATGCATGTGGATGAGCCTGCCTTCTGCTCTCTCACGTGGGACCAGCCGCAGCACAAACAGCAGCAGGGTGAAATTTGCATGAGCTTTGCATGTAACTGTGGCTTTATTTTTGGAAGGGGGAAGGGCAGGCTGGGATTGGTGGGTAATCTTGTTCCTGGGGAGAAATGTCAATCAATGCTGCTAAGACACAAGCTGCCCACCGGGACGGAGGAAGACTCCCCGGCAGCTGAACGCTGACGACCTGCGCACAAAAGCCCGCCCGGCAGAGTGGCTTTTGATTCCTCCAGAGCAGTGGGAAGCCGAATTGCTTCCGATTGTTCGACCCGATGGAATGACTCAGCCTGCCAGCGATTTCCCTTTCACTTCTGCCTTTCCATGGAATCCAAGTGCACTTAATTGAGAGCTGCGTGGGCCCCTGCTCCCAACCCACCAGCAGCCTCTCCCCCCAGCACCTCAGCAACCTCAGCCCCTCCTCATGTTGCCCACGTTCCCCCACCCCCTTCCTCCTCCACTCTCTCCTCTTTTTCATTCATGCATTCACTCAGAAAATCTGTATCGAGCTTTGCTCATGTAGGCCTTCAGGCGTCTGCAAACTGAGCACGGGGAGCTTTGCAGCCTGGGCTGAGATGATTAACTAGCTCAAAGGCTCACCCCTGCCCCAGCTCTGGCCCCCGACCCCTTTCCCCCTCATCTAGAGCAGCAAATGGGAGGAAGGGTCAAGGACAAGGAATACAAACAAGAGGAGGAATTCCAGATAAGGAAAGCTGAATCGGGCAGAGTATGTATGGGGGGAGGGGGAACGGGGAGAATCATCATAAAAGGGGAGTCAATTAGCCCTGGGCACGTGCCCTATTCAGCCCCAGAGAGACCTCTGCTGGGGAGCTGGCTGGAGGCCCGCCCACCAGTCTGGTGCAGCCTGGGCCCCCCAGCCCCAGCTGGCAGATGCCTGGGGACTGTTCTCACATCTCTGCAAGAGCAGCTGCCCTCCTGGAGGCCGAGAGGCAGGTCTGGTGAGATGGGAGTGGGGATGGGGGTGGGTGTGGGGAGTTCTTCCTAAAGGACCTGCTCTTTTGACTTTAAGAAATGAGAGGATCTAATTCTAGCATCTTTCCATACTGCTCTATAATTTCACATGCACTTTGGTTTCAATGCATCCAACGTGTACTATCGTCACTGGTCAAGCATTTTTTGTATCTGTGATTTCATTTAATCCTGACAGTGGCTGGGCGTTGGTAACAACTGTGCTTATCTGACACATGAGGAAATGGAGACCCTGAAAGACTGAATTGTATGCCTGATGATAGAGCAGATCCATCGGTCTGGGATCTTTTGTCTAGGGCCTAATGCGAACATGCAAGTAAAGTGTGTGCCAAGTGTGAGGTCTGGGCTGGGCGCAGTGGCTCACGCCTGTAATCCCAGCACTTTGGGAGTCCAAGGCAGGTGGATCATGAGGTCAAGAGATAGAGACCATCCTGGCCAACATGGTGAAACCTCGTCTGTACTAAAAATAAAAAAAATTAGCTGGGCGTGGTGGCACGAGCGCCTGTAGTCCCAGATACTTGGGAGGCTGAGGCAGAAGATTCACTTGAACCTGGCAGGCAGAGGTTGCAGTGAGCCGAGATCACATCACTGCACTCCAGCTTGGCGACAGAGTGAGACTCTGTCTCAAAAGACACACAAACAAGCAAAAATCAAGTGTCAGTTCTGATGAATGATGCCTGATGGTTTCCTCCTAAGGACCTACAACTGTGCTGGCCACATGTAAGAGTAGGCAGGGCCCAGTAAGTGGGATGAGTGTCCCAGAGCAGGAGTGAGGCAGCCCCAGAATTAGAGCTCTGGTTCCCTGACTGCAGCAGCACCCCCCCGACCCCCGCACCTCTCTGTTATCCAGCCCCCAACATGGAGAGCAGGTCTACACTCTTGGGCTCTCAGCACCCTGGGGACAAAGAAGCAGGAGGAAAAGAACACAAGGACGATGCCAGAAACCAGGGGACCCGACAGCCCAGACAGCATCCTCCACCAGGGTGCCTGAGAGGTGAGGCGGATAAGAGAGTAGCTGTTTTCTTTTTCTTTTTTTTTTTTTTTTGAGGTGGAGTTTCACTTTGTTGCCCAGGCTGGAATGCAGTGGTGCGATCTTGGCTCACTGCAACCTCTGCCTCCTGGGTTCAAGTGAGTCTTCGGCCTCAGCCTCCTGAGTGGCTGGGACTACAGGTGTGCGCCACCATGCCTGGCTAATTTTTGTATTTTTAGTAGAGACAGGGTTTCACCATGTTGCCCAGGCTGGTCTTGAACTCCTGACCTCAGGTGATCTGCCCACCTTGGCATCCCCAAGTGCTGGGATTACAGGTGTGAGCCACCATGCCTGGCCAAGAGAGTAACTTTCACCTCCTTTTCTACAAAAGAAAAAATTAAAAACCGCTCACATGCTAGGGGCAGAGACAAACTGGCTCTAACTCAGCAAATTCCTGAGAAAGCTGCATTTTCAGTTAAATTCATGCTGCTTTTTAAACCCTTTTTGTTTAGGTGTACATAGCTGTCAGATCTCTCCACCAGATCCTCAAAAACAGAAACTCTGCTTTGTATTTTTTTTGTCTTGGTCCAAAACTCTGAACAGGATTGGTTGTTGAGGAAGGGGATGGATGCACTTCCCCTGGGTGACCAGTTGTCTCAAAGTCTACGTGATGAATGTTTGAGTGAAAACCAGATTAGGGTTCTGGTAGTATAGACTTGGCTTCGGTATCTGCATATGTGGAGACCTCAGTTTAAGCCACATGCCCTCCCAGGGCCTCTGCTTCTCTTCTGTGAACTAGGTCAGTAGTCCCTGTGCCTCCTTATGAGCTGGTTTTATTAAAAATATTTATTGAGGGCCACGTGTGATGGCTCACACTGGTAATTCCAGCACTTTGGGCAGCCAAGGCAGGAGGATCACTTGAGCCCAGGAGTTTGAGACCAGCCTAGGCAACATAGCAAGCCCTGCCCTGTCTCTACACAAAATTGAAAAATTAGACAGTTATGGTGGCATTATACCTGTAGTCCCAGCTACTTGGGAGGTGGAGGCAGGAGGATCTCTTGAGCCTGGGAGGTTGAGGTTGCAGTGGGCTACGATTGCACCACTGCACTACAGCCTGGACAAGAGAGTGAGACGCTGTCTCAAAAAAAAAAAAAAAAAAATTTGTTGAGCACCTATTATGTTCTTAGCACTGTGTTTGACCCTGTGTGTGATACAAAGAAGCTTTGGCCCTATCTGCCTTCAAGGGGGTTTAAAGATAAGTGGGGTGACAGACTTTCACCCCTGAAAAGTTAGATGATGCAAGAGCTGTGCAGGCTGAGGGCCAAGGGAGCTGAGCACTGAGGAGCAACTGTGGCCAAGGGAACTTCCTGCCCTCTGCGCAGAGCAGGGAGATGGGAGACAGGCCTGAAACAGGGCTGTATTCTTTCTTGGAAAGGAAGCTGAGGTTTCATGATGAGATTCAGGGGTTGTTTTCTCCCCTGATTTTTTTTTTTTTTTTTTTTTTTTTGAGACAGAGTCTCTCTGTTGCCCAGGCTGGAGTGCAGTGGCATGATCACAGCTCATTGCAACCTCCAACTCCTAGGCTCAAGCAATCCTCCCACCTCAGCCTACCAAATAGCTGGGACTATAGGCATTGTGGCACTGTGCCTGGCTCATTTTTTAAAAAAATCTTTTGTAGACATGGCAGGGAGGGTCTCACAATGTTTCCCAGGCTGGTCTTGAACTCCTGACCTCAAGCCATCCTCCTGCCTTGGCCTCCCGAAGTGTTGGGATTATAGACACGAGCCACCATGCCTAGCTGAGATGCAAGTTCTTTATGAGAGGCCTTGCTCCTCTTTTTCTCTGCAGTCAACACGATGCTTGCCATGCTGCTACCCTGGGGGACAATGTGAATGAATAATAGTGAGTGTGAAGTTCTCCAGGTTGCACAGATGGAACTGAGCATGAAAAAGCGAAGGCGTGGTTCCCATGGCTAAGATTAGAAATTACCCTGGGCTGGTGATGCCGCCCCAGTGGGAAGGAGAGAGCTACAGGCAGAACTCTGATCCCTGCCCGGCAACCTACCAGCCATTCCTGCAGACAGCTTGCTCCCTGACCTGGAATGGCAGCTGCAGCCTCCTCTGCCTTCCCGGCACTTGAACCCACAGGGTGACCCTCTCTGATTCGAGCAGCACCGTGAGCCCAACAGGCTGGACTCCCATTTGTATTAGACAACCTGACACACACACGTACACACCCCACATCCCCCCTTTCCACATGCACCCAGGTAGATCAGGGGCTGCTCTTTCTTCCCTTTCCCTCTTCCCCTCAGCTGGAAATGAAACCCGGTTGGCCCTGTCCTTTTAGTCAAATAGACAGAATACAGGGTTGGAGCCTGGAATTTGTGATATGAGCTTGGCAAATCCCTTTTCCGCTCTGGCCTCAGGATGTAGTGAAGTATTTGGGGCAGAGGACGGCCAAGGTCCTGCCTGGCTGGTTGTGCCTCGGGTTCCAGGCTGCCGCAGAGCAGGGGGCTCCTCTGTACCTGCAGTAGGTCAACCCCTCTGCTCAGCCAAAGCTCCTTCACCACACCTGGTCACAGGGCTCCCCCCTAGGCCTCATTTCTGCCAGTGCCCCTCTTCTGAGTAACAGCAGCTTCTCCTCCCCTCCCCCAGGGTAGCACAGCCAAGTGTGACTCAGGGGCTGTCTGTCTCACTGCCATTGGCTTCCTTTGATGTCTTGGCTAAGAGAGGTCCTACGTGTCATCTCTCCTGGACAATTTAAGGAACGGGGCTTTGAAAACTGACAGCTTCTGAGACCCCCAATAAAATAAATCTTAGTAAAGCTTTCACACGTGGAAAAGTAATCATATATAAGAGGGTTTTTGCAACAGAATGGAAACATCTAAGTAGGGAATAGTAAAATAAATGAGATGGAGTATTACACAGCAGGTAAATAGGAAGATCTAGCTCTACATGCTGTCAACATGCATGGATCCCAAGTATCAAATAAAAGGTCGAATAAACCAATCAAGGTTGCAGAATGATATATAGGACGTGATGTCACTTATGTAAAGTAAAAAACATACAGCATTCATAGATGTTAAAATATGTTTAATGATCCAAAAATGTTCCCACTCAAATCCTGAGAATTTTCCACCTGGGGAGAGAGATTAGGGGTGGGAGTGGGGAGAAGGAATAGGGAATGGGGACTCCAACTCTGAGATGTTTGTTTCATTTCTGAAACAAATATGGCAACATTTTAACAATTGTCCATTCTGCACCGGGTACTTGGGTTATTTTTGTACATATTTCCATATCTTAAAAATTTATTAAACACAAGGAAAAGTAAGCTGCCGTGTGGGGTGTGAGCATCGGGCGAGCCTTCGGGAGACACTGTTCCCTGAGCCCTGCTTGCCAGTCCAGAGGGCCTGCCCCTCTGACCATCCAGACCCCTTCTTCCACCTCGTGCCCCACTTTGATAGGTCTAAGGTCCGCCCACCTCTTGGGGATTGGAGCGGCTGCAGGCTGGAGTCTGTGTTGGAGGGATGGGGCTGCCCTGAGAGGATGCAACGCATTTGCTTTAGTTTCACTTCCAATGGTCTCTCCAGTTCCTGAAGGGAAGCAGGGAGTCGTTAAAGTGAAGTCAGTAATCCAAGACCACGTTATTTGTTCCTCTCCAAAGTTCATGTTCTATCCCCCCAGAGCAGGATGTATTAATGTTTTTAAACTAGGTCAATCAAGGGGCATTAGGGGTTAGGGAACCCTTAGAAGTCAGAGCCAAAATGTTGGAGGAGGGTGCGTTTTTCTGAAGAAGGGGTTGACAGCTCTCATTAAATTCTTAAGAGGTCTCAAAAAAAGAAGACTGAAATGAATCCAGACCCTTGTGTTGTGGTTGGAAACCGAGCCCAGAGGGGGCTCAAGGCTCTGCACCAGTGAAGGGAAGACCCACATCTCCCTGCCCAGTCTTCACCTGCTTCCAAGTTCAAGGCAGTCGTGGGGTAAGCAGTGGCACTAAGACCTCTGTGGCCAGACCAGCTTCTGCCCTGGGAGTCCAGCCCCACAGTGCCTCTCAAATCAACAGAGCATCTCAGAGAGCTCTCCTGGGGAATAATAATGAGAAAGAATACTAACAATGACCAGCACTGGGGACTTTTCAAAATACTTTCTAAGCTCCTACTTCTTTCCCTCTCCCTCCTGAAGTCATGTGGCAGGGCCAGTATGGTTACCTTCATATTACAAGTGAGGAAACTGAGGCATAGAGAGGTTATGTAGCATGTCCACGGTCACTGAATCAGTGACTCAACTGGTGTTTTAAACTCGTATTTTCCTCCTCTTCTCCCCAAACCAGTTTCTTAACCACAGAACCATTGACATTTTGGGTGAAATCATTCTTTGTCGTGGGGCTGTCGTGTGCATTCATTGTAGGATGTTTAACAGCATTGCTGACCTCTACTCACTGAATAACAGTAGCACCCCCATCATGACAAGCAAGAATGTCTCGTCTCCAGGTCCTGCCAAATCACCCCCATTTGAGAACTGCTGCTCTGACACCAAGCCCAAGTTCATCCAGACCTCAGCACCTTTGCACATGCTGTTCCCGATAAGGGCATCCTTTTACAAAACCACTTTATCAGGCTGGCTTTTCTCGAATGTCATCTTCTCAGAAGCTTTCCTGGCCACTCCATCTAAAGTAGTAGACACACATGCACACATAAACATACACATGTTCACACATGCACACACAAAGACGTGCACACATGAACACACATGAACACACCTGTCCTGCCAGTCTCTCTGGCTTTTGTTTAACCTACCATTCATTAATTATTCTCCTTCTTTCTCCTTTCCCCTCTTTTCCACCTGATCCTCTACATTTTGCACAGTCCTTAGCCCATGTCAGATGCTGAATAAATATTTGTTGAAGAAATAACTAAATGTTCCCCCACAGTGCAGGCCCATCAGCTCAGTCCTGCCAACAGGCTACTTGGCACAGCAGTTATTGAGGACACACTTGGCTGGCTGGGCTTGGGGAGTGGCCAGCACAACACTTTGCATCGTTGTGGGCCTGCGAAGGGCAAAAGTGCTGGGAGGAATGGATGGGGTAAAGAGGGGCAAGTGCAGACTGCAGCGACGACAGAAGCACAGCACAGCCGTGAGCTCACCGCTGAGTGCTGGCGGCCTTTCCCCCTGCTCCTTGCAGCTTAGGGGAGGAGGTGTGGGATGGAGAGGGGGAGAAGGAGGGAAGGATGTCAGGGAGCAGGAGGGGAAATAACAGAAGCTGAGTGGGAGGGAGGAGGCAGGAGGCGGGGTGGTTGGAGGCTGAACATCTCCGGCTTGGGGAGTGACCTCTGCACACTGCATGGAGGCAGAGGAGGAGGAGGGTGTGTGTGAATCCTCCACTTCCTTTCCCAGGCAGAACCCGGGACTTGGCGTGGGCCAAGGCATAGCTGCTTCAACTCATGGGAAGGGAGACTGTTGGTTTGGGATGAGACGATGAGTCAGGTTAGTTCACACCTCTCTGCATCCAGAAAGACACTTTGCAACTCCATGCCTCTGTCTCCACATTCCAGAAAGGGACCATCAGAGGCAGGTGTCACTTTGCCTTGAGCCTTGGTTTCCTTTGGGAAGGAGAATGCAGAATGGGATTGGGGATGGGGCAGCTCAGGTGCTCCCACTACTTTTGAGTAGAAGCTGCTCAAAAGTGAGGGCTTTCCGCAATATCCCGGGCCCTTCCCTGTCCTGGTGGAGCAGCCACCCACAGTGCAGGTGGGCTAGTTGAGGGGAGGTCATGTCAGGGAGGGGTGTGAGGGCTGGGACTGGTCCGGGGGCCAGATTCTGAGAAGGGTAGGCTGGACAGTCCCAGCTGCTTTGGGTTCCTTTTCTCTTTTTCTCTCTTCTCTTAAGGTCTAAAGTCCAACTCTAGCTGGATTCCTTCCGTAGGAACTCACGTAGCAGGTCACCATGCCATGTGGAGTGTGAGGCTCTGTGGTTCCTTTACTTTCCCTCCATCCTTCTTCCCTCTTCCTGTCCCCTTCCTGAATCCCCAACATCTATGTGATTTCTTATTTTCACCCCAGATAGGTGCTCCCAGTCATTAGGAATTTGTTTCCTAGCAATAAAAATGTGTCTGTTGACCCTGTCCTTATGGAGGGCAGAGACAGCAAGTTGGACGGGGGCAGGTGAGAAGATGGATTTGGAACCAGGATGGAACACAGCCGAGTTTTGTGTAATGCTCTCTCCAAGTTGACAGTGAAACAAGTCTAGACACTTAAAGGTGATTAGCTTAGCTTCAAGTGGATCCCAAACTCTCCTCAAACTTCAAAGCTCTGTGTGTCAAGACCTGGGGAGTGGCAAGCTGGGTATCTGGGCTGAGGGATAGGAATGCTCTTGGGAGGACTGGAGGTGGCCATTCTTCAGCCACCCCTCTCCTGGGCTCCTGGCATTGTCCGTCTTCTTCCTCTTGACCCTCTAGGACGCAGCACAGGGCTGCTGCCCAGGTGAATGACAGAGCTTCCGAGTGCCTACAATCTTGTTGGCATTGGCCCAAAAGGGAAATGAAGCTCGGCTAGAGAAGTCTGCTTTTGATTCCTCCTCTAGGCTTCCTCTTCCCTAACCCAGGAACCTCATTTTGCTATCTGGGACAGAAACCCTAACATCTCTGGGCTTCACCTACAGCCCCCAATCGCAGCATGCGATTTTAGCATGGAGATTGTGGCATTTGGGCCTGGGTTCTAATCCCACCTCTGTCACTGGTCACTGAGTGGCCAGGGCCACAGCATCTCACCTTGTGAGTCTGTGCCTCAGCCTCCCTTTTTTTGTTCTAGGAGCTCTAGATACAAAAACCTTTACTCTCAGATTCTGGTAGAGATACACACAATAAACCCTAAATTTGCAGGGAGCCGAGATTATGCCACTGCACTCCAATCTGGGTGACAGAGTGAGACTCTGTCTCAATAAAAAATCAATCAGGCAATCAATCAGTCAACAAAATAAGATATGACCGGGTGTGGTGGCTCACACCTGTAATCCCAGTGCTTTGGGAGGCCAAGGTGGGAGGATAGCTTGAGGTCAGGACTTTAAGACCAGCATGGGCAACACAGCGAGACCCCTGTCTCTACAAAATATTTTTTAAATTAGCCAGGAGTAATGGTATATGCCATCATCCCATCTACTCTGGAGGCTAAGGTGGGAAGATCACTTGAGCCCAGGAGTTGGAGGCTGCAGTGAGCTGTGATCACTGTTACCTTCTGCACTCCAGCTTGGATGACAGAATGAGACTCTGTTTCTAAAATTTAAAAATAAATAAAAAATAATAAGATTAGTATAGGTGAGAGCAAGCATTATGTAGGGAATAAACAGGTTGGTAGAAAGTAATCGGGGAGGGATGCAAGGGTTTCAAGATTAACTGGAGAAAGCCACCTTACGGACATGAGACTCAAGTTGAGAACTAGAAAATGAGAAAGGCTGATGTATGTGAAGAGCCCAGGGAGGAGAATTCCAGGCAGGGGAAGCAGCAGCAAGTGCAGAGGCTCCTAGATGGGTCAAGGTTTCATATGTTCACCCACCAGGAAAGAGATGAGTGTGGCTGTCCCTAGGACATGCAGGACAAGGTGAGGAGTCCGCATTGTACTCTAACACGGTGGGAAGCCTAGAAGGGTTCCCATTAGGAAGTGCTATGACCTGGACGCTTCAGAGGTGTCTGATGAACAGACTGGGGAAACACATTGGGAGGCTCCTTCAAGGCCCAGGTGAGAGGAGATGGAGGTGAGAGGAGATGGAAGAGAACCATAAACAGATCCATTTAGCACTGATGCACCGATGTTGTTGATAGCCTCCAGCGGTGTCATAGGCTTGAAGGCAACACATATCGTGCACACATCTGTAGACCGCCTACCACGTGCCAGGCATTGTATTTTCCTTCTGTTCATTTGTTTCGTCTCCCTAATGTTCCTATTTAATATTAATGTTTTCATTTTGTAAATGAAGAAACCTCAGAGAGATTGATTTTCAAATCAAACTCCTGCCGATGCCGCAGCTGATGGTCTTGTCTGTACAGCCCTGCAGGTAGAGCTGTTCATCAATGTGTATTGCGTGGCAAAAAAGGAAGGAGCTGAGCATATTGCGCAGAGCACGGGAGGGTCTTTTTGCCCAAAATGACACCCCTGCATGTGGACCAGAGTAGTATTTTCGCCCCATAGGAACCAGAGGTGTCAGCTAAGCTAGAGATGGATGACCTAGGGGGATGAAAACACACTTTGTCAGTGTCAAGTTTATATCAGCAGAGCCACCCTGTGCTCCTAAGTCACGCCTCACAGGAATGGGAGGCAGAAAGGTTGCATTTAGAAGGAAAGGATTAGCTCTGGAAAGTGAGCGTGGACATTGAGGCTCCCAATATCCATAGGGATGATGGATGATGGCAAGGACAATGGTCACAATATAAGTAACAGATACCGATAAGACTGCCAAGCATTTATTGAGTGCCTATTATGTACTAAGTATTAAGTAAATGTTCCAGAGCTGTTATCTTATGGTGGTATTTCTTAAATTTCTCATAACAATCCTATGAGGTAGGCTGCTTCACTGTATTTCTTCGAGTCTACAAAGCCATCGATTCGATAAAAAGCTTTTCACATCAAAACATATGTTAAACTTACACGATGAAGTTTCGTTGTGTCGTGCTTTTCCTAATGAAATATAGAACATATTCATTCATAACATAACCTCTTTATTCTTCAGGATAATAATGCAAATTTGAATCACAGCCTAGATATTCAGAGGCACAGGGTCTCCATGCACAACTGCTAATTGTAAAATATATATATAAAATTAAATTAAAATAAAAAACAGAGTCAGAAAGTTTCTGGCTCCCTTTCAGCTGTGCCCATGCAATTCTCCATGTCCCACCTGGGATTTCTTTAGCCCCTTTAGGATGGATGGTGTAATTTAGAGCTCAGCAAAGAACAGAGGCTCCTTCCGCATCTCCTGTTTTATTAAACTTGTGGCTTTCCCCCTCTTAATTGGATTATCTGTCTTTTGACTAAGAAATACTTCACGGTGCATGACAATCACACAACCTTTCCTAGCTTTGAAAATCGTGTGATCTAAACTTAGAGATTTGCCTGAATCTGCACATGTGCTGGCATTGACATCCCAATTTCTCCTGTCTGGTGACTGACAAGGTAGTTATTGTTTAAGCATTGATTATTAGATGCTATCCTATTACTTTTAAAAAAAAATTGCCCAGTCCAGTGGCTCACGCCTATAATCCCGGCACTTTGGGAGGCTGAGGCAGGTGGATCACCTGAGGTTAGGATTTCGAGACCAGCCTGGCCAACATGGGAAAACCCCATCTCTACTAAAACCGCAAAGATTAGCCAGCCAGGCATGGTGATGCTCACCTGTAATCCCAGCTACGTGGGAGGCTGAGGTGGGAGAATCACTTGAACCCGCGAGGTGGAGGTTGCAGTGAGCCAAGATCATGCCACTGCACTCCAGCCTGGGCAACACAGCGAGACTCTATCTCAAAAAAAAAAAAAAAAAGTTTAAGGGTATCTTAGAATTAGTTTGTAACACTGAAGGTTAAAGATGTTAAACAGTTTACCTTCCATGTCATAGCTGGCAGGTGATATAACTAGAATGCACACCAAGTCGGCTGGGTACTTCTCAACATGAAGGCTGTAATGAATTTCTCCTTCTTTCTCTCTTGAATCCTCTCAGTGAGGCCTTCCTTCCACCATTCCTCCAAAACTGCTCTTGTCAAGGTTACCAAAGATCTCCACATGGCCAAATGCATTGACTAATTCTCAATTGTTATCTTACTTCAGCACTACTTGCCAACTTTTTTTTTTTTTTTTGAGACAGGATCTTATTCTGTTGCCCAGGCTGGAGTGCAGTGGCATGATCTCAGCTCACTGCAACCTCCACCTCCCAGGTTCAAGCTATTCTCATGCCTCAGCTTCCTCAGTAGCTGGGACTACAGGTGCATGCCACCATGCCCAATTTGCCTGGCTAATTTTTTGTATTTTTAGTAGAGACGGGCTTTCACCATGTTGGTCAGGCTGGTCTCAAACTCCTGACCTCAGGTGATCCGCCTGCCTAGGCCTCCCAAAGTGCTGGGATTACAGGCTTGAGCCATTGCACCTGGCCATTTGACACCATTTTTAGGAAACAATTTCCTGACTTGGCTTTCTTAGGTCTTCTATATCTGCATCACCCTGAAAACCTTCTCTGCTGCTCTTCCTCACTTCTCCTAATCTGCCTGACCTCCAGATGCCGAGTGCTCCATGTTAACCATCCTCAGGCCTCTCTTGTCTTTCTGCATCTGCTCTTTGGTGACCCCATCTAGTCTCATAGCCACTTCCACACTCCCAGCTCTGACAAGTGCATCTGCAGCTCCCAGCAGCTGCCCACTCACCCTCCTGCCTACTCTCCATCACTCCCTGGATGCCAAATAGGCTTTGCAAACTGAATGTCTTCAACCAAACTCCTCTCTTTGGCATCATCCCTGACTCCTCTCTTTCACTCACTCCCTACATCTGATCCTTTAGCAAGTCCTGTCAGCTCAACCTCAAAATTACATTGAAAATTGTTTTTTAGAGACAGGGTCTCACTGTGTTGCCCAGGCTGGTCTTGAACTCCTGGCCTCAAGTGATCCTCCTGCCTTGGCCTCCCAAAATTCTGGGATTACAGACATGAGCCACCACCACATCTAAAACTTAATTCACAACTACCACCCTAGACTAGCTCTATTAGTCTGTAATTGGCCACCACTTCTTTCCCCGTCTCCTCAATAAGCCTCTTCCCCACCCGGAAGCCACAGCGACCTTCCCTAACCTAGGGCAGATCAAGGTATCAGCTGCTTAAAGCCATCCCAGGGCTCCTTGTCTCAACCCAAGCAAAGCCAGAGCTCTTTGAGCCGCACAGCCTCCTTGTTGTCTGATGTCTGCTGGCTCCTGGTTTCTGTTTCGCCTTCCCAGCCTTGCTAATTGTTCTCCAGCCAGGCTGCTTCCCATGCGGGTCTCACACAGCCAAGCCCCCTCTGCCTCAGGGACTCAGGCTTTTATACTTGGGGTTTCTTCTGGTAACCCCTCTCCCCCCAGATTTTCATATGACTTGCGCCTCATTTTCTTTTCTTCTTCTTTTTTTTTTTTTGAGTCAGGCCTAGGCTGGAGTGCAGTGGCACGATTGTGGCTCACTGCAGCCTTGATCCCCAGGGCTCAGACGATTCTCCCACCTCACCCTCCCAAGTAGCTGGGATTACAGGTGTGCACCACCACGCTCAGCTAATTTTTGTATTTTTAGTAGAAATGGGGTTTCTCTAAGTTGCACAGGCTGGTCTCGAACTCCTGGACTCAAGCAATCTGCCCACCTCAGCCTCCCAGAGTGCTGGGATTACAGGCATGAACCACCATGCCTGGCTGCCCCCTCATTTTCTTGAAGCCTTTTAAAATGCTACCCTAACAAAAGAAGACCTTCCTGCATAAAACAGCCACCTCCCAGAATTCTGTTCTGTCCTCTCTGCTCCAGTTTCCCCCGCAGCACTGGTACCACCTGCTATAGTGTACATTGGTTTGCTTCTGGCCTCTCCACACCACTGTAACCCTAAATTCCAGGAATGCAGGGACTGTGACTGTTTTAGTCACTTGCTGGGTCCCGAGTGTTTAAGAGTAGAGGCTTGTCTGAAGTGAGCTTCCAGTGAATGTTTGTTGAATTATCAGGCAAACGAAGAAGGAACGGAGCACCCGCTGGTGGAGACAGTGCTGGGCTCTGACATGTGTTTCTCTACTGCCCAGATTTGGAAGTCGGAATCAGCAGTGTGCTGTGACCACTCCCACCCACGCTGACTTCTGTCTTGTGTCTTCTTCCAGGTCTACGGCTCTCGCAGTCTCTGTGAGGGCTTTGCTATGACCTCAGTCCCCTCACGGAACCAGGACTGCCCCTTGCTGCCGCAGCCTCTCCAGGTCCCCACCCCGCCCTGCCCCATCCTCAGCCCTGAGTCACCATGGGCAGCGTCAGTAGCCTCATCTCCGGCCACAGCTTCCACAGCAAGCACTGCCGGGCTTCGCAGTACAAGCTGCGCAAGTCCTCCCACCTCAAGAAGCTCAACCGGTATTCCGACGGGCTGCTGAGGTTTGGCTTCTCCCAGGACTCGGGTCACGGCAAGTCCAGCTCCAAAATAGGCAAGAGCGAAGACTTCTTCTACATCAAGGTCAGCCAGAAAGCCCGGGGCGTCCACCACCCAGATTACACGGCACTGTCCAGCGGGGATTTAGGGGGCCAGGCTGGGGTGGACTTTGACCCGTCCACACCCCCCAAGCTCATGCCCTTCTCCAATCAGCTAGAAATGGTAAGCGGGGGTCGCCAGCAAGTTTAAGTAGGTTGGAAAGGCAGGAGAAAGCAAAATGGGGGTGGAGAGTCTGGGGGTTCAGGGGGAGTGGTGACCTGAGCATTTAGACTCCTAAAAGCCAGAGCGGCAGGGGTGCTGGCAGAAGCCTGTGGCCACACCGCAGAGATCAAAGGTTGCACAAAGGAATTAGAGCATCGCTCAGTCCCCCTGAAGCAGAAGTCTTGGGTCAGCCCGTAAGCAAAGAGCACAGGGGACATGTGAGCTTTCTGCAGTCCCACTGAAATGTAGCTGGATTGTCAACGTAGGATCCAGGCGTTTGCCAAGCCTCGGGAAGGAGAGGGAGCACAGTTCTCATCTGGAAGCGCAGATGAAGAGGATGCAGGCCGGGAGTTAACCGCTTCTCTCCCCAGAAGACTGGTGGGGATGGGTGCGGTCTTCTCATTTGCTGCCCTGGTGTGCATTAGCTCCTTGTTCATGCTGCGCCTGGGGGCATCTTTGAATATAGGATGGAATTTTGTCATCCATTTACCAGAGATTAGGGCAAAAGAGGCCCAGGCACTGAGAAATCCAGCCCTCACACCAGCTCAAGCCCTCGTGCGTCCCACGAGTGGACACTGAAATCAATTTTCCTATTCAGTCCTCTGCCCCTTGCCCTGGGGAAATGAATCCCCGGCTTTGATTTACTAGGAAAGCGCCTCTTATGTTTGCATAGAGCATTCAGCTTTTCAAACTAAGGGGCTTGTAAACTGCGAAGCACTCTACCAGGGAAAATTACAGTTTTACAAAAGGATTGTGATTTGGAGTAAGCCTCCCAGCCCTGTAAGGAGGCCAGGTCCGTGTCCTTGCTCCAGGCTTAATGGAAGAGGCAGTGAACAGGAAGAAGGGATGGACCTAGAGAGGGACAGCAAGCTCGGCCAGCCTAATGACCTAACCTGCCCCACACAGAGACCTAGAGCAGAAGCCTCAAGATGGTGTTTATCACCTCAGGAGGACTGGGGCAAGCTGGTGGCAGGTTGCTATTTCACAGAACAAAGTGCCCAAGTCACCATTAGGGTTTTTTCCTTCCTAAGAGAGATCACTTTCAGCTGCTTCAAAGCAACAGGCAAGATCTGCTAAGACAATTGACCAAGAGGGGTGCTGCATGTGCTCAGAGAGCCCAGATTGGCTCCAGGTCGGCGCACGTGCCCGGGGAGGGAGGGTGCAATGCGCGTACATGAATCACCGTGGTCCTTTTCCTCTACAGGGCTCCGACAAGGGTGCAGTGAGGCCCACAGCCTTCAAGCCTGTGCTGCCGCGGTCAGGAGCCATCCTGCACTCCTCCCCAGAGAGTGCTAGCCACCAGCTGCACCCTGCCCCTCCAGACAAACCCAAGGAGCAGGAGCTGAAGCCTGGCCTGTGCTCTGGGGCGCTGTCAGACTCCGGCCGGAACTCCATGTCCAGCCTGCCCACACACAGCACCAGCAGCAGCTACCAGCTGGACCCGCTGGTCACACCCGTGGGACCCACCAGCCGTTTTGGGGGCTCCGCCCACAACATTACCCAGGGCATCGTCCTCCAGGACAGCAACATGATGAGCCTGAAGGCTCTGTCCTTCTCCGACGGAGGTAGCAAGCTGGGCCACTCGAACAAGGCAGACAAGGGCCCCTCGTGTGTCCGCTCCCCCATCTCCACGGACGAGTGCAGCATCCAGGAACTGGAGCAGAAGCTGTTGGAAAGGGAGGGCGCACTCCAGAAACTGCAGCGCAGCTTCGAGGAGAAGGAGCTCGCCTCCAGCCTGGCCTACGAGGAGCGGCCGCGGCGCTGCAGGGACGAGCTGGAGGGCCCGGAGCCCAAAGGCGGCAGCAAGCTCAAGCAGGCCTCGCAGAAGAGCCAGCGCGCGCAGCAGGTCCTGCACCTGCAGGTACTGCAGCTTCAGCAAGAGAAGCGACAGCTCAGGCAGGAGCTCGAGAGCCTCATGAAGGAGCAGGACCTGCTGGAGACCAAGCTCAGGTCCTACGAGAGGGAGAAGACCAGCTTCGGCCCCGCGCTGGAGGAAACCCAGTGGGAGGTGAGGCCACGCAGGGCGCATGGGCTTGGGTGGTCAGCGATTTGGCGCCAGTACCCCCCTTCTCCTTCTGGTGCCGGCCAATAGCGTGCAAACACAGACCGCGCAGGCAAGCGGGGCTAATGTGCTGGCTTTATCACCCAAAGAAGGGGCTCCCTGCAAACCATGTTAGGGGATCGACTTACATCTGAGCTTCCTCCTGTCCCTAACATCACCCTCATGGCTCCTAGATTTCAATTTCCCAAGTGAGCCATTAATCATGAAGCCGGAAGCCAGATGACCAAGGCCCAGCCAGGCTGTGGGCCGACCTCCCTTCAATCTGCTCCCAGGAGGCTCAGAAGAAGCACAAGCCGTGCCTGAGCTCACGCAGGGCCAGGGGCCCAAGAGAGCACAGAATGTATTTGTTGCTTTGGAGGGAGGGACCGCACCCACTAGTAAGAGGGACCCTATTGGTGGCAGGTTTCAGTGATGGAAGTGGCCACTCCTTGCTGAAGTGTAAGTGGAACTTCTATTTGGTGAGCTGAGATGGAAACCTAGGAGAGGAAGGAAAGAGTCCCACGCTCACACAGTTGCACACTCACACACACTCACTCACCCGATCACACTTGGAAATGAGGCACCTGTACCTGACCGTCCTGGAGAACCACATAACCTCTGCATCTATTAGTGGAAAGCAGCTTTTCTCACCAGCCCGATGGTCTGGATGACCCATGGAGTTCAAGTCCATTGTTGAGCCTCTTTACATGCTCGCACCCAGCTTGGTCTGTCTACGTGCCTGCCTCACCCCCAGTTCAGAGTCCAAATCTCAGTCTACATGCAAACCCCTGGTTATGTGCAAGTCAACAACCAGTGGTTTAACCTGCCCGCTGCTGGCAGCTGTATCACCCCCATTTAACACCAATGGTATTGGTTTCTGTCTCAGCCTGCTTTCTGTCATCCATGTTTATGCCCACACCCTCTGACCTCACCCCTGCATGCACCCAGCCCTCCTCTCTCCCCTCTACTGGGATAAAGACTACATTGCAAATTCACTGCTCTACCCAGTGACTAGCACGATGCTGGCTTGGATGCAGAGCCCAATCCACATCTGTCAAACGAGGAATCATTGTCTTCTCCTCTTGCTCTTCTTCTCTGTTTCCACCCCATCCCCCATCAAAATTTGGCCAAGAGCAATGATGAAAACCGAAGCCACAGGTTAGACCCATGAGTCTCTGGATCTTGGCCATTTGGGGTCATGGGAGACCAAGGCAAATCTGGCTGAATCTTAAGAGTGAATGAAGGCCAGAGCATGTGGCTCTACAGAATGGATTCTTGGAACAAGCCTGGAAGCCACCTTCACATTTCCTTTCACAGTAGAAATTTCCCCTTGCCCTCAGTGAAACACTGCACAGTCCTGGAGAAAATCCGACCCTATCCAGGATGCCTGCTTGGGACCAAGAATTTCATTCCAAGGCCAACCCTGTATTCATGCCATGAAGGGAATGACACAGTCATGGCTGAGGCATGGGCCTGGCTTTGAAGCTCAGCTTGACTGCTTATGATCCAGATGATTGTAAATACATTAGCCATGGTGGCAATGAGGTGTAGTGATTAAACTGTTAGGATCAAATCCCTACTCTTATACTTTTTATATATATATATTTTTATATATATAAATATATATAAATATATGTATTTATATATGTATAAATATATATAAATATATGTATTTATATATGTATAAATATATATAAATATATGTATTTATATAT